>NW_006763131.1:2622707-3222707 GCF_000264905.1 Stereum hirsutum FP-91666 SS1
TTTCCTACTAGGATACTGAAGTGGTCATTCTTAAAGACAAATCTGAAGTGATACTGGCTACCTAGATAGGCTCAAGTAGCACTAGACTCATGCAATCCACAGAAAAAACAGAGTTTCCATTGATATTTGACGAGGGAGAAGCAAGATGTGTCTGTTACCGCCACCTGTGCCAACCTGCGCCACCTTTGTACGTCGAACGGCAGGCGGCGGCTGCGTTCAGCATTCAAGCTCCGCCGCCGACTTTCGTTCCTGTTCTCGAACGTCTATTGCGCCCGTGAGTCTTGGCATCTACCGTTTTCGGTAGCAAGCACGCTTCCCTCATATCCATCGCAATATACGATATGAGGGCCTGCTCGAGTAGCTCGAGCAGATTTTAGAATTGAGCTGCCCCCAGGGGGCAGCTCAAACTCATATCGAGCTCATTTGGAGCTCATATACGTGCCTCATATGTGAGGCCTCAATGCGAACTTTGAGCAAGGCTAGTGTGGCGCGGCTACTCTGCGGTTTGCTTCCATCCATACCTGAAAGGTTTCCGAAATGTCTGACGATACGAAGAGTATGTGCTGGAAGTCGTCTTCCGCGTCTGTTCCACTTACGAGCGTTTTGTTCTTTTGTAGTCATTTCTTTGAGTGATGCAGATCTTACGTCTCTCAAGTTCCTTGGTCCTGGTGAGTACCTCCGCATTTCGCATGTGTATCCCTCACTTATCGTCACGCCCCTAGACTCTATGCAGCGCGTCAGGGATTTGATCACGGCCATCAAGAAAGCTCCTCAGTACTTAGGATGTGAGTGTCTTAGTCTTTTCGTGTATCGTCTCTATAGCTGACTTGCGAACTTCCTCTTAGGGGTCACTGTATTCCACGTCGGGTGCCTCAACACCCAGCTCAAGTACCAACCAAGTCCTCCGTCCCCAACCTCGCCCACGGCCATCGAGATTACGCTTCTCTCACAGTCGTCCGAATCCTCTGTTGGTGATGATGACTACATCTCGCCCTTCGAACGCGTATACTTCTACAACGGCATCGCCGACGACCCTCCCCACCTCTTCCAGCGTTCCGATCTCATGCAGCGTCCTTTCCCCACCCCTGAAGAGAGGCCTACAGAGAGGCACTCCGCCACTCCGGTGAAGGCCGCCCACACCGCTAACCACCCTATCCTCAAGAACGCACTTTGGAAGGGGTCGGTTGCTCCTGAGATCATTGCTTTGTGCAACGAGGCGAGTCGTGGCATCCGCATCTCGACGATGCTGCCTGTGCGTTTCTCTACCCTTGATGAAGACGACAAGGACGTATTCGACGACCACATCGTTCTTTGGATCTCCGTTCATCCTGGCAGCACCAAGATGACCAGCTGCCGTGATGCGAACGACCCCATCCTCGACATCTTCGCCAAATACGACATCCACGACGTCGCAGTCCACTGGATCGAGGGCGCTATGGAATCACTTGCTGGTCCTCCTGAGATGATGCCGATCACCAGAGATACCGACCCGACTCATTGGGTCCGCCGAGCTCTCACAGCCGTCCTGGGCGTCCCCCTTGCTGCGCAGGACATGGCGGACAAAGACTCGCAGGGCTCACTCGGTCTCTACTTCCACCGTGGTAAGGACCGACATGGCAATAAGAGCAAGGACGTCTTGGCATTTACCAACAAACATGTCGTGTCCAAGAAGACCAACGAGGACTACAAGTACAGTGGCCACCAAGGTGAACGTAAGCAGTACATTCGCAACTGCGGTTATCGTCGCTTTGAGAAGCTCCTCAACGAGGCTCGTGCCCTGCTTGCTGAGAAGCTCGATGACGCCAAGTTGTTCGCCGAGCAGCTTGCGGAGCTGGTGGCGAAACGACCTGAGGAAGAGGATGCGGAGTACAACAGGGACTTGAAGGATAAGGAGCAGCAGTTGCAGAAAGCGGAGTCGGACGTTGGTGTCCTCGATGAGTTCCTCAAGCTCCTCAAGTCCACCTGGAGCGATGCCCTCGATCGTATCATCGCCTGGGTCGACTGGGCGCCCAAGATCGCCAATGACGCCGACTCCCGCCGCTACACTCGCGATATAGGTGTCATGACGCTCGAACGGGACAAATTCGTTCAGAACTTCAAGGGGAATGTCGTCTACCTTGGTGCGTACTTCTTTTTGTCTCTCTTCTTTTTCTTGACTTCATCTAATGGAAATTTTAAGCTGGTAAGTTCACCCGCGCCGAGATCAACGCTTGCTTCTACCCCAACGCTGCCAACCCCTCCGTATTTAAGTACCCAAAGGACCACCTCTTCAGGCTCTCGGGTACCGTCGACGCCGCAGCCCTCTCGAACCCGTACTTTGTTGACAAGAACAACAACCCCTGCTTCGTCGTTGCCAAGCAAGGGCAGGTGACCGACCTTACCTTTGGTCGCCAGTCCGAGCTCGAGGCTTACACCTATAGGGACCTCGAAGGCAGGTCCTGGGAGGTCGCAGTCCTCAACTGGGGGGGCAACAAGCACGGTAATTTCTCGGCTAAGGGGGATTCCGGCTCAGCTATCTTCAACGCGGAGGGAAAGCTGGTCGCTGTCCTGCACTCCGGAATGCCCCGCGGCATGTCCAACCATGTTACCTTCGGAACCCCTGGTCACTATGTCATGGAGCTCATCTTGGAGCAGTACCCCGACGCCGATTTCTCCCGCTTAAAGTTCGAAGAAGACGAGGCCACCGCCGCCTAAAGCATCAAAGTCGTTTTTTTTCCTCCTCGACTCTTTTTTCTGTCCTATGGTCGTTGGTTCCAAATGCGTGTCTTGCCACAGTCATCGTGCTGCAAACGTTTGTCCCTGTGCCTTATCATTTTTCGTACTCGTAGCTAATAGACTTTGACACTCTAGATCTACGACAATTCTGCACGCTTCGATTTTGTGCTCTCGACTTCGTCTTGACTCGTTTCTTGGCTCGGTAATGTAATTTATCGGTTGGCTGTCGACGCTGCTGCATCTCTTGACTCGTAATTCCTGACTTGGTATGTTTATCCACTCTGCCTGATGTTGATTTACCATGGGGAAAGGGAGACGATTCTGGGTGGATCCTAGGTGAGAACAACGAGTTGCTTGCATGGGTACCATCAGAGCTGAGGGAAGGGTTCAATTGGTCACCGCAAGTACGCGGCGAGGCTCATGGGATGTCGCGGACGAAGTGTCTGGTCGAGGGATAGTTGAAGGGACGGTCTGTCTACCTGTTTACAGAGTTTGAAATTATTTTTTTGTATTGATTACTTCCAATCAAGTCTATGATCTCTTGCTGCCCTCAGACTTCCTCTTTGGTGTTCGTCATAAGTATACTCGTCAATCTTCGTTCGTTTACTCCTGTGTGAGCTAGACAGTTCGCCGTTCAGTGTGGGCGAGGGCGATCAGACTCATGCTGCATCATAGAGAACTCTGAGGGCTCGGTGCCTTGGGGCTTGGGCTGACATCGAGGCTTGTGGGGTTTCGGGTACTGTTGTGGAAGTATGAAAGTGTCACGCTCGCAGCCTAGGCATCTATCCAGTTCCTTCGCAAAACACGGTGTAAGTCACTTTCTCTTAAGAGTAGTATGTTATAAAAAATGACGACGACCAGCTCAAATAAATAAAGGATGAGATCCTGCCCAGACGGAACTTTCAGCCAGACAAAGCCCCTGATATTAGCAACCCTATCAAAACCCAAAAGCGATGGGCTGTGATCTGTCCAGCTTTGTTTCGTTGCGTTTTGGCAGGAGAGGGAGAGACGGTAGAGGACAGGGCCGATGTGGTGTCTGTATTGCTCGCACTGCTAGTGATTCCTCCGTGATGGATTGGCCCAAAGCAGCTGAGCGAAGTGGTTGCTCTCAACCGAGTCATTCAATTCAAAGTGGCACCGACCATTTTTCACTTTCCGACGGAAGCAAAGTCCAACTCCGCCCTGCCGCGTCGGCAACAGTCTCGGAAAAATGAGGACATAAGTCAATTCCCTTGACACCATGGTAGATAGACAGACAACGCGATCAGCTCGGATAAACATACGATGAAATCGTCCTTAGACTCTCAAATAGACAGGGCCCCTGCGACCAGCATAACGATAAGAACCAAGACGCAATGAGCTACGGCTTGTGAAGCCTTGCTAGATTGCATGCTCGAGGAGGACGTTGAGGCAGCGGTTGACGCGGTACTCGATGCACTGACAACGCTGGAATTACCGCCAGCCGTGCCATCTGACTCGGTGACACTGTGTCGAATGATTAGTACGTGTCATACATTCTAGAGGCAGCACTCACATAAAATTGTCTAATAGCAGAGACCATTGCGAAGAGTCTTGCAGCGTTGAGTTTGCAGTAGGCGACGGACCGCCTATGATCACGCTGATTTCGTGTTCTTTGGTTCCGTCAAGTCCGCTTTGCGAGAAAAGCGTGTCGCAGAGGAATGGACCAGAAAGGCGAGCACCGTCCACGGACGTAGTCACACCGTCTAACGTGATGTTGAACAGATTGGAACCGTCGTCGAGGAGAGCTGAGACGATAATGGCCGTTCCTGTACGCACAAGAAAGATCAGTACATTTGATGCATATAGATGGCCATGTGAACAAGCAAAATCTCACCGTTGAACTTGAGGGAGGCTCCGTTTCCTTCTCCCTTCGACCACCCGAAATGGTCCGTGCAGTTGTGTGGGAGCGTATTGAAACAACCAGCTTGTCCGCCGATGAGTTGACCGTTATCATCGACTTCGCAAGGTATGGCTCCACTTGCGCCATTGGTATAGGAGATAGACGGATTATCATCGTCAACGGTGGTGTTTGTATCTGCGTGGACGAGCTGGATGGTCAAGAAGATAGTCAAGATGGCTGCTGCAGAAAGAGTGGTGCAGAACATGTCGGCGCAGCGAGTGTGTGAGTAGTCAAGAGCAGAAACAGAGCTGGCCAGGAAATATGGTCGCGCTCCTCCTAGAGCGCATCTTTTTATGAGTGTTCCGTTACGGTTGCGAGATCAGTCACGGTAAAAGCGTGGCAGCACCAATCGGCGGAGTGTTCAAGCCGCTCGTAGGTGAACTGAGATGAAAAAGCAGGAACAAGCTTTGGAAGTAGTGAGGAAAAGATTTATCTGCCGTGGGAGGAGGACGTGTGGCGTGGATGCAGGCGCCTAACTCAGACCGGCAATCTGCGAGGTTGAGGCTCGCCACAAATCTTCAACTGCTGCACTCTGTTGCAGTGCTCCTTCACCGTTCTTTACACCTCTTTTATCTGTTCGGACTCTTTGAAACCCAAAAGTACATCAAGTACATCCAACAAAAATGACGACCCCGGCCTCTTCCAATGTCGTATTTGACGATATTTTCACCGTCGAGGACATTGATCGGGAAGGCAGGAAGTTTGACCGAGGTGCGCTCCATTTTGTTCTATGCATCATATATCTTCACCGTCTGACGATATAGTTTTCTCGTTCTAAGTCTCGCGACTATACGCCCACTCTAAAAACTACGACATGGACCTCACACTCGACTACAATATCGAACTCTTCCCTCTCGAGAAGGGCCAAACCCTCGCACTTGCACTCGCCAGTTCGTTAGCACGAGGACCTGCAGGACCATCGGGGGCAGACGGGGCAGAAGATGAGGACAAGGACAAAGATGTATGGAGACCTGATGGAAAAGGACGTAGGGGTCTGGAGGAGGATTACGACTACGTCATGTACGGGAAGGTGTATCGGTTTGACTCTGGTACAGCAGAGATTGTGTACGTGTTTTACCTCTATTTCTTTGATGCTAATAGTGCTGAAGGCAGTTCTTCCAGAACTGCATATGCATCCTTTGGGGGATTGTTGATGTCGTTGACTGGGTCGTTCCGGCATATGACTAGTATCGTCCTGGGAGACCCGGTGTATATTCTGCTACGAAAGTGACGGGTGTATGTGCGTGTGTGTATCATTATTTCCATTCATTGTCAAGCCCTTAGAAAGTGCTCGCTTCCCATGAACCGTCTGACTTGACACTCACCGTCTATTACTGTGGCGCCGTAAAGTTCACTCCTGGGAGGGCCAACATGTTCTCTGGCCGTGTCCCGGAGCTTCCGTTACTTCCAGCTTGTCTTATCAGCATTTCTCTTGTTTCTACACCATCTGTGGCCCTGATGGATGTTCTCGTGCAATGAGGTCTTCCGCCACTCTGTGCCATACTCTTGGTTCCCACGGTCTTCGAGCGCTGGTCTTGTTCTTTCCACTTAGCGGCTCCGCCTCATATCAAACACATATAGACAACTTCCTTTCGTGAACCCTCATCGGCAGCGGTCACCATCCCTCTGATTCTTTCCCATAGTGTTGTCTTCCGACAGCCCCCTCGCGCCTCCTGGGCTTATTGTCTTCACAATACGCGCGCAACGAGGCAAGCTATATAATATTGCGATGCAAGGGGTAAGACAATAGATCGTCGTCTCTACGGGTGTGGATGTACTGATATATCTCAGCAAGTTGTACACGAAGTTCGCGTCGGCTGCTGGACGGCGAGATATACCCCCATCACACTCGAGTACACCGAGCAGCTCCATCTTGCCCTTTCACCATCTACACTCTTTCTACGGTCCTAATCACAAATGTTCCCCTTGGCATGGAATCCTCGCGGCTTGGCCTACAATGTATACAGACGCTTGCAGTACCTGCTTCCGTGGAGGGTTGAGAGGGTGGAAGACGATTGCTTCGTTTGCGAAGTAAGTTCAGTCGAGTATCCTTGTTCTGGTAAGCCCTACACTCCCATACCCGCTCGTGGTCTCTCATACTCACATTGTGTTTGTCAGAATTTTTTGATGACGACGATGAACGAGGAGCGAGACCTCACGGAAGGTTCATCACGAAAAGGTACACAAAATTACTTACCTCCTGCTCATAATCCGCTCAACATGATTTTGGTGATACAGCTGCGCACTCGCATATAACCACAACGGCATGATGGCAGAGGTATGTACGGTTCGCTCGTTCTCCCTCATCCGCACGAAGTCCTCACTCCGTGCATCAGCCTTATCTCCTCTCGAACTCAAAGCTCTTGGAGCCTCTCCAAGGATCATGCGTACCTCGTCTGCTTGGCATGTGGCTCTCCGAAGACGGGTCCACGGTCACATACGATCTAGAGACTTTCGATTCCCTCCGCCAGCGCCTTCTCCATAGTCCCCTTACTGAAGCGGAGAAACAATCCATCGTGGAAGCCTACGAGCTTATCCACGCGCGAAACGTCCTTCACGGCGACGTGTCCTTCGATAATATACTGATTGGTATGTTTCGTCTCTGAATTCCTTCACTGCTCACGGGCGCTGATCGTGGAGGACAGACGACGAAGGCAAGATCATGATCACCGAGTTCAGCCAAGGATGTTGCTTAGCGTCCATAGACGACCCCGACATCGATATGGAAGTCCGCTGCGAGAGATGCGAGCTCGAATACGAAATACGGCATGTCAAGTTTATGCTGGATTACATGGATAGCAGACGATCAGAGTATGCGCTCACGGACAGCGCGGCTGGTCGCCGCGATGGTCATATCTTTCCCTTCCTGGGTCTAGGCTTCGATGTCGAGAAACCGGTGAGTGTATGTCTTTCTGAGGAAAAATTAAGGTGTATCCTAACCGTGTACCTTTTGATAGTTCTACATTCCTCGACGTACGCTAGAACAGTGGCAACTGGAGGCCTCCATGGCCATCGCACCCTGGTCCTTTTCATCAGAGCTTCCTATGCATCTCTTTGCTCCGACACGGCTTACAATAAACACAACTTCTCAGAACGAGAGCTCCGACAGCCTATCGTCCGCCAATCTTTCACCACCCATCTCCTCTTCCTCGCTCTCCCTCTCATCAGACTCATACTATCACGAGTCCACCTCATCCCTCCCACTCCGTCGTAAAAGGTCATTCAGTGACACCTTCAGCGACACCGTTTGCGGCGTGGGCACGACAAGGGCTTCTTCATCGTATAAACGTACACGAGACGGCCGTCGTCGCGCGATCAGTATGGATGACGCTTTGTGGCCCCCAACCCGCGCTCAAATCTCGCCGCCGCCAGAACCACCATATATGCCGTTCGCATCGTATTCTTCTTCCCTCTCCCCCTCCCCTTCCTCCCCTTATGGATTCTCGAACACCCGACCCAAATCATCCACATTCACGGCATACTCGAGCGCTCATTCATATTCACCACCGCCAAGTCCCGTCCTCCTTCTATCCGATTTCATGCAACTCGACCCGGACGACGTGCCTTTCGCGAAATCAGGTCCTGGGACTATCGGGATGTGGTTTCCGCCCTCGCCCTCGCCCTCCCCTTCCGTCGCTGTGGACATGGATGGAGACACTAATATTGCGAGCGATGAGTCGGAGTGTTTCTCCAGCGACGAGGGCGAGAGCGAAGACGAGGTGGAGATGGAGATGGAGGTTGGGTACGAGAGTGGAAGGGGCGGCATCAGTTTCATGGAGAATTTGGGCACGACCACACACCGTCCTATCAAGTGGGACTCTGAGTGGGACGCTGAGGACGAGACTGCTGTCCAGCCTCAGCACACTACAGACGAAGACTCAGGCTTCGACCCGTCGATGCACACCAAGATTTCGCCCTCATCGCCACCAGCTACGACATCCGCTTCCTCGATACCGTACGAAATCATCCATGGTCCCCAGACGGCGACTTGGTATCGCGTTCCGGAGGATAGTGATAGCAATACTCCGGGCTACGTTAGTTTCGAGCCTATGAGTGTTACTCTTATCGACGTTTCGTCGGATGAGGGGCGACAGCGTCATACCGCTCTACCGAGGCCTGAATGTGCGTCTTTGTCGGTTCGCGATCGGAGAATGGAGTCGGTGACTGGGAAGGAGAAGGCGTGGAGGGGGATGGGGCGAGATGGTGTAGGTGAAGATGTTTAATGGTGGCAATCTGTCTCTGTAAAAGTTACTTACCAAGACGTCCGAAGAGTATTTATCGCGACTCTGAAACATGTTAAATCAATTTCTCATGTTTTGCTGTAGGTACTGGCCTGCTCACGTGCTTTCGCGTTGACTAGTGGCGTGGGAAATACCAGGACGCGTTCTGGTCTGTTCTGGTCTGTTCTGTTTCCGGCGTAGTCACCGCGTCGCTGTACCTCTTACCCTTTGCATTTACATCCTCTTCTCCACAGTTTGCTCAAGGAAAACACAGTGCTTCATACTAGCTCTCAGCCCTACCATAATGCCTCCCAAGCGTAAATCTGATGCTCTCGACGACGCGGACGACGCTGCTGTTGCCCCCGCCGTCGCACCAGCCAAGAGAACTCGCGTGTCGAAGAAGAAAGTGAACGTAGATGCGGATGCGGACGCAGACGGCGACGATGACTATGCTGACGATGTCCCAGAGGCGTCGACGTCGAAGGGGAAGAAGAAGGCGAAGGTCCAGGAGGCTCCGAAGGATTATAAGGATATCAAGCTCGATGGGGAGGATGAGGTATGGACTATGATTCTGAACGCGTCGTGTTTCTTCGTCGTTCTCTGTGCTGATTCGGACGCGACGCGTTTTGAATTTGTTGGACGTATAGGGAGAGGTTCCGATCTAGTACGCGTATTTCCTTGTGTTGAGTGTGTTGAGGCGTGGACTGGTACTGATGTTGCTATGCAGTGACGACTGTAATGAAGTCCGTCGTAAGATCCGCCTTCTGCAGAAGGAACCCGGATTCAAGGTATGCATGCATGATCCTTTGAGTAGTTAAATGCACGGATGCTGACATATTATGCCGATCCGACCTGCAAAGGTTACGCACTGGCTGAAAGAGATCGGTGGTGTGAACAGTAATTCATATGGCCGGTTCAGTAAGTGGCTCTTCACTTCTTCAACAGTTTTCTGACTGACACTCAGCGACGTCTGCAGTGAAAGCTACTGGCCCTACTGGAGGTGCAGAGAACTCCACATACTATGGCGCGTGAGTACCAACTGCCCTTCCCTTCCATAATAACTAGCTGACGAGCTCTGGTGGATCACCATACTAGATACGTCTACTTTGAGAAACGGCGGATCGCAGAGGGAAAGAAGAAGACTGCGAAACGCGAGCGCAACGAGATTGAGCATCCGGGCGGGATGCCGCGCGAGGACAGAGGACGGAGGGGTTATTGGGTCTTCACCGGTGTTCCCGGACGTCGTTGAACGTTTTTGGACTTGGCCACGCTAGATGAGGGCTGTACGGTGCCAGAAGCGTGCGTGCGTTTGTTGTGTGCGTTTTAGGCGGATGATAGACGCGTGGGGTGTGCTGCAGTTGGCGTAGTTGTTGTTACTTCTTGGAGCTTTGCCTGCGTATATGGTATGAGCTTGTATAATATCGTGTAAATAGACCGGCAATGGATAATAGTGGCTGTTCCTGAAACCGTCGTGGAGGAGAAGTCGCTCGAGAATTGCCGGCGAAGAAGGCTAAATGAAAGAAATGATTGGTCCTCGGCGCATGGCTGAATTGATGTGGGGCTCTGGCCGAAGAGCGTGGGAGAGTGAGGGTAGTGAGCGGTGACGCCGTCAAGCCGTTGCTCTCGTTCGCCACCGACGACGGCAGCCAGCACATGCTCGTCCTCGCCCTCGTCCACTAGCACTACCCGTACAATGTCCACAGAATCCCTGCTCGCCGCGCTGCCGTCCGACAGGGACCAGCCCACGCCGGAGCCGGACGACGGCCACGAGCAGTGGAGCGATGCACCAGAGATGTTCGACAGCAGCCAGCCACGCCCTCCTTCTTCTGACATCGTCGAGGTCATCGCCACCAGCGAGGACGCAGAGGACCAGGACCAGCTCGAGACCGAGGACACTCAGCTCACCGTCAAATCGGAAAACTTTGCAGGCCCCGAGACCGACAAGACGTCTTCCCCACCAGACATACCCAACCCGACCGACATCGCTCCGCCCGCCTTGCACAACACAGACTCGTCTTCCGTACACTCTCTACCTGCAGTCCACGTGCCACACTCTCCATCTCCCGTTTTAAATAACCGTCCACAGACTGCAAACGCCGCTCCTTCTCCTCTAATTCAACCACCCATGCCGTCCCCGCCCCCGACGGCTTCGTCCGCCAGGAACTCGACGACGACGGCCAGGACAGCGTCCAGGCAATCAGCCACCACTGGACCTCCACCTGCCTCGTCGACCAACTCCTCCAGACGGCTCACTGCCCGTCAGAACTCCGGCAATGATGTCCGTCCTCATCATTCTTCCTCTCTTTTAGCGCTTGCTTACTCAATCTCTCTTTGTGTTTCCCTCAGACTCGTTCCTCCGGTCGACTTTCCGGTTTCTTTTCGCATTTAATTCATCGTAGAGACCATATGCCACCTCCCTCTCCCAATCCTACCCGCGACGACGCCACCACTCCGACACCAGATCAATCATCCCTTCCCTCTCGTTCCGCATCTCCTGTACCCCCGCCCCGCCCAACAACCCCTCCACCCGCGCTCCCCGCTCCTTCCCTATCGGAACTCGGTCTCAGTCTTTCCGTACTCACCAACAATCTTTCTCCTTCCCATTTCAGTACTCCGCCAGCAAGCGGAGCTTTCTTAGCTCCGCATTACCTCCTTCTCTGTCACGCTCAGGGCCTTGACGTATTGCCTTTGTCCTCTCCTCCTGCGCCTCAGCCTTATGCATTGATCCGCAGAGTTAGTTTCAAAAGCGTCGTCGTAATGGAGCACAGAGGTGTCCTCGTCGCTATCGCCGGCCGCCGTGATGGTGTACGCGTCTACGCCTTGGAGGAGGTCAAGAAGGCGGTTGAGTGGCGGTTGGAAGTTGAGATACGCAGGGAGCAGGATCGTGCGAGACGAGAGGAGGCGAAGCGGAGTGTTTTCCCTCGAGATAGTCACTCTTCAGATAAACCCGTCGGTGTCGGTCCCTCGTCTTCCGCCCTCACCAAAAGCAAGACCCCTCGCAGGCCTTCTTCCGCATCCGCGGCATCCTCTGCTGCAGCTAAGGAGCCAAGACGTGTGAGGACACCGGTGAAGTCTCATAGTCCGCATCCACCACCTGGCGCCTTGAATCAAGTACCTACGGCACCTCCGCCTTCGTACAGTCAATCTACGCCTGCCCCATCACCTCCACCTCCACCACCCCCACCACCTCCGACATTGAATGTTAGTACGGCCTCTGAGCGTCGTTCATCAGTCAACAACGTCCTCGCAGGAACAATTACTAGGCGCAACACGGACGCGAATTTCGTCGGACGGGAGCCCTCTACCAGTGACGACGGAGATGCGAAGGGTGACTGGATAGAGGGGAGGGAATCTAGTGATGATGAGGCTATCAATGTCGTTGCGGCGGGTGCGAGCGGCAGTGAGGCTTTGGATGAGCGTACGAGCGCTGCAGCCGCTGCTTCACATCATTCGCCGACTTCGACTCCACATATCGAAAGTTCTCCCCCAATAGACACTCACCGTCCTTTATCGTCTTCTTCAATTCCCGGTCGTCGACGTCCTGCAAACCTAGATCTCACTACATTATCACGTTCGCATTCGAATGGGCCAGCTGCCTCCGCCGCTCCACCACCATCTCCTACACCTACACTTCTCACCTTACGACACGCACTGTCCGGGACGCCTTCTTCTGGAAATCTCCCCACCATGCGGTCTCTAGACTCACAGATGACGGATGCCGAAGCGGACGAACCTGGGACGCCAAATGATGATGATAACGACACGCAAGAGGGACAGACGACTCCGACGAACGAACGGATCTCATTCGCTCAGGCCTTAGAAGAAAGTCGTATACCGGACCTTCCCCCGCCTGGTACCCGCCGATCGCAGCAGGTCATCATGATCACGGAATCTCATCCTGTCGCCACAGGGGACGAGGACACACCTTCCAGTCCAGTTTCGGCAGAGTCACCCAGCGT
This sequence comes from Stereum hirsutum FP-91666 SS1, assembly GCF_000264905.1. Classification (NCBI taxonomy): domain Eukaryota; kingdom Fungi; phylum Basidiomycota; class Agaricomycetes; order Russulales; family Stereaceae; genus Stereum; species Stereum hirsutum. The sequence continues at coordinate 2,635,523 of NW_006763131.1, forward strand.
ACGGACGCGACGCAGCCAGGACGCACCGTCTAGTACATCGTCTAACAGTCGTAGGAGGCGCTGGTCCGTTCTCGGTGGTTTGCTTCCCCCTGCAGAATCGTCGTCGAGCCTTCAGCACGAGACGGTCACTCAGGCGAACGCGAATGTACGACCGATACCTTCATCACGGTCTATCCCTGAGATTCCCACTTCGGCCAGTGCCAGTGGTAGCAGTAGTAGACCAGATATGCGTGAACGGCGGACGACCGTCCTCGCCCGCTCACAATCCTCTCATTTCCACCAGCACGGCTCATCCGTCCCCACACCCCATCCTCACCCCGTCTCAAGATCGTCTTCACGACCTTCGACTTCACCCTCGCAGAACGCCAGCTCAAGCACGCACACGACGCCCGCCGACACGCCCGCCGTCCCGACACCCGCCACGTCTCGCTTCTTATCCCGTTTCATCCCCAACGCGTTCTCGTCTCGTCGTTCGGAGGACAGCACGCAGTCATTAGCGCAGAAGAACGATCCCAATGATCCGAACAGGAAGGCCGTGGGCACGCCGACGATGGCTCAGGCTCCCGCGCCCAAGTTGGAGTACGTCAAACTGCCGGGAACTAAGGGTTCCTTGATGATTAAGGCGGTGGAGACATCAAAGAAGAGGTATGTCTGTTTGTCTGTTTTGTCTCTAGGGTTTCGCGTATCACTGATCGTACATCTTTTTTTCGTTTGCTTCTGATGATGCTGCACGTGAACCTTGTTGGTTATATTATAGCTTCCTTGCGATTCTGTGTGGCGAGAACGGAGAGAAGGTGGAGTTGTTCGCAGGGACGTATCGGACGGCTTTGGGCCTTTCGAGGACGTTCATCTTGCCGGATTCGCCTCGTTCTTTGGAGCTTCAGCTGCAGGGAGACGATCTCGTCGAGGTCTTCCTCGTCTTTTCGCAGAACGTGTTCGGGTTGGAGCCCGCGACCGTGCGTGTGCGTGAAGTCCGTATTGGCAGGGCCGAACGGAGAGCTGCACGGCGACGTGCGAGGGAGTTGCGCGATGGGCAGACGGCAGAGCAGGAGCCTGATCCAGCGCCGACAATACCGACTGAAGAACCGACCAGCGTGAACGTCAGCATCGGCGTCTCCGTTCCATCCTCAAGTTCCCTGGCCACTGCAGATACTATACCTCCCGTCACCGGTAGCAGCACCCCCGCACCGACCGGCGTACCGCGCACATCTTCGTCCGCGACCTCGATCGTCCCTCCTGGCCCAGCGAGCGGTACGATTACTTCGACGGTCCAAGCCGACGGCCCAGGAGCGACGAACCCGCCCCATCCACCTCCTTCGCTCCCACACACGGAAGAGCTCGTCGCGCTCGCCACGGCTCAAATGGGTCCCTACACGACGTTCCAGCAGCTCTCGTTCGCGCCGAACTTCCCGCTGGCGTCGATCGCGGACGAGTATGTCATCCCGCCGACGTATCCCGATTTCTTGCAGTATCGCGCAGAGTACGAGCCGACGGAGAATGGGGGAGGTGCGGATGTGGATTTGAGTCAGTTGCAGTTTTCGCCGCCGGGGTTGCCGTTGCCTGCGCCGGCGCTGCCTTCGAAGTGGTTCTATCGCGATCCGAAGGGGGTCGTGCATGGTGGGCATTTTCTCTTGTTTTGTTTGTTCATGGTTTGGTTGCTGATGGACTTTGTTTGTGGGGTTTTTTTTCTTGATCAGGTCCATGGAAAGCGACGCTCATGCAGGCTTGGTACCGCGATGGTCTGTTGCCTCCTGACCTGCCCGTCCGTCGCGAAGAAGACTCGAACTACCTGCTCTTGAAAGACCTACGCCAACAGTCCGTCGACCCCACACAACCCTTCGGTCCTCCACCCTCTCGCCCGACTCCTACCACCGACATGGTGCCCACCGTCCTCGCCGACGCCGCGAAACCGCTCCTCTCACCACTTTCACTCCTCTCCCAACCGAAAATCTTCGGCCCTCCCGCTCTTTTCTTCTCTTCCCGCGGCGGTCACAGTACCGTCATCGTCGACGGCCGCGGTCGATCCGTGCTCAAAGGTCGATTCATGTGGAGTTCCGACGACAGGGACGATGATTCTTCGCCCGTGAGCGGTCGGCTGGGAGACGTCAAGCGTCTCGAGGCGTTCGACGTCCGTGACCGTTCTGTACTCGTCGCAATGCGTCAAGGAGGTCTCGAAGCCGTCGATCTGTCCGACGCGCTCCTTCGTCCAGCTGACTCGTCAAGGAGCTCCCTCCCACAATTCACGCCCGCGCCGTCGCTCGTCAATCGTCGTGCGCCGTTCATTTGGCGCATTGGGATGCCCGTGTCGTCGCCTCATAATTCGGCATCTGCGTCTGCTGCGCTCTTGCCCACTAAACCGCATTCGACGACGACGAGCAAGCTTGCGACGCCTGTGAAGAAGCTGGGAGGGGGTGGTGGAGGTGGTGGAGGCGGGGGAGGTGGGGGTGGGGGTGGAGTGGGCGGGTCAGGGAAGACTGGGGGTGGGAAGACGGACTTTGGGGATGGGCATCATCATCATGCGTCGGAGGACGTGCAGGACGAGGTGATCTTCCTCGGGAGGAGGGAGGATAATATGTATCTTTGTGAGAGGAATGCGGGGGCGTTTAGGATCTTGAGGTTGTGTCCTGTTTCGGCGGCGGGGTCGTCGTGAGAGAATGCGGTCGTGGTGGTGTGGTGTGGTGGTTGGAAGGTTTCCATTGTTTTTTGATGCAGATTCGGATTCGGATTCGCAACACGATTTCCACTCGTAAGTTATGCATGCATGCATCGGTCGTTTCTTTGCTTTATATCCCTCCTCTGGCTTTACTGGACCGGACCGTCTCGATCCCCCGTTCTTGTCCTTTCCACCGGTCCTTTTCTTTCTTTTTTTCCATTCCCATTATCTTTGTCGCTTCCTCACATTGACAGTTCGTTTGCCCGGCATTATCCCCGTCATGGCTCGACACGATCCCTCATCCCATCTCGTCCCGTTACGCGAAATCATCCTGCCTCGTCTGCACGTTCTCATGATCATGGACCGTGACTCCTGACTCCTGAAGCCTGATCGCCTCCATACATTCACATTCGTCCGTCCACATAACATATTCAGTACACCCGCATTCACCAGACCGACCGACAATCCAACATCTCGATTCTCGTCCGCCCCGCCTTTTGATACATTATCATAACCAACCCCGTGTAGCCGCCAGTGATGATCCCGAAATACAGTATCGATACCTTTTTCTTTTCTTTCTTCTTTTCTTTTCTTTACCTCGTACCTTGCACATCCGGCAGTCGCGGTTGGCGATTACTCTTTGCCGTTACCCCCTGCCACCTCGACTTTATGATTTTTCTTGCCGGCTTTCTTTCCATCTCTTCTTCAAACTTCTTCTTTTTATATGGTACCTACGTCAGACAACCTCTCCCTCTCTCCCTCGTTTCTTGTCCACTTGTTGTTCTTACCCTGTCTACCTACCTACCCACCTACCTGACTCGATCGACCGATTATTATGCATGAATATATCGAATATTCTACGTATATTATCTCAATACATAACATGGCTCGGATGCGTTCTGGCATGGCAAGCGCTAGCCTAGCCTCGGTGCGAAGCGGAGAGGAGTGAGTATGAGTGATTGGGTTTTGGTGTTCAGCCGACTATTGATATGAGTGCTGGGCTCTACCAGCTAAAAAAGATAGATACACGCATTCTTTCTATTGGACTTGTCAAGCATCTTTGCATACATTTACACGGTAGCAACCGTTCAGGCCTTGAGATGTATTTATTACAGAGATGGTACAGATAGCAATTATCACAGTGGCCTCAGTCGACGGGCGATCCGACTCCTTCACAATTTAGCCAGCGTAGCCGCACGTTTGCGGAGCGTGGTCTTGAGGATCTTGCCCGTCGACGTTTTCTACTCGGGAAGAACCGGAAGTCAGCCACCACTCGTTCCGAGTCGTTCGAGTCCTGACGTTGTACTCTACTCACCGGCAGCTCATCGACCACGACGACCCACTCCGGCGTTGCGAAGCCAGGCAGACGCTCCCTCGCGTGCTTCTTCAGCTCTTCGGCGAAATGATGGTGTCTTCCTGACCACTGTTTCGCTGGTTCGGCGTGCAGGAGGACGAAGGCCATGGGGCGTTCGCCCCATTTCGGGTGTTCGCGTCCGACGACGGAGACTTCGAGGACGTCGGGATGCGAGGCGAGTTCTGCGAGGGAAGGTGTCAGTCATGGGCTGTATGTGGAGATCAGCGAGGGGATCGGTGAACTGACCTTGTTCGATTGCTAGACTGGACGCGTTCTATTCAAAATAGAATATCATGGACGGTGAGTGAGTTCAAGAATCTAATCCATGGGCAAACTGCTGCTGGGATGCACAAACCTCGCCACCCGAAATGATGATATCTTTCGACCGATCCTGAATCGCGATACTCCCGTCCTCGTGCCACACCGCCAAATCCCCCGTATGAAACCAACCACCTTTGAATGCCCTCTTCGTCGCCTCCTCATCCATAAAATAGCCGTGCATCGCTATATTGCCTCGCATTACAATTTCCCCGATCGTCTTACCATCTTTAGGGACGTCTACCAATGCGCCGTGTGGGTGTTGGTGGGGGTGCTTGTGTGGTTCCGTGTCGCTGGGGAGGTCACTGGAGAGGTAGACAACGCGAAGGGGATGGGAGGTGGTGAAGGTATGGCCTTGGCGGGCAGCAAGTTTGGCGCGCTCGGAGAGAGGGAGAGAGGGCCAGTGGGGCTGCGGATAGTTTCGCGTGAAGGGGCCGTAAGTCTGGAAACAACGCGCGTAAGTCCAGTGTTTTGCTTGTACCAGTCAGAACTCACCTCTCTATATGCACGACGAGTATGAGAGGTAAGGCGTTATATCAAATACTTTGGAACTGGGCTAAACACTCACGTCAGACCATAGACATGAACCGGCTGTATGCCTTTCTGCTCCAATTCACCGAGAAGGTGGGCAGTGGGGGCTGCTCCTGCGATAACTGCCGTTACGGTCTGGGGTAAGCGTCTCGCATCGGGATGGTTTACGATGCCGATCTGGTCAAAATTGTTTCAAATTCTAACAATCACTCATTTTGTAGGAAAAGGCCGAATATACCTGAACTGTGGGTGCGCCACAGTAGTGAGTGACCTTCGAATGGAGGAAGTGTTTCCAGATGAGGGAGTAGTCGACCGTTCTGAGCGTTATCTAACGATGTCACTATAAGCTAAGCAGACTCAGCGCCGAAGATGTCCATAGAGATGCTTGCTTGTGTGGCAAATGCGCAAGTGATAGCCCAAGGGAATGTCCAACCAGCGGCATGGAACATGGGGAGGATCCTGTAGACCTATCACCATCCGACCTCTTCGTTTAAGTGGCTGAAGACCTACCAAAGATACGTCGAATCTATATTCATCCTGTATAGCAAAATCAGTGAGTAATTGACGGGCTGACGGTATCTGGGTCTCACTGAGACTCCATGACATTAGCCATTGCTGCGAGATATGAGCCTGAAAGCCTTGATGATCAATCATATCGCTTACCAGGCGTAGGGGCTGCGACTTACCTCTGAGCGTAGTAAGAACGCCCTTCGGTCGTCCTGTTGTTCCGCTCCTGCAATACATATCTTTATGGGTTATGACTGCATGGCTCATGATCAGTGAACGGCTCACGTATAATTCAGTGATAGGGGTTTATTCTCGTCCGCGTCCATCTCAAGTCCGGCCCATCCTCTCTCCTTGCTGAACCTCCTTCCGGAGCTGAGGAAGTCTTCGTAAGGACAGCCCGCTCGACCTGTATCCTTACAGATAATGATACGTGCTTTGGCGCCCTGAACCAAATGAGCGTATTCGTGATCTACAAATATTATTCTAGAGCCACTGTGCTCTAGTATGTAGGCGACTTCAGGCTTCGTTAATCGAGTATTGATGGTCGTGGCGATGGCTCGAGCACCGATGACACCCTGAAGAGCATCTGTTGGTATGATCATGAGGACTTATTCTCGAAGGATGTTATTGAGCTCATTGTAACCTGCTATCATTGGTCTTCGCCTATTTCAGACAAAGGTATAATCCTCGTGTCGATGGGAAACTCACGAGTTCGGCGCCACAACTGCTACACGATCACCAGGCCGTACACCACCTTCAATGAGACCATACGCAAAGTTCTGGACGCGCTGCGCCCTGACTTAAGTGTCAGAGAGGATGGAACCGAGTTTCCAACGCACTCCTCGGACGTACCACACAGAGTATGTATAGAATACTGGATCCGCAACGTCTGGGTGAGCAATAGCAAGCTTGTCGGGGTAGATCTGAGCGGCTCTTAAGAGGAAACCGAGAGGGTTCTTTCCTATAGATCAACGATAGCCCATTACTTAGCGAGTGCATTACTCACTAAAGGATGAATGTTGATTGGGAGACCCTCTGGGACGCGCAAGGTCAGAGCAACATTACGGGGAGGAATGCTCTCAGGCGTAGGTCTGAATGCAGCAAGAGATTTGGCTGTAGTTTCGGTTAGTACCAAGTAGCTCGTAGAATGTCCCCGACCTACAAAAAGACATTGTTAACGATGGCACGGTGTTTTCGCTGATAGTCTAAAGGAAAGGACAAGGAGGGCAGTCGAAACCCCGCATTGGATGACCCCGCATGATATCCCCACATCCGCTACCCCGGACTTCCGGCAATCAAATAGGTGGGAACACAAGAGCTGATGACAAAGAAGGACAGCCATAAGGGCACCGGAGAAGTCAATGCTTTTCCCTTCCTATCCTGGAATTCCGAGCTTAGTACTTATAAGTGCCTGCTGTTCGGCATGCTGGAATCGGGGTTTGTCTAGAAGAGAATAGTAGCACGATGGCTCGGACAAGTACCCCATTGACGGATTGTCTGCATCCGCCGGTGGCGGCGAGCGGCAACTCAAACTTGCAGTCCAACAGCTAAACAACAATGGTAATGGGCAACAGGAGCAAAAGGACTGTCCGTATAGGTATCTGGAAGCGCATATCGCATTTTGTACAGTCGGCCCAACGTACAGCACAGGACTTTACACAAAACTATAGCCAACAGCATCCACTCTTTATAAAGCCGAACAGCGTTCACAAACGAGACCGCGACAGGATATTTAAGGCAAGTTGGGTTGAACTGGAAGTTGGGGTCGTTAATATTATAAAGACAGGAAAAAAATGCGAAATCCACTTACCAGCAGCAATCCAGAGTGGCTGGTCAGAGCCGTCGGCGTTGGGCGTCACAGTGAGGACGTAGGTGTCATCGAAGGCACCGGCGGCCCAGACGGTGAACCCAACGATGCTATCCGAATTTTCCTTGACAAACGCGAGTTCCTGGCCCAGACTAAGCAGTCCCAGAAAATCAGTCATAGGAAGATCAAAAATTTCGCGCGCACGTACTCAGTCTCGCAACTGCTAGTGTTGCCTCCGCCAGTCTCGCTAAGAATTGCCTGACGGTTTCCGTTTTGCTTCAGCCAAGCAACGAGGGTGGTGAAGGTATCGACGTTGTTCTAGAAAGTAGACGTAAGTACTACTCGGTCTAGATAACTCAATAGGAAGACGTACGGTGACACATTCAGCCTGGGTACCGCTGTCGTCGGAGTCGAGGTACATGTGAACATCGAAGAGCAGCTTGGAAGTGTCACCATTGGGGTCGGTCACGTTCAAAAGGTAGGGGCCGGCCTCTGTGGGCAGAGCTTTTGCGCTCGACCAACTTGAGCCAGGCATGAGCAACAGCTGTTCTGTCGCGCCGGCCGCACGGATCGCATTGACGGCCAATTGAACGGAGTTGGCCCAAGTCGGAACGGCTGGATCGGGGACGGTAAGTTGAGAATACAATCAAGACGAAATATCACAATACTGACAAGGAATGTCATGAGGCTCGTTCATGATTCCGAACTAGGGGCAGACTCAGTCACCGTGTTCAGATTGAGTAGAGCAAGACGAATGCTTACAATGATACGAGGCTCGCTAGCATACTTGGTTGCAAGTTGGGTCCAGATACTCGTGAACTGGTCATCCGTAGGTCCGCCTTGGGCGATGATCCCACCATTCCAGCGCGCATAGTTGTGCTAATGCGAGGCTTAGCACATATCCCGGGAGAGACAGGCAAAGACGTACAAGATCGACGATAACATAGACGTTCGACGCAGATGAAAGAGCAGCCTGAACAGTAGCATCGTATCGCGACAAGAAGCCGGAGTCGATGGTCCCTCCGAGTGTCGGCGTCATGAGCTGCCATGCTGTTGCGATTTCTTAGGGACGGTGACCATTGTTATGCGGTGACAGGACTTACCGAATGCTGAAAACGTCATGCATTAGTATCGTGTCGTATGCATTGAGCAAAATATGGATATTTTCACTTACGAATACGGAAGATGTTGACTCCTTCTTGGGCAAAATGGGTATACTGGTCAGTTGGAGGGGAAACACCAGTTCCGGTGAACGACCCGTCCGTAGCCACGGAAAAGTCATATCCTGCAGTGTTGACACCACCCATGAAAGCAATGGAGCTGGTCGACGTGGAAGTCGGAGCAGAACTAGACGATGAGGGCGAGGTAGGCGTGTTTGAGGCCGTACCGGGGAGGCATCTTTGAAAGAGATGTCAAGAAATATTCGTCCACGCAATGGCGTTACTCACTGGGAATAGTCTTGCAAAGGTACAGTCAGCGAAGAGTGAATGATCATATTTGGGAGAAATACCCACAAGAGTTGCTGTATGTGCATACAGATCCTGAAGCGCAGGCTGTAGCCCCAGCTGTAGAAAGTACGTTTTATATAACTTCGAAGTGAGATGACGCTACGCAAAAAAACTCACTCCAGCCCGTGCCTCCGCCTGTCTCGGTCATCACGGTGAGTAAGTGCCACATATGAAATGTAAAACACACCCACATTGTCCGTAAATCTGCAGTTGATAGGTTTGTGTATTATTACTCGGTGTATCAACATCTGCGCATACGACTCACCGGAGCTTGAGCCTGGGAAAAGGGTATAGCGGCGAGCACAGCAGCAAAGGCGAGGGACTTCATCATGGCTCGAGAAGATGATGGGAGACAGATGTACAGAGTCACTGCTTATATATGGTGTAGCCCCGAGAGTCGACGAGACATCGCTCTGGTGACGGCTGAACTACCACAGGAAGACGTCGGAATAACGGCGGGAAAATTCCTTCCACTAGTAAGGTCCAACGAGCATCACGGTAAAATCGAGACTGTGATATGCATAGAAGAACGTTTATGGAAAGCAGACAAAACGTAGCGTGATACTCCGCATGTAAATCCAGTGTTAATCCGGCAGGGGGTCGCAGTTGAGCTCGAGTGGTACAAAGATTAGACACTAGCCCATGTGCTCCGAAGCGAGTCGGACGCAAAGGCTTGTGATCACTATGGAAGAAAATGACGATGCGATCAAGAAGCACAACTGGACCTCATGTTGACGAAGAGCACAGACGGAAATGTGCCCAGTGATCGGAGTATTGGCTTGCCTTCACCATCACTAGCAGTAGCCTTCGAGCCACCGCGATGTTGCTGAAACGAACTGACTTATCAGTCATTGGGATGATAGCATGCATCGAGCATGTCGTCAAGTCACAATAAGATTTTGAGTTGATTTCCATACAAGCCAAGGTGTAGCATAGCAACCTTCACAAAAGTTACGATGGTGATGGTGGAGAGCCAGACGATGTGGAAGGAAGGGCTTGCATCAGCGTCGATCATATACCCGGAAAGTTCCGAAGACAAACTAGTGCAACAATCAAGTTCGCCTCTTTGAAACGTCTCCGTCACGACCTCGTGCTGCTTTCGACTCCTAACCAAATCTGTCTTCTAAAAGCCCCCTCTCAAAGTACATCTACTTACCAGTGTATCAATTCAAAGGGCGGAGCAGGACGGACTAGGATGGCCTTGATGGAATCAAGGATAGCGCCTCGTGCTTTATTTTCTCTGTATCGCTCGTTATTGCGCCAGGTGCAACAACTTCCTCACTACTACTTGCGGCAAGTACACCTTGGAACGTCTCAACGGTATCTTCTTTGCAGCTAACGTTCCCGCAGAGAATTCTTCCGAATAAAAGTCGGTGAGGATATCCGAAGTATCCTGCATGCGAAGCAGACGGAGAAAGTCCGCATATCCAAAGTAAGGCGAGTTAGACAGGTAAATTATCACCTCATTATATCAGAGAAGTAGGCTCAAGCCTTTCCAGGAGCTGCTAAGATTAGAGCGTGCCAATTCAGGACGGAAGAAATCAATAGACCATATTCTTGATCTTGCTTATGGTCGCAAAGGACCACTGAAATGGAGCATGATGAAGGTCTGTTGCTAAGTTAATCAACATTGCACCGCGTTCTGACCGTGGCAAACCAGCCGCTTCTCACAGATCCTACATCACCTCTACCTCCTCGAATTATTTCGGAAGTTGAGCGCTCACGTCCGCCACAATACTCTCCAGAACTTGCGGCCCTCTTAAGCTCCAACTTTGCTCGTGCGGGAGGTAAACCGATGAAAACACCGCATTTCGAGCGGCCTCCTACACTACCTCCCAGAGCCGACCCGAATTCGGATCAAGCGCGCTGGTTCGGTCCATTCAGTAAACGCCGCCGAGTAAACATCCACTGGCGTTACTTCACTAGCCAATGGAAATCTACGTATCCTCCTCTCGAAGTTTCTGTCTCCGCATGTCCAGAAGGAGCTGACGGGACAGTTCCGATGTCGCAATCAGTCAATGCCCTTGACATCAGAGGAGTTGGCTTGCAGGACAGTGGTGTCTTACAGGAGCTACATGCTCTCGCGGGCCCCCGCTCAAGACGACCGCCCATCCCACGTCGGCAACGACAGTCGCTCAGCCGACCAGATGATCCAACGCCTTCATCCTCGTCACCTTCTCTCGCTGAAGCACCTAACCGATTCCTCCGGCGTCGTTATCGTGAACTTCTGGCCAGGATACCCATCCTCACTTACACGCCACCTCCTATCAACAATACCACATCCGATTCAGTCAAACACGGCCGATACACCGTCTCGTTGTCCAACGCTTCAGTCACACAGAAACTTTCCGGTGAGCTCGGGCTTCCAGAAACGGATATTATCGACGAGGCTTGGTTACAACAGTCCGTAAAAGATCCATCGACGAATGACGAAGAAGTTGGGAAAGCGACAGTGAAGGTGAAGAACAAAAAACTATGATGAGATGGTATATGTACGGATATAATCCTGGGATACCAGAGAAATAAATACACCAGATCCAGTCCGTGCTCACTCGTAGCTCATGATTTTTCGAGCTCCAGTCCATGCAGATCGATGACATACATGCTATAGTTCCTGTCTGTGGGCTGCGAAGCGCCATTCTTCGCCTGGCTTGGGTCTACGCCACATTGCAGGTCCAGCATGGTCTTGTACTCATCGAAGGTGAAGACCTGCTTCTTTCGAATACTGCTCAGCATATCCTATAAACAGAACGAACAAAGTCAGCGCCGCACGCTCCTGAAGGTCACTTGGCACGACGACTCACCGCCGGGTTCTGAGAGAAGAGGGCATAGTACTGCTTTGCTCGCTCGAACTCCGTGTCCCGCGAATCTCGCGCGATGGTCTTCACACACTGTTGAAGAGCAAGCATGTTCCGACTCATTTTCTTCATGCCGAACGCATTAGCACCATGGATCTTCTGAGCGTTCGATATCAAGAGCTCTTCCATGAGTAGTCCCAGACCTTCGAAGACGAATCTGGAGGCTGAACGTGAGATCGACGGCAAGCGTACAGTACAAAGAGACACTAACCGTTGGTCTTCTGGGGGCAATGTAGTCGAGACTACGTCATCGCACTCTCCGAGCTCGATGTTGAGGTCGATGATGTGAGGGTCGGGTTCACCCATCTCGCGATCCGGATGATAGTTTCCCTAGGATTGGACTGAGAATATTTTCTATAACCACAAAGCTTGACATGACTCACGTATCTGAAGGCCAAGTCGAGGTAATGCCCAACTCGACACCGAATGTCGACACGAATGGTAAACAAAACAATCTCGGCGAGCAACTCATATGTCTTGAGCAAGGAATGGAAGCGCCTGTCATTGCTAATGGTTAGTCTCACTAGCTGTTACCTGGTGCTCGGAATACTCACATTGCCATATCCCGCGATAGCGGAAGTTGTAATTCGTCCTCTGCGGAGACGGGGAGGATAAAAGGCATATACGGCGTGTACGGCGTAGTGGCGCTGGTTGGGTCAAGCCTCATCGGTGTAGTGGGTGACAAAGTAGCATCCTCCGCAACGGCTTTCAACTGGTGCAGTGCATTCCAAAACCATGACTGTGCAAAAGTAAGGTCAGTTAGATGATGCCATAAAAAGCAACAGAATGTGCATACAATACTGCGGTGCAGATTGCACAAGGACGAAAGATTTCGCATTGGCATAACGAGATCCTCCTTCGTTATGCTCTCCTCTCCCAAGAAGCCCCTCTCGATCTCGCCCTCTTGCTTGCATAGTCTGCGTTTGCCACCCGTATCGGTTTCCTGTAAACAAGCGTCAACAGCAGAGTTCAACGAAATGATGTTAGTTGTCGAATTCTCACGTCTATATTCATCAACTCCGTAAGAGTGGGTATGAGTTCAGCCTTCTGCGCCCACTGCGAAGCCAACGCCACTCTGGTCTCTGCAGGTGCCTCGTCGGCACTGACAGGCGAAACCAACGCCTGAAAGCGATCACTGCATCGCTGGTAAAACTGGATGATCACCGTGAGGATTAGCCTCGCGTAGTTTTCTCGGTGGAAGGGCGTCGTGCGGAGCATTGCGCAGAGAGAGTTGATTAACGACATGAGCTGGGTGCTCGCCTAAAAGCAGGACTTCCGTTATTCCCCAGGTTTAGTGCTGACGGCATTCTACAACGTACGTTTACAAGAGGTTGCTCCGATAACCATGCCGAGGCGGGGTCAGGTTGGAAAGCTTCGGAGCCTAGTTTATACGACATTTCAGTATTTTTACGATGAGGTCATATGATAGCAACGAATGGGACGCACCAGTTACAGCATGATGGAACAATAGCGAGACCTTGTCTTCGAGCTGCGGAAGATACACTTTTGCAACGAAGTCATCCAGCACGGCACTCGAGGTTCGCGCAGACTCTTGACCCGCGGGCAGAATCGCGGCGACTCGATCCAGGAAAGTGAGCGTTGGCTGGAAGAGGACGCTCACATGGAACGCATCTGGCTTGATGAGCAGTCGGTGATGTTGATCCATGCCTAGGAGTCGCTCGTCCGTCCCTACTGATGAGAGAGTAGATTGTACGGTAGAATCGTTTGAGCCTTGTACGAGACCGGGGACTGTGTCTCTGAGTACGCGGTTCAGCTCTTCTTCGTGGGGCTTCAACATTTTGTTCGACATCTTGAGGTCTGTGTCGGCGAAGCGGAAGACGTGCTACGAGAAGACTCTACAAGTCAGCTGAACGTCCTAAGTGAAAAGCACTACGCTACTCGAACCTTTGCTTTGTCTCGAGTAAATCTGCCTTCCCGTAAGACATCGTTAATGGATGAGATTGGATTTCGACCGGCCATAGCGCCTTGTTCTTCATCTGTCAGGTAGTCGTTTAGAAGCGTCCGTACCTACAAGGAAAACGTCGGTCAGACGAATAGAGGAGCTTAGAGCCCCAAAATGCGACTTGCCTCTGCTTGCACGGGCATCCAGATCTCTGCGAGGTTGAACAAGGATCCCGGTTTTGCACCGGAGGAGTCTTTGAAGTCTCGTCTCTGTATCGGGTGACGAAGACGGTTGAGACGAATGATCAGAGAAAACCAGCAGCAAGACTTACACTTCCTATTCGATTAGAAACCTCGTATACGACCCGAAGACCCTGAGTCACAGCATCCAGCTTAGAGTAAAGCGTCCAAAACAGATCCCTCAAGATTTCATGCTCAGCATGTTTTGACGATCCCTCCAACGCCGCTAAGCGCAGCCGTAGCGCACTGACAGCAACACCCGCACGCGATCCCGCTCTTCGTGCAACTAATGGTCCCGCCGAACTAACTGTGCCATCGCCTGATACTAGCACGTACGCCGAATTCACCTTGCCTGCTGCAGAACTTGCAGGACTGGTGATCAGAATCGACGATCGTCGGGCGTACTCAGCCCGTTCTCCAACTTCTTCGATCGTGCCCTCGATGAGCTGGAAGACTTCACTGGGTAGCCGCTGTGCAACGACGTCCAATGCACTGCCGAGCTTTCCTAGTACGGCGAGAGACTCCAACAAAGTCTCGAGATATGCAAAGGAGTCAGTTTCTGGATTCTTGCCCTGTTCGTCCTCTTGGGCTGTTAGAAGGTGGCCAAACGCCGCCACGGTGGAAGATACGGGTAAGGAGCTGCTGGGATTGGAGAACGTTGTGCCTGATGACGAGTTGCCGCCTCCGAGGGACATGCTGTGTCGGAAGTTTGAACCTTCAAAGTCATCTGGTGGGTTGTTTGGGCGGAGCGCGAGATCGTTGAGATATCGAGATAATCGAGTCGGACGTGAGGAGGAAGACGTGGGGAGATCGGGGGACGTAGGTGTTGAGGGTACTTTGGAATCGAATTTGCTAGATAACGGCTCGTTCTCAAATTCAACATCGACCACTGTACAAGGTTCAGTGTTTTGCCATATGTTTCTCGAGAATGTTGACATACTGCTCTGTTGATTTGGTGTATACGATGCCCATCGGCTGTCGCACCAAAAAGACTTGAGATATAGATGGCTATGGAGCTCGTCAATTAAGATCTCACGCAAAGCCTAGAGAAGAGAATGTCAGCGACTATCCAACACAACCAGCAGATTACGACAGACCGTCTCTTGCCCAATCAAATAACCTCGTAGATCAGCTACAGCTCCGATATCCATCATATCCTGGCTGTTAGCGATCTTCAAGCTTCGTACAAGGAGTATGGCTGCGTGGAGCAACCGCTTCTCAGACATGAGGCTTTCGAGGACATCGGGAACGAGTTTGAGACGTTCACTTGAAAAGATAGACGGTCATTATTACTCTCATTCAAATGTGAGGAAAGGCCTACATCTGATCCAATATTCGCAGCATCTCCTCCAGGATCTGACCACGATTCCACATCTGTACCAAGTCGGCGCGTCGGTTGCCGAGAGCCTCTTTCGATTCTTGCAATGATGTTCGAGCTTCCTTTATCTGAGTTTGTGACGATCCGAGGTGGTTGAGTAGGGAAGCATGGTGAGGTAGTGAGGCAGCAAAGGCTTGGTAGTGCTCTATCGTATAAATAGAACAGAGATGAATTTCAGTGGATTTTAGAGAGTGTGGCACCAAACGTACTATCAACCGATCCCTTCAAGGCGCGCGAAAGCATGTGCTTCGTCTGTCGGAAGGACTCCATATCTTTCCCGGAAGACGATTCGTCGAGTATTTGAAGAGCAAGGTCGACGGGGTTGAACTAAGATAGAGTGTAAGGCGTTGGCTGAATTGTGGCGTAGAATGGGCATGACAGGTCTTACATCTGGATCGACGACAAACTCCCATTCATCCTTGATTTGATCCAACACGGCTATTGCAGTGTTTGTCACAGTTTCAACGAGAGAGTACTGAAGCACGGACCATCAATATCGCCTGCTTTTGCTTTGCCGTTCACGCGCCGCCCAGGGACTTTATCCCGTATTCGCTTCTGCCTCTGCTGTTCTTCCTGCGTAGCACGCCGTCGCTCCGCCTCCCACTCATCGTCACCATCGATCGTCTTCTTTCGGACGGCTTGAAATGCAGACATGACGTTGGCTAATGCCTTAGGTGATGTCTGGTCGGAAGCAGTGGTATCCGTCGTGCCAGACCGGAGACGCCGAGGCTGAGGTCGGCCTGATGAGATAGTAGCATTGCTGTCGTTTCGTGAGCGATACGGGTTGGGCAATGATACCTCTGATGTTGTAGTACCCGAGCTGTCTCTCCGGTCTCTGGAGGGGCGCGCGGGACGAGAAGATATAGAACCAGATCCTGTAGAGACATCTGATACTTGACGAGACCTGAGCTCTGAGCGTTGTGGGCGAGACGGTCCGCTAGGAGAGCTGGAGACTGATATCATGGAATTATTGCTGGGAGTGGTCGGACGAGCAGGTGCTCGACCGATCTGTAGGGGTTTAGTGTTAGTCCCATACGGGTCAACGCCATTAGTAGAAGACGGAGAGCGTGGACGTCGGTTTGAGGCAGCCGGAAAGGGTGGTGCTCGAGACATGAAAGTCGTCGAGAGCTGGTGAGAAGAGCAGCCAGTGCGCGCTCGAACAAACAGAGATGGTGGGACTGGAAACCGAATGGGTATACAACTTGCATAGCAGACGCCGTCCGTCGCCACGTGCTAGCAATACTGCGATATATTACGTAATTTAATCTCGGACATCTTGTGGTTCGCGACTTGCTCTGGACGTCGACGATGAACAGCCCATCTTCGGCTTTGCCTCCCTTTCTAGAACCCCTCGCTCATAACCCAAGCCTACAGGAATCCGACGCTCTCCCTCATCATGCTCGTTTCGCGCACGCTCGCTCAGGCCAACACGCCCACACTATATGGTGGCCCGCTGCAGCGCCTTCACCCACACCACCGTCAACTATTCTGCTCTTCATCCCTGGTGTGGACGAGTCTACCCATATACCTACTGTGTAGGAGACTGATAAGAGTCCAGGAAATCCGGGTCTTATAGGCTTCTACATCCCGTTTCTCTCTGCCCTATGGGAACAATGTTCGTCGAGTAACTTCGCCATATTAGCCCACTCCCACCTAGGCCACACACCCGGCATTGGAGACGATCATCGTCGACCACTTCCCTCAGCAATAGCGCTTACGTCTCAAGTCGAAGCCATTCTCGAGGTCGTGGCTGCTATCCGATCTGCCTTTGGTCCTTCGCCAAAGATTGTCTTTGCAGCCCATAGCGTCGGCTCCTGGCTAGTGCTTCAAGCTCTGAAGAACCTACCATCATCAGAGATATCTGGCACGTTCCTTCTATTCCCAACCATATGCAATATAGGCAACACGCCAAATGGCCGTCGCCTTTCTGTGCGTGCTACATAATCTATTGCTGTACACCGTTCTGACCACAGCGTAGTGGCTATTCGGACCACCCCTCCCTCGAGTGATATCTTCACTATCTGCTCTCATACGCTGGCTTCCTCTTCGAGCACTTTCTGTCCTCTTCCCATCCTGGCCGTTGGCCCAGGTCTCTGTTCTTCGGACTCTGTTGCATTCCCCGCCAGCCATCTTTTCGGCTCTCACCATGGCGGACGACGAGATGAAGATCATACGCGACCTTGACGTAGGTCTGCTCAAAGAGCATCACGATCGACTGTACTACTACTATGCTCAATACGACGATTGGGTGGGAGAAGAAAGAGATGCCGTGCTAGAGGCGCTCAATGATGCTGAATCGCCTGTGAAGATTGTACACGGTCATCAAGACATTCCACACGCCTTTTGCATCAGTGAGTCTACCACTGACAACTGACCCTCTCGAATGTATGTTGAATCTATCCTATTTTCCTTCTAGATCACGGTCAAGAGTTAGCTTCGCAATGTATCGAATGGTTACGTTCCGGTGGCCTGATATGATACGTTTCGCTCCTAAGGCCTAAGGCTCAAATACTACTGTGTACACGTCCTTGGACTCTCAAAGGGAACGAGTGCTGGTGTCAGCTCCGGTGGAAGCTCCTTTGGCATAGCTTCCCTATCGTGGATCTACGCCACGTAATCGGGCCGTAGTTAGTCTCCCATGTGCCACAATGCGGTGAACAAAGCTGTGCGACCAACGGACTCGCGACGGGCCCTTTTCAGTGAACCGGTCGGTGTCCTGTTGAAACACACTCAAGATCGAACTTACTCCTACGAAGGCTTGCGCCTTGTGGGTGCCGCCCATATCCTCTTTACACACAAGGGGAACAGGTTATGCTCACTGGCGCACAACAGGTTTCTGATTGTAAAAGACTTGTTACTCACTGTGAACACCCTCCGGTCCCAATCTCATCAGTCAGATAAGTTTGATTTGACGCCCAAGACATCTAACCAGGCCCAGGTCTCCTATAAAACACGGCTAGCTGTTCTCCTCTCGCCCCAAGTTCCTTGTCTTTACTGTTACTCTTCAGCATACAATCTTGCTCTACGATCTGTCCATCGACATGTCCACCCTCACGCCCTTATCTCACTTGGCTCAGTCTGATGTCGATAACTTCTATAAGCTATCTCCAGAGGAGCGAAAGTTCTTCATGGCTCAGACAGGCATCGGGGATGATGCTGAGCTTAAACAGCATATCGTCTCGGTTGCAGACGAAGCTTTCGGGGTATGTAGTTCAACTTCCTCCATTTAGCAGCTGCCTTCATGACCTACGACTTCCTCTCTCTATAGATCTACCCATACGAGACCATTCGCGTGTTCGCATTTACTAGGTACGCGTTACAGGCTCCAATGACGATCACAGAACGCTGACATCGCATGTATCTCCAGACTAGTCATCTCCAAGTTTCCAGCCTATCAGGATGTGAAGAGGCTAGGGACTGAGCGTCCTGGAGCCTTGTTCCTCGATCTTGGTTGTTGCTTCGGGAACGATATTAGGATGCTGGTTTCCGAAGGGTTTCCTCCGGAGCAATGTATCGCTTCCGACATTAAACCAGGTATGCACGATGAAGTATCCCGCTTCGGCCTGCACGATTCCCTCGCCTTCTTCTAACCGAATCAAAATACTCTGTTATTGCAGAATTCTGGGATTTGGGTCATAAACTGTTCAGGTCCACTCCTAGATCTTTCCCCGTACATTTCATCGGCGGAGACGTTCTCGACCCAGCGAACCTTTCTATCCATCCATTCAATTCTGGGAACGGAGAAGTCGATAAATTCTCGCCTGTCTCCAAAGCTTCCTCGCTGAATGATCTTAAAGGTCAACTCTCCGCCATTCGTGAGTTCGCGCTTAGTCTTCCTTCTACCTCAATGTCGTTCAATCCGTCTAATCCAACTCTTATTTGGCACCACGCAGATGTCTCGAGTCTCTTCCACCTCTTCACCGAACCCCAACAACTCCACCTCGCACGTGCTCTCGCAGGCCTCCTCGTCCCCAAACCCGGATGCGTAATCTTCGGTATGCACCCCGCCAAGAAAGTGAAAGGCGTGTACACCGGCATGCCTCCCAATAACCACACCATATTCTCCCATTCACCTGAGAGTTGGATGCAGATGTGGGAGGAGAAAGTTTTTGGACCTGGGTCTGGGAATGATGGCGCGGTGATAAAAGTACATGCGAAGTTGTTTGAGATTCCGAGAGGGATGGTGAGGTATAAGGTGGATGATGATGGTGGTGCTTTATATATGATGGCGTGGTCGGTTCGGGTTGTATCGTGTTAGTTTGCTAGAGTGTATTGTCTATAAGTTATCAGACTCAGACTTATTTAGAGCATTTTGTTGCGTACTGTGTGAGCTGCGCCACAACAATTAGTGCCACATGTCAGTTGCGCCCATGGTAATTCGGTCGTGGGAAAATGTGGCAAGCAGAAATGCGCTGTGTCGGAATCGCCGTTGTCCGTTGCGCTCAATCACATCGACGGTCAAGTCAGACACTTTCAAGCTCTCGTCTTTCCCCACCCAACACCCCTCTTTGCTTGAAACACACCGTTCTCATTTTTTTCTTGGCCTCGTAGAATAACATCTTCTACTCGCCACACCGTGATCATCTCGATTCTCGACGCGTCTTCGCGGTCAAGTGAGGCTCATTCAAGAAACTTCACCGCGTCCCACTTTTCGCGGCGTTCGCGATTTTAGCGGAGGTCTCTCTGAGCTCGGTCTTCTTTGCTCCAGACGCGACGATCTGAATTGCACTACGCGTCAATAATATTGACCTCGTGTGCAGACTAGGTGTGTACCGATTCGCGTCGCGCTGAACGTCCCGTTTCAAAGCGGCCTGTCGCGTTGTATCCTCGTGAAAAGTTATCTAACAACCCCCTGTCTGCATGCATTTAGTCCTCGTGTCTTCCTTTGAAGATATATGTCCGTTGAGCAGTCTGTGTCATCGAACCCCATAGATCCCAAATCATTCTACAGAGCATCGTCTCGAGCTTCCGCATCCGAGGCCGAGTTATCAACCCTCACTGCGATCACTACTTCTCCCGAAAGCACCCCACAACTTCTTTATCCTTCCACCGCCGAGACTGAGGGGCAGACAAAGACAAAGCGCATCGTAGAAGTTGTCGTCCCGCGTCTTACAGACGAACAACGCGAGAACGCCAAACGTATCGGCGATATCTTATTGGAATCGGACGACGAGGCGTACTTAGAGAGTGCGATAGAAAAAGTAGTTGGAGAGTATACCGAGGGACAGTTTGAGTGGTACTACGCTAGGGTCAAGTCGGGAAGCATCCACAGAGTGCGTTATCCTTACAAGACGTCTTTCGGACAATTATTCTGACTTTGGCCTTTTGCTTTGATCTTTTGTTCAGTACTCCCAAAAACGCCTCGAGAAGCACTTTCCGCATCTCGTTGCTACTTATTGTACGTTCACTTTCACTTGTGCCTTTCCTTCGAACTGACCTCTCGATGTCTTGCAGTGCGCCGCAAGGAGAAAGGAGATTTTGCCCATTTCGACCCGTCGAGCCGCGCAATACACGAAGACTCTCGTATCAAGATGACAATCAGCCTCGGCAAGTTAACGCGCAAGGCGAAAGGCGGACGTGAATCCAGCCCAATAGTCATTCCTGACAGCGAAGAAGAAGAGGAGGAATGGGAGAAGGACGTTCCGGAGGCGTCTGACCCTGTTGACGACGATGAAGATATGGAGGATGACAGGGACGATGCGTATGAAGAAGAGGAAGAGGGGCCCGTTCGTAGGAGCACGAGGGCGGCGGCTGGACTTGCCAATTTGCGCAACAAGAAGTCAGCGCAGGAGTTGCCCTTCAGTCCGAGACGGCGTAATCCAGGAAGGACGATCAGGGCGGTTGATTCGGATGATGAGGACGAGAGCGAAGAGGGCACCCCAACTCCGGCAGCGAGCACCAGAAGGTCTACTCGTGCTCGGAAGACCACTCGAGCGAATGTGGCGGACGAAGATTACGAAATGGACGAGGAGGGTGAAGAGAGCGAGGAGTATGGGTCGTACAAACCGCGTGCCCAGCCGCCGAAGAAGAAGAAGATCGTGCGCGGCAGAGCTTCGCGCGCTGCCTATGGTAATTTTCGACAAGTCATCGAGCTCAGTTTCGATCGAGAGGAAGACCCGGAAACAGTACATCTTCGCGCTCACCGCGACGCTTGCCAGAAATGCCATCGGGGCCCGGCGAATGTGCTCATCGAGAAGGCGCAGAAACGGAACCAGCAACGAAAGAGAAAGGGTAGCTCCAAGAGGAAGAAGAGGGACGAGGATGAAGAGGATAGTGATAATGAGGAACAGTTGGCCGAGCTGGGTGGCTGGGTGAGATGGTACGTTTATCTTCTACACGTCCCTGTCCCGTTCACTATATCTCTCTTACTGACGATCGATACGCGCATATTCTACCAGTCTGAAGTGTCCCGTGTCCGCTCATTGGCGCTGCTTGGCGAGTACACAGCAAATGGAAATTCTGAAGGCTGCTCAAGAACGCGATTGGGAAGAAGCAAAGCGGGCTAGACATGACAATGGTGGCCCCTCTGACGGTGCTCAGCCGTTTGTTCCTAAACCTCGAAAGCGTGACGGCCTTGATGCATATCAAACGACGGAGTTCATCTGCTCGGCGTGCATGAAGGGAGGTGTCTGCATGAACTGTCTGGATGTCGTTTTGGAACCGGAAGCTCTACCTGGAGTACAGAGCGATCAAAAGCAGGCTTCCGATATCCCGAGTTCTTCTCGTCCAGGTTGGTTGTTCATCTCAGAGTCTGCGTTACAAACTATTAACTCCATCTATAGGCTCGAGTGCACCAGAGCAGGCGAACGAGGCCAACAATGAGCTTCTGTTCCGTTGTCAAACCTGCAAACGCCTATCTCATTATGCTCACCTCCCTGTCCCTGAGGGCATGGATCTCGACCCAGACAACGACGAAGACAAAGCGCTACTAGCCCAATACTATCAGAAGGAGAACAACTGGTTATGTTCAGACTGCATTTCATACATTCACATCGTCGACAAAATCCTCGCGTGGCGGCCGTACCCTGCGAACGCCACTGAGTCTCCACGAGCCCCCGGCGAAGTACCCGATCCCAAGAGACAACTTCCTCGCGAATACTTAGTGAAGTGGCAGGATCGTAGCTACCGACGCGTGGAATGGGTTCCGCACGGGTGGTTGGCGGCGAAGTACATGTCTCGGTTGAGGAATTTCCTGGCCGGTAAGGCTCCGGTGGGATTCTTGCTCAAGCAGGCCGTGAAGGAGGAAGAGGAAGCGAACGCGAGTGCTGAAGGTGGTGTCGGTGGCGCAGGAGAAGATGAGGATTCGATGGCCCGTCTCGAGGATGAGGATTCGTATTCCATGGATCCGAAACCAGATGCAGACCGCCGTATACCTCCTGCCTGGAAGACTGTCGACCGCGTTTTGGACGTCGTCATGTGGTGTCCTCACAAGGCCAGAAAGAAGAAGACGATCTCGGTGGGCAAAGGTAAGAAGAGGAGTAGGATCATCACTGATGACGAAGAGTCTATGGATGAGTTCGCGAAGACGGATTGGGAAAGGGCTTTCAAGTATGGCGAACAACCGGATTCTCGGTACACCGAAACACTTGATGAATGGTTAGAGAGGGAGGGTACTTTCCTGACGGAAGACGATATCGAGCATGTCGTTTATGCGTTCATCAAATGGGACGATCTAGGCTACGACGAAGGTGAGCGTGGTCTATTACATAGCTCAGTCATATACGGATTGATTGACTTTTCGTAGCTACATGGGATTCACCTCCTCGGAAAGGAGAACCAGGCTATTCTGCCTTCCAGTCCGCATTCACACGATTAGTCCAGTCTCAGCACGTCTCTATAAACAAACTGTCCAGGGCTGGGTATGCCGAATACGATGCCCGACGGAAAGGCGAGTACCGACGAAAGTTTGCCTTGAAGGATGACATGCAACCGGACTTGGGGCAGAGTCCCGATCTGAAGCTTATGGACTTTCAGGTGAGTCTATGTTACTCTTGGATAATGCTCTGTCCTGAGTTTCATCATGTCTAGATCGACGGTTTCAATTGGTTGTGCAATAACTGGTACAACCTGCAGCCATGTGTAAGCGTCTCATATTGTATATTTCGTACGGTGGCTGAGTTCATATAATAGATCCTTGCGGACGATATGGGTTTGGTACGTGTTTTTGTTTTGCTTTCACCTGTCCACCTGGAGCTCATTCTCTCGTAGGGCAAGACAGTCCAGATTGCAACCTTCGTCGGCAAGATCGCCAAACAATGGAGCGCGTACCCCGTTCTTGTCGTTGTCCCGAACTCTACGATCACGAATTGGTTGCGCGAGTTCGCTCGATGGGCGCCGGGGCTCCGGGTGGTTCCTTTTTATGGCGAAGCGAAGGGTCGTGAAATCATCAAACGGTACGAGTTGCGACACTCGCAGCCGACTGCTGGTACTTCCGGTCTCAAGTTCCATGTCCTCGTCACCACGTATGACAACGTGAGCGGCTCCAAGGATTTTACCTCGGTCTTCAAGAACGTTGATCGATGGGAAGCCTTGATCGTCGATGAGGGCCAGCGGCGTTAGTTCAAACATGCTCTATTTAACTGAGGAAAAATGCTGACTTCGTTGCATCTTGCAGTCAAAAACGACGGCAGTCTCCTTTTCAAGAAGTTGAATGAGCTCAACACTATCCATCGCATAATCATGACAGGGGTACGCTCGCTTTACCTGTCACATTTTGCTTATTTCTTGATCTCCGAGGTCCCAGACTCCTCTGAACAACAACATGCGTGAACTGTTCAATCTCATGAACTTCCTCGACCCAGACCAATGGAATGATCTTGCTGCGCTCGAGAAGGAATACGATCAAGAAAACCTAAACGAAGAATCGGTGAAGGCCCTACATGAGAGGTTACGTCCGTATTTCCTGAGACGGGTCAAGGCCGAGGTGTTGAAGCTGCCGCCTAAGGTATATAATTTCCAATCAACAACGCTGTGGCCCAACTGAAAACACCCGTTCATTCTCCCAGAACGAGGTCATCGTCCCGTTGTCCCTCACTCCTTTACAGAAAGAGCTGTACAAATCCGTCCTCAGTACGATCATATCCCAGGCAACCTTTTCTTTCCTGTGCTCATAGTCTATCTAGGCAAGAACGTCACCCTCCTCACCAGTTTAACGCGTTCGCTCGGACAATCTGTCAAGGGAGCATCAAACAAGTCGAACATAACGAACATTCTCATGGAGTTGCGAAAGTAAGCTCTCGCCCCAACTTTGTCTTTTCATTTTGACCAAGTTCTTGGCCTGTTTAGGTGTATTCAGCATCCCTACCTTCTCTCCCCTGATATCGAACCCAGAGGACTAAACCAGCAGGAGACACATAAGCGTTTAATCGCTGCTAGTGCCAAACTTCGTCTGCTGGAGGTCCTTTTGCCGAAGCTGAAGGCGCGTGGCCATCGGGTGCTCTTGTTCAGTCAAGTATACAACTATCCCGGTCACTACTCTTTATCCTACATCTGATGTGTATTGTACACAGTTCGTCATTGCTTTGGACATCATCGAAGACTTCATAAATGGGGAAGGGTTCAAGTATCTGCGACTGGTCGGTTCATATCTCGGTCTTGGGCCTTCAGATGCTAATAGGCATGAATATCATCTCAGGACGGGAATACGAAGCAGGCCGATCGCCAGAAGGGCATGGACGAGTTCAACCGTCCGAACTCTGATGTATTCATCTACCTCCTCTCTACACGAGCTGGTGGCGTCGGAATCAATCTCTGGAGTGCGGATACTGTAATCATCTTCGATCCAGATTTCAACCCCCATCAGGTCTGTAGCTTTTCTTTTAGACCCTCTTTATGAAGCTAAACATGTTCACAGGATCTTCAAGTACGAGCCATGGTTGCACTGCATTCTGAGTTTGATTTCTAACCGTGTCACCTCCAGGCTATCGCACGGTCTCATCGATACGGACAAACGAAACCATGCCTCGTCTTCAAGTTGATGGCCAAGGACACAGCTGAAGGTAAGCTGTTCTCTGTACTTTCCACTCCCTTCTTCTTTCTGACGGGTCATAACAGAGCGAATCGTACAGAACGGCAAGAAAAAGCTCATACTCGACCACGTTATTGTGCAGAAGATGGACGACAAGGAAACCGGCGAAGACGTCTCTTCCATCTTAACCCACGGCGCTCGAGCTCTTTTCGAAGAAGGGGAGGGAGCCAAAGACATAACGTGTACGCCTACATGACTTCTAGAAATTCTCTCGTCTCATGCTGAATTATATGTATAGATTCCGAAAATGATGTCGATAACCTGATCACCAAGACCGAGAGCGAAACCACTCAGGAGGAGCAGGGTTCATCGGCTATGACCTTCTCGTTCGCGAAGGTCTGGGCTGCTGATAAGGATGGTTTGGAAGAGATGGCGGATGAGGAGGCCGATACTGAACAAGCAGACTCGTGGGCCCAAACCCTCAAACGCATCGAAGACGAGCGCGCTAAGCTGCAAGCCATGGACGTCACCATTGGTGGTCGCCCCGCTCGTCGTGCAGCGGCAATGGCCGTGAAGCCTCAGGTAAGCTTTCTCATCGTCGTCTAAAGCCGTCGCGGGTTTCACTAACCTTTGTTATGTTCAGCAATCTATCGACCTCGGGGACACGCCCAAGAAGAAGACTAACGGTCAGAAGCGCAAACGGTCGAAGTCGACAATATCTGACGAGTCAGAGGGCTTCAAGGGCTCTGTGGCGTCTGCAATTTCCGATGGCGATACGACCGATTCGGGCGTGGTCGACGAGTTCATTCCAAGGACGAAGAAGGCGGCAAGGCCGTCGACTGATACAGCAAGCCCTCATCCAGTAGTTCAAGGCTCGAATATTCCAGGCGAGGAAGCTTTCTGCAGCATATGCAATAGCGTTCATTCCGGGCCTTGTAACATGACAGACAGCCCGGAGAACTTGGCTGCGTATCGACTGGCTTTGTTAACGACGGCGGACAACGAACCTATCGAAGAGAAGGCATGTCCCTGCTTTCTACGTCCGTTTCCCCTTATTAATCTTTCTTTTTTTTTAGCGGGAGGCCATCGCTCTTATCGAAACCGTTCTCAGAGACCGTGGAGAGCTTCACCTTATAGACGGACAACCCCTTCACCTCGTCGAAAGGCCACCGCCGGCAACAGTTTCAGTCAAACAGTCAAAGGAAACATCAATGCTGCATCCACGTCCTAGCGCTCAACCACCTGTGGCACCTGCCGCGTCGTCTTCCAAATCAGCTCCCGGAATGCATGTCCCTGCTCCCGATGGCAGTTCTTCGTCTTCAGCTGCCGCACGTCCAGCGCCAAGTTTCATGGGTAGATTCCGAGCCGACCTCTCCGCGAAGCCCTCCAAACCGAAGCCCAAGCCGAAGCCCGCGCTTAGCGCTAGCGCACCTGTGCAGAAGGGAGTCAATGGAATGGTGTCTAATGCTGCTGCGTCAAGCTCTTCCACTGCCGGCCGCCCACAACCACTATCCTCGTCAGCCAATGCCTTGAAGTCTCAGATGACTCCCGTCTCGAAAGCCACACCTTCGAAGCCAACGGTTTCTAAACAGTCGACGCTGAACGCTCTAAACGGAAGTAGACCTTCAACGGCGTCTAAGTTGCCTTCCGCTACACCGAACGTGCCATCATCTTCGAGCGCTGGCCTGGCTGGTATGAAGCGTCCTGTGGCGCCGAGTACGGCTGATGAACCCAATCCTTCCAAGAAAGCAAAGAGCAGCCCTTTGAAGGAAGGCTGTGCCGTCTGTGGTCGAGAGTTCCACTTACTGAAGGACTGCCCCATCGTCGCCGCTGGGCCGAAGAGGTAGGTTTTCGATCAAAGATCCTTACCCTCCCTACAATTTGACTGACCGACCTTCTAGTATATCCCAAGCGATCCAATCAATGGAGGCCCAACCAAGGCATACGAAGACAGTTCAGACACTGCGTGGGCTCTTACAGCAGCAGAAACGGCGGGAACTCGCGAACTCTGGAGGAATGTAACTTATAAACGTAACTTCTATAGTCTCTTGTACCTCATTAATACCACATCCGTTCTTGTTGTGTTCCGGACCCCTTCGAACTCGTTAAAATTAGTATGTACACAGCTGTGTGGTGTCTCATCAACGTCCCATGCTGCGCCACACAATTACTGGATGTGGCACCGCCACCGTGGAATTCCTGTGGCGCTATAGGAAAGAGGACGATCAAAATTCGAGCTGTCTCCAGCTGACTGTTCGTCTACCTCGTCTGTCCTTGACACTCTCATCTTCTGAATCAGAGTCAGCCTCGCGCAGTTCTCTTAGTCTAGTTTTCGCGGAATTGCCATCTCTTATTGGGTCTCTGCGCGAGTCCGAACCTGATTCAGAGTGTCATAGAACAACGTTGCTTGTCTCAGTCGCGAGTGCCGAGAACAGGCAACAATCGTGGTGCGTGTCATAGGGATCCCGCATCGATACGGAAAACTGAAGAATACAATAGCTGTGTTTTATTGCTAGCTCTATAAATTTCACGTTCTTTGTGACGCACTGTGCTCTTCCTCCCCCGTCCGCTTGCCTATGTCCTTCCCGATGCAGTTTGCGTCCCAAACGCCCGCTACCAACTCTCTCTCGGTCAAACGTTCAAGACACGATTCAGGCGTAGGTTCGAGCATGAGCTCTGACGGACCTTCTGCGTACCAGATGCCTACTCTCCCCGAAATCCATGTAAGAAGTTTTCTATTCTCTATTCACTAGAATGAAGCCAACCGGGTCTCAGGGCGATATGATGTTGGACGTTTTCACGCACAGATCGGTGCGGTTTGCTGGAGCGCCTCCAAACGAGGACTTTGGTGATAGTGAGAGGCTCGCGTGTGTCGGACAGAAAGTTCTCGCGCTGGCTGCGACATCTGCCTTGTTCAATCAACGACCGATGCTCAATGCGTCGACTTTGGAGGTATGAACTCTTGCTTGCATTTCACGCTGCCTTCATGTATTTCTGCTCATAATCAATTCAACACTATCTGGAATATATCTTCTCAGACTCAAATCGGTGACACCCTTTCAGACTCCAAAATCGACGACTGGGTCACTGCGTACAAGATGCGAGACAAGATGCGCTGTTCGCCTGATGCTCGCGACTCGCTCACGGAACCTAAAGTTGTGACGGTTCCTTCTTCATCTGCTTACCCTAACTGATAAAACTCCGTAGGAGACGCTCCTTCTCTTTCATAGTTATGTCGGCGCTGTGTATTTGCAACGTGGCCTCCCGGTAGTGCTAAATTGGATCGGCAAGCTGGTAGACGACAATTTCGAGGACGTCGCACCGGAGCCACCCACACAGCCGGGACAACAATCTCGAAACATTAGACTGCTGAACAACATGAAGCGCATGAAAATTGAGCCTTCTCCCTCTCCGAAGCTTAATCATATCGAGCCCCCCTTCTCAACACCCCCTCCGCCGCCGCCACAGGCGCCTCCGCCGATTCCAATGGCACCGCCGATGTCGAACGGACCCTACGTTCAGGCCGCCCCAACTTATTTCCAGCCCAACCCAATCACTCCAGCGCAACCCACGGCCGCCTTCCTCCCTGCATTCAATCAGCTTGCCGCCCAGAGAAAGCACTCGATAGAGTGGCAAGCTCAATCGACAGGACCATCGCACGCGCCTGCGTGGACTGTCAACTGTTTAGGTGAGTGATTTGGACAGTATTATAGCGCCCAGAGCAGAGTCAGATTGGACGGGGAAGCGAAGCGCCGTTGCTTCACATGTTTATTTCTTTGTGTGTACATGCGGTTAATGAGCTCGAAATTGTCTGTTGGTGAAGGTAGTATACAAGCAACGGCGCTTCCCTTCCCCGTCCAATTTGGCTCTGCTCTGGGTGTGTCTCCCCATCCCTAATGAATGAATTGTAGTCGACGGGTTTCCGAAAGGGTACGGCACTGGAAAGAGTAAGCAGTTGGCGAAGGAAGCCGCCGCGAGACAGGCCTTTTACAATCTGGGTTGGGCTGGCCGTAAGTGCATTCATGTCTTTTTTTTCTATTGTACTTTACTGACTCTAGTAAACAGGATCCTAACATTCACGTCGTTGGTGCTCCAACCACCCTCGGTGCCCCGCGCGCCCTTCCCCGCTCCGGACCTCGACGGGATGTCTGTAGTCTTCTGCATTATTGCTTGCATGTACTACTGTCTTTGTAGGCTATGTTGTTTTTATATCGACCATCGCATTGGGGCTTCGTACCATAAAACGTTGAACTCAATGCGATGGCCTACACAGAAACAACATAGCCTATGTGCAGCACAAGAGGTATCACGACAATGTGTGGCTCTTGTGCCACATGCGCTGGACCAGTAAGCATTCTTACAAATTTCTGCATCTGTTTTGGGCCAGCTCCCGAGCGGGGAAGGATGCGCGGGGCACCGAGGGTGGTTGGAGTATGCTTCGACGTGTCACATACATGTCTATATCGTGGCACTAGATCCGGTCTTCTCCTCCCGAGGAATTCGTCGAGGACACAGCCCGCCTCCATATTCTGTATGGAGGCGTGCTGTGTCCTTGACGAGCCCCTTGGGAGTGGACAGCTCGGTTTTGCTGCTGTGGTAGTATTTTGCTGTCTGTTTATCTGAGTATTGTCCTCGAATTTTCTCTTCGTCGCATGAAAAATGTTGAAACCCTATTTCTCTTCTACTTCGATCCATACATTCCGTGTTCGTGTACCTTTTGTGTTGCCGTTATCTCCCCATTGTCGTTCGTCGCTCTTCGGTTGTAGGCAGATAACGCTGAACCCCTAATCGTTTGTTTCGTTCTGCTATTTCAATGATACATGCCATATTTGTTTCAACTCTTTCAGCCTGTTCGTGCCCCACTCAATACATACATACTATCTGGAAGCTGACTCTCAAATGGACGTGATATCTTTTAACCCCTCCCAGATTATGAATCTCGCCACACTCCCCGCCCCGTTCCCAATGTGCTGGACAGGTGCGACGAACGACATCGGCGCCATGACCGTCGTACCGTCGACGCCTATCTCATACTCGCCCACGAACTCTCCATCCACATATGCAAACGTCTGATTCTCCGTCCCCGCGATCACGATCTCGCGCCACGCAGACGCATCAGTCACGGGCAAGGTGTAGTTCAACAGCGGCCATGTGAAGTTGCTCGATGTGAACGCGAGTGTAGTCCCGTTACCGTACACGGTATACCCGAACGAAGTGTCGGGACCAGAGAGCAGGGTTCCCGTCGTGTCTGAAGTGCTCGCGTTTACGAGGAAGGTGTAGTTGTGGCCCTTCGACCCAAGAGGCGTGACGATGACGCCGTCGACGAATTCGCCATCGTACCCATTACCGCTGAGATCCTTGACCACCCCGCTCGTCTGATTACCAAGTTCGTACGAAAGAACGACGTCGCTTGCGCTGGGCACCCGTCTGTCCAGATTCTGACCGGGCGCGGAGGCTTCGAGGATAGGGAATGAGGCGAGATATTGTTCTTCGGTGAGATGGTTGTCGCGCGTGGAGGATTGCCAGGAGTTGGCGGCGATGACGGGAAGTCCCATTTTGAAGGCATAGAAAGCTTCGAGGACCGTGCTCGCGTTGGGGCCATGATCGTTCCATACGGCCTGATTGGTCACGGGAACTATTAAGATGGTGAGTCGAGCATACGTGGATTCTGCGTACCATGATTGAACCTTGTAGAAGAGGCTCGGAGACGGTAGGATTGTTTGACGCGTTGCCTGTGCCGAATCTTAACCGTCAGCAGACATACACTACTTGCTTGAGATAGAAGACAGCACCTCTGTCAAAGATATGAGGGTCCCATATTCCTTCAGTATCGACATTAGCGCCTTGCCAGAGTCGAGTTTGATTGAGTCGTTGGGGATAAGACTGAATAGCAACAAAATTTCAACGTCACTGTCGAGTTCCGAGGACGTTGACCAGTGCTTACGCCAGACTGGATGAAGAGGACGAGGTTAGGGGTCGTTGTTAGATTAAGTGCAAACAGATGACGCTCACGTATTTCATCACGATGTACTGGAACGCATCATCGCTAGAATAACGCAGACTTGTCAGAGAGAAGGTTGAGAAGCATAGCCATCTTGACATATACCTATTGATCACGTTGTAGCCATCTCGGATCAGCTCGTAAGGATCATCTTCGAAGAACTCCCTGCAAGCCTAGGAGTCAGAACGTGAGTGAAGTTTAAATCATCACTGCCTTACCAATGTTGGATAGTGATGTTCTTCTCTACACTTGTAGTGTTCGACGGCTCGTTCGTCCCCCAAATCCGTATCGTCTTGTTCGCTTCAGCGATGAAGTCACTCTACAATGGCATACAAATGTAGCTCTGTGAAACAATTTATTCAGATCATAAAACAAGGAGACAGACGCACCATCTCGTTGACGAAATTGTTGTAATCGTCCGCTAAATCCGAGTCATACTCGTCTGCGCCGATAGAAACTTGCTCTAAACGACATGACATGAGTCAGAGTGTTTGACGGGCACAGAACGGCTACATACTCGACATGAACCACGGAAGAAACTCTGTTTGGAGTGACAAGAACTTAGTCAAAGGTGTCAGTAACTGTAGGTATTCTGCAATGTCTCACCTGTCCAGATGGACTTGATGGTAGGAATGGCGTCCGGGACGGTCAGGTTGATTAGCGTCATATCCGTGGAAAGCGCAAGTTCGGGTTTCCATTGTGTGATAACCAGGGCATGGCCGGGCTACGACACAGCACGCTTCAGATTATTACCAAATTACATGCCCGAAAAAAAAGCCTACTGATTCGATCTCGGGTATGATCTATTCAAGGTGGGACAGTCTTATGAGGTTGTGCCCTCAAAATATCCAAGGGATTGCAAGCTTGAGTACTCACCGTAACTCCACGAGCGGCACAGTGTTCTTGGAAGCCTATGAACTCGTCGTAGGTGTACGTCTCGTTTAAATGGGGCGTCAAACCGGCCAAGTCTGGGTTAGAAGGCCGCAGGCGGAAACGAGCATAGGTAGTTTTGGTGACGTCGATGCCATAATTGTCGGACAGATGAACGTGCTGAAAGAACACAATCAGACTAAGCTTGAGTACTTGGATGATCATAATTGCTATGATTTTGAACGGCTACGCACAAATTCAGTGGTCTTCCACCATGACGCGTACGTGCATAATTCCTCCAAGAACGTGATAGGGTAGAACTGACGACCGACATCTATGGGATTTCGGCCAGTCAATACCTCTGGCAAGACGACTTCATGTGAACAGAAGAAAGAATCACCTAGCATGTATCCTCTAGTTTGCCAGTCAGGTTGGTCCACGACCATACCACTCGGAAGTTCCTTGTTGTTCAGTAGTAAAGCCTGCAGCATCGTCCTAGTGGCCCAGAACGCGCCTGTTCGAGCACTTGAGCATCTAATTCACACTCAAAATGCATAAATATCGAACTCGATACGGACCTCGTGCGCCAGAGCCACTAATCACCACACTGGAACTCGTGATCGTGATACTATATCCCTCGCTCGTAGGTGTTCCTTTCGCGAGCGTGAAGTTCGCAGCCTCTGCCTCGGACATGATCGTCACGAAAACATCGGCCTTCGCAGTTGACGTTCCAGTAGAGACCTGAGCGGTGAGACCAGAGAAGACAGATTCCGCGTCACTCGCGAAGGTCTTCGCGAAGGAGAGGAGAGTAGGCGGGATGAGAGTGAGACCATCATCATCAGCGGTAGAAGCCACGTCCTGGTCCACTACGATACTCAGAGTCGAAGGCAACGAGAAGGACCCTTCCCCCGAAGAGATGAAAGAGTGAACCGCAGGAACGACGTTCGGAAACTCTGTCGCTGCGTTGACTGGAAGGATCAAGAAAGGCAGAGCAGCGACGGCCAGCAAGCCGACCTTGCCCATCACGGACAGCATCGCAGACGCGTGAGTGAACAGTAGGAGTGGCAGAAGCAAGTCCAAGGATATATATGATCTTCAGCAAACGATATAAGTACACGGCGAGAAGGTTCAAGGTTTAGAAGCAGGCATGACGCAGGATAAGAAAGTTGAAATGAAGGATAACCGTCAGCTGGACGATCCATGCGGTCCTCGAGCGGAGGACGCATAAATATATCTCAAGTTCTGCAAATTCGAGTTTTCAGAGCGCACATGAAGTATCCGGACGAGCGGAGATCGCGGGCCTACGGGCGAAGTAGTCGATACAATGTTGTATCGCTGCACCTGGAATTTCGTGGGCTGGAGATAAGTGGTAAGATAGGTAAGATAATTCAGGAGAACTTGGAGAAGACCGAAGCTTAAGAGCATGCGAGCACGTACCTTGGGAGCCTCGGCGCTGTGAAAAAGGGGCATTTAGAGGAGAGAATGGCCCTTATGACTCTGAACAGACCCAAAATACAATTTGAAGTGTAACGAATTGAAGGCCAAAGCATCGTAGTCTGCCACTGGAAGACAAGGAATGTCGCGATCAGGAAGAGCAGGACATGAAGCAGGTGGTCCACGTGGCGAGATCCGAGTGTGGCGGAAGGCATGACACAACTTTGCCTTCATCCATCAACTTGTGCCCAATTCGCCTTGTTATCTGACCTTGACCTTCGTCTGATGCTAGTGCTCAGCTAGGTTATCTTCATGGCTCCCCTACTCCGTCGAAGGACACATATATCCTGCTTTTTCTGCCAGTCTCTCCTCGACCCCACTCCTCTGAACCCAAACTCATTCAAATGCCCTCAATGCGACTGCTGGAACCGATACAACTCCAAGGGCGAAATCATGGCCGATGAGCCTGCCATGCGTGATGAATCCCTTAACAGACGGTCTTTTGCTCGGAGAGGTGCGTCATGCATCCCACTTGGTCAAATGAGAGCGGAACGATGTAGCTGACTACATATGTGTGTGTGCGGTGTGGCCCTCTTTATATGGACTCGGATGCAGCTTCGCCGAGAAAGGATCGTCTGCCAAGTACCTTTGGGAGTGCGCCATTCTGTAACACTTGTCAGTCTAACCAGCGGCTTATCATGAACTTGCTTTCGAGTTATCTACCCTCTTCCGATGTGCGCCTCTTCCCGCTATGCTCAGACCACGTCTCCCGACTTTTGCTCCTAATCACCTCTTGTGGCTGGTTCTGACCGCTCGGCATTCACACAGGATCCGGACTACGGGCGAAGACTGGAGACGTACGATGAATACGAAGCATCGGTGCACAAGCGCTATAGACCCGTTTGCGAGAGATGTCAGCCGCTAGTCGAGGAGGAAATCCGTAAAAACGATGCTCTGGCAAGATCGAAGGTGTTGGGCGGTTGGTTGCGCGTTTCCAACCCTTCGCAGAAGCGTATACCTCGTTCCTTGGGAGAGAGGGCCAAGATGGAGAAAGATATACGGTTATGGAAGGTCAGAGGGCTGTTGTGCATGACGACGTTGGGCTTAGTTTTGGCTGGAGATTTAGCAGGTACGTGACGGACTGTTGTATGTGCTGGCCATATGTCACTGATTGTCGTGCAGGTGCTCTGCGCTACCAGTTACCCCAATCACCAAGATGGACACTTGCTATCCGCTCGTTTCCCTTGCTCGTCCTGCTCTCCATATTATGGACAATGTGGGAACCAACATGGGCCCGACTACGGCGTGACGAGTTTCAAGGTCGGAAGAGCACTGTAGAAGGGAAGGGCATGCATAGAGTTCGTCGGCTACATCTACTTCTACGTGCAACATGTTCCTGATGAATGTGCCTGCTATACAGGCCCTACAGCTCGTAGCTTGGCTCAAAAGGCTGACTATATCTATTATCCTGGCTGCATCCACATTCAACAGCGTTCCGGATTACTTGGAAGTCTACACACAACCACCCTCTCTATTTCGACGTGCCCTATTCGCTTCATTCCTAACATGCGAACTATCAGTACGTTACACATCCTGTCTACGCGACTGTATCAACATCCTAAGCCTTTTCTTCTTCTTTTCAGATTGCCATCTACAGCTACTCATCCCTCCACCTCAGCCGCTCCCCCTCAATCCGCCTCATTGACGACAACCACAGTCGTCCCTCCACACCCTCCTCCAGCCACTCCTCCTCCGGCTTCCCCGCCTCAAAATCAGCATCCTTACCACGTCCCTCCTCCTCCCGTTCCTCTGCTCCTCCCATACCTTCCTACGACGACGACGACTCTCTCCTCGACTCCCTCTCCTTCTCTTCCTCCCACCTCCCAATCGCATCCTCATCCTCATCCACCCGCCACCTGAACCCCATATTCGGCGTCCCGTCATTCGAGCGCGCATCATCCAAAGCTCGTTCAGAACCCCCTATGGGCGGTGGTCCATACGCAGGAGGAGCAGGAGCAGGAGAAGAGGAAGACGACGACATGGACTTGTTAGAGTTAGACGAAGATCCGGACGCTATGGACTGGCAGCCGACGACTCCCGCGCGTCTACGTGCAGGAGCAAACGGAGGAGCGTTCCAAAGCCCTATATCCCCATTATCATCCCGAATGGGTCCGAGTAACTCTTGGGCGGCGTGGGGTAACGCGAACGGCAACGGGAATGGGAACGGAGGGTTCGACGAAGCGACGGGGTTGGAGAACTTACTCGCACGTACGAACCTTGCCGATCTCGACGGTTCGGGTGGGTTTGGTGGTGGTGGTAGTGGTGGTGGTAGTAGGTGGGGCGGTGGTGGTGGCGGCGGTGTGGGAGGGAGAGGAGGAAGAGGAAGGACGGGGCGGCAGACTCGGAGAGGGAGAGGGGGGAGAGGACAAGAGTTCGAGTGGCGGTGGGTTTATGTGGCATCTCTTGTGCCGTTGACGGTCGCGGCATATATTGCGTGGCGGAACGTTCGGGGTACGTACGAGTATTGAGTAAGGTTTGTATATAGTTTATCTGGTGCTTGTTTGTCTGTTTGTATTTGAGTGAGTCCGTTGCTTCCGATGTCTGTTCTTGTCTGGGCTGTGAAACAAGTGATCATCGCTACATGTCCATCTCTTTTCTTTATCTTTCCGTCTTTCTGAACCTCCGCCACAACATCAGCGATACGCATCATCGTCATTCCAGTAAACACGAGTACGAGTGTACGAGTATAAGAGCACAGGGAGCAGATAAATCGCAAAAACAAAAAACAAAGTTCACAGGAAAAACACGCGGACGAAAGAAAAAGGAAATAAATTGTTTAAAATAACCCACAGGGTCAGGAACAGAAAGGGACACGAATAAAAACGCTGCAAAAAAGAAAAGGAAAAGAAAAGCGCTGCAAAACAAAAACAAAATCTCCGGGTATGTTATGGTTATGGATATTCAAGTTGATGATATGATATGATATTGGGATACCGAAACGACACTGCCTGTACATTGGACCGACCCAGCTACGAACGATGACGACGATGATCCGCCACCGATCGACCAATCCTCCGATCGACCTTCTTCCCAACCATTGAAAACCATCCTCCCTTCCTCATAGTCCTAACCCAGACCAGCCCGACCCATCGAAGAAAAAGAAAGAGAACCCATCCAAAATCATATATAACACAAATAAAGAAAAAGCGAACGGAACCGCCCGTCCAACGTCCAGCGACAGAAACGGAACGAAGGGCAACGAATGTGTTAAAGACCGTGCGGGGTGTGTGCGTGTGTGTTATAATACGAATCTCGAAATCGGGTTACTTCTTCTTCTTCTTCAAGTCGGGTCGGGCGCGAGTGGATGGATAGGCGGGATGGAGACGATGAACGAAAGGGTAGGTAGGGTCAGGTTCAGGTACGCAAGGGGGCGCTCAAGAAAAGGGGGGAGCGGGACTGGCGTAGACTGGGGTGCAACAGGCTGCCACGTAAGGTCCAAAGAAGGGGAAACAGGGGGGATAAAGAAGCAAAGAGAAGGGGGGCCACCTCCAGCGACCGGGGCGCGAAAGTTTATCTACAAATGAAAGAGAACGGCTTGGAACGACCGCTCTTTCACTGTAAAAAGGCCAACCGACACAAACGAAACGTGCGAACGAACGAAACAACGCGGGGGGAAGAGGGGAGATAAAGAGAAGTCAAATGAAGGGGGGTTGCGGGTTGTTAAGACGGAATAAAAAGAAAGGAAAGAAAAGAGTTTGAACTGTCCTCTTCGTCCGAAAAAAACCACGACATGTCTTCGTCGTCATCGTCGTTCAATCACCGGAAATAAAACCCCGCCCGACCGCTCAATATCCCGTAGTGTGCTGTTGCGCATTGTAATCGTACACGCCGCCCATCTGCGTCGCGCCGTAGCCTCCGCCTCCCTGGTGATGCAGCGGCACGCCGTACTGGTCGTAACGGCTCGCCATGCTCGGCCCACGGCTGAGTTCGCTCATGGACGGTTGCGGGCTCGGTCCCCTCGCGAGATCAGCGTAGCCGCCGACGGGCGCGAGCGACGCGCCCGCGGTGAAGTCGTGCTCGGGGAGCGGGGCGAGCGAGGGCGCCATGCTGTTTCCGGCGTCGTGGCCGGCAGAATGGAACGAGGAGGCGTGCGATGGGCGGCGAGAGAGGCCGTCGTCGTGGCTCTCCGTCGAGGGCTGCCAGTCGATGCTAATGCGTATTTTAGAATCAGTATCGCCGTCTCTGTCGCGGGCTGTGCAGAAAGGCACTCACGGTTGCATGCGGTCTTCGAACTAGAACGAAGTGATGAACACCGTCAGCGCCTATCTATCAATTTGAACCTAGAGACAAAAAAAATCTATCGTACCTGAGAGGAAGGTCTGAACTTCCATTTACGAATGACAGTCCAAATGACAGCGACACCCGCAATAGACGACGCGATGACAATCAACACGGTGACCGCGGTATGGCTGATGGACGACGAGCCGCTAGTTGACGCATCGGAGCTCGAGGTCGCAGAGGCGGCGGCCTGGGAGACGGAGCTGGTGACGACGACGTGGCTGACGGAGTTCGTGCTGCCCGAGTTGTCGGCGGCAGAAGTGGCGGCAGGGGCGCTCGTTTGGACGTTCAGCGTCTGGGAGGTCTGTGCGCTGGAGGTGGTAGCCGCGGAGGAGGTGGAGGCGGAGGAGGTGGTCGCGGAGGAGGAGGAAGAGGAAGCGGAGGAAGTAGCGGCGGAAGAGGAAGAGCTCGACGAGGCCTAGAAGACGCTTCAGTACAATCGTCCGCGCAGCTTGCGCAAGAATGAAGAACTAACCGAGGTAGTCGCAGCAGAAGACGTCTGGGACGACGAAGAAGCCGACGTCGTCGCAGCCGAACTGGTAGTCGTCTGAGCGGCGGCGGACGACGAGCTGGAAGTCGTCGCAGCGGCGGCACTGGAGGTCGTAGCCGCCTCTGCCGCCGACGATGAAGTAGCAGCAGCAGCGGACGAGGATGCGGCCTCAGCAGTCGTAGTGGTCTGGCCGAGATCACCCAGGACAGGTTCGGCACGGTTCACGACGAAGGACCTCTTCTTGACCATGCGATTGACGTCGGCATGGGCTCGTCGTGCGGGGACGGCGGCAAAGCCCTTGGCATCGGCGGTAGAGACAAGGATTAGGGCGAAGAGCGTATAGAAAACGAGCGTAAGGACAAGCTTGTTGGGCTTGGAGGAGAGCATGTTGGCGGAGTATTTAATTGGTGTCTTTTCGTGCTGATAGAAGTGTACGTTCGCCGAAGCCTGGTGGGGACCAGCCCGAGTCGAAGTAAGAATATAAAAAGGGAGGACGAAAGAATATGAGCACCAGGCAGGAAAGAAAGAAAGAGAAAGCGACGCACGAAAGGGAGACGCTGCGATGACCAGGCGAAGGAAGAGGAGATGAGAAAGGAGCGAAGACTGGAAGCGACTGCGACGCGGTTGCAAGATGGAGACCACCGCCCGTTGCCAACTGCCAAGACGTCCCCCGCTTTATTATAGCCGATCATTCCCACCCCCAATCACTCGGAATCGCATCTCATTCTCAAAGGCTAAAACGTGGTATCATGCAGGAAAGTACAGGAAATCGCTAAATAAAAAAACTAAAATGTCTGTCCTTGGTCCCACCTCCGGCCCAGAAGGCGAGCTCGATTCCATCAAGTACAAACGCTCGCCACCCAGCCCCGCAGCCAATCGCAGGACGTAAAGTAAAAGAATCCACCCAACAAAGAGCGCTAACTACAAGACCCCTTAGCTGTGTCCTCCAATCCAGTCTAGTAGTATGTAGATGTAGAATCCGACTTATGAGTGGCTCGTCAAGCTCCAGTTCTCCAACGCCACCGATGACGGCGTCACAAAGTCGCTCGACGACATCCCCGACCACTGTGGGTTGAACAGCACCTGGATATCGTACGTCCCCGCATCCTCCAAGTCGATCATCAAGACCGTCACCCCTGGGTTCTCCTGGTCCGTCATCCCCGCCGGCATCGCCGGGTCGCTCGACAGACGAACCGCATCGCCCGTCGTGAACACCGCGCCGCTGGGTGCGTTCAGAATCTGCACGATCATCGTCTGGCCGTCTAGCTCCAGAGTCGCCGACGTCCCGCTCGAATCGACCGTGACCGTCGCGTTCGTGTGCATGCGCCACATGACGGACGCCGAAGCCGTGATCTCGTCTTGAAGGAGGACCTGCTTGCGACCATTAATCAGGCGCATCCCGCGCTTGAACGACGTTCTGTGTAATTCCTTCAAGTCAGCTTCGCTCCATCTCACGCTCAAACACTAAAAACTCACACGTTGAAGTACGCGCTGGTCAAATCGGCGACGAAGTACGCCGTAGAGCTCGAATCGACCTCCATCACCGTACTCGAACCCTGTGTCTCGCCCGTACTATCGTGCGTCACCGTCGGCGCAGCGAGCACATCCTGATTATCCTTATTCACAAGGATCGTGTTCTGTCCCTCCGTGCGCTTGCGATAATACGTCCACCGGTCGCTCCCCTGCGTATCGTTGCTGAAATAGTTCGTCGACAGGTAATCTCCCGACCCGAGCTCGCCCGCCCAACGCGTGCCCAACGCGTCGATCACGAAATCGCCGCAGTCCAAATCGTTGTGCGTCTGGTGGCCCTGGTTCTTCCCGGCCTTGATGGCAGCGAAGAGCGCGTCGCCCTCCGTCCAGCTGCTCCGCATGGACGCCCACTGGTCGAGCCCATTGTCGAAGAAGTGGTCGAGGGCGAGCCCGTCCCAGAACGCGCCGGAGACGGTGGGGTCGTACCAGAACATGTTCCAGGGATCAGCAGCGTCGGGCATGTCCCTCTGGAACAGGGCGTACATCGGCTGGTTGTATTGCGAGGCGTAGAAGATCAGACTGTTGGCGGTGGTCGAGTACTTGTTGGGGCCGTGGTCACCGTAGTTGAAGAGCGAGGTGGCACCGTAGGCGTACATGTGGAAGAGACCGGTCTTGTAGAAGTCAGGGTTGACGGTGAGGAGGTCGTAGTCCGAGCCGGTGGCGGTCATGAGGGACGACGACATCTCGGAGTGTCCGGTCGTACCGAAGTACCAGTAGTTGGCGGTTTCGGCCCAGGTACCGTCGTCGGAGACGGCCATGGCGCAGTTCTCCTTGGCGTTGGGGACGGTGTAGTTGAGAATGGACAAGGCGTTGCCGGTGGTGTCGTCCCCGAGGATAGCGAGCGCACCCATGGTCAGACCGTTGTTGCAGACGCAGTTCCAGTTACCGGTGGTGTTGGTGTTCCACCAGCCGATGTAGTTGGTGTTGACCGTGTAGGCGTTGATGCCGTAGTCGAGACCATACTTGTTCAAGGTGAAGCGGATCATCTCCTTCTGGTCATCCGTCCACATATCGTAGAGCCAGTCATAGCCAATGGCGAATGCAGCGGAGAATTCGCCGGTGTCGAGGAAATGGGCAGAATTCCACTTGTCGTCGTCTGGACCGAACGAGTTGGTGCCGTTACCAGCAGCATTCTGCGAACACGCTCTATTATGAGACGGATGTCAACTTCAGAGCAGGACAACGAACGTACCTGAAGTTCCTCCCATGCTCTGTCGACCCATGCTGAGTTGTTGGTCATACGGTAGGCATAGGCGAAGGCCTTGATCCTCTCTTTGACCTCACGAGCATTGTCCAGAATACCACTGTCTCCGTCCATGTAGTACACGACGGGATCCATAGCAGACCACGTCGTAGCATTGCCGAAAATAGTGTCGTTCCAGCTCTTCATGTAAGGGTCACTGGCGATGAGGGCAGGAAGAGCAGCCCATTTATAGGCGGGGGCGATGAGACGGGGACGATCTGTGCGAACGGAGGTAGGGCTAGGATCGGCGGGTTGGAATGAGTCTTCAGGCCAGGTAGCACTGCTGCTGCTGGATGCAAAAGTAGGGGAAGTGAAAGCGGCGGTGTTGGTCTGATAGTTTTACAAACATTCAATATACCGTTCATTACAAGGCGAACATATGCCGATGAAACTCACCGTCGCAGGGTAAACGGGAATCATATATTCGCTATTGGTAGAAGTGGGGAATATGCCAATAGCAGCTTTCGCCGCGCTGGCTGAAGCCGCACTGGTCGAAGCATCTGCACTGGACGAGCTGCTCGCACGAGAGCCAAGGATGCCTCCGACGACAGCACCGGCGATGACGATGACTGCGACGGGGATGCCGAACTTGATCCAGTTGCTGACGCCCTTCTTGCCTGCTGGGGCGGGGGTGATGTACCCGGTCGACTGGTTGTAGTAGGGGTCGCCGGAGCCATAAGGAGAGCTTGCGTCGTGGTGCTGGTTTTGCACCGAACCGTATGAGGCCATGGCGCTGCGATGGCCTCTGAAAATGCGAAAAAAGAGAGTGACGAGAAAGGGCTAGCAAAGAGCGTGGATGTTGTGGGGGACGACTAGGTACTTGAGAGGAGGAGAGAGAGCGACAGAGGCGACGGCGACGGACGACGGGAATTCGAAGCGGACGAAACTCGCAACGTCCTTTTGTGGCCAATCCGGCTATATTTAGCCGTACCCTTATTCCGTTTCAACATTTCAACCTCGCATGGCCACACACTATAAATACACGGAAAAAATGTGCTCAAACAGATATCTATCTACTCGGCAACGAACACACCAGCAGCTCCCATCCCAGTTCCAATGCACATCGAGGTCACCAGCACCTTGCCTCCCCGCCGCCTCAACTCGTTCAGTCCCGTCGCCACCTGTCGTGCTCCTGTACAGCGTATATACACCCGTCGTCAGCCAAAAGTTGCACATGGAACACCATGCAGGATCAGACTTATCTAATGGATGTCCGAGTGCGATGGCACCGCCGTTCACGTTCACCTTTTCTGGGTCC
Source organism: Stereum hirsutum FP-91666 SS1 (assembly GCF_000264905.1). Classification (NCBI taxonomy): domain Eukaryota; kingdom Fungi; phylum Basidiomycota; class Agaricomycetes; order Russulales; family Stereaceae; genus Stereum; species Stereum hirsutum. Next base: position 2,677,710 of record NW_006763131.1, read on the forward strand.
AACCCAAGCTTGCGTACACAGTACACATACATCGACGCAAAAGCCTCGTTAATCTACAGTGAATAGTGAATGAATATCGTGTCTCGGTGGCGCCAAAACTAAGCAGTCAACTCACCTCAAAGAGATCAACGTCGTCCTTCGTGATGCCGGCGTTCTCCAGCACCATTGGGATCGCCACACTCGGCCCAATACCCATAATCCGCGGCGCCAATCCTAAAAGTGAAAATCCAAGACGTCAGGAATGCAGCGCGACAACTAAACTGCAAATGAGTGCCCAATTACCTGCCACAGCCGTCGTGCAGTACTTCGCCACAATCTGCACACCCAACTCCTCCGCCTTCCTCCTCGTCATCAACAACACCGCCGCCGCCCCGTCCGTAATCTGACTAGCATTCCCACCCGTCGTATTTCCGGGAGCCCACTGCGGGAACGCAGCCTTGATCTTACCCAACCCCTCCTTCGTCGTCCCCGGACGGATACCGTCGTCTGCAGAAATGACGACCTTCTCGCGTTCGCCCGTGCTAGGGTTCTTGACCAGCGCATTGAACGGAACGATCTCGTTCGCGAAGTAGCCTGCCTTGGCCGCGCGTTCGGCGCGTTGGAAGGATCGTGCGGCGAAATCGTCCATGTCTTGACGCGAGATGTTGAAATCGCCAGCGACGTTCTCGCTCGTCCAGCCCATAGGCTTCAGTGCATCCGACGCACTCTGGTGTGCGCTGATCTCGCAACTTCCGGCAGATGGTCCCGAGTCAGGGCTACGACGAGGCGCAGAGTCAGCACTACATATAAAGAACCGTTGAACGGACCATAGACTCACTTCGCAGTCATGCTCTCGACCCCAATCGCAAGCCCGACTTCAATCTGACCCGCTCGTATTTGGTTTGCGATAGTCGTCACGGCCATAAGTCCAGAAGAGCAGAACCGGTTGATGGTTTGGACGGGTACAGATTCTGGGATGCCTGCTGCAAGTGCGGCGGTGCGTGCTTCGTATGTTGGGCCATGCGGGAGAACAGTCCCAACGCAGATATCTCCAATGACGGCCGGATTGACCTTGCTGTGTGCTACAGCTTGCTATAATGGTGCCGGGAGGTTCGTATTGAGTCTATGGAGTATCAGAGGACGTTCATACATACCTTAAACATCTCCGTCAACAGTTCATCGCTCCTACAGCATATAATTAATGGCAGCAAGGGTGCGAAGAACATGAATACGCACCTCATATCCTTGAAGCCTCCCTTCTTCGCCTTGCACATAGGCGACCTTATAGCCATCGTGACCACGACATCGTCCGGGCTCTTACGCTCAAGAGCAGCCAAACCACCAGAAGACGACCCAACAATATGCGAAGCCAGCTGTTTGACGCGTTCCATAGTTCCCAGACTTCAAGCTTCAAGGTTTCGACAGTATATAGCAAGCGAGAACACGGAGGGAAAGGAAGAAATGCGGGGAAGCAACCAAGTGTGTAAGGTTATATACTTCTAGGTCCGGCCGGCTTTCCACGTCGCCGACCCTCTCAAGGTAGAACAGGGCATGGGCGGGCGCAATGAGTAAAACAATCACCTGCACGCACTTGGGAGTAGTGCAGTCGCTTGACCTCGGCCTTGATGTATAGGTACTTCGACCCATGGCCGCGTCTCTCAAGTTAAGTGTTCGCCAAATTTACGCAGGACAGATGGAAAGGGCTCAAGCGGGATCCTTTCCAAATCCTTTCCGCGTCGAGAATATGAGACGGATATTATGTAATATACGCCACACATCGCAACCTATGCGAACTGTGAAGCAGCGTCCTTTTCTACCCGAACAACATGCGTACAGCGCGAAACTTCTAGCTTTTACATTCGTCTACTCGCTTACCCTTCCATAGGTTCTTCCGGAGGAGGTCCACCCTGCTCTTGCTGTCGCTCTCTCCGCGTAGCTGCCACCACATCGTCGACCCTGAGGAGCACACGGGCAGCCTGCAAACAAAGTACGCTCAGAACCATAAAAATAGCGTGTAGACAGGTCGAGACTTACCTCGATGGCCGTTTTGAATGTTTGGATCTACAGGTGAAAAATAGGGGTAAGCATATCGTAAGATACGATAGCCAACGGTCTCGTACCTTGACGCTGGCAGATTCGTACAAGCCGTAAGTCTTCATGTCGACGATCTTGCCCGTGTCGCCATTGATACCCCACGAATGCTCTCCATTAGCATGTTTTGCCTACGATTTTCATCAGTAAACGATCAACGGATAATTCGCCTGCGCGTATAAAGAAGAGCGCACCCTGAGCTCTGTGAGGACACGGATTGCATTGCCACCGCTGTTCTGTACCAAAGTACGGGGAATAACCTCCATGGCATCGGCGACAGCACGGAAGGGACCAGCCTCGACACCGGTGATGGTGCGCGCTTTTGCGTGCAGACCAACCGAGACGGCCATCTCGGTGGCACCACCACCAGGGATAAGAGTAGGGTTGAAGTACACGTTACGGGCGACGGACATCGCGTCCGCGAGGTTACGGTCGATCTCGTTGAGGATATCCTTCGATGGCCCGCGAAGAAGGATAGTGCAGGCCTTCGGGGTTTTGCATTCAGTCAAGAACGTGAAGTATCTAGTAATGTTCGGTCAGATAAAATGGAGCACACCAAGGAGCCTGAAGGGGACTTACTCGTCGCCGATTTTCTCGATGTTGAACAAGCCGCACTTGGTACCGATATCGGTCTCGCGGAGGTCCTCCACGCGGTTGACGATTGTGGCACCAACTGCACGAGCGATACGGTTGTTATCCGACTTACGAACACGTCGGATGGCTGAGATGCCGGCCTTCGCGAGGAAATATTGTGCATAATCTAAGCGTTGAAATATTAGCATCGTGCCACATGAAGACTTCGCAATAACGGAACCAGACGACTCACCAGAAATACCCTTCTCGGTGATGACAAGATCGGGCTTGAACTCCATGACACGGTCAACCATCGCCTTGACCTGCTCCTCCTCGATCTGGTTTATCCGTGCATAGTCGGCCTCCTTCGAGATCTCGATATTCGTCTGACTCTCGCCCTTCTTGTACTCAAGTGGGCAATCGAGAAGAACGACTCTGGGGTTCTGAATCCGACGACGCATCTGGGGGTGGGTGATGTCCTTGTTCAACATAACACCGTTCAACACCCGACTATCCTCGATCTCTCCACCCGGAATCTTCTCGACACGCGCATACCGCTTGATGTCGACTGTCTGGATGCCACCTTCTTCCGCCGAGACTGTGCGTACGGCTTCGAGTGCAAGCTTGCACATCAAGTCAGACCAGCGGATGACAAATTTCGTCCCGATGGACGTTTTGATGAGGGAGAGCATTTGAGCATCGTCAGAAGTGTCGATGGGGATGGATATCCGCTGGACAATCTCCAATGCGGCTTGGAGAGCCTTGTTGTATGCGGAAATGATGACCACGGGGTGAATATCGCGTTCAAGTTGGGACAATGACTGGGCAAGAATCTCGCCGGCTGCTTCGATTTAGAAAACTGAGGTTGCATATGAAGTAAAGAGCATACGCACCCAGCACAATGACACTGGTCGTCCCATCGCCACACTCCTCATCCTGCGTCCGAGACAGTTCGATCATGTTTTTAGCAGCTGGGTGCGCAACATCAATCTCACGAAGGATGGCATTTCCATCATTCGTTAGACTGTTCAAGCCGTCAAGAAGACCGTCGATTCGAAGAGAATGGCAAAGGAAGGTACGAACAGAATGCCACCCATAGGATCCAAGATCATCTTCAGCATGGCTTTGGGACCAAGACATGTCCTGATCACATCGGCAACAGTCTAATTCATGTGGATGTTGTCAGAGTCGTATTTATACGCGAAAGAAACGAACGTCCGACCTTTGCAGCGGTGATATTCGAGATTTGTGCTTTCCGCCCGGACTGCCTCTCCGGGGCGGCATCTACAGAAGATTTGAGCGAGTATTAAGAAAGTACAATGGGGGATACACTTACTCATAACAAACACTGGTGTCTGGCCGGGAGCTTGCATGGTCGATATATGATGTGAGGGAGCAAGCAAAGACGGAGAGGATGAAATGGCTGAGACGCGTGCGCGTAATGCCAGCCCAAAGTCCTGTTCCACGTGAGATTATTTCCTCTTTTATTTTGGGAAGACAAGGATAACGGGGTTACGGCGCTGGAACGGACGAATTGCAAATCCAATGTTCAGATTTAGGACCGCCACACGTCACGGTCAATTGGTTAGTGCCACACTCCACTCTCCTTGACTCTAGATCTCCTCCAACCATCCTCTACTTATCTCCATTTTGCTTGTATATAGGGCTTCAGGATAAGCGCACGAAGAACTCGTCATACCATGTATATATCCCGCGATATACCTATCGAGAAAGAGACTTCCTGACCTAAATCGACTTGCCATCCACATCCCCCCTCGTCTTCCAGCCCTGTAGTAACGAACTCTCGTACTGCAACCTTCCGCTCTACCACGGTGGGATATCTCTATGATGACCTATGATTGTTCTTCTAATGTATCTCGCTTTAGCAGACACTCCGCATGCCTGTGACAGTCGTTGCCAGTAAGCCGACCTCTACGGAAGAACTCAATCCTAGAGATTACAAGTTCATAGGTATCGTGCAGCGGATGTCACTATGTTGGTTTAACAAGAACTAATATTATCCATAATCCAGATATTGGAGGTCTGCCTACTCAACAAAGATAGCAGCCAGAGAGAACCTCATCTCTAACCTTCTGGGTTTATCAGTGAATCTTGGAGACCATGTTTTCCGCGGTGTCCATCATGGAAAGCAGAAGCATGAAGGTAACTGTCGATCAGAGCTGACAGATTTCCCGGTCTTCAAAGGGCTAGCTCCTTAGCTCAATTCGTTGTTTGTGAAGACGATTTTGAGGCCATGCTCGAACGCTCACGAGCCGCTGGGGTCAAGTCCATGATCATCACATGCGGCAGTTTACGAGAATCCAAAGAGGTTTTGGATTTGGCAAAGAAGCATGGTAAACGGAGAGATGATAGTTCTATTTTTTGGACCGCCTGACTGACAGCTATGTGCAGAGATGTACGCCACCATGGGATGTCATCCCACTCGTTCTACGGACTTTGACAAGTACCACGGCGGACCAGAGGCTTACCTTCAAGCATTAGACTCTCTCGTCGCCGAAAACCTAACTGGCAAGGGGCGTGTGGTCGCCATCGGTGAATGTGGACTTGATTACGATAGGACACATTTTGCATCTCCAGACGTACAGAAGAAGTACTTCAGTCAGTCCATCTAGGCGGTGCTCTTTTTTGGACTGAGCTTAAAACTCACACGTTGCTCAGGAGTACAGCTAGGCCTGGCAAAGAAGTACAGCCTACCTCTGTTTCTCCACTCACGAAGCGCGCATGCCGACTTCGTCCAGATCCTGCGAGAGGAAGGCTTTGGTGAGGACGGTGGTCGTGCCATTGGCGCAAAAGGTGGAGTTGTGCATAGCTTTACAGGATCCGTTGAAGAATGCCAAGAATACGTGAGTCTGGCTCAGAATGAAGTGTCTATAGTCATTGACGAGAACCCTTCTCTTGTACTAGATGAGTATGGGATTCCACGTTAGGTATGTGCTCCTTCGAATAAGTCTTGCCGTGTATCATCTCAGTATTACCAGTGTCAACGGCTGTTCCCTGAAAACAGAAGATAATCTCACTGCTGCAAAAGCAATACTTCCAGAGAGGTTACTTCTCGAAACTGGTCAGTCCCTAGACACTCTAGTGGGTTCGTTACGCTGACAACGTATAGACGCTCCATGGTGTTCGATGACCTCGACGCACGCGTCCAAGCGCCATCTAGATACTCTCCCCCCATCCCTTCGTTCAGTATACTTCCCACCTGCTACTAAGCCCGAGGCCTTCGTGCGTGGAAAACCGGTGAAAGGCAGAAACGAACCATCAGCAATCGGTGGTGTTGCTTGGGTCATCCACCAACTTCACCCAGAGATACCATACGAGAAGATTGTTAATAAGGCATGGAAGAACACGGTAGAGCTTTTTGAATTGCAGGAGCTCGCCTAAACGGCATCATTGCGTGTAGTAACGTGTTAGAATACATCATGATTCCCCTTGTACGAGAGTTGAGAGAAATACGCAGGGTCCGTGACATCGTTTCCGTTCCCTGTGGTAAATAGACCCACGATCGTGCCTAAAAGGTAATGACATGAAAGTAAAGTTGACCGAGGGAACTACTCGAGTGCGTGGTGGTGACGTACCTGTAAATCCTCCGCTGACTTGACTCGAATTGCCCCAGCCAACCGTCTTCCATTCAGATCCATTTCCGCCATCAGTGTACCGAAAAGCGTATGTCGTGTGGTTCACGGCTTCGACCTGCAGTTTCAACTTTGTCCCCGTGCTAGAATTGAGAGGCAAAATCGCTGGACTCGAGAACGGATCCGTCGCTCCGGAATTCGTTGAGTTCGCCGTGATAGTGCGAAGGCGAATGTATGAACTGGTCGTTGTGTCGTTGTTGTTCTCTGTCGTCGCAGGAGCCAATCCCGCCTCGGTAGCCAAATCTGGTGATAGCATTACAACGCCCAAATCAAAGTGTTGCGCCTGGTTTAAGAACACAGTGACGCCGGCTTCGGCTTGATCTTGCATCGAGTTGAACTCCAGAGTGACTTCGAAGATGAACTCGATATGCTCTTGACGCCGCCCGACAAAGGTCTGAGGCGTGGCTGCTGACCTTGCGTCGCGTCCAGTGAGATTGAGGACGGATGGCGACAGAGCTAAAGTATTGGGATGACCCGATGGGGAGATGGTGTAGGCGCTGACATCCTGGAAGCGGTTGTAGACAAAGTGGTTCGGGAGTGTTGTGTTCGATTCGAACGTGATGTCGTCGTCGGACCCCACCCAATACCTGAACGAGTTGTTGAGTTGTTGAGTTGTTGAGTGTCTATGTTCAGAAAGCGAGACATACCCATCCCCTGAGATATCTTTGTTGATGGAAGGTAGCGGTCCACTCTCCACGCCGCGTACGGGTGTGAATGTCGGGAATTCACCCTCATTCCATTTTGCGGTGGTCAAAATGGTTTCTCTACCCATCGGGTAATAAACGAACTCGGGACCAGAACGCGTGCTGAGCGCAACGGTCCACCTATACTCACTATGTTAAACAAAGGGTGTGTCCTTGTTGATGCACGATGTCTCAACGTACCAGTTCCCCTCTGTGTCATTGAACAGGTCGGCGTGGCCCACGGTTTGGACTAGAAGCCGGCTTGTGTGTGAGAAGAGGACAGTCGTCGTCACAGATGAACAACTCACAATACTCTGTGGTGTTTGCGTTCGTCAGCACAGGATTTTCGGGATCGCCTGTGTAGTTTCCGAATAGGCTGTCTGAACGCGCGTAATTGGTTTCATGGTTGAGACCTGGTGGAACATACATATTCGTCGAGGGCCACTATCCTCAGAGAAGAATGGTAAACGTACCTGTACCTCCTTCTGCGATTTGAAGGTAAAATGACCCATCGCTCTCGTAAACATGTGGACCTTCAGGAGCCTGCCATGATGTATGATTTGTCATTGAAGTCGCACATAACGGCAAAGTCAACAGCGACGAACTATGCCTCCAGTACCAGGCCACATATCGTGTATGTCACTGGTTATATTTCCCGTGTTCAAGTCAATGCCAAACCCCTGGATCATCTCATAGATTTTCCAAGCGTGACTCCCAATGATATACGAGTTCCCTTGACTATCCCAGTAGGGAGAGGTGTCATAGCCCTCGAAGGTAAAGTGAACTGGGTCAGACCAGGAGTCGGTATCGTATGGATTCGTTGATGTGAAGATAATCTATAAATCATAAGTAAGTATATAAAGACAGGACGAGAGTACAAACCTACATTGTCCCAGCGAGAAGAATCGTTGGCAGCCCGATCGTCATAAACGAGAGTCGTCACAACGTAGAAGGTTCCCTCATGGTAGCTGTATGGGATATACACATGAGACGATGTCAGGAATATTATAGATAATAACAATTCACCGAATCGTGGGTGCCCATATACCAGATGTTGACCCGTTCGTGGCGGCAAGACCAGGAAGCTGACTTTTTCTCGTGATAACGTTGCCTGCAGAGGGGTCCCGTTCATATCGAGATCTACGATTGAGACGTGTATTTCACTGACCAATCTGCCTGAAATTCTGCAGGTCTTTGCTAGCAAAGACCGGAACCCCTGGGACAGCGTTGAACGAGCTTGTCGCACAGAAGAATGTGTCATTCCATTCGGGAACGCGAGTGCAGGAAGGATCAGGGTGAAAGCCAGGAAGTATTGGATTATGCCACTGAGAGGATGCTTCTGTGATAGCATGAACAGCGCCCGTATAGAAGCAGACGAGCAGGAGAAGCATAAGTAGCCCCTCTTGTGAGAGAAGCGAGCGAGGCATTGCCATCTGGAAGGATAGAGCCTGAGTGGTGACTTGGCCTGGACCATAATGTAGTATTCAATATATAGCCGTCCAAAGCAGCGAATGCGGCAAAGAGCAGGTGATCTTTTGCATCCCAGCCGGACCGCTTTCCATCATTACGAGCAAACATCTGAGCAGAAGAATGACCTCGGGGGGAAAGGGTCAAAAAAGTGCGCGACCGTGACGGTCCTGTGGAAGGACTCGGAGCTTATACTTACGCCACAAAATCAGGAGATCGGCGACCCGAGAACTGGGCCTTACCCGAGATTTCCTCAGCTCTCAATGTTCAGCGTCATCCACTCTGCTCATCTATAATCATTTTCTCTGTTTACGAAGGAGGTCGCGCTATGGCTGTGGACGAAATTGGTGGAGAGCATCGGATAACTGCGCCCTTAGTGTTGTCTATCGCAGGGACCGTTTGGTATGCGGTGATTTGGGGTATGGGTCTGGTGGGATGTATCGCGGCGTACGTCTATTCAAAGTGTAACATCCTTTCTGACTTCTCACCTCTTGTTGAGTGTACAGTCGAAAGCGATACAGACTACGTCCACGCTCACCTACGTCAACAGCTCCTGCATCCTCTGCCCCTGGCGTTTCCATCCTACGCCCTCTTCGAGGCTTGGACACGAACCTGTACGAAAACCTGGAGTCTGCGTTCCTCCAGGAATATAATAACTACGAAATCATACTATCAGTCGCAGACGAAAATGATCAGGCTCTGCCTGTCGTTCGGGACTTGTTAGCAAAGTATCCGAACGTGAATGCTAGGGTCATCATAGGTACGCATCACCTGTCGTTCGGCAGAGATAATGATGTCTTACTTATGTAGGCGATGAGAATGTCGGTATCAACCCCAAGGTCAACAACCTCATTCGTCCGTACCGCGAAGCCAAGCACGACATCCTATGGGTTCTTGACTCCAACGTCACTGTCGCTCCAGGAACCCTTGCTCGTGCCGTCGACATTCTTCATCCTCCTTCACCTTCACCCACCCCTTCTCGCCGTCGAATAGCCCTCGTACACCACGTCCCCTTCGCCTTTGCTCACCAGCCGACTCTGGGCTCACGCATAGAGGAAGCATTTCTCAACACGAATCATGCGAAGATGTACATCGCCATCAATACCCTCGCCGTCGACTCTTGTGTCATGGGCAAATCTAACCTCTACCGTCGTTCGGACCTCGAGCGAGTCGATGGCACGCTTAAACCGATATCCAAGACGGTGGACGATGGACAGCCTCATACGCGCGGACTGCTCGCGTTCGGTCGCTTCCTTGCTGAGGACAACATGATCGCGGGTGCATTGTGGCACGAGCTAGATCTTCGCCACGACCTTTCATGCGACGTGGCCCACAATGCTATCGGGAACATGACACTCTCCGATTATGTATGGCGAAGGGTGCGGTGGATTCGCGTACGAAAACACATGACGCTCGCCGCTACGATGACGGAGCCGCTCACGGAGACATTCATGTTGAGCATCATCGCCTCTGCAAGCTTCCGCTACCTCTTCGGCATACCGCCATGGCTATTCCTACCTCTCCACTACGTTGCATGGATCTTCGTGGACCTAGACGTCTATGCTTCCTTGGCCGGTTATCCCCTTCCATCATCGAAACGATGGCCATTCCTCGCAGCATGGGCTGCACGAGAGTTAATGGCTTTCCCGATATGGCTGACGGCGGTTGTGGGGAATGAGGTCGAATGGCGAGGGAGAAAGTACCAGGTCCTGGCTAATGGGCAAGTAGCGCGATCATCAGGTGGAGGTGGACTGTTCGGCTGGTTGAGAGTTGGAAGAGGGCGGCCAGAAGCTGATGCTTATGAGCCTTTGGCACAGAGCGACGACTGAGCTGTGAATAGACCATACTACTACTTCATACTGCTGTGTAACCGACGTGTAGAACATTGCTTGACGGGCCACCCATATCGCATAGCGATCCAATATTTTTGAGGACCCAGGATGGCAATTGCAAAATGGTTGGGCGTAACAGGGGTTTCAGGTACGAAGCCGTTGGACAACAAACCACAACAAACGCGCTCAGATCCGAGATCGTTTCCACTCGATTCGGAAGCTACTTTACTTCACTTGGTTCCCGATCTATACCCTTCAATATTTTACTCGCACGCGGCGCAAGGGCCGTGTACATACCACTTTGGACTAGTTGACCTACATCGTTGCCAGTTTCCATGGCTGCACCCGTTGACATCAAGCAGGCCATAATCGACTCCGTTTTCTCGAGGAGAAATGCTAGTGGTGGCTCGGAGGAGAGTTACATTTCCCATGTAAAGGTATGGGAGGATGCGGGACCCGAGGCAGGAGAGCTCAAGCATCGGTATATCTTGCTCGCTCGTATGTCAGACTATGACTTGTCGTCTTTATGCATTGAACGGAATGGAACTGTGTTGTAGAGGCCAGTAATGGAAGCGGCTTCATCCACAAATCCAAGCTGAACTCGAATGGGTCGTTCTCGGTGGGCAAGACGTGGAGGCTACTTGAACTTCGCGGTCTCGAAGTACTCTCTGTGCGTTTCTTTTGTCGAACCACTGGGCTCAATTTACTGACACTTGGCGTACACTAGCCTACAGTCTTCAACATTACGCTCGGCAGGAGTTATAGGTGGCAAACGGAAAACCCGAAGGACCAAGTCCAGTTTCTCTGGGCATTGGTGGATCTATTCCGTAACGTGAGTAATGGAGCTGCTTTACAATTATCGGGCATGCCGGAACGTCCAGGTGAGTTCACCTTGAGCCGATGCTCGTCATATCGCCGCAGCTCACCTCCGGCATTCAGTCGTGCGACAGGTCGACTCAGGACGGAGCGCTCAAGTACCTACAACCCCGACATCTTCTCGTGCGCCAGGTTCTTACCAGAGTCAACGAGAACCCAGACCTTCCAACTCCTCACTAGACCGAAACGGATACGACGGTATCCCAAACTCTACGTCATCAACAGGTCGAAGTAGAGCAGCATCTCAATCACGTCGCAGACCCTCGCCCCAACCCTCTCGGGCGGCCTCTCCAGCTGAAAGCGTACCCCCACCCCGGGTACCCACGCCTTCATCCCAGGCTCAATCAGGAACGCCCCGTCCATCAAGAGCACGTCGACCGTCGAATGCTGGGTCCTCCACCCGAGAGTCCGTGACATCGAATGGTTACCCTGCCATCAATGCCCCCCCGAGTGCAATGCCGACTCATTCATCGGTCTCGACATTCACATCCTCCATGAGATCTTCACCAGACGCCAACCCGAACCTACTATCCTCACGACCATCCTTCGATGCATCAGCATCAGCAACCTCCCTTGTGCCCTCCGTAGCTTCACGGACTCCAACGACACGTTCTGTATCTCCTGCAGTAAACGGCAGAACGGTGCCCTCTCGTGGTCCCAGTCGTGGCCCTAGTCCTGCGCCACAACAACAACAACAACAACGGCGAGACCATAACGCTCGAGTTTCGTTCTTCGATCCACCAAATCAAGCAGCGCTCGACCGTCTCGTGTCAGAAGACCCAGAAGCGGATGGTGGTGAGGAAGAGAGCACGCAGGCGACGATGGCCAGCGTCGAGGAGATGTTAGAGGGTTATGAGTGGGCGAGCGACGATATCATTGGACGTAAGAGGACGAGGGGCGCAGTGGATCAGATCGAGGCTCGATTGTTGGATGAGCTCATGGCGCTTGAGAAGGTAAGCATGATGGCTGTCGCTCTTCATGCTCGGAAACGACTTACCCTCATTTCCAGGCGAACATTCATTCCTTCATCGAATCGGACGACCGAGTAGGCCTTGTTCTCAAGTATATGGACGAGGCGATAGCGGAGTTGGATAACATGGAGAGCTCGATCTCATCTTACAAGATTCATCTGAATGTAAGGCTTTTTTTGGACGTGTGCTTACCTAGAGTGAGTTTGAATTGACGTACGGAAACTAGGCCGTAAACGACGATATCTCGTTTATTCAGTCACAGAACCGAGGTTTGCAAGTACAAACACAAAACCAACGCGCTCTTTTGAACGAATTGGAGCAGCTTCTGGTGAGTTTTCTCCTCTAAGGACAGTGTCTTGATGTTCTGAAAGCGGCCTGTCTATAGCAAACCGTACAAGTTGACCGCGATGCCCTGATCACGCTCACACAAGAATCTTTATCGGAGCCGAGGGGTATTCAGCGACTCGAAGAAGCTTTGACTGAACTCTATAAGGCCCTTCAAGCTGGGCGAGACACAGGTTAGAAACATCACAATCGAGTATCGGCACCCTTTGACGGTTTGTCTTCCGATAGATATGGCCGCGACGATGGAACGACTGGACGAGTATCGCACACACAACGCGCAGTTCTGCAAACGGCTGAACGATTACTTGTCGATCATGTTCACCGCACAGGTTTGTCACAGACGTTGTCCTCAACGCGAGCGTAGACCCACTAATAACTTTGAACTTCAGTCGAAGATGCTCTTGGGTGAAAACGAGGGTGTAGCCCGCGGACGTGGCCGGTTTACTTTGCTCGATCGCAAGGAAATGGAGAATTACCTCGGGCGTTACAGCGGATTGATTCTGTACCTCAAAGAGATGGACGAGGGTGCCTATGCTCGACTATGTGCTGTATGTGCTCCTTTGGTCCGGTTCGCAAGGGATCATACGATACTCATGGATCTCTAGGACTACTTCTCAGCATCCAGTCAGCTCCACAGAACACAGATCAGCGCCCTCCTTTCGCTGTACGGTGCCGCTGTCAAGAAAGGTCTGGAAGAGGAAGGTGATCAAGGTGAGTGTTTTGAGCAGGAACTGGTATCGCGTTTGCGCTAACATCTATTGGATAGCATTTCTGCTATCGGGCGGTACTGCGCAGAAAGCTGGTCAACCGAGTGGTCTTCGCCGTGCAGGGACCATCGTTCGCTCTCCGCTCGACAGAAAAGACAAGGACAAAGCTCCAGACGGCGACATGCCAGCCTCTGAGGTGAGCACTTCCCTTCCCCGGCCGTCTACGCCATCCTCTGACTGACTGACTGACTGACATATCATGCACTTAGGCCTTTGGTAGCGTCCTCGAACAAATCGCACCCCAGGTCTATCGCGAACAGGAGTTCATCGCCGACTTTCTCCAGATCAACGAGGCCTCGCTCACTTTCGCGGACTACATGGGCTTGGAGAACTACTTCAGACGACAAGCGTCTCGGGCACCAGGGCTGAGCCAGTCGACGATGAAGCTCGTCCGTGGAGCGTTGGATCTGATCTTTGGGTTCTTGCCGGCGGAGATGAAGGCTTGGATTGACGCTGCACTGGCGAAAGATAATATGTAAGTCCCAGTCTCAGTTTCTTGTTGGGCATGTTTGTTGGGTTGTTCCGAGGAGTTGATGGATGGAGGTTGTTCTTGTAGCCAGATTATCGGGATCCTGGCGGTGCTGGATAGGTTCTTATCCGAGGCGGACGAGAGGGGAAACACTTTTGTGATGAACTTCCTAGAGAAGCAGCAGACTCGATTGAAGGCCCTGTTCGACCGTCATGTGGTGAGTCTACTTTCGGTTTCATTTTTGTTCGAATTCCACTGATAACTTTTCTTTCCTTTTCGTTCACAGAACAGTCAAATCAAAGCGGTCGAAGACACGAAGCTAACGAGCAAGAAACGGAATGGTGTAGCACCCTTCATCAAGTCGTTTCCCATCTACGTCTCCCGAGTCGAAAGCCAGCTTATCAACGCCGACACGCTCGAGGTCCGACAGAGCGTCGATATGGCGTATGAGAAGATCGTGCAGACGATGTTTGATTCGCTTAAGCAGATGGCGAAGATGGACGGTGAGGGCGAGGATAAGGGGCAGTTGAACTATCACGTCATCCTCATCGGTGAGCTTTCCTGAGTCTCTCTGATTCGGCGGTGTTACTGAATCGTGTTCTCGTGTAGAGAATATGCATTACTTTGTTGCCGAGATTCGACAGCAGGAGATCGGCTCTGTTATTGCATTCTCGAGACGTGCAGAGAATTTGTACGACGAGAACCTGAACGCCTACGTCAAAATCGTCCTCCGCCGTCCTTTCTACAAGATCATCGTGAGTCTCCCTTTCAATTCTCCCTCCATCTCCATCTCCACAAACTCGAACTCATCTCTACCATCTATCGAACGCAGGACTACTTCGACGGCGTCGAACGCCTCCTCAAAACCACCGCGCCCACCGAAGTCTCCAGCAACAGCAGCTACAACCGCTCCTCGCTCAAAAAGATCGTCAAAGAATACAACTCGAAAGACATCCGCAAACAAGTCGACGCGCTCTTCAAGCGTGTCGAGAAGCACTTCGACGAGGCCGAAGAGAAGGCGACGACGGAGCAGAGCAGCGGGATCGTGCCCGGGACGGTCATGGTGGGTGTTTGGAAGGCGTGCGAGGAAGAGCTGTTGAGGATCACGGAGGTGTTTAATAAGCGGATTTCGCAGTGTTATGCGAATACGGGCGTTGCTTTGGAGTATAGTGCGGCCGATGTCGAAGCGGCGTTCAAGCGGCATCGGGTGGGCTCGTGAGTATGTGCGGCGGTTGTTGTGGGCGCCTGGCGGACGCAGTTGCTTGGTGAGATACGTGGTGCTGGGCACTTACATATCTGTGAAGTTTCTGATGTGGTTTGTGATGGACTGTTCTATTCTGGACTGCGGTACTACTGTAATTTATTCTGTGGTTTTCTGTTTTGTAATTGTTCGTATAGCAACGGGTGAAGAATGACTGACGGATGATGATAGGACAATGGATGGATGGAAGTTGGGTTGCGAAAAGTCCGTTCTATACAGAATTTGGTCTATGTCCATGTATGTATGAACCGCCGCGAAGCACGGAAACATCGAACCACAGCAGCAAAAAGAATGCGAAAGCGACCAAATATAACTAAGCAATAAGCAGCACTATCCCCGGGCCCATAAATTTTTCAAGGGGCCAGCCTCTGCCGACCAATCACTGGTCGAGATTATAGCCAGAGGCGCTACCAGTGGACGGTTCGCGGTTCAGCGGGGGAGTCGCGGGGGCGGGAGCGGAGTATCCGTTCTGCGGGGAGGCGCTGGAGCGCTTCGAAGCGATGGGCGTCTTGTTGAGGAGGGAGAAGACGATCTCCATAAGGTTCGCTAGGTGCTTGCGTAGGAAGGTGAGAGACTCCGTTTGGGCGGAGGCGATGGTGGCGTCAATTCGAGCCTCATTTTGGGTGAAGAACGGCTCGAGGTAGGTCTGGAAGATGTAGCTGGAACCCTGTGATTGTTATAATTAGTAAGGCAGTGTGAGGAATATAGACAAGGTGTCAATGAGCTAACCTGGAACTGGGGAAGAGAGCAGTAGAGGAGGAAGAGCTGGACGGGAAGAAGTGTCAGGACCATGTCTGGCTATCATGGAATGATATGACGATGGCGTGATCTTACTGTCTTGATTTCCCAGTAGAAGGGGATCCTGCACAGCGTTCAGCCACTCGCTATTCGCTACATCAACGGATTTAAACATACCAGCTGACAACCCATTCGGCCACGTATTCGATCGCGACAAACATGCCCATCACGGTCCAGTAGGTAGCCCAGTGTGTGAGATCCGGCTCAGACAGGGGCCTATGCTTGAGGGCCTTGAAGGTGGAGTACGACGGCAGGAAGAAAGCGAACCATGCGCTGTGAAGTGCCGCATAAGAGTCAATGTCCGAGATAGAAGAAGTGAGACGTAGCAAATACCTGAGGACGTGGAATATCATAGACATCAACATGGCTATGACTTGTTATTGGATAAGCTAGAAGACACATGAGAACACAGCAGGGATGGTCAGAGTACAAGTAGGACTGACTTAATTCTAGTTTTGTCGAAAGCTGAGTGAGTGGTCGTGTGAGGGCAGGACTTGGGCGGTGACGCGACGCAGTCGCGTCGATATCGACAACCGTGACAGTTTGTTACTGATGTGACTGACCGCTCTTACTTAAGATAACGGCGATGGGGGCCACTCAGGAAAACGCCACAAAATGGCAGCGCTTTGAATTGTGCCTCAAGTCAAGTTATTGTCTACGCGTCCAGGGACGACTTTTGACAATGACTGCGGTCGCCAGATAATTGTCGACTTATACGTCACTTCACGTTGATATAGGACAAAAACAAGTTGAGATGGCATGAAGAGTGGTCGAAAGAAAATGTGGCCCGGGGTACATTGAATTCCGGTGGACAGCAAAAGCCAATCGAACGACCGTCATCACGACGGTGTACGTACAGCATCAGGACCCCTGGTTGGTGTGAACCTACTCGATGCGGGTTAGGCGAGTGCGTTCGGACGATGCGTCGTTGAAGTGGACGAGTAGCGGAAAACCTCGATACAAGTCGCATAATTTGGAGGCGAGGGCGATAGCAGGGCCCGGATGGGGTTGGCGTATGTTGTGGAATTGTTCAGAGAAGGAAATGGTTGAGAGGCCGGTGCCGCGAGATGCTAGCGCCGGATGCTCGATCGGGGCTCAGCGGAGGCTATTCGCGCTCTCCTTTCGTCTCTCTCTCCCACCACCAACTCCTCTCCCGCCGTCCCCCTCCACGGCCGCCCCTCCGCCCCTTCTCTCTACCTTTCTTTTCTTTTCTGTGAATGGATATACCTAACGGCAATCACGACTCACGCAACGGCCTTGCCAAAATGGAGGACGGCGACTCCAGCAAGAACCTCAGTGCAAGTAAACCAGACATCAAGCCCCCTACTAGGACTCTCAATCGTGTTCCGCGTACGTTGCGCCACCATTGTACCCACTATCAACCTAGATTTGACCTCTTTTATTCTACCTACAGGTGCCTGCGTAGGTATCTTTTGTTTTTAGTGGAGGTATGACGCTGATCATCGCACGGAATGTAGAATGCTTGTAGAAAGCAGAAGATGAGATGTGAAGGCGCGGACAATCCTCCATGTAGGCGCTGCAGACATGCTGGACTCGAGTGCTTGTTTGAGAAGCCGTCCAGGGAGGCGTCCTTAACTGGCGAAGCCGGCCTAGAGTGCGTTCACACAGTTTATAAATCATTCTACATCGGCTTACTCAAGTCTCTCTCCGTCTTCAGACGTATTCGCAGTCTCGAGGCCCATGTCGCAGAAATAAGGCGCTCCCAACTCAACATACAACATACGCTCACAGAAATTGCGACCCAGCTCAGAGGTGCATCGGTCCCGCGTTCACCCTCCGTCATCAGTCAGCCGTACATGCATGCATCCCCGAGCATGCAAGCCGGATCTCCTGCCTCCTCGATTTCCACCGTTCGCGCTCCGCTCATGGTTGAAACTAGCAATCCGATGCATTCTACTCACTCTGGCGGCGTACGATCCATGATGACCCCTGTATCCAGTAGCCAACCCTACCATCACAGCCCAACTCCGTCTCTCGAAATGCATCCCTCCCAGTTCACTCCAGGTCACAATCAATATGCTCAAGGAAACATTCCCCCGAATTTCCATCCTCCTATGCTGCCTCCTGCATACGGGGAACCCATGGGGCCTCCCTCTGGCATGAGGCACCCGTACGCTGATCCTTCACAGCAACACCACCATAGTTTGGGAAATGAGTCTGCCAATTCTGGTTCCAAGCGCACCCTATCGACTTCCGTTGGGACTAGTGCCGAGTCATCCGAAGTTGAGGAGGATGATGGTGAGCTACCGGCTTCCGGGCTGGTAGCGCCTTGGGAGGTTCTGCGCGGTCTGGCTGATGTTGCTGCTCAGAGAGCCGCCAAGGTACGTGTCATGTGATTTAGA
Organism: Stereum hirsutum FP-91666 SS1; assembly: GCF_000264905.1. Classification (NCBI taxonomy): domain Eukaryota; kingdom Fungi; phylum Basidiomycota; class Agaricomycetes; order Russulales; family Stereaceae; genus Stereum; species Stereum hirsutum. The sequence continues at coordinate 2,695,838 of NW_006763131.1, forward strand.
CATGTATCTAATTGTTCGACAACCCCGTCCTGATTATTGTGCGACTATCTCAGGAGAATGACGGGATCAGCGAGCCACCAAGTCGCGCGAGAACGCCCGACGGCGATCCACAGCGCCGGCCCACAAAACGGAGAAAGGTTCATCACAAGGTTGTGCGAGGACCAACATTCCCCGATGGTTTGTAACTACATTTCTTGATGCGACTTTTGCGTACTGACTGTTTGTGCGATAGTGGTGACCAAGGGCGTCATCAGTGAGGGCGACGCCCGCGATCTCTTCAAGCTGTAAGTCGCAGGCAGTTCATCTCTAAATCTCCCTCGCTCTCACGCCGTATCGTCCATCGTAGATTCTACCACGGCTGTTCTACATTCCTGCCCATCTTCGATCCCGCTGTGGATACCTTCGATGCATTGCACCAGCGTTCACCATTTGCGGTCTCCACAATCTGTATGGTAGCGGCGAGAGTACGAGATGGAGGCGGTACGTGGAACTGACCCTGTGTGCTGTCAACTGCTCACACCATTCGTCATATAGGCAAACCCGGTGACGTCTACATGAAATGCTTGCAAGAAGTACAGGCTATGGCTTGTGCCACGCTCTTCGCCCCTGTTCTGCGAGTGGAGGCTATTCAAGCCATGAGTACGTTCCCCGCCATCGTCCTGTGCTAACCTGTTGCTGACGCTCTGCAGTCCTTGTATCGGGGTGGTCAGACAGTCCATGGTTGAGTGGAGGCCACGCTGTGAGGATGGCTTTGGAACTGTGTAAGTCACAATCGCTCACGCGTGTGAACCGTGGGGAATCAAGGTTTTCATATTTTTGGCAATCTAGCTTTGCATCAAGCTTGGCCGAAGCTCCTCAGGAGAGTGGAAGCAAACAAAGCTACTGATAGTCCCGAGGACAGGGAACTCGTTGTCTATACCAGGACCTGGTTCTGCCTCTATCTCTTCGAGCATCAGTAAGTCCCATGGCGTCAGGAAGTGGATCGACTCGAAGCAGCCTTTTCTCACGGATTTACTTTTTTCTAGAATGTCCTACGGTTCTGGACGGCCCGCCGTCTTGAAGGATGACGAGAGTATATGGAAATGTCGTCTCCTTCTTCGCCACCCCCTGTCCATTGAGGACGACATGCGTCTGGTCTCGACGGTCGAGCTCATGGCCATCCGGGAGCGTGTGAACAACTCGTTGTCCAACAATACCACTGGGCCAGTCGACGACCGGACTTTCGAGGTCCTCCGTACTGCGGACGCCGAGTTCGTGAATTGGTACCAGACCTGGGATCAGGCTTTCTCTCAGAAATACGAGGATGCTGGTAAGGTCATATTAATATCCAACTCCTCTTATAATGCTAATTTGACTCTTTACAGCCTTCTATCGCCAGAGTCTACAGATTCAGCACATACACGCAGAACTGTACCATAACGCCTCTGCTCTTAGAGGTATTGATGGTCCGGAAGACGTACAGAATATGCCTCCTGCGCAAAGAGAATTGGCCATACGCTCCATACATATAGCTCGGCAAGGTTTAGATATCACGGTGAATTCACCGTCTTACAGGGAAGGCATGAAATATGGTTAGTGATAAACTTGGCTGGTTGCTTTACGAATGATTTAATTCTGACTGTGAATCTCTAGCCGTGCACTATACCCATGTCACGGCGACATTCACTGCTTCCTTCCTTTTACGACTTGCACGATTGTTGTGAGTGTAGTTCTCCATGATTCACTAACTGGTTTGCTGACGTGGATCTCTTAAAGCCCTAACGACTGCGATATGCAACAAACGAGATTACAGATTGAACGACTCTCCGCTCTGATGTCAGAAAGTTAGTCTTTCTTTCCATCAAACTCCTACGTGCTATCGATTAACCGATGTATACAGTACCCGGGAGACGTTACGCTCTCACCCTCCAACTGATGCTTAAGAGGCTGACGAGGCGCCAAACCTCGACTTCCCGATCACCCAAAATGGCCCGAGATCAGTACTATTCCCAAGCCGCCGCTGGACCGTCTAACCTGTCAACAAGTCAAGTCGTCAGCCAGGGCCACGTCCCGCCTTCGCCTTCTTATGATAGCCCGATGTCGCAAGGCGGAGGACACCCTCAACATCCTCTCCACACGCCACACCAACAACATCCGCACCAACACCAGCAACTCCCACCACCACCACAACAACAACAACAGCAGCAGCAGCAGTATGTTCCAGGTGTCCAGCAACAGCTGCAGTATCCTCCGAACGCGGACTATATCTGGCAAGGCTTCGAAACCACCGCGAGCGAGCAGTTGCCGGTGTGGTTGTCTGATCAGACTTTGGGCGGCAACTCGTTCACGCAGAACGGGATGGATGCGTTCCTGCTGCCTACGGATTATCTGCCGCCAGCGCCTCAAATCTGGTAGTAGTAGTAGTAGTAGTAGTAAGTGCCATGTCGCTGGTGTGATGGTGGCGTTTTGGTGGTGCTGGTGGTGGCGTTGTTCGATTGGTGGGATGGACGTGTTTTCGGTCCTCCTTTTCGCACCCCTTTTTGTTTTGTTTTTCGCTGCGCTCGGTCGGTCAGCTAATCCTTTTTTTCTTTTGCTTTTTCTTTTTCTTTTTGAACCTTCCTGTTTGATGTAAATATGTACATATGCCTATGGAATTATGGACTTCCCGCTTTCAGTTTCAGGTCTTTCTTTCGTGTTCTCTTCGCCTTCTTCTCCTCTCCCGCCCCCCCCCCCGAATTCTTCTTACGACCTGGCTTGCCACGGCTGTTCGACATCCCGGTTCCCTGCTTCGAGTCTAATACTGTTGTTGTATTAAAGTAATGATGATGAATCCGCTGTATTCTTAGGTTAGGTTAGGTCAGGAATGCTTCCCTCCCCCCCGACCGGGTCTCAAGCTCTCCAAGTTCGAAGTTGCTTTCTCAGTTAGTTTTCCTACTATGCTCTTCTCTCCCCTCGCTCTGTCTCTTGCCTCTGAATCGGTGTTCGCGTTCGCTTTTCTCTCTTATGACTTCGCTTCGACTGGCTTTTCTTTCTTTTTCTTTTCGTTTTCTGTGGACCCGATACCTTAGCTTTACGCGTCGCGTCGGATAGTACTCCCTACTCGCTTTCCTGCCTATGATACACGAAACAACATCGCAACAGGCCCGACGAGACGAGGTTCCGTGTTTGAATCTCCATGACCGTCCTGGTCTGTCCTGGTCCGAGGAGCGCTGTGAGTGGGACCTGTCAGTAGGCTTTGTGGCACCAGGCTCCCGGTCATCTAGATTCTAAGTTATGGGCTTTCCGGTCTATTGCCGCACGTCAGAATCTCGTCCTGTTTTACGATTAGACTTGGACCCCGAGCAGAACCCCGAGCAGAACCACCGTGACATTTTCGCTTATTTTGAAACGTGGCCGCGGTGATAGGTGGTTCGAGGCGTGTGGAGCGAAGGGGATAGTAAGACCCAGGAAAGAAGGAAGCTTGAAGGCTGAGGCTTGAAGGCTTAGTGGCGCAGCGTCCCAAGGAAGGAAGGGAGGGAGACGGAACGCGGCCTTAATTGCAGCAATGTCAAGTTTCGGATCCAAAAAGTGCTTAGCCTTTGTTGAATGCACTGACCGTTGAGAGTGTTGGTAGCTCGGAGTCCTCAGAGGTGAGCTTCAAGGAAGCAGAGATTTAGCAGAGACGTCGAGGTCCAAAGATTGGAACCGTCAAGCTCAACGAGCGCTAAGTATGAAAGCGAAATTGTTCCTTAAGTAAATCAAGAGACGCACAGAGCCAGAGTCTAGTAACGGCGAAAGAAGGAACGAGGTTCATACTTGCGCCACACATCGCAATGGGGCCACATTCGACGCGACGTTCACGTGCTGACGAGATTTCCTCTTCGCGCGTTTGGCCTGCAGTGGTGCTTCCCCACGTCCTCTTCGTCTTTACTGTAAACAACTACAGTGAAAACCCCCACTCACAATCTTCACGATGGTCGTCCGTATCCGCTTCGCCATGCACGGCAAACGCAATAACCGCATTCTCCATCTCGTCGCCATTCACGGCACCAAAGCCCGCAACGCAAAACCCATCGAGACGCTCGCCGTCTACAACCCCCACGTACGAGACGGTGCGACGCACAAGCAGGTGGATTGGAGTGTGGATAGGATAAAGTATTGGTTGGAGATTGCGGGCGCGGAACCAAGTAAATCTGCGGTGCGATTGCTGGAGAAGGTGCGTACTGTTCAGTGTATATGCAATTGTTCGCGTCGAGAGTTTGTGGGATGAGCTGAGGACCGATTGTTTGCATTTGTTGCGGCTGTAGGGAGGAATCATTCCGCCAGATTCGAAGTGGCATCCAAAAGCTACTGGGCCTGGCTCTTCAATACCTTCACCGCCGTATACAATGCCTTCACCACATCCCACACCCGAATCTTCGACGGCTGCATCATAACATCACTCTGTGCGACAGTCTTCTTCCCCAGTGCATACCGGGAGATGCAGGGGAGATTAGATGGGCGGGGGCACTGGTGTTTGCTTTAGAGTGTGGTCCTTGTCCGAGGATATGTTGACACTTCAGGAGGGCGTACGGTTCAGATGTCCAGCCGGTTCACCACTGCATGACATACATCTATAATCACATATTCATACAGACGAACTATCTCAACAGCCGCAGACCCAAGCGTAGTTTCAGGGCCCCCCACTTTCTAACTTAGCAGCGCAGCAATCTCGTCGTGGCCAGCAACGTTGGCTAGTTCTTTTGCAGTAAACTCATCTGGATCCTGTGTCACGAATGTCAGTATCCTTCGGTGACTTCTATAATGCGCAGGCAGACCTGTATGCTTTGGTCCACGCCGTGCTGTAGTAGTAAATGGGCTATCGCGACGTTGCCTCTGTCGCATGCGAGATGAAGCGGGGTATATCCCTGCATCGCGAAATATGGATTCAGTCAACGGGGCGCAACGCAGCGAGACTAGACATACATATTCGTCTTTCGCATTCAAATCAATAGTAGGATTCGCCTCGATAAGTGCCGACAACGCATCCAAATCATTCTCTACGACCAGCCCATGCAGTGTCCCAGCCTCGTCCGCCTCCAGAGCAGGCGCCGAAAGCACGCTCACCGACACCCCCATCCCCATCCCCGTCCCACCTCCCCGACCGTCCGCATCCTCGCCAGCAGATGATTCGGACGACAGTAGAGGAGCTCCTTCCTTCCACCCCAGACCCCTCGCAATCTCCAAATACCGCGTTTCCGCACCCTCCACTCTGCCCTCGTAATCCTTCGCCATCTGAGCCCAAGCGTCCCACTTCGCGCGAGCCGTCATGTCGAAGAACGAGGGTCTTGAACCGATAGGTGTCGGAGAGATGGTGAGGACCTTGAAGAGGCCATAGAGCTAGAATGATGCAAAGAATATGTGCAGATGTGCACGGGGCGGGTTTGGTCAATGTAGGTGCCGGAAAGTCAACAGAGGGGACGGCTCGAGGACCTCCAGTTTGAGTGCATTTGATGTTTGTGATAGAGAAGAGGCTTTGGAAAGGTAAGACGCCGCTTCGTGGAACGTTGGGGAGGGCGTGTAATCTGACATCGGGGCTTGTTATGGTGTATGTGTATGTATGCACTCAAGTCTGCTTTGAATTTCTCGCCAGTATGGATTTGGATGGATGAGGAGATCTATTACGTAACGGACGCGAACGTGTGTGGCAACAAGCTAAAACTACGATTTAAACAAGAACCCCGCCCCTACGCAAGACCAGCGGATTTCATGGCCTGTGACAATCCGGGTAAGCACTCCGTGAAAGATGAGAGGAGAGCGCAAGACGTACCTGGAGCATAGAGAGACCGATCTTTGCTGGGCTGTCAGTGACAATCACGCCAGCCGCCTCAAGGGCCGCCACCTTGTCAGAAGCGGCACCCTTGCCACCAGAGATGATGGCACCCGCGTGACCCATACGACGACCAGGGGGAGCGGTACGGCCAGCGATGAAGCCAACGACGGGCTTGGGCTTCGCGCGTGTGGCGTTGTGCAGGCGGAGATAGTCAGCGGCTTCCTCCTCCATCGAACCACCAATCTCTCCGATGATAACGATACCTGTAAAGCGAGATATTAATGTCCACGCAGATAGAAAAAAAGGGAGGACGAAGAGAAATATATTGTACCTTCCGTGGCATCATCCTCGAGGAAAACCTTCACGACGTCTACGTGCTGGGTACCAGGGAAGGGATCTCCACCAATACCGACGCAAAGAGTCTGACCGAGGCCAACATCGGTCGTCTGTGCGACGGCCTCGTAGGTCAAAGTTCCAGAGCGCGAGACAATACCTGTGTGGCCCGACGCAGAACACGTTCGTCAACCGTTTCGAGAGGCAAAAGTGAATGCGCAATGTGCTTACCGATTTTACCCGGTTTGTGGATGTGGCCTGGCTGAATACCCATCTTGCAACCCAATGGGTTGATGATACCGGGACAGTTGGGGCCCACGAGACGGGACTTGGACTGGCTCTTGAGCGCGTTGACGACCTATAACACATTCGATGCGCCTTGTATAAGACTTCGGGCGGTCTGCGAGACAGTATACGAAGGTGGAGAACATACGCGGATCTCGTCGGCCTGGGGTATACCCTCGGTGATACACACAATGAGACCAATCTCGTTCTCAATGGCTTCGATGATGGCATCTGCGGCGGAGGGAGGAGGAACGTAGAGGACAGTCGCGTCGGGGTGAGTCTCGCGAACGGCCTGCAAAACAATCATACACCGTTGAAACTCTGTGCAGAATGAACCCAACAAACGACAGACGCACCTCCTTCACCGAACCGAAGACAGGAAGGCCCAAATGTGTTTGACCGGCCTTCTTCGGGGAGACACCACCGACCATGTTAGTGCCATATGCCAACGCCTCCTTTACGTGGAACGTGCCCTATTCGAGAGAGAAAATTGAGCTTAGAGCCTGGATGGTCGGGTAGAGTGGGATCGTACAGTCTTGCCAGTGAAGCCCTGGCAGAGGACCCTGGTGTCCTTGTGAATGAGTAGATTCCGGATGGTATCATCATAGCTCCTTCTCGAGACCGACTGCGAGAATGCCCGGCGTCCAGCTGACCCAACCCACTCCAAAACATGAGCGGAAAAAACATGACAAGACGAACTCTAAAAGCTCACCGCTGGTCGCGAACGAGTGAGGGACACGACGAAGCATTTTGGAAGGAGAGGTGGTTGAGGTATAATAGGGAGTTGAGGTCTACTTGAAGAGCAACGGAACGCGGGTCGGCGCAAACAGGAACCGGCATTCTTTACATAATCAACTGATTCAACACGCAACTTGGCGGTCTTCCGTCCTTTTCGTTCTTCTACAACAAAGCGCTGCTACATACAGTGTACATAGATGCATAACGGTACACGGGGCTCCTTCGTGCGTATAGATGTTAAACACAAGCTACTGTCTTCGATTCCGTAATCCCGTCCACCCTTCTCAGCGGTCCAAGGCGCTCACTCTCCGCCTCTCACGCGTTTTCCGCGAAGCGCGATGAAGACCTATGACCGCATACTTCACTTTGTCGTACTCGCCTGCGGTGATGGCGCTGGAAGACGAACAATGATTAGATGGTATGAAAGAGAGAGAAGACGGACGGACGAGACGTACTCTGACAAATCCTTCATGAACTGTGTCTTTGCCTGGTCAGGAGCGCTGCTCGAGGGCAATCGCTGCAGAACGGCGGGACACCAAGCGAGCAGTTCCGCAGACCACAAGGTCGCCAACGTTCGGAATATGCTGATCGTCGAAGAAGATGTCTCTTCCGGGAAATCCCCTACAAGACCAGTCAGGAGTAATCCAACGAGGTCGAAGCCTTCCTTGTCGACGACCTGGCGGATGGCAGCGGCATATATGGGAAATTTCGGAGGAGTGGCAGAAAGAGCGTGGGGAATGAGGCAGTCGTGCGTCATCACTATTCGAAGGAAGTTGAGAGCGGCGAAGATGACATCGGAATGGATTAGAGAGAGGGCGGCCAGAGTGACTTTGAAGGCTACAGGGAAAGCGGACGATTCGAACAGGACATCAGGGGCATAGTCGGTCATCTGCAGCAGTAACTGCAGATAGTCCTCTAGCACTGAACACAACAAAAACATCAGAGACATGAGCGAGGCGCGTACACTGAAATATGCTCACCATCTGGTATGGCCTCTGGCGACTTCTCTTGTAGCAAGGCGACGACCTTGTTCGTCGATCGTTCAAAGAGCTGCCGGAAACAATCGCGAAGAAGTGGATCTTCTTCATTTCCGAACCGCCCGAGAAGCTTGCCACCTATCCAAAGGTAGCTGGGAAGCCCAGTAGCTTCGAAAGCGGTGGCCATTCTTGCTAGTACTGCCGGTGCCACACTAAGAGCGGAGGGGCCAAATAAGGTGAGACCGTGGCGAAGGACGCGGGTGACATGTTCTGTGCTTTCGTAGTCTGATCCATATCTTGCGATGAAAGCGTCGAAGATCGTCCATGCCTCCCGACAAGTGTTCAGACAAGCTGCGGGCAACTCATCGCCGAACGACCCAATGACGTGCAGCATAACCTCGAGGTTTGCCATGGCATCTATCAGAAAGTTAGAACATGTTATGATTGCATTGAAAAACATGATGACTCACCGCCGAGTGCCAGCAGATCTTGCTTGGTAGCAGGAGTGGGTTTGCTAGTGACGGTATGGACGGCTTCCAGTATGTCCATGGCAAATGTCCGGAGAGACTGTGCGGCCTGTTCCATGGGCATTGCTGAGATGACATACGCGATGGCCTCATACACCATGATTTTGTCCTCTTGGGTCAGCTTCGCGCCAGGACCCACGAGGAACGTATGAAGCTGCGGGAGGAAAGTGACAAGGTGCTAGAATAACCAGAAGTCAGAACCGGTTGTTTATATTTACAGTCAAGAAAGAACATACCCGCTTGCAATCTTGGCAAAGGTACTTCAAAGCCTGCCCAGCCGCGCCACACACCTCGACATCGGTATCCTCGAATCCAGCAGACGCATAGCTCAAACACGTAGGGATGTATTCCGGGTGCATATTGATCCATTCGCTATACCTTGAGATGATGAGGAGAGCCGCGTACCGCACGCGAGGGTGCTGAGGGAGATTAGGTATAAGATCCATGATTTTCGGTACGGCTTTCTCGTCTAGAGGGTCTACTTCGGCGCCCATGGACCTGATAGAGAAGAGAGGTGCTTCGATTTCCTGCCAGGTCGCGTTCGGGCCTTTCGCCAAGGACTTTGTGATCAACTCTAGCGTGGCCATAAGGCAAGGCTCTGTACCGAGGACGTAGCAGCAGTCCTTAAGCGTATCGCCCATGACATGTCTGAACGCCCTGAAAGCGTCCATCTCCTGGGCAGACAATGTATGTGCGTCCGCCGGGAAGTGGAGGTGCCCGATAACGATGGTCATCAAAGCTTTGTACGCGTCGTAAAAGAGCGGCGAAACCGTAGAGCGCTTTCCGATGCTTTGGGCCAATCGCATCCAGAAGGGGAACGTGATGGGCACTATATCGAGGTCGGGATAGGCGGAGAATTCGATGATGGTCTCGACGATGGGATAGAACGTTTCGGTGTGCTGCAGAATCAAGAGACGGTAGGTTTCTCCGGCCTCGGTGAAGATGCGAACATAACCTCTTGTCTTCTCGGGATCGTCCTTGGCTGTTGGAAGACCTGCACGTAGGGCGATGACCAAGGGTACGATCTGCTCGATGACCGGCATATTATCGTCGATCTCCTGAGTCTCGTGAATGAGGTCACAGACAACATCAACCGCTGAGTCGAAGAGCTCTTCAGAAGCTAAGGCCTCGAAGGAGAACTTGAAGAGAGGAGTTTTGGCGAGTGCGATGGTAGTGATTTCGCCAGCGACCAGCCAGCTCCTGAGGGTATTGAAGATCTGGCTCTGGACAGCATGCGTGACGCCTTACAAAGCAGATTTAGGAGAAGTTTAAAGATGTTGTAAATAGGAACAACATACCAGGTGCTTGAATATACATCGACAATAAACCGAGAACGCTGTCCGCATTAGCGGTCAACAACTCTGCCGCCCGCTCCCTGTATTCTTGATCCTGTACCAGTGTCAGACAAACGTGTGGCATAATAAAATTGGATACGCACGGTGACCGGTATCTTCGTATTCGTGTTCAATTCCTCCGGCAACACAGTCAAAAACTGGAGAAGGATGGGCACTGTGGCCGGATTCTGTCCAAATCGCTCGATCATGCCCTGGACCGCGTTCCCCCATTGCGGCAGCTGAAGCGCAAGCCCTGATATCGCAAGACATAACTGCACGATGATGGTCCTCGGTCCCGTCTGGTAGTGCTCCAGCGCCGCGACCAGCGTATCCCGCAGATCGAGCAAATGCGGGCCTTCGACCTGATGGAGATCATACGTGACCTGGGAGTAACAAGCACCAGTAAATCGCACATGCGCAAATTCAGCAAAGAACCGGACGCACCTTGCTCCTGAACGTCTGGGCTGCGAAGAGCTTAGCTGCAGGAGGCGCTTCCTGGGAGCGCAGAAGAAGATTGCAAGTGGCCCATGCCTCAGGCTAGGAGAACGAGTGGATCGATGCGGGTCAGAGGTCGTAGTCGATGATGGGCCACAGGCGAAAGAGTATTTACAGAGTGCTGGAAGTCTTGGAGCCACGAGTTGGCCTTTTCCAACGAGGCCTTGTCTGGTGCTCTGCTGAACACGTCCAGTGCTGCGAGGAGTGCCTGTATATCGGCCATGATGTGTGGTTGATCGTGAGTGTGTGAGCAGTGTGTTTGTTTGTGCCCGGTTGCGGATTAAGGCTGCTGATAATGGAGGCGTAACGAGAGTGGCACGAAGAGGTTTTGATCAGAGTTGAGGGCAACGGCTTTTGGCGGTGACACTCAAAGCATTTCTCAAGTGGCGATGACATGCCTGGATTGGGTAAACGGGTGGCGCACAGGCGCCACACATGGTATCAACGGAGTAAATCAATTCCAAAGAAAAATAAACCAGTCGTGTGGATACTAACGACTACGACACCAACTAAGTAGAACGAGGACAAAAAAAGAAGATAAAAGTACGCGGGTCGAAAGATGGGACAAGCCCGGATATCCGTTCAAAAGAGTGTGTGAGTGTTCGGGCGCAGAAGCGACCAACATATGGGTCAAACGCTGATACAGAGGCAGATGGAATGTACGATATGTGAACAAGACCGAGAGAGAGAGAGCAATGCAGCACAGAGTGGTGCAAATAGTAAAGACGAAAGCAGAAGGGGAGTGGGGAGTAAGGAATAGGCGAATATTTTACGAGTCCGAGATAGAGACAGACAACCCTTTACGCGCGAAGGAAGCCCTTCCTCGTCTTTTGCTATGCGATGTGGCATATCAGCGTTCATTCTACACTTCACGAGGGCATGAACATCACTCACGGTTGCCTTCTCTGGCGTCAGAGGCCTGCCGCTCTCGATCTTCCGCTTCTTGTCCTCGAGATCCTGTCGCTGCTTGTCCAAAGCGTCCTTCATCTCCCGATGCCTGGCGTACAACTCTTCCTCGGACTGCTTGAGTTTGGCCTCCTTCTCCTGCACCTTCTGCTGGAAGACCATCTTCATCTCGGCCTCCATCTTGGCGAGCTTCGCCTCGTGCAAGATACGCTCTTCCTGCATGCGGAGAGCCGGGCTACAGATACATGACTGACTGTCAGAAATAGACAATATATGAAAGTTCATAATGAGATACTGACTTGACCTCCTTGAACACGCTCGAGTCCTGGGCGACACCCATGCTCGCGAGCTTTTGAGAACGCCAGTTCTCGTAGAGCACATCATTGGTGTACTCCCGGAGCTCCTCCATGTACGTCCTGACAAGCATCTGGCGAAGCTTGACGAAGTCGCAGTGATCTTCGTTGTCGACCTCGATCACACCCCAGGGGTAAACACGGCCGCGGACTTCACGACCATCCGCGGTCGGGACAACCTTGTCGGAACCGACGACGGCGAAGGGGATCTTGCTGGTGATTTCCTCGTGCTCAGCAATGGTCTCCTCGTCCTCATTTTCGTACGTGGGAGCTTGGAAAATGTGGATGTTGTGGTAGGCGATGTCGGCAAGGATCTGGCATACCAACATCAGAGTGGCGAAATAGAAGGAAGCAACGGGGGGACTCACGCGGGCCTTGAACTCGGCAACTTCCACATCCGTGAGGGTGTCCGCTTTAGCAATGACAGGAATAAGGTTGACCTTATCGTGAAGCTGTTTCATGAATTCAATGTCCAAGGGTTTCAAACTACGCAGGCGAGACGCGTCAGTATGCGCAGTTCGCAGGCATACCAAAAACTAGAACACGCACGAATGACCAGTGGGTTGGATGAAGTACAAGCAGGCGTGAACACGGTTGTCAACAATTTTCTGACGATTGACCCTGTTCTCCTGCTCCAGGTAGGAGTCGAACCGGGACTCAATGTTGTCCACAATGGGCTTCCAGCTGAAAAAGAGCAAAGAAGGTCAGGTCTTCCTACATCGTGGATAGGCACAGTGCATACCTTTCGTCGTTGTTGACGAAGTCACCGAAGCCAGGCGTGTCAACAACAGTCAAACGGAGCCTGACGCCATTTTCCTCGATGTCTATACACGAACAAGCGATGAACATCAAAGTGAGATGACATGAAGTATGAACGGAACATACCAGCGCTAATGCTCTCGATAGCCACAGTCTGTGGCCTCTCGGCATTTGGAGGCAGAGGGACCTTGGGAGGGTAGAGAGGGGTGTCGAACAACGTGTTAATGAGTGTAGACTTGCCAAGCCCAGACTCGCCTGAGTAGCGACGCGGAGGTTGAGCGCTATGCGCGATAGCGAGGATTGGAAAGAAGGGACGCACCGACGACCATGGCAGTGAACTGGAACCCCTTCCTCACGCTCTTCCGGTGAACCTGGTTGGGCAGGTTGGCGAAGCCGACGTAGCCCATGAGTTTCTTGCGAATGATGGGGGAAAGGCCGGCTTGGTGGGCGGGGGTCAAAGACGCGGACGAGCCATTGAGGTTACCGTTGGGAGAAGGAGAAAGGTCGCCGTTGCGGCTGGAAGTGTAAGAATCCGACATCTGGCGAGAAGAAGGGCGTCAGCGACGGGGCGAACGACGTGGAGAAGGGATATTACGTCGGGAAAGGATGGGGGAGGAGGGAGAACGGGCCAGTTGGACGACGCTGGCTGCTCGGCGTGCTTCTGAGCTGTTTGCGCCTGTTTGTGCCAGTCGACGCTTAGCGACAACCGTGGCTTCGGTAGCATGTACTGTCAATATTCGTCCCATTTTTTCGGTCAATGCTCGCTCGCCATAATGTTATGTCAATGCTCACCCATGCAAGCTTCTGTTCTCCTTGTACGGGGTTCATCTTTGCGATCGTATGTTCCGCCGCACCGTCCTCATCTCGCTCTCTTATCCAAGGGCCACCCGCCACGACTTCGCCGTGCGGCGTTGCTGCTTCTTCGCTTGCCACTTCTAGCATTATCGATCCTATTCGTCCCATGCCCTAAGCAATCCCAGACAGCGCTTCCCATCCTTGTATTCACGGAAATTACCATGCTATTAGAGTTAATGCGGCACAGCCTGCCAGTGGCTATAATTATACAGAAAAAATGATTGAAAGCACGACCTATTGCCATGCCTTTTTTGGGCCACACCCTTCCTTCTATCACCCTTTGAAGCCTTAACATTCCTGGTAAGCCTCCGCATTAATAAAGTCGTCGAACAGTTTCGTAGTGGTATACTCCACTCTAAGACGGTCGGACATGTCTCCCCAGAGGCTGCTGCTACGCTCGCTAGACTCTGAACAGGACGACTCCAGATTGCTACAGTCCGAGCTAGCCGTACTCCACGAAGTGGACCGTGTACACGACCACGAGGAGACCATCGACCAGCTCGAGGAATCGCAGGACGGATCCTCCGGGTCCTCGGTCTCCGTCGTGTTGCGTTGTTCGCTAGTCGAGGAGTGTCGGACCTGCCAGTGAGCCTTCATTTTCCTGGAAGCCTCCTGGAGAGCCAGTTGGACAGTGGCAGAGCGCTTCTGTTCCTCAGGATCCATATCAGCGATCAGTCGCCGCTCCCAGCTTGTCATCCATTTTCGCAAGTCCGTGTCAGTTTCGTCGTCAGACCCAAGAGCTGCACGTCCTCCCAAGTTCTCGTTGTTTTGAATCCCAAGAGCAGCAGGTTTAGTCACGTCGTATATCGTGCGTCCTACAGTGGGCAACGATGGCAAGCTGTTATATATGGTACGCCCGATGGCAGGTAACGAAAGAGGCTTCATATGGCTGTCAGTCGTCGCACCCTGTGCGGAAGCTGTGAAGAATGGACGCACCGAAGGCTTATTTGCGGACACGCCATTTACGCTGACACCTCCAGGCTCAAGCTCAGAGCACGACAATTTGGGTGACGCAGCTAAATGGGTCGTCTTGGCATCACCTCTCGATCCCGACCTACGAGCAATCCGTTGCGCAATTTTGAAGGAGGACTTCGCATCGGGGTGGTGGAATAGGCAGTCTATCGCAGCAGGCACAGAGCAACGAGGACGACGGTGTCGAGAAGATGAGCGAGACGGACGGCGGCGCGTGTGCTTGACCTGCATCCCGGGAGGTATTGAGAACTATGTACACGAACAAAAGATTGGAAGGGAGTCAATGGAGCGTCCTGAGGACACTTGGCTGCGGTGCAGTGTGACGAGGCTCGAGAGACAGTATATATATAGGGATCCCGATTGTGTGCCGTTATGCGGCACGTCCGCTCGTTGGCACGGAGACGGTTGTTCCTTTGTCCCTTTGTTCGTTGTGTCGCGCGGACCAAGTCCGACACGCGACACTACTTTGATTAAAAAGGCAAGGTGTCAAAGCAATGGCCCTCGATGGCAAAGACTAATCTGAATGACGCAATACTTAGTCGTAGCCTGCGGCCCCTACCTTTGCCCCATGTTATCCACGAGGCTCAGTTTTCGAACAAGAGGATGGCCATACGTGGGACTCTGCGCATGGGCTCGCAGCTAATACCCTTTGTTACAACATTGCATTGATACTACACGAGCTGTGGAAGCTTTTTAGCATCAGATGGCACTGTCTCCAAGTCTATGCTCCGTTCGCCTCGAACTTGAATACTGTGAGAAGTATCGTTCAGCAACACATCAAACGTTCGGAACAAACGGGATGTTCGCTCACTATCCGACCGCGCATAATGACCCACAACATCCAAGTCAAATTTCCCCCTCGCAATATCGTCCAAATCCAGTTCAGCTGTCAGGACACCCTCGCCTTCCAACAAAGGGCCGGCCAGGATCTTCCCCAGCGGCGACACGATGACACTCCCACCGGCAATCATCACATTCTCGCCATTTCGAGCTTCGGCGTTGCGTACGGCGTGGTCTGGCGGATAGTCCTTCTCCTGAGAGTATTGGCAGGCCGAGAGGACGAAGCAGCGCCCTTCGAGGGCGATGTGGACCATCGTGTGTTGCCAGACGGGACGGGCGTCAACGGTGGGAACACAGTAGAGTTGTGTGTTCTTTGAGTAATAGAAGGTTCGCACTGTGAGTGTATAGACGTCAGCGGGCAATGCAGCGCATGGACCCAGCGAAACAAAGAACAAACAAAGAGGCATATAGTTCTCCCTATGAAAGGGGAGTACGAAGTGAGTTTTTGTTTAATGATTGATCGAGACACAGTCTAACCTACCAACAAATCGTAGCTGAGAGCTTGGCCTTCACTGCTGGTGAGGACTCGCTCGAGAAGGACGATTCAACGACAGGCAAGGTGTCTGCTCCTCCCTGTCCCCAGATCAACCTCTCGGACGCCGTTGGCATTAACTTACGATGTTTTGCGACGTATCCTGCCTTGGGATCGACGAATATCGCGGTGCAATAGAGGGTTCCTCCATCACGCTCGATTATGCCGATGACAAGAAAGACCCCGGTCTCTTTGCTGATGCTCTCGATGCGCTCGAGCGCGGGAGAGGGTAACTCGATGGCCGCTGTGTGGTAGCGGAGGAATTCCTCTCGACCTTCCTGTGAACGTTCTCCTACAACAGCTCCGAATGTCGCCATTTTTGGATATCCCCCGATGCTGAAACATATGCATCAGACAATGTGTAGATAAGTAAAAGGTATAACGTTACGAATATTTGGTACTTACAATGCCTCCGGGAAGACCGCCAATTGGCTGCCATCCCGTTCTGCAGCAAGACGAGTGAGTCGCTCGAGCTTGTCCAAAGTGTCCGGCAGCGAATAAGCCGCTGTGCAAGTCTGGACTACAGATGCTCGTATGGTGTTCATGGTGGTACACAGAAAGTGTGTCTGCGTGAGAGGCCTCGGGAATGACTCTGGAAGACCTAAAGCTTATATACTCGAGAGTCGTCGGTGTAAACGACAGAAAGTACGATAAACTGCTGACCGTGAAATCGGATCAATGATGTTCACCGCGGGATGTAACGGTTCCGATCCCGACATGGCGAAATGCTACAACATTGAGCTGTTGGCCGGAGGCAAGACAAGCCATGGACAACAGATTGAGTACATACAGTTGCGGTACCCAATCATCTGCGTGCTTTCCGAGATTTTAAACCTGCTCTTCCTTCGAACCTTCATCTCACGAGAGTCTTCGCGCGAGCCGTGACTCTCCGCCAACGTAGCAATTTGTAACAGATTGGCAAAGTTTGACGCTCTCAGTCAACTCATGCCTGAGGTACATGTGGCACCTCCGACCTCAGGGAAGGAAGACAACATTCTCTTGCAGGAAGGCGAGTGGGCAAGAAGATAATTCAGTCTACTGCAAACTAGGAGATGGTGTGGATGGTGTGGATGGTGATCCCTGCTTCGGCAGCTTGGGCAGCCATGATTTTGGGAAGTCTCTGATAGAGGGTGGCGTCTCGGATCGCACTCTCCCACCTGCCAGATCTCTCTTGAACTTTCCCTTCCCTGCCTTCATCGCCTTCGCGTCTATATGGCGTAGATCCAGGGGAACATCGGCGAACGTATCTGACGAGTCCTGATTGTGGTGGTACCTCGTTGAGCCCCGACAGAGTCGCGCAAAGCGGAGAAAGAAATGGAAAGAACGTACGTTTGCCTCCGCTACCAATCTGTCCAGAGTATCGCTCGCCCACTTCAAGTTCATGTTCGGTTGTGGGAACTCCTCGCATGCGATCTTCACATATCCCTCCTTCCCTGCCTCCCCTTTTCGGAACCCACCGTCTTTGGGAGGAGACGGTGACCA
This sequence comes from Stereum hirsutum FP-91666 SS1, assembly GCF_000264905.1. Classification (NCBI taxonomy): domain Eukaryota; kingdom Fungi; phylum Basidiomycota; class Agaricomycetes; order Russulales; family Stereaceae; genus Stereum; species Stereum hirsutum. Next base: position 2,712,996 of record NW_006763131.1, read on the forward strand.
GCGAGGACCAGCGAGCAGCTTGAGTTTATGGACGGCCTTGTCGTCATTTAGCGGTAAGTGCGCTACGGGAACAGTCAGGACACGTTTGTTGGCAGCTGGGTGGTCTTCTCCGAGGTAAGTGATGGATCGAACGGAAACGGGAGCTTCGGATGTTGGAGGAACAAAAGGTTTTCGGAAGGCTACAATAGTAATACATTGTAAGTACACAAGCAAGACCACGAAAAGAGAACGCACATACCAACAAGTTTGGGCATCTCGTGGTCTATGAGACGCATGTAAGTGAGCTTTTCGCGCTGTCGCATGATCATGAGATGTCCAGCGGACGTAGTATCGTCCTCTCCTTCTCTTGTTCCCTCGTCCTGGTGCGACTGAAGCTCTTCCAACATGATACCCATCTCGTCCATGGGTTCTCCAGGGTCCAAGTCCGCGTCATTGAACTCGTCCACGTCGCGTGTTTCGCTGCGTTTACGAGCTCGAGGAAAAGCGACAGCAGAGCTAGTAGAGAAAGACCTGTTCACGCGCAGCGCGGCCGTGGCAGTCCGACAATGTGTGACCCACGACATGTCGGAATACGGAAAGCTATTGGTGCCAAAGTGTGAAGGCGTAGAGGTATTTCCAAATGAGAATATTCGCCCGAACGGGCAAGTTTGAAGAGGCTGCAGCCAAGCAAAGACAAACAAACCCAACCCTGTCCGTAATCTCGGATTCCGATCATCGTGACGCCACAGCTCTTTCTCCTGCCTCTTCAGTGTCTGATCATGGTCGTCTGTGTCGTCCTCTGGTGACTCTCAGATGCTCGCATAGCTGACAATGAACGACGCCCCATATAGCGTCTACTTCTGTCGATCAAAGCTGAACTGGAAAACGTCACGGATCTCATTCCGAGTTCGGATAACTTTGAATACTTCTTCGAGGTCCGTCCGTTGCTCCCAGAAATATGCTAGATATACTGAATAAATTCCGCTGTACCCATAGGTCAAGTGCACGAGCTGCAATGAGACTCACCCCAAATTCGTTGCGTTAAACCGTGTGGTAGGTTACATTTTCCTTGTGGAACTAGCTGATAGCGCCACATTAACAATACTCACATCTCCAATCCTTAGGAAGAGTACGAGGTCAACTCCGGCAAAGGAAGTACCGCTCATTTTGTTTGGAGATGCGGTCTTTGCAAGCGTGAACATTTCGCCAAGTTTGAAGCTGCATCGCCGCCGCAAGCGTACAAAGCGGACGCCAATGGCCAGTTCGCGCCACTCATCACGGTGGATTGCAGAGGGCTCGAGTTTACAGGATTTGATCCTAGGGTGAATTTTTCGCGACGATAGTCTCTTAACATCTTCACGCTTGACTAATGCAAATACAGGGAACATGGAAGTGCATAGGTGCAGAATCCAGGACGGTGTTCAACGAGGTTGACTTGGAGGAGGGCGAATGGTTCGACTACGATGAAAAGGTATATCTATCGCTATTCGTGTATCGTGCCTACTGACGGTCAATAAAATATGTGCCAGGCTGCGCTGCCAGTGGGTGTATCTAAAATCGAGAGCAAATGGACGCGTGCGTAAGCAAGAGGATAGCCTGGTAGAAGTGTACGAGTACAGGATATAATATATAAAACAGTGCACCGAGGCATGAAGATCAGCCGTGTAATGAGATCTTCAATAAATGATAAGTCCCAAGGAAAAGTGAAGGCAGCTCCCACTCAAGTCTGCAGCGACTCTTCAGTGTTTTGGGCGGGTGACGGGTCGATGCCTGTTGCATCCGGAGTGGGGGCCTCCCCTTTATCCATCCCCTTCGACTCGTCTCCATCGTTTTGCGACGGAGATTTTGTACTAGAATCGTGCAATACAGGCTTTTGTAGCCCATTGCTCTCCTCCGACTTCGCAGCCTCGGTGTGCCCTTCTGCTTCTGGCGTCGACTTCGTAGGACCTGCGGAATCATTCCCGATGGCTGTCTCTTTGTCGCGAGTTCCATTCTCTTTTGGCGAAGACTGTTGGGCATTATTCTCGGGGCTGTCAACCTTCGCTTTCTCGATGATGGATGATGATTTCTTCTCGGAAGGGCCCTGCTCGGTATCTCCTACCGCTTTCTCTTCGTCTGCTTTCGCCTTCGCCTTTTTGCGACCCTCGAGGATCTCCCTCCTATCAGCATCAGAGACTACCCCGACGGAGGCGGCGACTTCCTTGGCCTTCTGCTTGCCCTTGCCGACGAGTGCGGACTGTCGCTTCTTTAGCTTTCCAAGATGTTCAATACTGTAGACCATCAAAGTCACTCATGAGCCTACGTAGCACACCAATGCAAGTAGCAGGTAATGGAAGATGACGCACAACCAAAGTGCAGCTTCTGCTTTGCTTATTTCGACCTTGTCCATGTCAACCCCGCGCTGCTCGAGAATTGCCAGGAATCTGCGGAAATGCTACGCATAGAGACAAACATCAGCTTGCAAGCCCTTCTCAAATACGTCGAAGAAAAACTAAGGCGTACTGAGATGGATGTCCTGGTAACGCCAGAAACTTAGCGTATGCCTTGAAGGATGATATTCTCAGAAAATCCATACCGGTAATGGCCTGACAGAGGCGACAATGTATGAATCACGCCCTCGTGAACCGTGATGAGACCAGCAGAGGTCACCAATCCTCCGCCAAGGAATGTTGAGTGTTGGAAGGTGCCAGGAACTTTGGGGAAAAGGTACGGGCGGTCAGAGGCGACGATCGAATGATTCGGTCCAGCAGAAGCTCACCCTTGATCCCCACAAAGAGATTGACTAGAACAGAACAGTCAATTAAGTATAGAAGGTCAGTTTAGTGAAAAAAAAACTGACAGTTCTTATCCTATGCGACACGTCTAAGAATGACTTTGTGCAACTAGATAGGTCAGGACGAGACGTACCGAGACATATATCCAAGTGTTTCTCCGGACAGTCTTCTTCAGAAGCTTATCTACGATGCCATGGATTGTAAGATACTTTCTGAAGGCTCTCGTCGCCTTCGTTTTACCCTTTGCAGGTCCAATGTAGTGGTTGGCTGCCTCGCCTTCCTCTCCAGAGAACGAGCTTCTCGGAGATGCTATGGAGGCTGCAATTTGACCCGAGGTCTCTGGAATGTCATCGGGAATGATGCCCTGCCCGTTTCCTACAGAATTTATAGGTTCGTCATCCTATGTCGTTTGATACTGATTTGATGATAGACAGACCTGCATCTTTCCATCTACCAGGCGTCGTGTCCACAAGCTCGTCATTTCGCGCCCAACGAAGCTTTCCCTCAGAGTCAATATTGACGAGGTAGTTTAGTCCTATGCTATGGTATGAGTTAAAATGCCGGAGGTGCAGGGAATATGATACTTACGCTGCTCTGAAGAGAAATAACTGAACATGCGCTGTTAGAGCACAGCGGTATACGAAAAAGGCGACGAGACTTACGTTATTCGCTATCATGCAATGACAATCGGATGAGTTGTATGAATATAGAAACAGCGAGTATGAAGCGTACCTCCTTCTCCAACTGCTCTCGTGGACATTCCTTCAGTGACAGTTCTTTACCAGCTCCACGATCCAGCCTACATGAACACTCATATCAGCAAAGACTAGTTGAATCAAAGGCGAGAGCAGTTAGCCACCATTTGAAGAAGTTATCTTCCGTATCCTCCTCCTTCCATCGTCTGAAATAAAACTGGCGATGCCACATTGTGTCGTTCAGTCCAACATTCTTAGCAGACAAGGCTCAGACTTTGCCACCACACCTTCACTACAAATTGAACCATCAGAAGCACTCCCGACAGCAAGAACGAGAACTTCACTAACAGTTTGACCCATAACGATGTTTCCTGTATATTCGACCACAACCAGCACAATAGCGCTTCAGTCCAAGATCATTGTAACCGAACGAGACACGAAAGGCATACCCATCGATAAGTTCCAGCCAATGCTGCAGCTCCAGCGGCTTCCTCGTAGCATCATCATCCTTCACATTCGTCGCTCCCGCAAGCATTTGATTACCATCATGCAATTGCGAGAACCGGAACGCTGCTCGTCGCCAGTGATCCTTGCCCGTATTGTGGCCCTCGTCTGCATTCGCTTGAGTTGCCTTATTCGAGAGCCAGGCCGAACAATGTCAGCCAGCCAAGGCGAACCCAAATGTCCGAAAACAAAAAAAAGAAAAGAAAAGTACAGACCTCAGCTTTTGCGTCTCTAGTCGCTTCCTTCCAGCGAGTCTCGGGAGTCAGGAATTGCTCCTGGAGCGAATTCTTCTTCCTCCACGCCCGTTGTATCCGCTCTGCAGCTTCGGCATGGCTCTGTGTCCTGTCCGGAAGCTCTGGTCTCTTGCCTTGGGTATCCGTCGTGGAAGACATAGCCTGTGTGAGGAGGGGAAGAAGAAAGTGGAAAGGAAACAGCTATTTACTTAGGACCTTGTTGCATCGCTCAAACAGTCGGTATGACATCATAGTTCGCGCCACACTGTTTGAACTTTTCCGATCGACGGTGATCCCGGGGTAGAGTACTTTGTTTTGACAGCTCCGTCGTCGAGTCACATCGACATCCCGGCGAGCTGTCGTGAAATCTGAGACCCCACAGCTGTCGAACAACGCCACTGACGCGGAACGAAGGCAGACAACTGTTACTGTAATGATCAATTGATCCCCACAGCAGTAAAGCTCAAATGCCCAGAACGTTCACACAGGACACGGTCGGCATGGACCAAAAGGACATTTGGGTAAACAACGTGGAGGCGGTCGTTTCTGAGTACGTACTATATCCAGGATGCAGATCACGAAGGGACAACAAGGGAAATGCGGATGCGGGGGAGCTTAAGGAACGGAAGGGGAAAAACAAAGCTATGTACTGTAGAATTAAGAGGGACACAGACGAGCAGGAGAGAAAACAAAGAGAAGGAAAAAAGAAACATGCGCTGTGGATTGGGTTAGACAAATGCAATGCGAAAGATGATTTGGAGATGAAGCAGTATGAGCCACAGAGGAACGAGATAGGCCGGGGGAAAAAGATTATGGGGGAAATGCCAAAGAAGAACAGAAGAAACTTGATGATCGTAAATGGGGATGTATATGGGGAAGGGTGTAGAAGGACGTAGAAAGAAAGGGTGTGGATGTGTGAAGGGGATGAAAAAAAATGCTAGTGATGTTGCTTGTCAGAGTGCTGAGAAAGAAAAAAGTGAAGTGTTCAGAATGCGTCGTCCAATGGTGGGTCACGAGCACTGAAGCCCGTGAACATCCAATCAGGAGGCAGGACGAGATATGGATGCTTGCGCAATTCCGCAGCCGACGGTCGCTCGTCGGGGTTACTGTTAGTAGCTGGATATTAGCATATGCGATGTAGCATTGTCGACACGAAACTGCTTACATGGCAAAACATTTCTTCCTGAAGTCGTCCGCCAAAGCTGAAAGTGTGATACTCTGCGGAACGGGAGGCGCTTGTTTTGAAGAGTACAGCTATAAAAAGTTATGCCCCATTAACCTCAGCACGATCAGACGATCCGTCAAACAGCTACTGACCTTGACGATGACGGCCATGGCCTCCTCCCTTCGCCAAGGCCGCTCACCCGCCCACATCTCGAGCACCACACAACCGACACTCCAAATGTCAACCTTGGCGTTGTAACCGCGCTTTCCAGCGTTGACCACCTCGGGAGCCATCCAGAAGACAGTGCCTTGCATGGCAGTAAGCATAGCCTGCTCATTGATATCGTTCGTCCTTTTGGATATTCCAAAGTCCGATATCTTGCACTTGCCGTCCTGTTCGACCAGAATGTTGTCCGCTTTCAGGTCCTGAAGCACCGCACGTCAATGAAAGTTAACTCCTACAAATGGGAGGAACTACGTACCCGATGCAGGATACCGACGGAATGGAGGTATTCCAGTCCATCCAGAATCTGCTCGGTGAAGGACTTCGTGATTTCCTCGTCGAACTTGCCATATTTCCTCAAACAGCTGCCGACCGAACCACCAGGGACGTACTCGAGAAAGCTGCATCCGCCATCAGTCACAATTCAAAAAGAAACATAATTAAGTGGGGATTACTCACATGCTGAGGAACGTCGGCGTCTCCTCGAAACCGAGGTATTGCACGATATGCGGATGATCCAGATCCTTCAGCGTCTCGCTCTCGAGTTTCAACGCGTCCACCACGCCGACCTGGCGTGAATCGTTCTTGTCGCTCGCTGTACGCGGGATCTCCACCTGCTTCACGGCGATGACCTCTCCGGTCGTGGCGTTCAACGCCATGTAGACCCGTCCGAAGTTGCCCTTGCCGATCAACTCACCGCGAACCCACTTGAAAATGGCTGCAAACCGAAGGATTAAGTGATAAGTATAGATCCGATAGGCAGAACTAAAACGAGAAGAACCCACGTTTAGGAGCGACAGACCCAGCAGACGAAGGAGACTCCGGTGTGGTAGATGCAAGGCCGGCCTTTATCTGTCCCGGCGTGACCTCCTCCAATCGACTGCCCCAGAGCTTCGTACTCCGCTTCCTCAACATATTGTTAGCAGCGGCTGTCGTCGAAAGGATCCTCGACGAACGGTCTATCATCTTCTGCTTGTGCTCCTCCGCAACGACACGAATCGACTTCTTGTGTCTGGAGCGTTTGTCTGCGGGAGCCGGCTGAGGGACAACAGTGGGCTCGGCCGTCGTCGGAGACGTTCCACCAGACGTGGTGTCGATGACTGGCTTGTCCAGATCGTGATTCGGGAAGAACGTATCCAAACGAGCGTACATCTCGTCCGGATCCGGACGCGAGGCCCAGGACTGGTCCTCCTGGAAAGCGTCCGAATGTTCATTCTCGAGATGCTGAAGCCGATCCTGAGTTCGCTGACGCGACGCCGGTGCGCGTCCTTGATAAGGCCGCGCAGGCGGAGGCTCACTGGGCGGCGGCGGGAAGTTGTTGGGGATCGCGGTGTTGTAGCTATTCGAACTCCCTACATGCGTCAGCGATGCGTCTGTATCGTTGATCATCACCGTCAGCGGAGGACCGCGGCCACTGGACCTCGGTCGTTCGGGCGAGGGATGCTTCTGCCAGAGTGTTCCGCCCGATTCGTCTTCCACCATCGGAGTCTGCCATAACGTACCACTTTCGCTGTCTGAACCATCGCCTGTATCGGTGCTGTTGGTTTCGGGCGTCGATGGAGTGGAGAGGATTTCTTTCGGTGGAGGTGTAGTTGGGCGTGGTAGAGTGCGTATTCCTCCTTGCGGAGGTGGCGGTGGCGGAGGGGGCGGAGGAATGAATCCGAGGCCAGAGCGAGAGACAAAGGGTGGTAGCGGGGGTCTCGGTGGTGGTGGTGGGAGGTTGTAAGTTGGAGTACTGACTTGCTGGTCCAGATACTTCTGCATCCTGGGCATGTCGTCCTGCCTGACAGTCGCCGCGTCATCGGAGTTCGTACCGCGGCTAGGGCTATGCGGCGCATCTCCAGACGTATCGTTGCGCAGGAACGGAGGACTTCGAGGGTTAACTGGACTCCGAGGCGGCCCATTGTCGCCGTGAACGTTGTAGGTATCGACGTCGAGCTTCCCTCCGCGAGTATTGTAGGTGGAAGGAAGTGGGCGGTAATGAGGAATCTGCGATGGCGAAGACCGACTGACATCGGATTCCTGGAAAGGCTCGTCGAAAGCTGACTCCGCAGTGTGCTGGGGACGGTATGTGGTCGAAGGGACGGGTAGCGATCCTAGCGAAGAGCCTGGTCTTGAGTGAGATTCTTGCTCGAATGGAAGCTTGCCAATCATAGGATTGCTCGATAGCCCTTGATTTACCGGTGAACGAGGTTGAGATGGCGTGGCAGACGTGAGCGTAACTACAGGAGGCGGAGGAGGCGGAGGAGGCGGGGGTGGGGCTGGTGGTGGAGGGAAAGGCCGGAAGCCAGTTCGATAAGTGGTGGGAGAAGTGTATCCCGCATATTGTCTCTGGTCCGGGCTGGTAGCCTGTGGTGTGTCGCGCCTCGGTGAAGCGGTATTTTCGTCGCCAAAATAACCGCTGGAATTGTTCGTTCCGTAGTTAGTACCGTCGCGCAACATAGATGGATTCGTCGACAGGGGAGGGCCTCTAGGAACGGGTGGCCGTGCACCACCAGGCTGCAATGTTGTCGGATGTTGTACGAACCTGTCCCGCAAGCTATTTTCACTCTTGGCCGTCTTGAGTGAATTACCGTAGGTTGAGGACGACGCTGGACTACTACTCTTCCATTTCATGACGAGATCTGTTGGGACTGGAGTGCCCCTCTGTTCTCTATGTTGAGAGGTCGAAGAAGGCTGTCGTGGAGGGTTGGAGGGTGGTTGGGGACGAGGATAGCTCGATTGTGTTTGTTGATACCTCTTCTTGTCTTGTTCACGTCGACCAGTAGGAGACGGTGTGGGACGATCGCGATCCGCTAAGCCCCACGACGACTCTTGGGATAAGTTGTACGGGTCGCCGTCAGTCCGTTGCCGGGATGGTTTCTCGCGGGGAAGTCTGCCCAACCTAGACCTATCCTCCTTACGCTGAGGGGGACGATTTGACTCGCTCGTCTGGTATCTTTCTCTGTCAGCAGCGGCGTCCGATCCCGAGCGAACATGTGACGTCCAGTGGGGCGACGGCTGCAAAGTCTGTTCATCGTCGTACATTGTTCGCGAATGATTCGGTGAGTGTGGGTACAATGCCGAAGGGGGTGGAGGTGGTGGTGGTAAAGGTGGTGGTGGCGCAGCCTGACCGAAATTCGACCGCGGTTGGCGGGAGCCTGATGAGGGAGACATTATTCGGTTGGAAGCTTTGGTCGGAGAGGTTGGACGCTGCGGCCCGTTCGGTCGGCGAGAGGCAGAAGTCGCGAAACTCTGGGTGGATCCGACCGATTTGAGCTTCGGCGGGGGTCGCAGAGTCGAACGCTGGCTCTCCACTTCGCCATTGTCAAGGTCATCGGAGACAGAGGGGTCGTAGCCGTTGGTGAGTTCTGGACGGTTGCGTTCACTTGTGGAGGATGCGCTCTCGTGCCGTGACGGTGAGCGTCGCCGTTGAGGAGGATAGGGAGTGACGGGAAGCAACACGGGTGGGGGTATAGTGCTAGTGGTGGGTGACGGGGACGATCGCGAGTCCTCGTGAACGGATGCAGCCGAGTTCGCGACAAGAAACTTGAGCGAGCACTCAGCGTCTCCTTCATCTCGACAAAGGTTATACAGAGCCTCATCAGAAAGCGCCTCTCCGATCGCGTACGAGTTGACTTGTGTTCGATACACTGAATATTGCGATTGTTCTTCGTCTGAGATTCGGAGCTAAAGAAGAGAAAGGTCGTTCGGAAGGATGATCGGGAGGATAAGGACGTTTGTGCGGACCTTGGAAAACATGAGCTCCTTGATAAAGGCAGCATTCGTGAAACCGGTGATATCGACAGTATAATACTGGTCCGAGTCTCCTGTCACAAATATGCACACTTTGTCGATCGGACTGCTGCGATTATCGGGAGTGAAGCGGGGTGTGAACGAGTCTGAAGTGGTGGATGTGCTCGGCGACTGGTCATGTGTCAGTCCGCATGCGGGTGAGGGAATGAAGAAAAAAAGGGCGCACCGTTGCAGGACGGCCATTCGGTCTCCGAGTCTGCTTTGGCTTGCTAAATAAGTGCATACGAGCGTTGGGGAAGAAAGAGTGCTGCTGGGGAATGGCGTCGGTCGAGTTGTTGACTTGCGCTACATCTGGTCTCTCGACTGGGATGTCGACCGGGGGAAGGGGTTGACCTGGGGTGCTCGGGGGAGGAGAGCTGGTGCCTGATGGGGACGATAGTGTTGGATTGGAGTAAGCTTGGTGCCGTGCATTGCGGTCAGGGAGATTTGTGGTATTGAGGGGGTCTAGTGAGACGTGTAGACGAGATATGAGCGGGGAGACGAAGCGATTGTAGGAGAGCACACAACTGCTGGACAGAGAAGACGAGGACTGACGAGGCAGATGTGAGTCTTCATCGCTCGAGTCTGGATTGGCGACGACGAAGACGGGCCGGTGCTGCTTGCGGCGGGAGCCGTCGGCCATAGCGATGGTGGTTTAGGCGGGGACGACGGGGGTGGCGACGACGGGGGCCGGTCGACGGCGTCGTGGATGGAGAGAAGGAGGGAGAGCGAGCTCTGGCGTTGTGGAGGATGAGCTGGAGGCAGGCTGGAGGAGAGCCCGGCGCGGGAGGCGTGAAAGAGGCGAGAACAACAAAGCCAAACAGAGTTTGCGGCGCTCATTCCATCTCCTTTCGGATTTCCATGCGGAATATTTAGGACACGACGATTTCATAAAAGACGACGCGTGCATTCATACATGTACAATCCAGACGGTAAATACAAAGAAAAGAGAGAACACGCCCCTCCTGCGTTGCTTGCACGCGCAAATCATATATCCATCGACTGCCCATCGCCGTCCGGGCCAGCTCGCCTCGGCGCCAACCCATCAGTGAGCTCGACCTGCGCGTCCAAACTCGTCAATCAGGATCACTACGACGACAGACGGCAACAGTCCCACAATGAACCTGCACCGCAACGCACCTTCGGGAACTCCGCGCGCTCCTCCAGCAGCGACTCGCTCCAGCAAAGCAGCCGAAGCAGCGCCACCAGCTTCGCCTCCTTCCCCTGGCTCAGACTCTCCAGGATCGCCGCGTTCACCTCCCCCGCCGTCTTCATCCTCTGCGCGGGCGACAGCAGGTCCGAAATCGCCGCAGGCACCACGCTCGACGAGTCGAACGCCAGAAGCGCCATCGTCCGCTCCAGCTCGGCAAGGAACTCTGGGTTCTCCTCGCCCCGCGGCGCTAGCTCCTCTTGTGCGAACTGCAGCGCCTCCGGGATACTCCCTTGGCGGATGTATTCAATCAACTTCTGTTGTTGGAGGTGGAAGTAGAGGGTATGATTCGTATCTAGGATCTTCACGTTCCCGTCAGCATAACCGCCCGAGATTGACAAGTCGCAGAAGCAGATGAGGGAAAGAGGAATCATATTGAAGACTGAAGTTTTGGTGTTTGCATTATCATCACCGCCCCCGAAGGGGCTGAGAGTGGTGCATGCAGTAGTATAATCATGCGAAAAGAGGGGATGTGGTGCGAAAGTGGCGAGGAAAGCACGTACCTCTGGGTTCAAGTCGTTAACGCGCGTGATCGCATCCTGAACGTCGCCCCTCTGCAAGGCCTCCCGGATGTTCATCCGACTCTCGATGCTATCAAAATCAACTGGGGTGATCACCCCCGCCTCCCCGCTGAACTCCTCAGCAGCAGATTTGTACCCCTCGATGACGAGGTAATCCATCACCAGGCGATTCAAGTCACTGTGCATGACAAACGGCAAGTCAGCATACAACGATAACAACCCGGTCGAGGCACGCATGGGGACAGAGGAGCATGGCGATGTCAGATAATACATGCAATAATTTTTTGTCTCATCAAGAAAGTCAGAGAGATTCCCAAAAATTTTGTTCATCCTTCGACGTGCTCCTCCGGCGTGCCATTCATCTGAGAGGAGCGGAATGGACGTACTCTTTCGTGATATTGACTTCCTCTAACCGCCGCTCCCACTCCTCACGCGAAATGGTCGTCCTCGATGGCTAGACAAATCGAAGTCAGTCAAAGCGAGGACCGCAGACATAGCGCGGGACGCGAAAAAACATACCATGGCGAGACGAGGAAAACGTAAAAATGAATTTATGCCGCGGGCGGTCGGTTGGTTGAGGGCAGGCTTTCGCGGACTCGCGCGTCGCGACTCGCGACGGCGGTGTGGCGCCGTTGTGACTTGCTCAAGATTTGCCTATTTATTTTGACCGTTCATTCACATTTCGGTTCTCAGATCGATCGTGTTCTGCGACGGTCGGACCACGAGATTCTCCATATCCTGTCCGGATCAGTCTAAGTTATTATGTATCGACAGGTGACGGACAACTCTATCTGCAAGCTCTGCAACGCACGAGTCGCGACTTGACGGAGCTCAAACATGGCCGTGGAGCAACTACTCTAATGAACGAGAAAAAAACAATGCAACGAACGCTGATGACGACTGTAGGCTTGGTACACTTTGCCACAAGTGCTGCCCAACAGGCACACGCCAGCAGACCTTTGTACTCGAAGGAGGCAAGCTGGCATAAAGCCGTGATGGGCTAGTGATCGTAACCTTTCCTAGTGGAGTAACATCAAAATTGACTGGACAGGAGTGGGTCCCAATGGAGGGGTACAAGCAGAGCAGGATGAAGAAGGTGAGGAGGTCGAAGGAGCCAAAGGAAAACCGACTGAACGGTGTATCCTTGATCACTCGTGGCACCGAAACACCACTCCGACCAATGAATGTCGGCGGGCCACCAAACTTTGTGAGTTCGGTATCAAGGGATCAACTCGGAAGGTAACGAGGAGACGATCAAAGCTCCAGCGGAGACATGGTCAAGCTTTGGAGACGACGCCCGAGCGGATCATGTCTAGGAAATCGTCCTGACCAAGAGTAGCTATACGGAACGGGAACATTCAGTCGTCGAACGCACAAGGATAGACAGAAATAAAACATACTCTCTTTCCCTCTTCCAAGGGGGTTGTCTTTATTTTTAGCCTTCTTACTACCCTTGATATTCTTTTCGAACGACGGTGCCGGGAGTGTCGGTTTTCCCGAACCTCTGCTCGCCTTCGTTTCCTCGACAGCGACAGCAGCAGAGGCCTGTGATTGCTGTATGGCGTTGAACAGTTTTACCACTAGATACATCTAAGTGTTAGAAACTCGTTTCGAGTGAGTAAACATAAAAGCTTACCTCCTCTCTGCGCAACCTTCCTCAACGCCCTCTCGCTCTCCGCTCCCCATCCACCTATCACATCCTTGACTCTTCCCTTATCCTCCTTATCCTTCTTCTCCGTCTTCAGCGCTTTCTTCGCCTTCAGCTCCAACTTCTCATCGTTGCGTTTCCGAGCGAGCGAGGGTTTCAGAGAAAGAGGTTGTGTGGAGGGAGCATCCGTGCTGAGCAAAGTCTGGAGGGTGGCACCGAGATTTGACGCATCCGTAGCACGATACTTTCGTTTGGCAGTGTTCTTGGATTTAGGACGTGTGGCGCCGGCGATTTCGTCGTCGGTGTTGGGCGAGTCGTCTTCGTCGCTGCCTGAAACTTCGCCGTCCCCTGCATCTGAGCCAGAGCCTGAGTCGTCGTTTTCTGAGCCCGCCGAGTCCTCTGACTTTTTGGTTGGAGCATTGACGTTATGTTTTGCTGCAGAGAGCTTTTGTCTTTTGTTGGCAGGCGGCATCCTGTGAGAAATGGCAGGAAGACAGAAGAGAAGATGGTAGACGGAAGAAGAGGAGTCGGTGAATTTCCTATACGCCACACAAAGTCGTTCATGCACCCAAGTCCCACGGTTACGCTGAGTGGCAACGCGTTCAGACCGATTCCCTTTGCTTTCCGCACCCACTCACGACCGCCTGGATAAAATGCGTTTTGTCTGCTGAGTAGGACTTGACCCAAGTCTCGGATACAAGCCTCGGTAAAGTACGGCATATACATGAACTCGTTCGGCCTGCAAATGCTGAATATAGGTGCCCTTTGCCATCATCGCGTGTACGCGTCTGATCATTCAACAGTCTCGCGTGCATACCCCCTCAAGCACGGATACAGAGTGTTCCATCCCATTGCTGTCTGACATCCGACACCTAATATTCATTGACTCTATCTACGAGCAAGTCTATGGCGACCGCTTCACTTCCGCCAATCGACCTCTCGCCAGAACCCGATCTGCATCCCATCTACCCGTCATCCTCATCTATCACCCCTCTTCTATCATCCGAGTCTGGTCTTTCGCCCGTACAGAAGAAGGAGCTCATCGCACACTGTCTCTCCCGTGCATGTCTCTTCGCCGATCTGAGCCTCCTTTCGTTCCTCCTCACGGACACGCATGCGCAAGGATTCGTAGATCTAGGAGCCAGAGATGAGGATGGCCTGGGTGTCGTCAGTCTCACCATCCTTGGGTTTGGTTCTGAAAGTGAGAGGGAAGTCGAGAGGGAGGAATGCGTGAGGTTGCTGATATCTGAGGGTGCCGATGCTAATATGCCAGACGAAGGTCTGTTTGTGCCACACGTACTTCCACTCCGACATCTGATGTGTGTGTACCACAGCTGGCTGGACGGCGTTGCATCATGCTGCTTTGCTGTCGCCGCCCTCATTAATCTCACATCTTCTGACTCACGGCTGCTCGCCATTCTCCGTGACGAAGAAGAACCTTACGCCGCTCGACATCGTGTCCGCGTACGCGACTGTGCCCGGGAGGGAGGTCGTTTCGCTCCTATTAGGGGAAGCCATGCGCAGCGCAGGCTGGACAGGCGGGAGGATGGAGGAGCGAAGAAAGGTGCTGGAGATGAAGCTCATACGGAAAAGCAAGCAGAGGTCCGTTCGCGATAATGTCGAGAAGCGGTTAGAGATCAGTAGGAAGTGGTGGGGAGATGATGAGTGGGAGACGTGGTCTTCTGATTCGTCAGAGGATGAGGATGAGAACGATGAGGATGACAGTCTATATGTGAGGATACTTTTAAACTAAATGAGCCCGTGCATATCGTTGACGGTCATTTGATACCTCCAGACCCCTCCATCGGATTATACCACCATGCTCGTGTTCTCACCACCTTACCTCTCCGACATCTTCCAGTCATTGATCACCAACTTCCAACCATCCTTACGAAATTCAGAACCCGCAAGCGCGCTATATATGCTGGCCCGCTTCGCGTGTCTGAACTGCGATCACAATTGGCTCGAGGATCTAATTATCGGCGCCACAGATGCGATAGAGGACAACATCTTTGTGAGCTACATTTTATCCATCATGTATATTATCGCAGCCGGACTGATGTCTACACAGAACCGACCAGAGGATTTGACCTGCTTGATCTTTTGGCTATACAACACGACCGTCTGGCTGCACCTGATGCGTTGTGATAACTCCATTAACGAAACATGCGAGCTGCTCGGCTCGTTCGTCTTGATTGAAGAAGTCATCAACTCCGTCTTCGGTGAGCATGTCGTTTTGATTGCCACTCCCGCCGGATATTCATCAATGAACTCTTAACAGTGTTCATGATCCGCTATATCGAACGCAGAATCGATACACTCATCGATTCGGCTATTCTGGACCACTCTCCTTTGCCAGAAGAATTCGACGGAATCCAATTCGAGGGCGAATGGTCATTCCTGCGTTCCTTCGGCGCGGGCAAGAAGAAAACAAACGCCACTTCCGCATCCACCCTGCCACCTCGGAACGGCAACCCCCCTGTTCCCTCATCTGCTGCCAATCGCCTACCGTCACCGCCTACCACACCCGGGGCTGGAACGAAAGGGTTCTCTTCTCTTCGACAGACTTTCACTCGGTCCCGCGCAGTGTCGACTACGGCTCCCATGCAGGGAATGTTCCCGGAGCAACCATCTACACCACAGCCGAGCGAGATCACGGGCTTCTTCGACGCGTTACAGACGATGCTTACTTTGTCGGGGATCAACCCTGCGCTGATCACGCAGATGTGGTCTCAGATACTCTATTGGATGTCCTGTGGGTTTTCGATGTCACCCTCTGACTTATGATCAGGAGTTGAGTTTGTGTCCCGTAGGCGAAATATTCAATCGGGTGCTGACTCGGAAAAAGCACCTCTGTCGGTACGCTTTTCCACTATATCTCATACGAGCGAATGGCTGACAGAACGGATATAGTTCACGCGCCGTGCAAATCAACATGAACCTCGGTGTGCTTGAGGAGTGGATCGAGATTTCTAACCTACCTCGGGGTGTCATCTCCCACTTGGCTCCCGTCCGTGACCTTCTCAATTGGTTACAGGTTCGCCCATTCTCCCCGTTATCAATGGCAGTTCCAATTTAGTTGATATATATTTCAGTGTCTGTCGTCTATAACGGAGTTCGCCAACCTTGTCGCGACTATCCAGACCATGAAGCACCTAAATCCACTGCAGGTAGTCGAAAATCATACTTTTTGGGGTTGTATGATAACTTACTCTTTACTTCTCATGATAGATGCGGCGTGCCGTGCGCGAATACAAGTACGAGGTCAACGAAGGCCGAATGACTGAAGAATGTAGCCAATATCTTGCGCAACTGCAAAAGGATTGGGAGCGGCACCGAGTCAAGATCGGCGTGGAAGCTCTCCGTCGTGAGGTAAAGCACACATCGAAATTCTCTGTGTCAATCGTTACTAACAATGACTTGCAGATGGGAGAACGGGAACGAGAACGCGCTGAGGAGGTGGTGTTCAACGACGCCGGTAGTCTTGGGCCCGCCGCCTCAATATCATCTAATTCCACGGAAGCCTCGATGGTACAACGTAACATCGACCTTCTCTTCGACCGTGATCAAGACGCTACTCCCTGGGAACCAGCCAAACCTCCAGACGTCCTCGGCGAATTCCTTGACTCGCGATACATGCTTCCACTTGTCCTCCCCTCTGATCCTCGAATGCTTTCGGCTCTCCCTCGAAAGCCGACGATGATGCCCACCGAGAACGGGAAGGGTGACAAGGTCGATCATCGAACGAGCGTCCAGCTCATGGTGGAGGCCACTACACGCAGCGCTAGCCGTTCCAGTCGGAGGAGCCGCAGTAGCATTCCCTGGCTAACACAGACGAAACGACTGCGGGAAGTGAGTGTCGACGCTCTCCAGTGGGTGGATGGCATAGTTTCTGCCTCGAGATGGACCAGGCCGCTGCAGACCGAGCCCGAAGAGGATGAGGATGCCGACGGAGAAGAAGAGGAAGGGGAAGGGTCTGACTTGGACGGTGAACATACTGGTCGTATGGGTCACGGACGCGACGAGACAGTCACTTCCGAGACCAAGTGGGTTACAACTTTGACTTCGAAGCCTTCGTTGCGAAACAAGGGTAGGTCGGCGTCCAAGGACCCTTCTATGCAGAAAGCTTGAGGGGTGAGTTCGTGGTGAGATTGTTGGTTGAGGTGTTCGCGTCGGACTTGCTTCTGGATCTTCCGTGCTTCGTCTGCAGTCGTTGTTTTGTGCACAATTTTCACTCGCTTGTATAATGAATCTGCTTTGTGCATTTGTGCTATCACATTACTATGGAAATATTATAGACTGTGCATACCGTTTGACACTGCGCGATATGTGTAAGAATCCAGAGCCTATTTAGGAGCACTTCAGAAGTTCCTGTCAGTTTTGGTCAGGAAGTAATGACTTATTAGCTCCGTATTCGGGCCATAAAGAGAAATTGTCCTTTTAGCACAGCCTCAGTGCGATTGGCGCGCTTTGTTCAAGGCCGCAAACGTCTTCAGCCGCCAACCGACGAGTGTCAACATCCTTGTTTCTCCCCTTCGTCCCTTTCACCCTCACCCCCACCTCCTCTCCACCCTCCTCCTTCATGCCATGCAACGCAACGCGCCGGTCAAGCTGACCGCAGACACTGTTCTGGAGCTGGCAAAGTTGACTTTGAAGTATATACCGTGTTGTTGGGATCATTGCACCCATGTTCTCAACTGCTGGAAGTCGTATAGAGAGGTGAGGACATCCTTCGCTTCATTATGCATCGCTCACTGCCAGGGTGAAGCAACACTTGCGATGTTAAACAACTCGACTCTTTGAGAGCACATACATAATGGTGGTACGAGCCAGTGTGAGAACCCAGAATTCATGGATTTGGGGTGCTTTGGGCATGTTTGTCAAAGTGTGCACGACCTGTTTCAAGTTCGTGACACACTTACACCTCATGATTGGCTTAGAAGCCTTCGTCCACGCACTCCTGCTCGTCAACATCAAAAGGCTGGCAATTTTAGGTCACTAATAATGCTCGAACTTCATAGCTATGCAAGCATCTCAATTCTACCATCGTCTCAACCCAAGTTCATCCTCCCATTTTCACTGGCACAATTTTTCGAACCAATGCTATCAATGATGCTAACCGTGTCGACATTTGTCTAGCACATCGAACTACATATTCAGCGTACTCAAGGCTCAAAGAAGGACCAAGTATGTTTATACACCCTCTGTTATTTTGCTTTATTCTAAATATAGGTATCGTGTTCAGGACATTCTACAATGCAGGCTGCCTAGATGTATGACTTCACAGCACACAACACTGTCTGCCCTCAGGGCCCACATTGTGTCGTCCCACCTTTCGACCCAAGCACAATTCTATGTCCCTTGTCCAGTCAAAGGTTCATCTGATCATACTATACATTGTATCTGCATCTGACAGAATTCTGTCAATATTCACAGGCTGTCCCGAAGAAGGCATGAGACTGTCATCAGTGGTGTCTCATTTCGAGGCTTACCATCACGCTCTCTCGTATCAGGACGCTTCTGTCCACACAATCCTGAAGCCTTCACGTCAACCTGAACGACCTCAAATCCGAAAACTAGAACCACTCCCAGCCACAGCACATTCCTTCTCCATTAGCTCTCCAGTAGTCATCCCTCACCGGCATCGACGCGCTATACCCTCTTCGCAAACACTTGGTCCCCGGTGGAGCCGTCTGAACGCCCTGGAGGAATCAGACGAGGAACGTCCGAGCATATTATTCGAGGACCTTCCCGAGCATACTCCCCAAGACCTGCCGCCATCCCTCCTCTCCCAGATGGTCTTCCAGGAGCATGTCTTAACTGCCCCTCAGCTCTCATACCCACCCGCCACTACCATGAAATACACAAACATCCCATCACCTCCAAAGTCCGTCTTCTACGACACATTCTCGCTGAAGCTGGCGCAGTTGGAGGCAAGTGGCACCGTCATCTCAGGCGACGGCACATGGCCAACGGACACGAGAGAACCGACACCCGCGCTGAGCACGACCACTACCACCACCGTCACCACCGTCACCAGCGCCACAAGCGCATCTAAATCTACTCGCTCTCGGAAAGGAGCGAGGTAGTCGATTCTCGTCGCACCCACGCCGTTTCTGTTCACCTTGTAAGTTCGCCGACAACCGCTTTTCGTCATTAACGGATCGTTTGCTAATTCATGGGCCGTGCAGTGTTAGTTGTTTTCGATTCGCTTTCGTATATGTGATGTTTAGAGTAGCACTCACCACAACGTTGCTCTGGTTGTTGGATTGTAATTCATACGCTCACGCTCTGCGTGGCGTTGTTTGTCGAGAGCGTTCGAGGCCGGTCTAGTCGTAAATATCACCACTTGGTGGGTTGATCAAAAGGCAAACGCGAGGGGACTCGTTAGCGCGCAAGCATGAATGCTCTGCCTATTAAGTAGCCGGGAACGAGGGAAGTTGCCCAATGACCAAGCGACGAACCTACGGCCTCGTCGAGAGGCAGTGAGAGACGAGGCAATATGGTGCCCCCAATCGTCTTTACAGTGGTACGAGTTGGTACGAGACATCGCCAGCCAAGCCTTCTACCTCCTATTATTTATTGTCCAAAGAACTTCTCTGCCCCAGAAGGATTGTTACTATATCCTAAGGCGTGTCTCCCCAAGAGCAACTGCCGTCTTCGTTCAACCGAGAAGAGTAGAACACTAAGGCCAACATTCGAGTCTAGATATTGTAAGCTGGAGTTATGATAGAGTTCGGGATGAATTGAGCTTTGAAGGTCTGAACCAGAGCTCGACTTAGCGCAGCAGATGGAGGCGTCGTGGACAGAAGTGGAATGACCTGGAATGACTCGCAGAACATCGTCTGGTTTATCCGGCTGCGCGCCTGTATCCGGGAGGCGGTGGCGACTGGAGACGAACCTCGGATTGTCACCGTGGTTTGACGACTTCAACGTCGCTCATTTGGGCTCATCGTATAGTCTTAATACTGAAGTGGGTGCAATGATCGCGTAGAGTGTGTCTTGGCCTTTTGACGCTCCAAGAGGATAGAGAAAGCGTGCAAAAGGGCCACATCCGGCGTGGCGAAGAGGGTGGCGTCGGTAGCCTCCAAAGGCACAGTCTGGCACAGTCAAGGATCAGCGGCTGTACAACTCTGCTTCCTTTTCTTTTATTCCTACAAGTATCGGCCAACTTTTCATCCACTCATCTCTACCACCTTTTTCCCGTCATTTCCATCTCGCCATGAACACTACTCTACATGACCAGCACGACTCGAACCAACATGACGACGACGTCCTCTCGCCTCGTAACCCACCAGGCATCATTACCGACACGGCGTCTTCGTACACGGCGTCCTCGTACCCAGCCACGAATGCCTCAGATCCAGAGCGTGGTGTACTCTCGCCAACAACTCTAGCAGCAGACTCTCCTGTCAGCCTCTCGCGAAGAGTCTCCACACAGTCTCAAGGATTGAACGTTGACCGAGCTAGCGGCGCCCCTTCCATCTATCCCTATTCGCAAGGCCCGCGACTGTCCTACATCGACGAGAACTTTGACCATTATTCCACCCCACCAGCGAAGCCTGAATACTTCAACGATAAAGGAGACGATACCCTCGTGGACAACGCAGCGGGCTATGGAGGTGTCCATAGTGGCAAATACGAGGATTTCGGTACGTTGTCATTAACGGTCGTACGAGCGCTGTCACTGACCTTCGTTCACGTAGAATTCGCGGATGGCCAACGCTCCCAACCTGTCTCTGAGAAGCCTTCGCCATGGGGTCGCTTTCTTAGTAACGGAAAGTATCCCATAGAACAACGTATCGAGGACAAGAAGCGCGGCATTGGCAGGCAGAAGTATCCCATTGTTGGTACGTGTTTCAACACCACTTGCTATGCACTCGGCTCACATATGACCACAAACAGTCTGGGCGTTGAGTATCGCCATGGTTGGTGTTTTCATCAACGAGCTCGTCGTCAATTCGAGGGCACAGGGTACACCAGTGTCGTTCAAGGTGAGCATTTTCAGCAAGGATGAAGGCTCTGCCGCAGCATCTCACACTCCGCGCAGCCCACCGTGAATCCCATGCTTGGCCCGTCGACGTCGGCCTTGATCAATCTTGGTACGGGCTTTTCCGTCCGCTCAATAGCGATTCCAGATCTAACCCTCTCACGCAGGCGCTCGGTTCCCTCCTTGCATGAAGAATGTCACCGATGTGCCCGTCAGCACGCTGTTCCCTTGTGAGCATCTCCGCAGTCTACTCCATTGTGCTGGGTCATTGACCGGTTTATACAGGCCTAAACGATACCGCCAATCCCCCTGATATCACCTGTGCCATCTCTGAGATCTGCGATTTGTCGGATGCAAACAACCCCAACCAAGCATGGCGGTAAGAATCCTCAACTCCGTCATATCCCACTCGCCGTCCTGATACAGCTCAACAGATTCGTGTCACCTGTTTTCGTTCATGCGGGCTTCATCCACATCATCCTCAATCTACTCGCACAATTGACGGCCGTTGCTCAGGTAGGTTATTGCAACAGTTGTATCGTGGATTGTGAGCTGATCTGTGCCTGTAGATTGAGCGGGAGATGGGCTCCGGAGGGTTCATCATCCTGTACTTCGCGGCCGGAATATTTGGGTACGTACTCAGATTTTATTGCCCAGGCCCTGGTAATAACTCAGTTGAATAGCAACGTCCTCGGAGGCAACTTTGCTCTTGTCGGCGTGCCTTCCATGGGTGCATCGGGAGCTATCTTCGGTTCAATAGCAGTAAGTGAGATGCCTCTACAGGCATGGTCACCAATAATTGACGGTTATACAGGTTTCTTGGATAGACCTTTTCGCTCACTGGCAGTTCCAATATCGGCCGGTAAGGAAGCTCGTCTTCATGATTATCGAGCTTGTATTCGTCATCGCCATGGGATTCATACCATGTAAGTTACTTACAGCCACACTCTATCGGACGGCATTGACGTGATTACCTTCTGCCATCTAGACGTCGATAACTTCGGTACATTTCTGTCTCTCTTGACTCCCGGATCTAAGCATTAACTCATCGACTTCTCGTACAGCTCATCTGGGAGGTTTCCTCATGGGATTGCTAGTCGGCGCCACATTCTACCCCGTCATCAGTACGACAAGGAAACATAAGATGATCATGTGGGGTCTTCGCTTAGCTGCGATCCCACTGGCCATCGTCCTTTATGTCGTCCTCACACGCAATTTCTACACCTCAGATCCTTATGCTGGTAAGTTGTCCTCGTTTTTGAGTCTTGTGGCACACCTCCTAATTCGGTCTCTGCTCCAGCCTGTAGCTGGTGTCGTTACATTTCTTGTATCCCGACTAGTTCGAACAACCATTGTAAAGGGTGAGCGCATCGTTGGTCTGTAGGTGTGAATATTTGTTGATCTCTTCTCCCGTCCGTGTTGCACCCTCAGAACTGGTAAGTGTCCAAATACTTACATATCGAACGCTCGAACCGATTCTGACTGATTGTACTCCAGGCCTTACGACATATACCACAACAAGCACCGGCTCTTAATCGCTCTGGAAGACATCAGACTCTGGCGCCACCTTGATGTGTCCCGCCTTCACTTCCCACTACCTTTCGTGATTCACTTCATACTCAATACCACGCTGAGCGCTTCGTAATGGGCTCTCGAGCTCCACGGACTGTTATACACCTTGTCACCAATATTCCCATTTTTGTCATCGCATTACAGACTCTTTTTACCACATTTACTGTCACGTACTTTTCTATGCGGCTCAAGTGCCCTCGTTTTGCTTGAATGGACAAACCTTTGTTTTGACGATCAAGTTTCGTGCATCGCTTATTAACCTGTATCTGGACTTCTCTCCGGAGTGTCTTGTGTCAACATAACTCTAGCCAGTTCATACCAGTATTTGTCGTAATAATCAATGCTAGCAATTGTTTATCTTGAAAGAGTTTGGCCCTGGGTGTCGATAGTGGCCGAGAGGATTTCAGGTGTCCTAGAGCTTCGAGAGCTGGAGGATCCCACCGGTATCTGCGAACAGCGACCGTGCTATTTACTGACCATGCTATTTACTACGGTCCCAAAAAGACATAGCTGCTACTCGTCTTTGCACATGTTCGACAGTGGCAAACAGGCGTACTTTGATAACGGTACAAACACAGGTATTTTATTGTCTTCTCAAAATCACTGCATGATCTCCGACGCGCCCTACCTCCCAAAGTCCTTACTGGTGTTGACGCTCGCCCCTTTTTTCTCCAACGCAAGGAGAGCATCGACCTCAGGCTTGATAGACTTGAAGTACCCTTCATTGTTGTGCACCGGCTTCCATCCCAGTTTCCGTCCTTGTTCCGCTACACATCGCGAGTTTGTACCGAGGTAGGTTCCCTAATGATGCAAAACGTTAACTTCGTTGTCCCGGAGGGGAGAGGAGAAGGGGGTGAAGTCAAACTTACACCGAAATATTTCTGACACTCTTCATCCGTGAATGTGACTGGCTCCGCGGTCTTCGACCTACCAATCTCGTGAAGAGCGACTGCGACGGCCTTGCAGACGTCGTAAAGCTTGTGCTCTCCTGTCTCGCCGAAGTAGAAGCCTTCCCTGCCGTGAGGCGTTTTTGGATCTTTAATGGCAGCGTCGAAAATTACAATGTAGAGGTCCGCCACTGTCGTAAACCAAAGTTCGCATGATGAATACAGGCTTGATGTTTTAAGCGTGAGATGCTCACCGTCGTCGATGTTCACATTTGGCCAGACATTCTTACCCTCGCCGACCATACCCGCTTGACCCCTTGCGAGCCCAGCTTTGATAAGTCCCGGGATTTGAACGGAATGGGGGTTTTGGATCCCGTCGTCGACGAGCGGTCCAGTGGCGAGACCCCAGATCGTGCTTGGAAGGACAATATGAGAGCGGATATAGCCTGGCCAGTCAAAAGTAAAGGTCAATGACATCCTTGACAGAATACGAAGTAATGTAGAACGGACCCGCTTTGTCTGCATCTACGATGAGGAGGTCGACGTTGCGGTGAATAGCGGTGTCTGGGATGGATTCGATCTCTTCTGGCTTGGAATCGTGATAGATCTTGTCCATGGTCTTTTCACCTTTGGCATCGTCTGTGAGAACACCTGGTTGTGTTGAGATGCAATCTGTCAATAGGGGCTCATCGGGATGACCTCATAAGCATTTAGGTACCTGTGCCAGACTTATAGACAAGTGTTAGTGTGGGGGGTAGCAAGGCGAAGATGTCAATCTTCATACCGTATGGATGAGAATGGGAACTTCGCCAGTCGTTTCATGCCTCTTCTTCAATCCGGCAAGGATCTGGAGTCCGCGTGCTAGATGTTAGCGAAACGAAAGGGGACGGTCAGGGTTTCAGATGTGACCGACCGCTTTGGCTGCCCCGAAATCATCTGCGTCCGCCTATCGAGTGGTGCATTATGCGTTATAAGCCGCCCGACCCTACTGTACGCAAAAGAGCTCGAAGAGCTTACCGTATGGACGACAACGTTTGCGCCCGCGGAAAGTTCCTCCAGTTTCTGCACATTTGTGAAGTCTCCCACATGAGCGTCGATGTGGTATTTCTCCTTGAGGAGCTTGGCCTTGTCGGCGCTACGAGTGATGGTGGTGAATTTGAATGTGGAGGCGTTGGGATGGGTAAGAAGACGTTGGAGAACAGATCCTCCGATGTAACCTAGCATGCCGGCCAGTTGTTTTCAATAGGCCACACTTGAAGGGAGTGTGGCAAATGAGACGCACCCGTTGTACCAGTGATGAAGATGGTGGTGCTTGCAGACATTGTTGCGTACTGCTAGGTGTCGTTCGTAGGGAGATGGAGGGTTCAGAGAAGAAAAGGAAGGGTCGCAGGAACGTTGCGTGCTGCTAAAATGTTCAATGCTCAGGTGGCAGGTTGCTGAGTGAGCCGCACGCTACTGAGTAAAAGCTGACGTCATTCGAGTCCTGCGAGATATTATGACGGTGGAAATACTGTACTCTGATGGATTGGTAAAGAATAAACAACCACAATGAGAGACGGACGGACGATGACATGGGGCGGCATAACGCCGAAGGTCAACAGCATCTATAAGTTGGGCATTCTAGTAGGTGCTCATAGTAGTGCTTGCGCTGCTCAATTGGTTGATAGCCAGAAGCCTATCAGAAGTCTGTGCGAAACATAACGCGCGTAGAGCTCAAGGTGACTCGTCTAGCTGTCGTATGAGTTACAGATATGATGGCTGAGCTACATGAAAATGCGGACGAAAAAGCGAATTCAGCATGAACACAGGTTGCGGTTCAAGCAAGGGTTCAAGCGGCAAGTTCAAGGCGGGCCACGACTAACGCCCGCAACACCGCCCTCGTCCGGGGCAATGCGACCGGCAGATCGGTTCCTTTGCGCAAACGATAACGGTGATCGGATTTCCTCAGTGAAGTCGTGATCGCTGCCAGTCGTTGTGCGCGTTCGATGGCAAACGAAAATCCACTGATGATGTTACATACACACATATATCCCTTCTCTCCAGCTACACTGTCTCCGATATACTTACTACTTAGTACCACTCCACCTCCCGAAGTCAACCGGCGCGCACGCCACCACTCAGTGCTTCTCCACTGACGCGATGAGAGCATCGACCTCAGGCTTGATAGACTTGAAAAAGCTTTCGTTATCGTGCACTGGCTTCCATCCCAACTTCTTTCCTTGCTCTGACACGGCGCGCGCGTTTGTGCCGAGCCAGGTTCCCTGCAGATCAACGGTATCGCCAACAGCGTCAGCACGGAGAGGTTACTTTTGGGCGGTTCAGGAAGATCATCTTACGCCAAAGTATTTCTGGCACTCTTCATCTGTGAAGGTGACCGGCTCCGCGGTCTTGGATTTACCAGCCTCGTACAGAGCGACTGCGATGGCCTTGCAGACGTCGTAGAGCTTGTGCTCCCCCGTCTCGCCGAAGTAAAAGCCTTCCCGGCCATGAGGGGTTTTCGTGTCCTTGATGGCAGAGTCGAATATGAGGATGTAGAGGTCCGCCACTTGATATACATGACATGAGCATACAGTCAGACAGTCGTTCTAGCACAATGGATTGGGAAGTACGTACCATCGTCGATGTTCACGTTTGGCCAGACGTTCTTACCCTCGCCAACCATTCCCGCTTGGCCCCTCGCGAGTCCGGCTTTGATGAGGCCCGGGGTTTGGATAGAGTGAGGGTTTTGTATTCCATCGTCGACGAGTGGTCCCGTGGCGAGACCCCAGATTGTGCTTGGAAGGACGATATGCGAACGGATATAGCCTGGCAACTCAAAACTGAAGGTCGACAACAGTGTCGACAGAACGTGAAGTAGTATGAAACTAACCTGCTTTGTCCGCGTTGACGAAGAGGAGGTCGACTTTGCGGTGAACAGCGGTTTCGGGGAGGGATTCGATCTCTTCTGGCTTGGAATCGTGGTAGATCTTGTCCGTAATCTTTTCACCTTTGGCGTCGTCGATGAGAACACCTGGTCGTATTGAGATGCGTATCGTCAATAAGAGTCAACGAAAGTATCTATACGTGTTACAAGTACCTGTCCCCGACTAATGAACATAAGTTAGTACAGAGAAAGATCATTGCGCACAGGGTGGTCTTCAACGTACCGTATGGATGAGGATGGGAGCTTCGCCAGTAGCTTCATACCTCTTCTTCAATCCAGCAAGGATCTGACGTGTTCGTGCCTTAGAGGTTAGCCAGATAGAGGACACGATTGAGATGTTTGGCTGACCGCCTTGGCTGCTCTGAGATCATCTGCGTCCGCCTGGTGATGTGAGTGTAACAAAATCGTAAGTCACCTCATCCCTGCTAACTTGTGGGCACACGAGCATGAGAAGCTTACCGTATGAATTACGACGTTTGCTCCCGCCGAGAGTTCCTCAAGTTTTTGAACATCCGTGAAGTCTCCCACGTGAGCATCGACGTGATACTTCTCCTTCAGGAGCTTGGCCTTGTCGGCACTGCGAGTGATGGTGGTGAACTTGAAGGCAGAGGCATTAGGATGATCAAGCAAACGCTGAAGAACAGATCCTCCAATATAACCTGATATGCCGGACAATTGACTTTAATATACCGCAAGGGAATGTGGCAATGAGACGCACCCGTGGTACCAGTGATAAAAATGGTAGTGCCTGCAGACATGGTTGTGGGTGATGGTGTGGTGGTGATGGTAAGATAGATATCCCAGAAGAGAGAATGAAGAATCGGAAAAGCCTCGAGTCTGGTTTTATTTACTCAAATATGATCTTTAGAGTACTGTAGTAAGTCGCTGAGTGAGCGCTAGTGGGCGCTGAAGCGCTGACAAGTTGCTGAGCGAGCGCCCTTAGCAGTGAGCCTTGGGAGGTGAGCACGCTGCTGGGAGCAAAATTGACGCGATTTACGGGTGTGCCGAGAGAGAAGGCCCTCCAATGATTGGCCGATTGAGCGAGTCCACAAAAAGTTCGAGAGGCAGGCGGAGGCCGATGATGGCACGACAACTATTCGAGCAGGAAGTGCTCGAGCACGGCTCAGTAAGCTTTTCGCAGTTGTATGTCAGCTTGCTTCAAGTCGGCTAGTTTGTGCCAAGACAACAATCTAGGTGAATCGTCAGACATGTGAGTGTGCTGGGTGAAGGCGACAGAAGAGTGACTCAAGAGTGACTTCAAGTTGGATTGAGCGTGCGATGTCGCCGCCTTCTTCCGGGGCAACGCGGTCCGCAGACCGGTTTCCGTCGAAGGGCGGTGGCGGATGACGAAGTGGGCAGATTATTGCGGCGTGCTTTAGCACTTGTGCATGTCTCCATGGTTCAGTCGAGGTCTATACCACTCTCCCTCAACCCACACTGGCCTCACTTCGCCGCCTTTGCGTGCATAGCCCTTGCACTCCTTCTTGGCTTCACTCGCCTCACCCTTCTTGGTGAGCCTACCGCCCTTCTTACCGTTCCGCGTACCTGCTTACTCTCCGTCAAGATCTCTCCGACCCGTTGCGTTGTGATGCTTTGCTCAATAGAGGCCGGTGGCTCGATGGTGGCTTTAAAAACTGGCAGCCCGATGGTGTGTTCTACCCCTGGTGCTCACTCACTGCCCATCTCAATGGAAATATCACAGGCTGCATGATGCACTCCTACCAATCGAAGGACGCCGAGACGTGCCTACAATCTCGAGATGTCGTCTTCATGGGAGATTCTGTCGCCCGAAAGCTCTTCTTTCAGTTCGCCAATATCGTCGACAAGGGTCTTGCCACAGGCCCACCAGACGACGCACAGAAGCATGCCGACCATCACCTACGCGCTTCGTTTGGGACGGAGCTATCTTTCTACTGGGATCCATTTCTTAACTCGTCCAGCCTCGATGAAGTGCTCAGCGGAAAGGACGCAGATGAACACCCTCTGGGTACACCGTCTTTCAAACGGCCATCACTGCTTGTTCTAGGCTCAGGTCTCTGGTATCTGCGGTATGCTAACACTTCAGGGGGGCTCCCAGCATGGGAAAGCAATACGGAGGCGCTCCTCGATCGGATCTATCGCTCACGCCGCAAACCCGCAGACGAAATAGTCGTTTTACCTATCGAGGATCTTGTTTCGTACAAGCTATCGGACGAGCGTGCCACCACGATGCTACCCTCAGACAGAGACGCCATGAACTCCGAACTTTTCCACAGAATACATCCACCATTCACCCCATTTTTCTCAATATTTTCCCCGCCGCCACCTGAAACTCCCGTCTCGCTCCCCCTCGTATTCAACGATATGCTCGACCCTTCCCAGACGGAAGACGGACTTCATTTCTCGGATCCGGTCGTTCGAACTCAGGCGAACATCCTCCTTAACCTTCACTGTAACGATGAATTACCCAAGAGCTTCCCTCTCGACAAGACGTGCTGTCGTCGCTACCCTTGGCCGTCCTTACTCCATTTTGTGGTTTTAGTAGCCGCTGTTTTTTGGGGTCCTTGCGCCTGGCTCTTGTCCCGCCGAAACGGTAAGCAGCGCCACAGCTCTTCGCGTCAGAGAATGCCACCTTGACGGCTTTTAGAGGGCAGATCGCTTCTCAGCCCACCTTATATCGACGAGGGTCAACTACCACCACTAGTCATGAGCGGCGCGGTTGCAGTCATATATCTGGCAGACAGGTCTTGGTTCTGGTTGAAAGAACAAAAACAATTCGATTCATGGGCTTTTGGTTTCCTCAATTTCTTGTTCTTGGCCATCGGTCTCGCCACAGTCAAGCGTGCGGACAAGGATCTCGGTTTCTTGAACAGAGAGCAAACGGATGAATGGAAAGGCTGGATGCAGAGTGAGTCTATTCACAACGGCACGTTGCATGCCATCTGTCTGACACGTCTGTTCCTTCACCCCAGTCGCCATCCTGATCTATCATTATTACGGGGCATCGAAAGTCTCCGGAATATACAATCCAATTCGGGTCCTCGTTGCATCGTACTTGTTCATGACTGGCTACGGGCATACAACGTTTTACGTCAAAAAGGCGGACTTTGGTTTCCTCCGGGTGGCGCAGGTGAGCGTTCCTCACTGTCGCCACAAGGCGAAGCCTAACTCTTACTGGTTCATCTTAGATCATGGTGCGGTTGAATCTGCTCACCCTCCTGCTCGCGTACACCATGAACACCGATTACATTTCGTACTATTTCGCGCCGCTCGTATCCATGTGGTATTTGATCATCTACGCGACGATGGCCATTGGATCTCAATTCAACGATCGCACCGCGTTCCTCGTGTTCAAGCTCTTCGCCTCCATGGCCCTCGTTACCTGGTTCATGAGCGAGCCCTGGTTGCTCGAAACAATCTTTGCCTTCCTCGCTAATTTCTGCGCCATCCATTGGTCGGCAAAGGAATGGGCCTTCCGCGTCAATCTCGACCTCTGGATCGTCTACTTTGGAATGTTCAGCGCACTCACCTTCATCAAGATCCGCGAGCACCGTCTGACGGAGCATCCGCATTGGCACCACGCAGTCAACGTCGCCATCGGTACCTCAGCGCTCGTCATGATATGGTACTTTGGCTTTGAACTCGCGCAGCCAGACAAGTTCGTCTACAACACGTGGCATCCCTACGTTTCGTTCCTCCCCGTCGCAGCGTTCATCGTCCTACGAAATGCGAACCCCGTTCTCCGATCAGCATCCTCCAGAGCGTTTGCGTGGATCGGTCGTTGCTCCCTCGAGACGTTCATCATCCAGTACCACCTTTGGCTCGCGGCGGACACGAAGGGGATCCTTATCGTCATTCCGTGGACGAGATGGCGCTCTCTCAATATGGTCATCACCGCCGTCATGTTCGTCTACATCAGCCACTACGTAGCTATCGCTACGGGCGAGTTCACCT
Organism: Stereum hirsutum FP-91666 SS1; assembly: GCF_000264905.1. Taxonomy (NCBI): domain Eukaryota; kingdom Fungi; phylum Basidiomycota; class Agaricomycetes; order Russulales; family Stereaceae; genus Stereum; species Stereum hirsutum. Next base: position 2,743,026 of record NW_006763131.1, read on the forward strand.
CTTGGATCTGTGGCACTGGTAACTCGAAGAAATCACTACCCACAACTGCTCCCGGTGCCGGTGCCGGTCCTAGCGCCAATACCAACAATAGACACGATCGTGACCGTACGCCAGAGTCCGTACCGTTGACCACGCAAGGCGAACCGACTCAACCGAAGGATGAGACGGAGAGCGGTGCGGTAGCGGGACAGTCGTCTGAGGAAAGGCCTCCATCGCCGCCGGCTACACCGAGGAGATGGATGGATCGGTTGGCGGAGGGGTCGGAGGCGCCGAGGACGAGAGGGATTCCGATGCGGTTGTGGGAGGGCGTTGGGAATAGGAAGGAGGGGTGGAACTTGGGCGTGAAGGCGAAGCTTGCGATGGGGTTAGGGTTGATGTGGTTCTTGAATGTTTTGTGGGCAGCGCCCGCTTGAAGCGGTGGTTGAGTGACCCACGGACGGATTGACATATACGGAGCGGAAGTATAGTACATAGGCTGTAGCCAGTGTTAATGCAATTCAACGGACATTGTTATCTTCTTTTCTTCTTACTGTTGAGGGACAGAGTTGCCTCAATGGCGGCAAACATGATAGGAATAGCACTGGAATTTATGTCGAACAGACAGATTTCATTGTTCAATAACGTAGTGATACATGGGGATACAGACGTGATGGACAATAAAAAAGCAATTGTACGACCTTGAAAGAAGAAGACAGTAAGCAGAGAGGTCTTGGTGATTGTGAAACGAGGATCATTTGGTTGAAGACATTGAATTAAAAATAAAGGTGACGTCCTTGCTGGGTATCCAGCTCGGCGTAAAGGTAATAATCATCTCAGAAAAGATAGAGATGGACACTGACTCTGTGAGAAACGAGGCGAGGCTAGAATGAGGAGGGCGACCTAGGGAAGATAGAGTAATCAGCAAAACTGAAGACGAAGTTGCGATATGTGAGATCAGTATTAGCATGGATACTCATCAACACCCGTCCAGAAGACGGGGTCAGGGCTTGACTTCTATTTTATTCGATCATGTCGAGAAAGCGTGAAAGTGAAACTCACAAGTTCAAAACAAAAGATGGGCCGGAGATGCGAACCTGTGGTAGAAGAGGGTCGATAAGATGAGCGTGAGGATCAGACAAAAGGCTGTTGGAGACAAAGCTCAGAAATTTGGGTATAATATGAAACAATTCATAAGCCGTAGCTTCGAAGTAGCGATTCATTCTTTGTCTCGTCACTGCGACAACGAGACTGGAAGGAGGAAAGGTGACTGACCGAAAGAGAGAGTCGTCGCGCGAAAGAGAAAAAAGATGGCACGGCTAAATACGGCGCGACATGGTCACGTGCCCGGAGGCAAAACGAGGCTTTAGGGTGAGTCTGGCGGTTGCCTGGCGGGATTACGCCTCTCTCTGCTCTTCGACATCAACACGCACGACCCCGCACTCCCTTACTCCCACCATGGCCAATGTTCTCCAACCACAGCCGAACCCTTTTGGCTTTGCATTCGGTCTCTCATCGCCCTCGTCAAATATTATGGGTTGGTCTCAGCCCCCCATGACACACCCCCTGCACCACCTCGCCGCCCCTGCCACTCAGCCATCATCTCGCCTCAAACGCAGATTCGAGCCTGAAGACGAGAACGACACGGGCCCTCAGAGGCCCAGTCCAGGCGCACGGGATGAGTCAATGGACAGGAGTCCTACTCCAGAGCGGCCAAAGAGAGGGGTGCCTAAGAGGGCTCGCACTTCTCCAGCGACCAATATACTCGGTTCGAAGGATGTGAAGGAGAACAAGTCGGCAGATTCTGATAACGATGTGGATGTCGGTGTGCTGCTCGGTAAGCCTGTCCCTTGCCTCTTCGTATTGCGCTCTCATGAATGACATAAATCAGCGAGCTTGCCTTCACAGTCGCTCTTGCCTATCCTGACCTCACTCATATCCTCGCAACCCTCGCTCAAGTCCCATGTACTCTCACTCATACCCCGCCCATCTCTGGACACGGCCCTTCAAGCCCTCCAGCAGTCTGCCAAGAAACTCCGTGACGCATACCCATACTCGAATCTACCACAGCCCACGCCACCTTCATCCTCTTTCGGTTTTGGTTTCGGATCAGCGTCCACTTCCCGATCACCTACTTTCGGCGCCTCTGTTTTGGGTTTTGGTCGTGCGCCTCAGTCATCTGGCTTTGGTGCATCAACACCAGCGGAGTCCAGTAACGGCGGCATGCGGCAGGAATACATTGTGTCCCGCCTCACACCTCACATCAACGAATTTACGTCCGCGTGTCTATCATATCTTCCCTACTTTTCCTTACTCCCCTCATCCTCTCCGGCCCGACCAACGCCTTCGTCTCCCACCCATGGACCTCAGCGGGACAAGCTCCACCCCACCGAGACTTTCACATTCCTCTCGTCCCTTACCGGACACATTCTGTCTCAGCCACCCCTCACTCAAGCATCGCTCGTCCCAGCTCTTCTCCCACGTCTTCTGGATGAATGGAAGGCCTGGGTGGATCATGTTAGCGAGGTAGTTAATAAGCAGGGAGGCATGTTCGGTGGAGAAACAGTGCGTGGCTGGGAGCGTGCGTTGGACGAGTTTGCAGAGGCCAAAGACCATGGATTGGAGGCGTTCAGGGAGGTTCGAGATCGGTGGGTGGCGCAGGTCGGTTGGCTGGTCGGGCGGCAGCACCATCGCATGATGGACTTGTAAGAGGCCAGTGTTGTGTGTTTCTACTATCATCGTACGGTACTTGATTCCACGGGCTAGGTGGTCGTCTAATCATATGAGTAGTGTATCTTGCTGCTCCTTCCTCATTCATTTGGTTATTTTCTTTTTCTTTTCCCATCGTTGCTCATCATATTCTCCTCCACGCCATGCCCCATGCAACACACGACGCCTTGCTTACCATGATACATAGTTATGCCTATAAATGTACCCGTTATTGTTCAGGGGCGTGTCCGTCTCAGAAGGGGTGTGGCCCATAGGTCGGTGAAGCGCCCGGGTGGCGTCGGTCGAACGTGCCACGTGCAAAGAAATTTCGGCTTTCGTGTGCTGCCCACGGCAACTGTGAGTTGCTGCACTCCGTCGTCGGCGTTGGCTTTGACCTCCATCCTCCTCACGCTGTCGGTCTTTTCTGAACGGGTGAAACCCATGCATGCGCCATCATGCGGCACATATGAGCAATGCTGCACTTTTCCTCAACCGCTACCGGTCATTCCTTCCTTCCGCGACCGACCAAGTTTTGCCTACGCGTTCGAGTCCGAGTCCGAGTCTACGTCTTCACTGTCGACGCGTCCATCATGCTCTCCTTGGTTTCTCGCGCGACAAAACAATTGCGTCTTCTCGAGCTAATCTTCAGATTAATGCTGCCTCCGACTCTGCTCCCGAAATACCGTGAGTTTGGACGTCTGCATATCCCTTCACAGTTCGTTAATTGCATGCTTCAGCATTAGGACTGTAGCCAAATTGAAGGAGAGCATCCTCACTCCCGCGGAACAGACAATCACCAAGAGCGAAGTGCTTCTCGCCACCCCTGTATCATCGGCACCCTCCACACGATCCGCACCCTTCGTCTCATCTACAACCCGCACCCATGCTAAGGACTCCGCTAGTTCCTCCAACTCCGCACAATCTATCCCTCCCATCCCTCAGCTTCTCAAAGCTCGAGGCTATGTCGATGCGGACATTCTATCGGAACGCGACCAAAACTCCGAGGATCCAGGCCGGATGCCTCACCCAGATTCGCTCGAACGTCTGCCTCATTTATCCCAACTTCAGTCAGACGATTTCTTCACTTTACATCCCATGACGACACCTCGCCAACCCAAACCGCCAAGTCTGCATCGACAACTGCAGTCTTTAGTCGACCAAGACCCTACCCCTCCGCTGGATTCTCTCATCCGCTTCCATGCATCTTTCCCCGCACGCAAACAGTCAACTCGTTCCTATAACCTACTCCTCCGTTTGGCCATACGCAACGCGTCTTATCGCACCGTAACGTATCTCCTAGACACGATGAGGGAGCTGGATATTCCGGGAGACGAGCATACCTTGAAATATACAGTCAGATTCTTGGTTCGGCAGGGCTTATGGTCAGACGCCTTCGCGGTGGCCACAGGTAGGGGCAGTCGCAGCATGGCCGACACCGCCTTTGGTCGTGGCGGCGTTCATCCTATCGCCTGGACGGAGTTGTTTGGAGGGGCTCAACGAGGCGCAGTGCGGCGGGGGTTTGAGGAGCTTGGTTCGCGGCCTGTGACACCGCGGACGCATGGAATAGGCTCGGAGCGATTCCACCTAAACATGCGACAACTTCCCAGACTGACGTTGACGAACCGCAGCGTTGACCGGCCGTCAAAGACGACAATTTACCTCTTCGTTCAATCACTTCTCCGCATGGGAGAGCACCGGGCAGCGCTCGACATTACGATCCGGCTCCTTCGCGCCAATCCAACCGTTTGGGGCATGCGTTTCGTCCACCTCCATATTGCATTGCTCGGCCGCAAGCCTATGCCGAAGCCTGGAATCCAAAGCTACAACGCCGCTCGTAGGGATCTCGATGCGATGCTCTCCGCCTGCCCATCGCTTCAACCGGACGCTACCACCCTCTTCATTCTACTCGGCCACCTCAAATCAACGGTGAACTGTGGTACCCTCGGACACAGGCTCCTCCTGCAGTTCGAGTCACGCTGGGGGAAAGATGTCGTAAATGCGAGCGTCCGGGCAAGGATGCTCGCACTCGCGAGGAAGCAGGGTCGGCCTGACCTTATTAGAACTTGTGTGGAGGCCATACGGAGGAGTGGAGATCTGAAGGGCTCGATGCATGTAGGGCTTGAACCGTCGCTGTCTCGAACGACAACCGCAACGAGGACAGAGAGCGCAGGCGGGCATTTACGCTCAATGTATCTGCGAAAGGGTGCGGAGAGGACGCGGAGTTGGAAGCTGGTTGGCAGAGTTGGAAGGCGTAAGGCCAGTCACTCGGTGCCTACTTTGTAATTTTAATTATTGGTTCTTTCCCAACGCTGTTCCCTTCGAGCTGCAGATCTCACCTATCGCAAAGGCAAACAACCTTACTCTCGCGCTGACATGGCCTTTCCTTGGTGAAGACAGTCCTCGGAGTCCGAATGGGCCAAAGTCCTCGCTCCATCAATCCCGAGAAGGCCGCTGCAGGTTGAGCATCTTCAATCATGACTGTCGATCGACGAAAGGCTCGATAAATGGTGCGTGTTATTTTTGCAAGGGCTTTCAAGACACTAATTGAGCTCCAACGTCGCCGGGCTCCAGCTGAATATGACTCGTTTTGACACAAGTAAGTTAATCCTGATAAACAGCGCTTAAGTCTATTCCTGCTTCGACTTGCGATTCCCAACAATACACGTGGAAGGGTCCCGGGCACACCGGCCACGCGTCATGACTTGGTTTCAATTCTGACATCCGCTGAGCTATCAGAGCACAAGTCGAGCGTCCATCGACTTTGAGAGAGTTAAACACGCCTGCTAGCTCCTTCAATTATTTCACTTTGGGTTTGAATTTACGACCGTTTCCGGTGTGAACCGACCTGCCTCGGAGGCCGGGAGCTGGCCAACGAGCATCTCATGACTCGCTCAGAGGTTCAGTGTATTGTCAGCCCTTTCGTATACGACTTTCATGAGCGAGCAGAGCTTCATTTGCAGACTTATCTACCGTGAAGGATCCACCACTTGGCAAGGTTTCGAACATAGTAGCTCTGCCTTTTTTGGGGCAGTTTACTTGCCGGACCCCCGGGATCCGAGGAACAATAGACTTTGGACATGTCCTTTTGAGACGCCTAAATTGCTTAATCGCCTGTTTAGGCCTGCTGCCTATCATTTCCTGTTCACTGTCCCCGACTCATCCCCGAGCTCTGTCATCGTGGTATCTGCTTTCTTGAAGACAGAGGCCTCCCATAGTAGGAGGACCCGAGGGCGAAGGCAAGCTCATTGTATGTCAAGATGGCCTGCAAATGTCTCATGTTCTTGCGCGGAATGGTCAATTTATCGCAGTCGGTCGCGAAGCTGATGACAAGCGAAGGTATGACGAGTTCACCGTTCTCGTCATGGGCGGGACGCATGTTTCTGTAACTTCTTTGCGACGTTGCGAGTTAACCGTTGCTGCCCGTTAGCTGAGTTTCTATCTTTCCGAGTGTGAGTTCACCGTTCCACCGCCCAGGCAACCGTCTCAAACTCAAGAGGCAGGGTCTGACATAAGCAGGTAACGAAGGATCGAGTAGCGCTCTCGGCCTCAATATTTGGGGGGATCTGCTATCCAGCCCCTTAGCTGCTACTTCAATATTGGGCTTCCATATGTCGTGGCACAGATCTCGATTCTTGAATCTTGAAATCTCTGTACAAAGGAGAATATCCGATGCTCGTCACCTCTCCGTTGAGCCTATATCCGCCATGGTTATAAAGGGCGGGTAATGTGGGCAACAAAATGCCATCCTCCCCCTCCGACGCATTTTCAGCCATTTCCTCCCCTCCCGAAATCATTTCCTTCGATGCCATCCTCTGACCAGATCCTGTCTCTCTCGTGTACCGTCGTGGGCGTCGGTCCTGGTGGTAGTACCTCTATGTTGGCGTATGTCTTGGTTTCTCTTCACCTCCCACACCGGACAGTACTCAAGCATTACACAGTCGTGTTGCGATCACAGATTTCCGCGGAGAAAATATCTACGAGCGTTATGTGGCGCCAACTTTGCAAGTTACCGACTATAGGACTGGAGTGACCGGTATCACGGAGGAGCACTTAAGTAGGTATTCGATTTTCCCTCTTCGTCGACCGGTCATTGATCCGTGCTATGCAGGGACCGCATATAAATTCAGTCAGGTTCAACGTCAAGTCGCGGACATCATTCGAAACAAGACAATCGTTGGCCACCAGTTATGGAACGACCTCTCAGGTGAGACATGGAAGTCATAGGCGTCTTGTATGCTCGTTTCTAATTTAGCAAAACTTCTCAGTTCTTGGTATTCCCCATCCGGCAGTGGACACTCGCGATGTGGCACTCTATCAACCTTGTTAGAATCTCTTGTCTTGTCTTCTTCGTACATCGCCATCTGACCCCGAGGATCTCAACGCAGTCCGCAACGCTCTTAACTCCCCCAATCATATCGTAGGGCTCCAAAGCCTTTGTTGGCACCTCATGCGTCGTCGGTGCCAAGATGGTCAACAAAACCCGGTCAGTATCTCCTCTCAGATGGCGCTGCTGTCCGACGACCGTACTGACCTTGTTTTATGCAATGTAATCTCTTTGGACAGATTGAAAATGCTCGGGCAGCCCTCGATCTATATCGTTCACATGGAACCGAATGGGAATCTGCCATTCGGGATGGCCATTGGCCTTGCGCACTGCCTCCCTCCACCTTCGCTCGCTGCTATCTGTAGGTGACGTTGGCGTCGCTCACCGGACGGCGAATGGACCACCGCCTGGCACAGCCGCCCTCTTTCTTGGTTTTTTGTCTTTCCCTCCTCCGTCCCCGTCCGTCATTTCGGACTGGTTGAAAGGGGTATTGCTGCATTGCATTGTTCCTAATTTTACGTGGACCCTGCTTCTTTGTTATCCTTCCTTGGCGCCTCCCTGCGCCTCCTGATTGTCGATCCTCGCTTGAATGTCTGTTAGGCTATGTAGCTTCTAGACCCCTGACCTTGTCACTTCCTCATATTCCTTCATTCTTGCATATCTTGGACTCTCACCCACACGGACCAGAATCGTCCTGTCCATTCCGCCCTTGTAGTATATCTTATTCGTTATGTATGTATATATCTCCAAGTACCTTACCTCCTCATAGTTGCTATTTCTTGGGCTTGTGATCCGGCTTTTCGAGTCATGTTGCATGCCGTAGTGAACCTGTACATAGACTGCGGCCATCGAGCTGATAAAGTATGCTACCATGACTTCCCTAATACAGTGACCCATATGTACGCACAACGGCGACTGATGCTTCTTGTTTCACCCTTCGGCCAGGCTCGCCTCGGATGAGTCGACACGAGAAGCTGATACTACTGCCGGGTCTAGATAAAGCAGCAATGCGTCAACAACGCATCGGCGGGTGCGGTACGACGGCTTCTTGTACGGTGGGGGCGACAGAGCGTGCGTGATTCTCATACCTTTTCGGCACCCAGGGTGCGCATCAAACCCTCGTAGACAAACAGGGCGCAGGCGTTCGCTGGAAACGCACGCAAAAGACTTGTGCCAATCCCGCGATAGAAACCCCGCACGCCGGCCTCATCATAAACGTGGTGGACGGTGATCAGCAAAGACGGGGGCCGCAGCGGGAGTTCGGTCGCCATGATTCGGCTTTGAAATTTAGGTTGATGAGGAACGTGGCAACCCGCCGGGAGTAGGAGGCGGCGAACATTGAGAGATGAAATCAGTCGACAAGGCCCAACAGGACGACATCGACGCCCACAGAGGCACATGAAGGGGGACCCACTTCTTCACGTTGTCAGCCGGGATGGCCATGGTCCAGTAAATGAGCGACGCTAAACCCCCAGCAAGGAAGTTCTGCTGCCCCGTTGACATCTAAGAGATGTTATTATGAGCGCGGTAACGGCGGGTGGCCAAAAGAGCGCCAACAAAGGGGCGGAATATAAGCTTCCGACGCGGTTGAAACCACGTTCGGGAAACGTGCCGGGATCAAGAACCGATATTCAAATAGGGACTACGAACCTCGAACCGAGTTCCTTTGAGGTGCGCAAATGAACGCATCAGGGCCTGTGGCGTTCGCGAAAGCGGATGGTCAACGTAACACGAGCCAGAAAGAAAGGAGTAGTAGAGAAGCTGACTTCGAAGGAGCCAAACAGCCAAAAGAAGTTACTTCTGTATACGAGACTGGCGGGCAAAGCTGTCCAGAGGCCTAGTACGCCTTGGGTCCGTACAATCTTCCTTGCACAGTCCACCGGACCACTATACTGGCGCAGATTAGGGTCATTATGCATCTGCATTTGCAACTTGACCTTCAACAATTCCATAGGGGTTGCTAAGAAGGCACTGGAGGACACCGTTCAGATGGTAAGATTCGCGACGACCTTCCGATGAAAACACAGCCGCACCTGGTTAGTCCAGCGAAAAGTCCAGCTATCCCATGGCTCAGAAGCGTAAGCCTTCGCTCGTCGATGGAGCCTGGCACAGGTTCAGTGGTTCCGTGTCGTAGAAGAAAAAGTCGGTAGTTATGGAGGGAGCCCAGAAGAACGGAGTCTATTGCGGCCCAGCCCACAGCTGGCTACGCGGTACTTCAGCACAAAGGCGTGTATAACAGCCAGCTGTTGACCGCGTACTATAATCTCACCGGTGTCACTCCTTTGTAAAGGGCAAATATCGACTGGGGTACGTCAGGTGAATCGAAACAATGCTAGAGATGAGGAGACCAAGTCACCTCGTTACGAACTGTCTTTACCAGACAATCAATAGCACCCTTGTATACTCCAGGCGGAGAGCACTGCAGGCGGGTTTTGATGGTGTCAAATCTGTGCCCAGACCACGTTCATCCAGTTTGAGACTTTGAACAGTCAGATGGCCGTTGCTCACAAAAGAGGGCCTTGACCGACGTACATGGTAAAGATAACACCGAGGCGACGTACTTACCCATGTCCGACCGCAACCTGAGAAGGCGAAAAGATGTGTGCTGATGTATTTTTCAGAGCGGACGGGTTCTCGAACATACTTTAGTGAGACCTAGAAACAAAGGCTCGATGTTCAAACCCCGCTCGAGTGTGCGTGCCAACATGTACAATTACCACTTCCGACCCCGGCCAAGGCTCCCACAAGTCTGATTTGGCTGGATGGCTCTGGTTCTTCGGTCATGGATCTTCAGCGGGGGTAATAGAGGTGAAAAAGGCCGCTGCGGGGATCAAGCTTTTCCAAGAACGAAACCGTCTTTTCGAAGTCGCACGAAGCGGAAGTCAATATGGTCCTGGTTTGGACGCCCATAGTCGGCCACGTGAGCGGGGCCGCATTTAGAATGCGAGGTGTCAACGTGGCAGGGTGGCCCAGCGGTGGCCCATCAACTTTCTTTCAATCCACGATGAACTCAGCAACGAACGGCGGCCAGGAAGAAAAGCAATGCAGGATTTGCCTCGATGGCCCTGATCCTGAATTGGGTAAACTCATACGACCGTGTCTCTGCAGCGGCTCGATCTCGGTACGGTTTTGTAACTCTCGTTGAATATCGAAGGTCTGAAAGCCCCTGACCAGGACTGCTTTTCCCTTTGATGCATAGTACGTTCACCTGCGTTGTCTTCAGAGGTGGCGCAATACCTCCCCGTCTTCCTCGGCCTTTTACACATGTCCTCAGTGTCATTACCGCTACCATTTCGCCCGCACCAAGGTCGTTGGCCTTGCGACCAACCCCAGTAAGTCTATGGACCCTAGTCTCAGGATTAACAAACAATCTCAGATATGTTTCGCAGTCGCAATAGCTGCATTATCTACTGCGCTATTCGTGGTCTTGGTCATCCTCTCCTCTTTCATCACAACCATGTTCTTCTCCCCTACGGACGACACATCGGCCCAAACAGGGTACCACAGCTACTGGTATTCTTCGTGGGCATACTCGTACGACGTTGGCGGTGATCTCATACGCACAGCACTCGGTATCATCCAAGATGAGACTGGCGATCTGTTCGACGCCGATAAGCTGTTCTCTTCCAGCTCCTCTGCAGGCATTCCATTCCGACAGCCCCCACCACCTCCCGGCCTCATCCGGCGACTCTTTCAGCGTTTCCTGCTCGGGCTGCCCGTCGTCGGCGTGGGCTCGCTCGTCCACATGCTCTCCTGGACCATGCTCACCCCTGTGCACTGGCTGGCCCGGTTCAGAGGCAGTCGAAATAGGCGTGGATCTGGATCGCGGGATACCGCGGCCATCATCCTAGTCCTGCTCATCATCGCTGGCGCCGCTAGGTGGGTTCTTTGGTTACCTCTACCTATATGGACCTACAATTGAAGCCGTATATCTCTAAGGGCGCTGTACAAAGTATATCAATTCACGGAGTCCGTGACGAAGCGCATCTTACTTCGTGCAGAGGAAATGATCCTGGAGGTTGATTCGTAACATGTGTCAGGCTTTATGCGAAATTACCGTAGCCTTGTTCTTTCTCGTCTGTCCACTATTTTATTCAGGGAGTTTCATCGACATCATTTGTTCTGCTATGTATTTGCTCTGTGTTGTAAATCTTCACCACTCGAATTGTTCTCCAGATGTCGAAGTCCTAGCTTCACTTACCAAAACGTGCTAATGGCACCGTGTTCAATGCGTCGAATATATGTCCGAAGAAGAACATTGAAGAAAGCTTGAATTCCCCAACCGTATGACCGCGTATGGCATAGCAAGATAGTCGTTGTATCCCCACATCGGGAAAATCACGTTTGTTTGGGTGTCAGAGTCAAACGTCACATAACTTACAACAGTAGCACAGGCATGAGCCAGATCACACCAACATAACGGGCCGGCTTGTGCACGAATCCTTCCTCCCGGCCACTCTCGTCTCACCCCCCTTCGGCGTATCCGTCATTTTGAGATTGTTGAACCCTGACGTTCAACGGGACAAAGTGTTGCAGACCGATGCACGCATAGCTTCACTGTTATATGATGAGTCTAGCGGCGGTCATGCCTCATGGGTCTTCAGGTCCATTACTTCCAGGGACGAGCTGGACGCAAAGTTGAAACAGCGTATTAAAGCATCTGTCGGATTGAGATGGGTCCATGGAAGCTACGCACCATGCAGATATTATTCCCGTTCAACAGTGTCTGTCTGAGTGCTGTCTTCTTGCGTCCAGCAGAGGTAATTTCACTTCAGCCCATGGTACCGTTAGACGAAAGTCGAGTGAAATGGGGTATTAGTGCAAGGCTGGGCAAAGAAGATTGGCGGGCCAGGAAACGCACAATTCGGTCACGTCCTCCAGCACCATGTCTGCGTTTGTATAGATTAAGAATAAGTTCCAATGATAGTATTCACTTTCTGAAGAATGAGTACGACGTACTGACGAAGTCATCGAATCCGAGCAAAGTTCCAGTGAACTCGCGCTCGTTCTTCATGATGACCCATATCCTCGAACCAATGCACCGATCAATGAGTTCTGCATTATTATATTGCCGTCAGATAGAGCTATGATGCGGTGTATAGCGAGAACAGACCAAGAGGTAGGATCTGAGAGGCCATGAAGAGATAAAATCGCAGGCCGTATCGCAGAAAGTGGAGGTCGTTCTCGACAAGTTCTGAAAGCTCACTTCGACGCGTGCTTGACGCGTACGGAAAACGAGTGGCGAGCGCCACCCACAGTCACGTTCTCTGTCTTCGCGTTGCACAGGTCTGAAGCTCATTGTGAGACATGGAGTAGACTACATTTTTTTCTAACAACTGCAACGCCCCAACAAAAAAACGGACGAAAAAAAACAGATGGACTCTACTGAAATTAATGAAGACGCGTGAATGTGGAAAAAAGCGAGTCCCATTACGCTGAACACGCAAGACACGGACAGCTGAAAGTCAACCTTCGTCAAAACCGGATATAAAACAGGCTAATGAACAGAACACACAACTTCATTGCAAAGTGGAATATCAAAGTACAGCACTACGGGCCTGAGCTAGTATGAAAACAAAATGGTACGCGACGAGGAGTGATGATGAAAACACAACAGAAAAGGATCGGGGAGGCGTGAACACACGAAGAATCGATGGAAAGTCGTACAGTGTAAGGCAGAAAAATACCGGAACCCTTCATTGACCGAAGCTGAACCCACCCGGCGGGGGAGCACCGTCGTTGGTGTTGAACTAAAAAGGAAGACGGTTAATGAAAATGCGGCGAAGGCTCAGAAAAGATAACGTACCGAGAACGCTCCACTGGCATCGACGTTGGCGGGTGCAATACCAGCATCCATCTCCTCCTCGTCGGGGAAGTACTTGTCCATGATGTTAAACGCCTTCTTATAGATGTCGATGTTATCGTGTTGCTGGAGGTTGTGGATGGTAACCATGCCACCGGCTTCCTCGACGTACTGCGCATATTTGTTCAGCGCACCGGGGCCAGCTGCCGCCTTGTCCATCTCTCCGACCTTGAGGATGTTGTCGAGACCATCGAGGGCGACCTGAATGATCTTGTTGTCCATCATCGTCAAGAGATCACAGAGGGGCTTGATGCAGCCCTGCGAGACAAGGTAACGGATCTGCGCAGGCTCTTGAAGGCCACCGGAAGTCGCGTTCGAGATAGCCCAGCAAGCCTCCTTGCGGGTCTTGAAGTCGGCGTTCGACAGAATGTTGATCAACGGAGGGATGATGTTGGCGTCGATGACGTTCTGAATCTGGGGAGGGGAGCCGGCGGTGATGTTGGAGATGGTCCAGCAGGCCTCTTTCCGGATGCCATCCTTGTGGGACGACAGGAGAGACAGGAGAGCGGGTAGAGCACCTGATGCGATAACAACTTGGGTTTGAAGATCATCACCAGTGACGATGTTTCCTACAGAGCGAAGGGCGGGGGTCTGGACGGAGGTAGATGGGTGCATGAGGAGATCAACGAGACGCCTGCAGACACCGGACTCGATGACGGCTTGGATCTTGTCGTTGGAGCCATCGGATAGATACGAGATAGCCCAGCAAGCATCAATGAGGATTTCGTCATCGACTGAATAGATGAGTTTCGTAAGGACATTCAACGCAGGCGCGATCTATTTTATTCGATTAAATTAGTTCCTGTTTGGAGATATTTCGAGAACATTCGAACTTACCAGCTCCCAGTCAGGCTGTGGGGATTTTCCACGGCAGAAGTTGCTCAAAGTCCAGGTAGCATTCCGAAGCATGCTGATTTTGTGATTCTCGCTCAAAAGCGTCAACAAGGGCCTGAGAGCGCCCTGCTTGAGTACGTAATCTCTGCACTGGGGGCTGTCGCCGGCGATGTTGCCCAGCGCCCAAACTGCCTGCTCACGGACATCGAGGACGGGAGACGAGAGAAGGTTGATGAACTCGGGGACAGCGCTGGCGTTGATAACGACTTGGGTGTGCTCTTGGGTACCGGAAGCGATGTTGGTCAAAGCCCATGCAGCTTCGAACTGGAAATATCGTCAATTAACCATCCATTCAAGGAAGCTTCAAAGCGAACGCACCTGAAGCATAGATTGACCGGTACGCAGGAACTCCACGAACCGCGGCACGACACCGCACTCGATGACGCGTTCGATGGGAGGATTCTTTTCTTTCGAAAGCAACTTGCGGAATTTGGTCGTCGTGTCAAGCTGACGCTCGGGGTCGTCGGAGAACACGCCCTGGATCATTTCGTCGGCGAGCTAGAAATGGCATAATCAGTCGTCGTTGAACCATCGACAAAGGGTGGCGGAGGGCACGAACAGGAGCCTCCCAGTTCGCGGGGGCAGTCTCCTCATCGGAGTCAGCAGAGGTATCGGGGAGGAAATTCCTCCTCTTGGCGATGTTCTCCTCTCTCTTCTGTCGCCTGATCTCAACCTGCTGCTCCTCCCTGCGACGCCTCAGATCGTCCTGCTTGAGGGCCTTGTTCTTGAATTCTGGACAAGACGCGTGTTAGACGCATTTCGCTTGGACTAGGAAGCACACTTACGGTCCCGACGGTTGTTGGCAGCGCGTTCGGCCATGATGTTCGATTGGGTTGGGTAGGGGAGATGGGAGACGTGAAGGAAGATGCGGTATGACCGAAAACAAGAGACGCGCTTCCACGAAAACTAATAACCGCGTCTGGACAAAGACACAGTCACATCGAGTCACATTCGTGACACTCACCGTTCTGTCGCCACATGGGCCACAATCGGTCGCAAATCGTTTCATCGATTTCATCATGCCTCTTCACACCACTACACTGGGGGAACGACTGTCTTTCCCCTCCTATGGATCTGATTCGAGAGACTATGCCTCGCATTTTCAGATTGTACTAGGAGAAAAACAAAATACAGATGCATTGCAGTCCAAAACGCGAAGGATGTTAATTATTCTACGGTACACTACGTATCATGGTCAAACGGATACTAGAACAATAAAAAGTCAGCCTATTGCACACAAGACAAAAGGACGAAGACGATCATACCTCGAACGACGACGGTGGTTCTGCCTCCGGTCCCGCCTCCAACGCCGCTGCCCAACCAGTCCGTGGCGTCGCACCCGGTGCCGGTGCCGGAGCCGCTTGCTCGGCGGGCGCTTGTTGTGCAGGTGGCTGAAGGTCGACGAGCTCGGCGGGTTCGTCAGGCTTTTGGTCCAGGAGCATCAAGATACCTCCTCCTCCAGCGTATTTTGACGAAGAAGCCGACAGCGACGCTTTGCCAACCTTGCCCTTGCCACTCGCCGGTGCCGATCGTGTCGAAACGGGGCGCACGGGTTGGTAACGGCTATCGGGTGACAAGGTAATGTACGCGAACTGGGCAGGCGTGACGCGAGAGAAGTTGGACAGGTTCTCTGAGGTAGGTTCTTTACGCTTTGACGCTTTGCCATCCTCGGGCAAGTTCGAGATTGAACCGTTAATGGGGGAAACATCGCCATGTTGTCCGGATGAGGATGGCTCGTCGGACTTCATCTCGACGTCGTTTTCCTTCTTCTCTTTCTCGTCCTGAACGAAACCATAAGCACAAGGTCCGGGGAACAAGTATCAAAAACTAACCGTGTCCATAGCCTCTCCTTCTGCCGCAGCTTTTTTCCTTTCGCGAGCCTTGACCTTGGCAGTGGTCGAAAGAACAGCGGTGGCAACCTTCGTGGCAACCTCTTTCTTCGGTGCTTTGGCAGAGGGTGGGTAGGCGAACAGGCTGGGACGAGCGTTCGAGATGAAGTCGAATTGCGGTACCTAGAATACGTGTGGTCAGCCCGTAAATTTTTGAACAAGAGTGCGTTCGGATTACCTTCAGATCCTCGTTCAAACCGATGATTCCAGTGGGTTCGAACGCCAAGCACGCACAATGTGCCAGAGGGTACCAGTACCAGAATTGGCAGAACATCACCATTCCAACAATAGCGCTGGTGTTCTTCGTCCCTGCGCGACTCTGAAGGCTGATAGTGACATTCCGTCCACCGGCATCGATGAAGCTCTGGCCCAATGCAGCACCAAAGCGAGCCATGGGGTCTTCGTGCTTGTCAGCGACGATCTTCGCGTACAGTGCGCGTGTAGACGCCATGGAAGAGGAAGAGGCCTCCGATTGCTGGACAAGGATCATTCCGAGGGCGATGAAGGCACCTTGTCGGACGAAATCGACGCTGTCCTTGGTCATAGGCTCGAGGATATCCACAGCATCCTGAAGACCTGTACCTGCGCAAGCGATACCCAGAGCGAGCGTGGCACCACATCGTACGTGAGGGTTGTAACTTTCGCTCAGGAGCTGGACGATGCGAGGAACCTGTGTAGGATTCTTGAACAAGAGGAAGGCCAAGGATGTGACTGCCGCACGCCGGACATCATCAGACGTGTCGGAAACAGCGATGTGCAAGAGTTTGCGGACAGCGTCGTTATTCGATGTTCCGGCATACGCGAGAGCCAGGGTGTAGACGCCACCATACCGCAGGATGGGATCCTATTAGGACAGTCAGTAACCCTAAGTTTTTCTGCTTCTAATGAATGTGCGCACCTTCTCAGCCAAAAGTTGTTCGGTGATCTCGTCGGACTCTTCTTGACGGCCGTAGTATAGGAACGCAAGGCCAATTGCGAGACCACGAATGATCTTCTCGTGTTGGGTCTCCCTCGCGTACTGCAACATCTCCGCAGAGCAGGCACTGTCTGCGGTGCCCAACATGATCAACCCGATTGCGTATCCCGCCGCTTCACCAGCAACAGCAGAGTCGGTGAACAAAGTCTGCTTCAGATCATCGTACGCTTCCTGGTTGCGACCACCCATGCCCGCCACACCCAGTCCTAAAGCGGCACCATGTTGAACGACCTCTCCTTGGGCAGCTTTCAGCGTTTCCCTCAAGTAATTCTCCACCGTATTTCCGCTCCCAACTCCAGCATGAATCAGGCCAAGCGCGTAAAGCGCACCACCTTCTGAGTATGCAGCGCCGGGAAGGGTGCTTTGGGACCCGTCTTGGTTGGGCAGGTAAGGGCCGAGGATGATCATGCCCTGTTCGAAATTGCCTTTATGAATGACACCGAGTGCGGCCGTGGTAGTGAACTTCGACCAGTTGGAAGCGAAATTGAGCCATTCGAGATTCTCCCGCAAGAATATATCCGAAGTTGTCCCAGCGTGCATGAAAGCGTTCTGGAAACTCAGTGCCGAGTGATATACGGATGAGCGTGGTTCCAAAGAGTCCTGTAAAATGATCGAGTTCAGTGAGTGGGAGTCAGGAGTAGTGAATGAGTTAGTTACCTTGGTATTCTTCAGAATGAGTAAGTCGGTCTTGTTGTTGCGCTTCAAGAATTCGAGGTACAGTTTGACGGATTCTTGGCCACTCAGAATTTTTCGAATGGTGTCAAATATGGGCTTCGAGTCCTGAGGAAACGGTAAATGTCGGTCGATTGTGTTTCAATCAGATATTGCTTACCCCGTCTTCCTCGGGCAATTCGTTACGAACACTTTCCAGGAAGTCTTGGGCGCCACCCTCTACCAAGTCGAAGGCAAGCTGATACGCAAGCAGCTTCTCCCCGGGAACCAATGATACAAGGAGAGGTGTGGTAAGTGATGGGCTGCTGAGCGTCACCAGAAGCCGAGTCAGAGAGTGGATATGTGGTGACTTCGAGTCCGTGGTAGGCGAAGGGAAAAGGCGGTAGAGGAAATTGAGGACCTCGTCGCGGTACGAAAGCGAGAAGTTGTTGTCGAGGACTGCCTCCATGGCGTACGAGAGTAGGGATGTATCATTGGTTTGTGAGTATACTTGCTCGATGACATCGAGGCGATGAGACTCAAGGGCGATCCCTACAGCCTAGTAATCAAAACACATGGTTCAATAAGATTCTTGAGGGTACCACAGGTTCGTACATACCTGCCGATACTCGCCCTGCTCTATGCAGTGGCGGAAGATTCCCTCAATGATGTTGCGGAGTTGGGAGTCGATGTTCTTGTCATTGCCAGCCTCTTCTGAGCGTGCTTGGATGTATTGGTCGATTGCTTTGGCTGTTATGCACTAGATGTCAGAAAGTATAGCCTGATTCATGATTGTACAACTCACAAATAATCGTCTCAACATATTCCTCCGAGCCTGGTGTGCGGCTGTCCGTCTCGAACGCGTTTCCAGCACCGAGGGCAAAGGATAGGGCCTCATCGTACTCCTCCAGGTAATAGTAGACCTTGCTCGCAAGAAGTGCAGCAGATGATCGAGTATCTTGAGAAAGTTCCTTGCTCTCATAGAGTGATTCACTGTGTGAATTCAAATGAGCCCGCGAGCCAAGCAAAGGAGACAGACGAAAGAGCGCACATGAGAGCTATATACTCTGAAATTTCGGCCCAAAACTGAGGGACAAGGGAAATAAGCACTTTGAGAGCGTGCTCCTTGAGTATTGGCTCTGGCTCTTCAAGCAGAGCAATTGCGCCAGCGGCGGACGACTGTGGGCGAGCGACCATGACGAAGGGGAGGAGGCAAGGGAGAATGTGCGTATACGAGACGCGTCAGCCTTGAACGACGCGCTGTGGCTGAACCACGTGCGTGCGAATTCTGCTGCTGACATAAGCTTTCCTGGCCACCGTCCGTTCGCGCCCGCCGTCGCTATCCTCAACATTATCCACACCATGTCTCTCATCGCCCGCAACGCTCGTAGCGCCGCACGCGTCGTTCCCAGGAACGCTCGCTCTTACGCCCTCACTGTCGAGGCCCCTGCTAAGGAGTGGGCCGCCAAGCGCGAGGCCATCAAGGAGCATGCCAATGGTTTGTGCTATCGCCTTCATCTCCATGCCCTTCGTTCTCAACCAGTTCACGTAGGCACCACCGATCTCTGGCGCAAGATCAGGTCAGCACATCTGCAATATTTCTTGTTGTCCACTTATTGACGTTTGGTGCGAACCGTGAAGTTACTTCGTTGCTGTTCCTGCAAGTGCGTACTCTCTCTCTATCCGACTCTTCCTTCATTCTGACATTCACCCGTATTCAGTCGTCGCTTGCACCCTCTGGGTTCGCAACACCGAGAACGACCACTCCGAGCATATGGACCACCTGAGAGCAGAGAACGATGGTCACCTCCCTCAGCCCCCTGACTATCCTTACCTCAACAGGCGCAACAAGCCTTTCCCTTGGGGACCGAACTCTCTCTTCTTCAACCCTCATGTGCGTGGCTTCTGTTTCGTGAATTGGTCAACCATTGAGCATACTCTACACCTAGGTCAACAAGGACATGGGTGCCGAGTAGTTGATTCACATTCTCCCTTGCTTCTTGTAACCGTGCACACTAGCCAATGCAACAGAGAGTTTGTTTGCACTTCCGTGGATTGTGTCTATTCAGAGATGATGTTCTCACTGCCTCTGGGTGCCTCCATTTTCTGCCTTGCCTTTTCGTTACGCGCCCGGTAAGAGCAGAGGCAGGCATCATGGTATCCAGAAAGCGTCCCGAATTTCTCCGTCAACTCCTAGACGTTGTCTAGACCATCATCTGGACTTTCGCTTATTATTGCATCGTCTGCTCTCAAGTCTCAACCGTCCTACGATACACGAAACAATGACCATCAGAGCGTCAGATACACTGCGAGTGCTCGACGGCGTGGGGAGCTCAGCCTATCACATGAAAGCTCTTACATCCTCTGATCTCACCTTGCGCCCGTGTTCGAAGTTCAATCTAGTTTTCGTGACCATGCATTGGACCACTCTCATGACCGACTTGCATCATTTGCGCCATTCTACGGCATGGCAGTGCGTGTGCATCATCAGACAGACCCATTGGGCTCTGTTCGGACGGAGAACATACACCGAAATCCATGGCCCTGCGGATTCATCAACGCCAAAGTAGTACATGATCCCACAACTATGGATATTCTAGTGTAGGTTAGTCGGGATCGATGCATGGGTAAAAGGGCTCCCTCGTCTGATCATCCTACTGCTGAACATGTTGCGGGACGAAGACAGACGCGCTCGTCGTCCACCTGAAGTGAGTCCTTGAACCGTCCCATGCCGACTTCCCTTCCTGCCTAACGTCTGATCCACGCGTCGGGGTGTTCTCTTTGCAGCCCGAAAACCCCTTCAACATCGTTCTCGAAAACGCGGAGGTCCAGGGCAAGACTAATACTGTCTTGACGACATGGTCTTCGACGTCGGCACACGTATTGCAGATCGGGGATAGAGGTGGAAAGTCCTGAAGACCTGCATAATAGCGTTCAAACACAAGCAGAGCGTGGCTACACGCTCATTGCTACAAGAGGGCATACTCCCGCTTGGGAGGTGGACTGCCACATTGGCCTACGATCGCAGTGATATCACCCGGTCTACACCAAGTCTCACAAGGATGAAGAATGTGGATGCTGAGGGATCTCTCGAGGTCGGTGAACCCCAACTAATCCTCCATCCCTTTCCCTTGTTCTGATCTCTGGAAGACACCGCGCTCATCGAAACTAAGATTCGCCCCATCGCTCGCTAAGCCTCCTTTGCGACGGCCTCCCAATCTTCGCTGGCCGTCATCAATCGTTCACGCACCTCTTGGACGACAATGCAAGTGGGATCGCGGATGAGGGTGTCGTGTCGTCCATCATCCTCAGACTGAGGAAGAGAAAGACAGGCTGAAGGACAAGAGCAGTGGACGTTCCGAGAAACGCGAATCTCTCGCCGAGTCCTTTACTACTTCGGTCCTCACGAGTGCCAACTAAACCATCACGAAGATTTAGCGGTTGAACCAGCTCCAAAGCTCGCGGGGGTCAATGATGCGGAGACAAGATCCGTACGCATACGACCAGCCCTACTGGCCACTGTTGTCCAGTTTGTTCATCACATCTTCATACGTTTCGTCTGCTAGCAACGCGTGGCCACAAGGCGGAAATATCTTTCTCTTGTGCTTCTGATGACAATGGCCCTTCTGATTTTGGCCATATGAAGCAGAGTACAGAACTAGCACAGACTTGATAGGCTGAAGACAATGGTAAGCACCTTACTATACCTGGTGTTGCACGGGTCTCCTGTCCGTGCCACATCACATACAGATTGATCCTTGAATTTCGAGCTCTGTTGGACCCATCATGCTAGCATTGCCGCACGTCGTAGGAATATAAGGATCCGACCGATTTTCTTGTCACTCAGTGCACGCTGGTCGTACCTTCTCTCTTCTTACATCCATTGCTTTTGGCAATGTCCCGAAAATCCGCCTTCAACACGTGTCCCCAACCGACTCTCCCTGTCTTGCTTACGATCGAGTTCGTCGAGATTCTATGCCAGACGATATTCTATGGTGCGGTCTACCATCAGCATATCGTCAGCGGTAACAGCATAGCACTAACACGATCCCCATGAATTCCATAGGCATTTTCCTCGTCATTGTCCCTGTATGTGTGCACACATTCTTGTAAGTAACTATCAGCTCCCCTAGTACGTAGTATGATTCGAGCGTACCCCTCACAGCAAGCACGGGTTGAAAGTGCGGTCTAGCGTGATCATGGTCAGCATCACGATGTTCACGTTCTCCATATCGACGGTGCACTGGTGCATCACAGTCATGATGATCACCTCCTTGATCTCATCCTCAAATGTGTCGAGAGATACAGGAAGTCGTCAAGTTCTCAACGCGATCGCTCTTATTAACGTGCGTACACATGTTCTATGATATCTTTTTGATATAGATCCTCATCCCCTTTACTACTTTATATCAGTACTGCTTTGCCGATGGTGTACTTGTTTGGAGAATGCGTGTCCTTTGCTCCTCCTGGTTCTCGTGGCGACACCTGATCATTCCGGTCACCACCCTGATTATGACTTTCCGTAAGTCTACTACTAGTGCTATGAGAATGTACGCATCACACTCAGTCGTACCGGACAGTGTCGGTAATTACGACCATCTCCATTCAAATCTTGATGATTTCAACGTATAGGAATGCGAACGCTGCCGAAACCATAACCCTAAATAAGGCCATCGATGCCAGCCAGACAGCTACCATGGTATTCTCGCTCATCACGAACGCGATAGCCACCTTTCTCGTCGGACGGTGGGCATGGTATGTCAACAAGATCCTTGAATAACCTGTTTATGTGCTCATCTCCATCTGTATGGGTGCTACCATTTCACAGGGAATATCGAAAGTCTATCCGAGCTACTCTAAGTATGACGGTTAAAGCATCTAGAAGCACTCCTGTAGAGCGTGTACTAGCTCTGTTGGCAGAATCGGGCCTCATTTATATCTTCTCTAGCGTACGCCTCGTTTCCTTTTCGAGCTATGACTTCCCGCGCCCGTTCAACTCACAATAGCCACAGATATTCGTGCTTGCTTCATCATTCATACGTGTTTCCTGTGGGACCGTGGGCGACGTCTATGTCCCAATACACTCTCAGATCGCAGTGAGGCTCATTACATTTACCCTCACTCGTTCGGAAGCCTGGTAAAAACTAAGCTGACCCTAATATATGGCTCTTGCAGGGAATGTATCCCGCCATCGTCATGATCCTCATTAACTCTGGTCGCTCGTCCGACTCTTTTGCCTCAAATCGTCGTAGCTATGTGCTAAACAGCACTCAACTCAGAAGAAACGCGGCGGTGTTACCAAACGTCCAATCAACTAGTAGTCAGCTCGGGACTGGACGGGAGACAGAATCAGTAGGTGATGGCATACAAAATTCAATCCAGAGTCAAGGAAGGTTTGATCACATTAATCGTGGCGAAGTTATGAACGAACTACAGATTATGACAGTGTAGTACTGATGGCTCCTGTTCTTCATATTGTTGTTTGCCGGCGTTTTGCCTGTGGCACCAGCCTGCCAAATCCGGAACACCGCTATAACTCAATTGAGAGTCCGTAACGTATGATGTATCTATTGCTGGGTGAAGAAGTTGGTACATGTTCTGAATTCAGTCACCCACAACACTTATGGCCGCGAATCCTTGTCCGTTGCCCACCGAGTTGCCTTGATCGAATGATGAAAGGGGCAGTGTGGCCCAACGATCGTCGAATGTGGCGGGGCTGAAATTGAAATGCCTCTTCACGATCACGTGGGTCGCGTCCTTGAAATGTCTTTGTGCTTTCCTCTCTCGCAAACTTGAATCATCTCCTTCCCAGCCTTCCGGCCTGACAGGCAACCGATGGCCATGCAACAGGCCCACAAAATTCTGAAGGACGTTTGGGGCTTCGAGTCCTTTCGTCTGTCCCAAGAAGCCGTACGTTTCCTCGAGCCGTAGCATAGACACGATTTGACGCGTCCATCGTGTGCTGGGGGGAAATGATAGGTCATCAATCGCCTGCTGGTGGAAAATGATAATGCACTAGTGCTGTACCCTACGGGAGGTCTGTGCATTCCTCCATAGCTGTATATATCCGAACTGACACGTTTGTGGTCTCTGCCTGCAGGTGGGAAGAGTCTGACATATCAAGTCCCTGCACAATGCTTGGAGGTCAATCGCTTCAGTTTTCGTGCTTTGCAACGCTATATGATGCTCACATTCAGTCCTCACTAGGGATTAACTCTTGTCATATCTCCACTCATCGCGCTCATGAAAGATCAAGTCGATGGTCTGTGTCGGCGCGGTGTCAAGGCCGCGAACTTGGATAGCACCCTGGATGTCGCAAGGTCTACATGGGTGAAGCAAGAAGTGTTATCTGGCTCAATGAAGCTCCTTTATGTTGCTCCTGAGAGGTACGAAATCATTCTTACATGAAGCTCGGTATTTAACTCGCGAATTCCTATTCACTGGTCGCAGGTTAAACAACGAGAGTTTTATAAACATGATGAGTCGAGTGAAAATTTCGCTGCTAGCGGTGGACGAGGCGCACTGCATCTCTCAGGTACGCATTGTATTTATCTCGTACTGTATCCATCTCATGTCACCGTATTCGCAGTGGGGCGCAAGCTTCAGGCCGGAGTATTTGAAAATTGCTCGTTTTGCAGAGGAAATGGATGTTGAACGCGTTCTGTGCCTGACTGCTACTGCCACTAAGGAAGTAGCCGACGACATATGCAAGGCATTCCTCATCAATCCAGCAGGGGGAGTATTCCGAACGTCTACGTATCGGTCTAAGTAGGTCTAGTCATCCATACTGATTTTACGCTATACTCACACCTATCGTTAGTCTCGCGTTCCAAGTTCAAGTTGCCGACACTTTGGATCAGAAATTGAATAGTCTTATTCCTCTTTTGAAGTCGCGGACAGGGCCAGCCATCGTATATGTAACCTTGCAGAAACAAGCGGTAGAGGTCGCGGACTACTTGAGGCCACACGGTTTGGAACCGATGGTGTATCATGCAGGACTGCCTGCCGAAGACCGCGAGCGTGTTCAGAACGCCTTCATGAGCTCTGAGAAGGGCATCGTCTGCGCTACGATAGCTTTTGGCATGGGTGTTGACTGCCCAAATATTCGCCAGGTATGTCTTTCATCAACCATCAGAGGCGCCGTTATTCAAAGATACTCAATATTATATAGGTCGTGCATCTCTCAATGCCGAAAACGATAGAGAACTACAGTCAAGAGGTTGGCCGGGCTGGCCGCGACGGTTTGCCCTCGACATGTCTCATGTTCTTGAGTCCAAGCGATATCCCCATTTTGGAGGGTTTTGCACGAGGCGATACGTGTGCAAAGAAGGACATGGAACTCTGGTTGCAGGAGGTGGCGCTCAAGCAGCCAGATACTGACGGCACCATAAACTTCAACCACTATAACCAGACAAAGATGTGAGTCTCAACTTTTCATTATGTCACATGATCTCTCTAAGACCCCGTTGTGTACACAGATATGATATTCGTGTATGACCAACTTGTTTTGTGTTATTTTCGATGAACTTCTCATGTCTCTTTCATGGCCACAGCAAAATGTCTTGAACCTCCTCTATGCTCAACTGGAACTCGACTATAACTATATCCGGGCTGTCACTCCTTTTTATTCTATTTACGATATTTCGAGCAAAACTGCGGACGGCATGAAGAAAGTCATGGCGAGTACCAGCCCCGCAGCGAAGGCGATTCGGACATATTGGATGCCAAAGGGTGGTGGCTATCAAGTGAGCACTCTGGATCACTGGTTTAAACCTGTCAGACCCTGACCTAGCTCTAGATTGACGTGGTTACCGCGGCTAGCTATTCCAAGCTCGACCGGGCGACACTTGCTCGACAGATCACCGATTGGGAGTTTGACGGTGCGTACTGTTTGTATCTATGTCTTGTTGATGTGCAAATAAAATCAAAATTATAGGACATATCTTCTCTAAACCGTCGCAAGTTAGGGTGGTATGTGGCATTACTTGTATTGTTGCTCAAAGTATCCCTCTGACGAGGTCGCAGAGATACGCTGTTCTGGAACCCATACCCACTACCACCGCGGAGATTCAAAACCTCGCCACTCTCATGTACGACCGCATGCTCAAACGGGAGGAGGACGCCATCGAGAAGCTTCGGAAGGTCATCTCTTTCGCGACGAATGACGATTGTGCGTGATGTTGTCCAGAGCACTATTGTGTCCATGTGATAGGCGCTAACGCTCCCTCATAGGCCTACCCCAATCTCTTGCGTCGTACTTCGGCGAAGAGGACGCCGTGCCAGGCGGCTTGTGCGGGAAATGCACGTTCTGCAAGACTGGATCTGGCATCGAGTTTGACCCAGCAGCCGAGGCTAACCCCGATCCCGCCCAAATCCGTGCCATTCTGAACGCCTGCCCCGATCGCGACGATCCACGTCTTTTGGCTCGTATGGCCTTCGGCATCACTTCACCACGCCTGATGGTCAGTAAGTTGTCCACAAGCCACCCACTGTTCGGAAGTATGGGTTCCTGCGACTTCAACGCTCTGGTGGCAGCCTTTGATGTGGAGTGCAAGAAGGCAGGATATGCAAAGTCAGAGACGAGTTTGTCTACACCTTCCTCATCGTATGCGAACAAGCGGACGTACTCCCAGACATCGTCGTACCAGACCACCAAGTCAACTAGGGGTGGAAGAGGAGGCGGTCGCGGAGGCGGTTCCTACAAAAGGGGTCGTGGAAGATATTCTTGAGTGGGTGTTGGTCGTTGCTATCTTACATACAGGTTTCAATTGCACACTTTGTACAGCACGCTGTAATTTCTTGCTTCCCTTATTGTTATATTATTGTCTCCAATCACAGTTTCGTACGCCAGCGGCCACACCGGACACTGTGGCAAAGCCTGCTTGATTTGAAATGAACAGTCACGTGGTCGCAACACGCTTCGGTTTTGCGTGTTTAGGAGTTGGACACTTACTCTTCGCGCTCACTGTCGGGCCACCCATGGCGCTCTCCTTCAGGCCCTCAGCCTCATCTACCCACCCACAAAATGCCCTTACTTTCTCCCAGCCATCGTCGTCTAAGAATGGATACTCTTTCAGGAACTCACAGCCGCCACCCAAACCTGCGCCAACCCTCGACTTGCCTGCCTTGCAAGATGCCAGTCGCGTCCTCCAGGACCAATTCGCGAAGGATGCACGACTGGTGCCGGATTTGGGGGAATCTTTGACTGTCCGTGCGTGTAACTTATGTCTTGGGCTGTCTGCTCAGCTTCTAATATGCATATTGCAGCTGGGGCGACGTCTTCGTTCTCGTACAGTGTCTCCCCAGATGACTCTCGGGTACAGTTCCAGAAACGGCGGTTCATCGACATTCCAGCGGAGTTATGGACACATTACACCAGTGCGTTGTGCCTTTCGTGTTCTACAAGTGAAGCTGTCACCGACATGGTATCACAGACTCTCACCATAACACTCGAATGGACATCATGCCGGAGCTCGAACGCGTATGGATATCTATTGACCATAAGCTACTCCTGTGGGACTACGTGGATGGGTCTGTCGCTCTCTATCACCGTTCTCTCATCCATGCTCATTATACTACAGGCAGACCATGAGCACATTTGAGGACCAGCCGGACGTCATTCAGCATGTTGCTTTGGTTAAAGCAAAGCCTGGAATCTTCATTGACGAAATCAACTACCTGCTCGTGATCTGCACTGCCGTAAGCGTCGTACTTCTCGGAGTGTCTTCTACCGACGTTCCTGGTACGAACAACCGCACACGGAAGGACATTAGACTATACGCCACGGATTGGTCAATATCTGTCGACGTGGACATGGGTTCCGTTGTTGGCACAGAGGATGGTCGAATATTCATGGCAGGCCAGCAGGATGGCAACCTGTACGAGCTACATTACCAGGAGAAGGAAGGCTGGTTCGGGAAGCGGATCCAGCTCATCAATCACTCAGTAGCCGGCGTCCAGAGCTTTTTACCGCGTTTCTCTGGTCCTAATCACGAGAGTATGTTGCATCTTCGCGGGATCGTAAACTATGCTCACCGGTCCTCTTTGTAGATCACATTATTGCGGTGGTGTCTGATCCATCACGCAATCTCATCTACACAAGGACGGCGAACAACATCATTTGCGTCTATCAACCGCAAGGCGAGAAGACGGTCCAGCTTGTCCAGACTCTGCACAACTTGTACAGAGCAGCGTTAGACAAAGCGCCTGGCTCCCCAGCAATCAATTCAAAAGCCTTCAAGTTTGTAGGCCTTTACCCAGTCGACCAAAACGAATCGCGCTCTGGCGTCTCACTCATGGCCATCACCGAAAATGGAGTTCGACTTTACTTCTCACAATCAGCCTCGCAATTAGGCTACTACCCCAATGCTGGTGCCGATGGTGCACGGGGACATCGACAACTAACGCTCATTCATGTGCGGCTCCCTCCACCGAATCTTCTCCACCCGGACGAGCAGTCCAATAGCTATCGATCCACAGCTCCTGGCTATGGTGCTCAACGAAACCCGTCAGAGCCAGCATCGCGGCCCTACGTTATAACTCATCTCGAAAACGTCCTGTATTCATCAGGATTGACTATCGCGGCCCAAGAAGGAGATGCTGGTGACGGTAAAGATTTCCTGCTTTGTGTAGCTCCCGAACTGCCGAAGATGGGCACTTTTGGCCAGGTCATGCCACAATATGTGAACACCCCTTACGGCGGTGGAGCTGGGCCACAGCGCCCACCTCTGGTCGAACGTGCGGCGTTGCTCACGATACCCGGACGAACATGGGCTCTGGCAGCCGTACCTCGACCTAAGACAGCGTACGCGGCGACAATCGGCGCTCCAAACACCCCCACCCCTCCCATGACCAACGAAGTGGCGTACCAGTTTTCGGAGCCACCACGCCAATTCATGGTCATGACCAACGAGGGTATGAGCATCCTTGCCAAGCGGAGACCGCTGGACTGGTTGCGGGATGCGGTGGAGGAGCTTCAAGCTGATGGAAACATGCAGGCTCTAGTCGAGTTCCGAGATAGGTACGTCCCTTGAAGTCTTCTCTTAGGAAGCAGCTAACATTGGCGATCGATAGTTTCGGGCGTGACCAAATGTGTGCGATGCTTTTGGCCTTGGCTTGCGGCAATACTTTCCTGGATTTGGGAGATCCTTCTCCCCTAGGGTCTGTTGCGACTCTGCCACCCGACCTCGCGAACGTGGCGAAGCAGGCGTTTTACGATTTCGGTGAAAAGCCAATGTGGACGGAGCGGATGACTTATGGTGCCAGTAAGCTCTCCTATGCTTTAAGCGAGACACCAATTCTGAAATTGTTTCCCCTGAAGGCGACGGTTCAGGCACTGCACTATTCAGCGGGCGTCGAGAAGGCCTTGCCATCTACTTTTCACGACTAGTTCGACCAGTGTGGAAGACTAAGCTGACGCAACCAGGGTATGTCGTTCTATATCTTCCCACTTGAAAGCTGTTGAGTAGCGAGCTCATCGGTGATTCCATGCAGCCCACTCGGTCTTCATGTCAGCAACATTGACGAAGAGGTTCTGTGGATGGTCCAGAAGAACATGTACGCTTTGAAAGATTTCCTCGAGAAAAACCCGCATCTCTTCCACTCAGCAACTGGCGATTACGCCGGAGCGCGTTCAGCACCGGCCGGGGACCAGGAAGCTTGGAAGGTTATCTTCATTGCTTCTCCTTAGAGATCAGAACTTTTGCTGACATAGTGTCTCTTAAAAGGCGGAGCAGCATTCCGTTGCCCAGCTGCAGTCACTTCTTTCCCGAACTATCGAAGGAGCGGCGTTCTTCCTACTCCTTAATGACCATCGGATAGGCGAGCTCATAGCGCAGTGAGCCGACTTTTCCTTATTCTCCTGGCTGCCTATTCCTAACACATATCAGGACCGATCCAGAGACACAAAAGGTTATCACCAACCTAACTTTCGAAGGCCTTATCACAGGGAACGAAGGCGTTCTGGTCTCCAGATCTCTCGTCAACGTCATCATCGATCAACAGATTGGGCAGCAAATTGGGGTAAGTACGAAGCGACTTCTACAGTTCTGCGTGACTCAACGGCTTTGCGATTTTAGGTGGATACCATCAGCGATGTTCTTCAAACCCGCTGTGGGTCGTTCTGTAGTACAGACGACGTTATGTTATACAAGGTGGGTAACTGGCAATACCCAAAACTTCTGCTTCCTCTGAATACTCTCACTCAGGCGAAGGAGAACATCCGGAGAGCTGTCGAAAGTAGCAACCCTACGGAGCGTCAGAACCACCTCAGCGAATCACTCAGGTGAGTAATGGCCTTCTGGATTATGTTCCCTATAGCTTATACGTCCGAGTGCTTCAGGTTATTCATGAAAGGGGCACGTATACTGGATTTTGACAAGCTCCGTGAGGTAATTGGTGACTACCAAGAGCTAAATTACGCCAAAGGCACCATCGAGCTTCCTCTTCATTGTGCGGACGCTTCAGATCCCGATCGACTCGGCCAGGAGTATTGGCAGTTATCGCCAGAGCTATGTGTCGGTTATGGCCTCGTTATGCAGCCCGAAACATCTGCTGCGATCGCACTCGAATCAGGTGGCGATGCCGCTAGGAGAGAGGCCTGGCAGCGACGGGCACAGTGTTACGATCTCGCCTTAGACTCGTTGGAGGTTTTCGAGAGAAAAACAACCGCCGGGAACGAGAGTGCTGAGCGGGTGCGGACCCACGCATACGAATTGGCCTTCGCGAGTTCGGATGAGATGTTCCATGCTCGCTTGTATGAGTGGTTGATCCTTCGCGGACTTGCGGATGAACTCTTAGAAGTGAGTTCGTGCATGTTCTAACTACTCTGCACCATGATACTGATATATTGCATCCGATGAAAGATGCGTCCCGCCTACCTGGAGGCCTTCCTTCAGCGAGATCCTGCCACCGTAAAGAAGTATCAGCTACTCTGGCAGTTCTACGTCAAGGACGGGCAACCACTTAGAGCCGCCGAAGTCCTCAGTGTTCTGGCTGATTCGACACAGTAAGTCTTGTATGTCGTCGTCGGTCTTGCACTATAAGTCTCATTTTGTCCCTTCAGGTTCCCTTTGCGTCTGGTAAACCGCCTAGAGTACCTCACGCTCGCTGTTGGTAACGCGAAATCACACCCTATCGCTGTCAACGGCAGACATGAGTCAGCAATCGCTTTCTTGACCGAACTTGAGGAAAAGCTAGAGGTCGCCCAGGTCCAATTGGAGACGTACAATGCCCTTCTTCATCCCCGCACCACGGCTGCCGGACTCGAGAAGGACACCGCGGAGCATCTCGAGTTATTGGATCGAACGCTTCTCGATGTTTCCGAGGTGCGTTGCTTTGACTGACCACCGTTTGGCCTTAAATTGAACCCTTCTCTCCAGCTATACCAAGTGTATGCAGAGCCCTATGATCTTCATGATATCAAGCTCCTCATCCTGCACGTCTCGCAACATCGAGACGAGAAGATGGTGGTTGACATCTGGAACCGTATATTTGATGCATGTAAGAGGAAATGTATTATTCGTCGATATACACTGTGCTAACGATGTTTTGTACAACAGGTATCAAACGGCACGAACTCGATCCGGCACAAGTAGCAGAGGAGATTCGGGGACAAGTGGAAACTTTGGGACAGCGTTTCTACCCTTCAGACTGCGCATTCCCGTTCCGTATGTTGCTCTAGTCCCAAACCAAGAGTTGTGTAAATAATACTGATGGTCTTCTCATTGTCACAGGCCATGTGACGATCCTCCTCGTTGGGTACCAACTCGAGCACACGGACGTGATACAGCCTGACTGGGTTCCCCGAACGCTCCTTCGAGCAGGTGTGCCCTTCGCCGAGATTTGGGACATTCTCCACCAGTTGCATGACTCCCATGTGCGTCGTCTTTCTTCGAAATGTTTGTGAAGCCTTATGCTAATAACTTTGTCTCTTGACTGTTAGATCCCTCCATACCATAGCTCTCAGGCGTGCGAGCTCCTCGAAGACGCCATCAGCATCCTCCTCCAGGACTGGCTCGACGCCGCGAAACGGTCCGCGGGCGAGTTCTTCCCTGTCGACCGCATCGATAGCGCGGTAAATACGTACTTAACCGAGCTGCCAAAAGCTGCTCCGTCGAGGATACGCGAGAGGTTCGAGAGTATCAGGAGGGATTTGCGGCGAAGCTGGTGATTTATATCGGACTATGTTTTTGTTTATGTTTTTCTTGCGTAACGAGACGAGTTTGGTTATTGATGAACTCGCGAAGTGTGGAGGTACTATACACGTTGAAGAGAGAGTTCACAATTGGTGTTCAGGCCGTTCTGCACCGATGAATTGTTTGAATCCGTTTGTGAGAGGTGTACACGCTTACGCCATTAGCTGTCCTCGTCTTCATTGTCCTATAGCTAACGACGTCTTACGCGGCGTTGTCGATGAGTTTTGCGAGGTTTTACGCCACATTCATCCGGGTGCCACACCGTCATACATGATTCGCCACCCAGTGAGATACATCTTGTCCACGAACCCCAACGTTCACAACCCTCTTGCCTGCAGCCATGAACCCATCGCCATCAGACCGGACGACGATCGAGAGGCTTGACGTTGAAGCACCAGAGGAGAGAGAGGCAAGAATACGTGGGTCCATTCGAGACATCCTGCACTCTGTTACTCAAGCTAATGCTCTCTCATCTTCTGAATCTACAGAGACCATCCTCTCGTCTTTGAATAGCTCTCAAAATACAGGCGAGGCAACGAATGCCCCTATTTCATTGGACTTTGGGAATCGTGCCACATTTCCTGTCGAACCGCCTTCTGAACGTATGTATCCTCCTCACGTTCGGGGTTGCTCATGGTTGCTCATGGGTCTTACTTTTTTTCTAGTCCTTGCTCGTATAGAGGCATTTCTACCAGCACTCGAGGCTTCCAACTCCCAGCTCTTGCAGCAGGCAGAAAATGACCCCCGGAGCGTCGACATTGAACATCTCAACAGAGAAGAGGGGAGGTATATTCAAATGGTGCATGCGCTTTCCCGTAATCATCGTGAAGCTGGATAATCATGACTTTATCGCGCCTACATGATAGGATCTAGGGCTCGGGGTTTTTGAAGAGCGACGGGCGGATGCAGGCAGCGATGACAGCTACACCTCTGACGGAGACGACAACGACGACGACGACAATGATAACTTATCATCTTCATCAAGTGACAGTTCCTCTTCCTCTTCCTCTTCATCCACCCTCTCTTCCGACGAGAGCACGACAGACTCCGAAGCGGACAGTCAAGACAACGATGGACCACAGGACCTGATCTCCCAAATCACGCTCCAAGCTCGGCCTATGCGCCCTCTACCCAAGCGTGCTCGTCCGAAGATCGAAGTTCTGTCCTCCGCAACTGGCAATGAACCTGATAACGACCCGACCGGACCTTCAGCAGTATCATGAGGTGGTTCAAGGGTATGACACTGTCCGAGTCGAAGGCATGTATATGCTGCGAGAAATTCAAGTGAGTGACTTCATACAGATGAGTCGCAGGTCTGAGATTTACGGGATGAAATTACTCCTCCTTTCCATCTGCCTCGTCGCTATCCGCCTCTCCTTCCATGACCTCGTACCCGACCCAGACGACCTCCGAACAGCTCCCACATCCCGCCAGATGTACCCCTCTTTCCAATTCTCGTTCCCCAATCTTATACGTCCCACCGCATCGACACGAATACACCCACATCGCCTCCTCGTCCTCTCCCGCTCCCAAAACTTCATCAAAATCATCAAGCGAAATGACCTGTGCTGGCCTGGGTACTTTTCCACCATCATCTTGCCTCGGACGCCGTGAGATAATGAGATCGTACTGCTCCTTCAGGATTGGATCGGATAATGTTTTGTAAGCATCCTGTATTTGCCCGATATCGACTTTATTTGCGTTCTCTGGTGGTGCCAGGATGGAGGTTGTATATGTCTCGTGACCTGGAGTTGCAAAGACTCCTTGGGAAGCGGAAATACATTTGTCTGGGTGGTGGCGCAGTAAGGCATTGCGGTACGCCGACTTTAGTGTCTGAGCAGAATCCTGGACATCGGTGGTAGATGGTCGCGGTACAAGCCCGAGGACAGCGTAGTAATCTGGTAGTGGCGAATCGTTAGAATCCAGCTTTATGATGCACTGATTTTCAGGCTAATGTACAGGTTTGACTCGAATGATTGTGGATGTCCCAAGTATCGAGCGAGAAATTGGCCTTCCGGTTCCATGCGGGCAGCCGGACTTCCGAGCCGCCAGCCGTGTGGCGCGCCACTGAGACTTCCCCGAACTATGTCTCGGGTCGGCATGTTCGAGTCTGCCTTCGAGTCTGCCTTCTCTCCCGCACAGGTCTTTTTTTCTTAGTTGCACTTTCTATAAAACCTGCTTAGTATGACTCCATCTCTCCACCACTGTGACTTCGCTCTTCCCCGACACCCCAACGACGCTCCTAAATCGCTCAAGGCTTCCCTCTATCGTCATGTTCTCTTCTACCAAGATGCCCTCTCCAGACGCAACATATGCCACTCATAATGCTCCTCTATGTCAACCCAATGGGCTCCATGCTTCTTCGCATTGCCGACCTTGGATCGGCGACATAGGATATGTCGAGGCCAATGCCTTCGTTCGGGTCTTCAACATCCTACTCCCTGCGAGCGACCCGCGACAGTCATCAGAGCTCCCTTCCCTATTCAATCCTATGTCGAGGAGAAGCAAGGACGGTCTGGATAATGTCCAGAATTCATGCACGGGCTCATGTTGTTCATCGAGTGAAGATGGTCGGCCAAGGTGTGCACCAATTATTTTGACACGTCCAGCTCGTGCTAACCTTTGCTCGGAAGACGGTCGTCTGTGACCTTCCAAACTCCTCCACAGCCGAATATTACTCGCCTATTCCGTCGTGACACTCATGGCTCTCAACACCCTACTTGGCATTGCTACATCATGGAGAATGTCAATCGCTGGCGCGATCACTTCGAGAAACTCGGACTCAACTGCCGCTTGGAAGACATGATCCTTGTGACCGGCTTTGACCTCACAACATCCCCTGAGCCCTCCTTCCACATTCCCAGAGAAAATTCGGAGGAGACACTTGTCGGTTTGGAGCTGACAG
The DNA here is from genome assembly GCF_000264905.1 of Stereum hirsutum FP-91666 SS1. Taxonomy (NCBI): domain Eukaryota; kingdom Fungi; phylum Basidiomycota; class Agaricomycetes; order Russulales; family Stereaceae; genus Stereum; species Stereum hirsutum. Next base: position 2,777,408 of record NW_006763131.1, read on the forward strand.
GAGATAAGCATGACTGCAGGCTTTCTCAGACAGAGCGTGTATTCATCCGGGGTTTCCATTTCAAACTCAACGAAAAAGTCGTGCGGACACCTCCTAGCCCACGCCCGACTCTAAAGGAGAGGCGTTTCAGCTCTACGAGGAGACTGATCTTCCAGAAGGACAATTATAATGCGCCTAAGCAGCCATTAGCACTGTTGATGCTAGACGATATTCTGCAGGTATGCCTCACCTCTCGCTCCTTTACACCCACTGTACCTGAACTCGTCTCCCAATCACAGAGGGCCCACTGCACGATGGCTATCGTTCATGACAATGACTTTTCTTCTTTCATCGTGAGTACACCTGAGCATTTCTCACCACCTCAAACGATGACCTGGCTCCCTACATGTCTTCAGAACAGCCACCATCGCCATTGCCAGCAGAACGACGAACGTGAACTCCGAGCGTTCATGAAAGACTATTTGCGGTCTCCTCAAATAAAAACCCCCATGCATATTGCATCTAAGCAAGGTATGTGTGCTACCGTTCACTTTTTGGACGGAATGTGAACTTACAACCACGTCAAACTTACAGCAGGTCATAACGCTGGTTTCCTCCAGCTACGCACTGAATGTGGTCGGCAACGAAAGTGATCCATTGAAGTTCTATGACCCCGTGTGACAGGATAGCGAGAAGTTTAGATGAACTATATTGCCATAGACGAATCGTCGCACCGATACTAGTAGTAGGGATGGTAACTTAGTATAGCATAGGCCCCCAAATCTCCATACCACCCTCCAATTTCGTCCTTTCCACCACGTCTGAGTAGTATAGCATTTGTCGCTGTGCTACGATAGAATAAATGCATCATACTTTGCTTCCTTTTCGCGAGGCTGGGGCTTTTGTACTCCCAGGCCACTGTGGCATCCACATACTTGTTCGGCACACTCCGAAATCGGCCTTGTGCGGAGTTTCATTGCACAAGATGAAGAGGGCTAACTTCCACACGACCTCCCTACAGATCTCGTACGCCCTTCATACCTTGGACCTCCTAGAATTTTCTGTACGGATGCCACCAGTGTCTCGTGTGGACACCCTTATCGTAGACGAATTCGATGCCTACGATCTCTCGGAATTCTCTCAGGAGGATTTCGTTCTCCTTGATACCCTCACATCGCGCGAGCATACTCCCGTCGCATCACCAGACCCTCAGCGACGCTACGCCGACTCTGGGACGCAGACGTTACCGGTGAGAACTGGCGGTCGGCGCGACAGCCCTGCATCAATCGCAGGAGCAGCCCTCGGTGGCCCCCGATTACCTGTTGAAATCGAACTTGCTGCTAAACCCGCTTCTCTGCCAACTCGTACTAGCGGCTCTTTGAATGTAATGGAAAGCCAGAAACCTCATAGTAAGAGCCGTGTCAAAAGTCGGAAAGCGGCAGCGTCGCCTTCCATCGATCCTCAAAGTCCTCTTGCACGACATCGTCCAAGCCAGCGTCTGAGTGTTTCAGATTTGGTAGGACCTGTCTGGTAAGTCAATCCTCTGATACGAAAGGCTCAAGGCTCATGAGGCTCACACCTGTGTGAATTGTGGTTTTCAATGATAGGTGTGAAGTTCAATACGACTATGGACTCAGACAAGGCAGATCTCGAAAGCTGGCGAACCGACCGGCGTCTTTCACTTCAGCCCAAGGAAAGACAATTGTGGCTGAGCAGCAGACCGCCATCAAGAACGAAAGAATCCTTGAGCGTGGTAGGGTACGTGATAGAGGTCAACGTTTTTAGTAGATCATGTTCAAACACGACCTTCTACAGTCTATCCACAAGCAACTGGAAAAGGAGATCCGCCCAGAGGAGGTCCTTATAGAAACTGAGACCGACGAAGAACGCTGGGCCTTGCGGTGAGGGTATAACGTCTTTCTCTGTGAGATCATACGACTGAATTCTCTGCAGGCTGGTCAACATCCTATCCTGCTTGGACAATCTCGTGGAATCAGACTATACTCGGGAGATCCCTGTATTCGGGACTGTTCACGGTCAGCTCGTGACAGGAATCATTGTGAAATCCTCTTCCTCTCCCCTCTTTGAAAAAGTCTAATCATCTTGAACACAGGATGAGATCATCCGAAAAGCTACGCCAGTATCGGATGCATCTTCTCCTGGGAAAAGAGCATCTCCCTCAAAAAGAGAGAGTCCGAAGAAGAGCAAGAAACAACGCAATCCTTCTCCTTCGCAATCGGAAATTACGACATTTTTCTCCTCGCCATCAAAAACGCGGAGTCTCTCGCCTCTATCTCAGGATTCAGGTCCACCTTTTGCGACACAGGTCTACACTTTGTTCATTCTCGACTCTAAAACCCGGCGCGCAAAGAGTCTGCCATCAACTGAGGATGCCCTCAACTCTCGACTCCAACTAATGACCTATCATCGACTGTTATCCGAACTCCTGTCACCGTCATTCGACTTTATATCTCTCTGGGATCGTCTACATCTAGATCCTGCTCGTCTTTTCTCAGATGCTTTTCTCGAATCATCAGGCCTACTTCCAACAGCTGTACGCTGCTTGAGCGACCTTTGCGTCTTGTGGCGAAACTCTGTTGCCGCCCTCAATATCGACAGGGTGGCACCTACACTGGAGATTGTATATAGATACCGGCCGTACACTAAACGGAAGGCTTTAGATCCTGTCAAGGAGGCGGAAGAATCAGCTCAAGCCTCAATCAGGGTCGCTGAAGAGGTCAAGAACGTAGTACAGGATATAGAAACCAACCGGCGGCAGGAGGACTCGGATCTTGCGCGCGCCATTGCGGAGAGCCTCAAGGACCACACGAATTCCGGTGGGCACTCGAAACGCGCTGATTCGATTGGGACTGGGAGATTTGGAGAGGCCAGAAAGCTGGTGTCTTCGTTGACAGAGCCACGAGCATCGAGTTCAAGCAGTACCCTACGACAGGACCCCGAACTTGCATGGGTCGCACAGAAAGAGATGTTGAAGAGGGACGACTCAAACGCGGTGGCAGCGGTAGTGAGGAACACCTCTTTTGGCAGTAAATTGACCGGTTGGTCCTCTTATTCACCCTGTTTCTGGGTTGCTGAGACTGAATGCATTTGTAGAAGCATCTGAACTTGCTGCTGCGATACCGACTGCCCGCGACGAAACACATTCGAATGAAGACGAGAAATCAGAAGTCATCGGACGAACATTGTTCGCGATGGACGACAGACTTTTGGACGCACATCTGAAGAGCGTATTAGCATGGTGGTATGGTCAACGTCCACCACGGGGCGTGGAGATTGAGCAATCGAGACGTTGTTTGTGAGTGACCAGCGCTAGTTCTGGAGGCTCATGATTATTTGCTGATCAGGTCATCGTGACTATATATCCAGCTCTTGCGAATACATTCAAGACTGTGAGTGGAGAGAGCAGAAAGCGTTGGAAGCAACGGCTCGGTACACAAATAATTGACGGGGCCACAAGGAGTCTGAATCGAGTGGCCTTCCGCCTGGTTACCGAGATTACCAGTCCACTGTATCACCTTGTATTATATCTCGGCAGTGTACAACTATATTCCCTCTTTCGTGCAATACAGTGTACTCCTGTACTTAAGATCAACGCAGGGTGAGTTGCTGATGTCGAGTAACGAGGTAGGAAAACTCCGCCGTTTGTGGCAACGGGAATGACGCGCCTCGTTCAAGGCCGCAGTGCGTACAGACTTTTATGCATGCAACGCCCACGACCTGATACAAACCTATCGGCTTTCCCCCCCTCGCACCCACTCTCCTTCATTTTCATCTTCCTATACTCCTTGTAAAGTAATCATGCAAATGGGCGAGGGCTCCTGGGAGGACCGTCTCCACATCTCCTTCATTGGCGAACATGTTCTCTTTCCCGGGCTGCGCCTCGATTCTTGGGGCCACTTCGTAGGGGCATCGCTCTTGACTACGACTTTTTGTCTATGTGAGAGGTGTGTAGTTGCTGGAATTGTGGTACACAAATTCTTGACGATGGGTCGTTGTAGACTTGTCACGCTAGCGCTCATGAGACACTGGGCACCTTTTCGTTATGTGCGCCGGTCGCGTCTTCGCACCGCACTCTGGAGAACGGTATTATACTGGATTGTCACATTGTTGAGATTGTGCGTGAATTATAATCTCGGAGGTTCATTCCGTTCATCATGTATCTGTCAGACTGTACATGCTCATATCCATGACATTCCATGTCGGGTGAGTCTGTACCGCTATAACATTGTGAGGCAACACTGATCGTTGTACGCTGTGGTTGTGTCACAGGTTGATCCTTGTACTCGTGAGTACAGATGCTGTCAAGTTTATATGTAGGAGAGTTACAATGTCTGTCTCAAGGTATCGGCCCTGTCTGTGGGACAATTTGGCATTGAATATATTGGCGAACAACCACCGAGTCCCAATTTTGAGCAGTGTGTCAGGTCCACTCTCAGGTCCTACGCTTATGCTAATTGACCATCGTCTCCTTAGTGCCTATCGTCTGGATTCCGACCCCCTCCTACATCCAGCATCCTCTCCAACTTCGCTGGACAAGCCTCAGCATCCACCCTCCACACGCCCGCGCGCGAAGTCCAGGTGCAAGCCATCAAGCATCTTCATTCACCCCAACGACTCCAACATCGCACGTGCCGATGCGGTCGCTGTAGAGATGGGCATCCACGGAGACACTGATCGTGTTCGGGGCAGCAATACCTACACGGACACGCGCGGCACTGCATGGGAACACGGGAAGGGTAGGGACGTCGCCCGAGACATGATGGCTGGGGCCAAGCAGCATTCGCGATCTGGTTCCCGTCAAGCCTTGTTCCGCATCCAGGATGCAGACAGCGAAGACGATGAAGAACTGTATGATGGTTGAGGAGTCCGTGACGAGTATTTCCACACTCCTAGTTTTGTTTTGTTGTCTTGCTTTCATCCATTCCTCTTGCCACTCGTTATCTTTATTTAAAGCTGGTCTCGATCTAGAGTTTCTTCCTTTTTTACTGCCTTCGAAGTCGAAGTTTCAGTCGTATCTTACGCTCCATTGTACTGAATATTTCTGCTTAGTTCTATAACTATAGCCGATGATTGGGTCTCCCTCGAACGTTCGCAGCCTGTTGCGCCTGTCCTCCCTAACCCTGGCGAAAATCTGGTTAAATTTATACCATCAATTTGGCCACGCAGTGACACAATGACTGCCTTCCGAGCCAAAGACGACACGGCACTTCCTAATGGAATAGACGCTCTCATTTAGTTACTGTCGCGATCTTTTGATGAGCCTCATGCTCCGTATTTCGAGTCAGGACGTCCCAGGGTCGCTGCCACCAATGCAGACTATCATGGTTGGGAGTCTCAGTCCCGAGGCTGTTCTTTGCGACCGGCAAACGGAACTCTACCGCGAAGAGTATTACCGACTGGATGCCAATACGGGCATCATTGTTCGGATTTCTTGACCGACAACAGATTGGTTGACGAGACGGTGTTGGCCGTACAGCAAGGAGTGTTAGGTTACGTTAACATTTGGTTGAGAAGTTGGGTAGGCGAGTCTGCAGCAAATGAGAAGGTGGATGGGCAGAGAGATGTTGAACAGAAAGTATATGTAAACGTGAATGGTCATGTGTGGACATCGCGCTCCGTAATCGTGATACTCACAGCTACAATCGACGGACGTATAAATGCAAAGGAAACAGTGAAGGAACAGAAATAAAAGCGAGCACGCAGGCCGCGCTCGTGATGGCACAAACGACAAAAAGAACAGCACCAACCGAGATGAACCCAGTGGGCAACAAAAGCAACAAAAAACACATTCTATAGCGACCTAAACCTCAGATCACAATCGAAGTCTAATCCTCCCTTCTCAACTCTGAGACGGCTGCCGGTTCCTTCTCCTGCACCGGGACCTTCTCATCCTGGCTCTGTCTCTGGTCACTGTGCGCGTCGGAAGGGGAGGCATCCTGATCCGCATCAGCGCCGGTGCGGTACATAGGGTGCAGCTTTCCATCGACAGCGTTCTGAGTCTTGCCGAGGTAGAAGTCCTTAGCCAATAGGGCAACGATGAGCGGGACGAAGGCTATCAGTCAATTGGGCGGTTGTTCAAGCATAGTCAGCATAAGTCGGCGATCTGAGAGGGGAAGGACTGAGAGGGAGAAGAGAAAGAAGGGGGCTTACAAGTTGCGAGCGAAGCAATGATCAACGGCTTCACAGTCTCGTCGTAAGCTAACAACCCAGTCCAATCAGCAGTCCATCAACATTCCAAGACAAAGTTCGACCGCATCATAGTGCGGAGGATTAGAACGGAAATGCGGAAAAAAACGCACCAGAGATTACTCCAGCCCTGATATCGTCGGTTTCAGACCTCGCGTCCGTAATAGATCCATAGATCTCTGTGATCTCATCTGCATCCACGCCGAGTGGTGTGAGGTATTTTGCGAGGTTGGAGGGCATATCGTTGCTATATCATATAACCGATGGAAGAGGGCGTGAGTCAAGTTCACAATACCCTTGTATGCGATTCAATTGCAGAAATGGGTACTCACGTCCAAACAGAACCGGCTATGATCATGATCAGAAAATACTGTGAGCAATCACGTCCAACAACAGGATGCCGGAAGAGAATGACATACCAACAGCTGACCCAATTGCGCCGAAGAGCTGCGTCCAGAGCGAAAGGTTCGAGATTACAATACCCAAGTCCTCATGCGGGACGGAGGCCTGGACCATGACGTTGACGCAGGCGAGGGAGATACCACCGCCGGCACCATTGAGGATCTGTGTCCAAGCGAGGCCAACGGCGCTGTATTTCCCGGACAAAAATCGCGCGCAGGAGATAATGTGAGTGGAGAATATTGACAAGAGACGGAAGGGAGCCTGGCGGAGGAGACATACGTTGCGTTGGCCCCACGAGCGTGGTACATGACGACGTAGCAGAGGACACGGATGACCCAGGCAAGCACGAGGACCCACTATAGATCAAGTCAACAATACGTTGATTCCCCCGTAAACAATTAAGACCGATGGTAGGGGTAGAGAAATACCGGAGAACACAACGCACCTTATACCGATGCGTATACCTCATCGCCAACCCAGCTAAGAGACCAAAAATACAAACGCCGACGGTCTCCGTCTGGGAAAAGATCGTCCAATTATACAGGTTCCAGTTTGTGACAACATATGACCAGGAGGAGTAGTAGGTGTCGGAGAAGTCTCCGGACATGTAGTAGGTCGCATCTAATGATATCTAGTGAGCTTTGTGAATGAAGCAAAGTGTGTATATGAGAGAATACGGACTGATGATGACACCGAAGATGAATGCCCTATTGATTGGAAAGTTCAGAATGATAGACGTCTCGGATGTGAGTACTTGATTGCCAAAACGGGGGGAGGGGGGATGATGCGGACTTGTGGGCAGACTTACTTATTAAGAACACGTTTCGGAAGAATCGGGTTCGATGCGTAGAACCACTCGTAGAACGCGAATGCAATGAGCAAGATGCCGCCTACCACAAACATCGCGATCAATGAAGCTATACATCCCCAAGATAACCACAACCGGTAAGCATCACCAGACAAAAACCGAAGGGCAGAGACATACGGTTATTATACCCATCTGCCGCACTCGCTGACAGCGTGAATGGCAACAAGATCAAAGTCCACGAGAATCCGAGCAGAATCAAGCCTAAGGCGTCAATGGCCGAGCATATCTTGATCAATACCTGGAGCGGAGACCGGCTCTCAATGACGGCGGCAGGGCCTGTGGCCGTGTCGGCGGTGGGGTTATCAAGGACGTGGAGTTTTTTGGCTTTGATGTCGGCGTAGAAGAGGACAACGAGGGCGGGGGACATGACAACGGGGACCATGATCTTTTTACGAGCCAGCAATGTCATAATGAGGCGTTAAGTATGTGTGGCAGAGAGGGTGTGAACAGAGGTCGCGTACGGCAAACATTCCGTATCCCCAGCGCCAGCCAGCCTCTCCTAAACCATCTGTGATGAAGCCTCTGCATACGAAACATAGGTAAGCTCAAACAACTCCCGATAAAATTGCACAAGAACAGGACTCACGCGATGTAACAGTTGATGATATACGGAGCTAAAGGGAGGGAGGTGACGAAACCTCTGAGGAACAATGAGCGAGCGGCCTTCGGTTTTGTAGCACGAGAACAACAAACCTCCATGCGAGCGGACTGATATCTGCGACGAGCATCGAGGTGACCAAGTCCAATCCCGTGCTTCCAATGGCATTGATCAGAATTCCTGGATAGACCAATTTTTTGTGTAAATGTCCGAGTGCACCGATTATGAGGGTCAATGGGAGCTGACCTGCGGCGATGGCGCTGACACCATTTGCGGACGCGATGACGATGAAACCGAGGGTGTAGAGCGTGACTGAGATCAGGTAGGCGGTCGGACGAGATGTCGTATCCGCAAGCTGAGCTGCGAAAGGTTGGCCTGTAGCAAGCGAAACCATTCAGTAAATAAGCACGCCCAAAAATTATGGTACCATCATCATGAAACCAGAACAATAGGCATAACGACTTACCAACACCACCGATAATCCCCGCCATGACATTGATCGTCGATAACACTGCATGTTCCCCGAAGGAGGAAGTCGCAAACGCATAGAAACTGTCCACCGTTGAACTCCCCAGGGTGTTCGCATAGACATACAGGAACAGGCTCGCATAAAGAGCCCAGAGCGCCTTGCTGCCCTTTGGGAAGACGCGGTAGAGGGCCTCAATCTTTGCGATACCACGGCGACGCTCGCCTACGTCCGCCGGGACCGCTTTTTCGTCGATCTCGGACAAGGCTGCTTCCTGAGTGTGAGCTTCAGCTGGCGCAGCGAGCTTACCCTTGAAAAGGGACTTGAACATCGCGGGAAGAGGCATTGCGGCTGCTGTTTACGCTGTGAAAGACGAGCGAGTGAAAGAAACACAACTTGGGGGAGAGGCTTGAGCCTGAAGGACGGTGGGCGAGGGGAGCGGAAGAGTGGTCGGCAGCCTCGGGAGATCAAGCCATGTCAGAAAGCGAGGGCAATATATACCCTCACAGGGGAGTCAGAATATCCACAGGTCCGCACCACATTTTCACATTTCAATATGCTGCATTGCGAAAGCTGTCGGAATCTGGACTCGGAGACAAAGCCATATGCACACACTAAGGGAAAAAGAAGAGCGTTGATGAACGAGCTCAGATCGAGAACGATGGCATGTTAAGGTTGGCAGGTTGCCTAGTACTGGGAGAGTTGAAGAGTAACAGATACGGGCATGATGGAGCAGTCATTTTCAGGTTACTCAGACGAGTGTGGTTAGTTGTCCAGTGAACTTCTAGGTGGTGTGGCACCTTGGAAAGCATTCAAGAAAGGTCGCGCTCGGTGGAAGGTGCGCGTTGACCCGTCCCGGGTCGACTTTCCTGAGGTTCATCTTCGGGTTTTGTGCGCGCAGAGAACAGACAGGAAGTCCTTGCCTTGCACTCGTAAGAAGCTGCGGAAAAATGATGCGAGTTACACGAGAATACCAGGAGAAGCAGAGCGATTGGTTAGAGAGTGCACTTGAAGTCCGAGAGACTGGAGAGGGCTGACAGCGATCAATTGCTTCACATTTTATCTAATCATCCGCCGCCGGTGCCTGATCAAATCTTATCAGATATGGATATGGATCTGTACTCACCGGAGATTTTAATATGGAGGGCCGCCTGAGCTGTTCTTATCAGATAACAGGAACAAAACCAGGTGCCCTCAGTTCGGCACTGACACCGCAGAAACATTTGCGCGAACCTCGAGGGATGTACACTGGGATGGTCACTGCAATCTGGCATTTGGTTCGCATGGACAGTCGACGGGAAGAGACATGCTGGAGGCAGAGCTCAAATGTGGGAGATTGTTAGGGATGGAGCGAAGGAAAATCGATCTACGGACTGGTGATGAATGCGTATTGTTATCCTTCGCGCTCGTTTATTCTCCATGCGTGCGTAGGGGTAAGTACAGATGCGAGATGGACGACAACGGCTCGCCTGAAGATGTATGATGATTATCGTTTACCAAGACTAGACTATGCTCCTCCTCCTGCAGCTGCAACTATGAACTGTGATATATGCGCGTGTTCCTCGGGAAAAAGTGAATAGTACAGAATAAGTAGGGATATTGTGTTCGTTAGCCATGCTCGATGAGAAACAGGGATCAATAGATACGGCGAGAAAGGTTTCCAACTTCCGAACCGACTGTCCAGACTTGACAAGGAGCATGTCCCGGAGAGGGTGCTCAGAAACTCACTTGAGGATGAGACACTGAAATTAGTGACCACGTCCCTCCACAACGCCTGTACGCCTAGCAGCGTACGCTCCGCGTTTCGCCCCTCCAGCAAGACCCTTCGGACCATCAGAATCGACCGCCTTGCGCTGCCACTGGTCAATCAGCCTTCCGACTCCCTGGTAAGGCTTGTCCGGCGACCCCGACCCCGGCTGCGCCTCTTCAGAGGACGGTGGCGATGGAGTAGATGCGCGAGGTATAGTCACTTTGGGAGGTGGTTCTCGTGCCGCCGGTTTCTCGCTCGTTTGTGGCGGTTTGAAGGGTGATCGGCGACCTGAAGCCTGTTCGTGCGGTTTCCTCTCTGGCGAAGCAAGGCCAGGAAGAGCCACAGGCGAAGACCGAGGCAATCCGGTAGGAGACGTTCGTTGCGTCGACATGTTGCTGCCACGGCTGCCATCCTCCGGAGGGTTCAACGAAGAATTGTGACCCGTAGCGGATTGACTACGACCCTTGAAAGCGGAATTTAGCGCACCGACAACCGGGCCCGACGTCGTAGAGGACGAAGTACCGTGGGTGGCGACCTTGTGTAAAGGCGGTTTGGTAGTTGTCGCAGGTGCGATAGGTTTGCCGCCCATTGCCTCATATCGCTGCACCATATCCGTTATCGAACTCCGTCGTACTTGGCGCTGAGCGCGTACGTCGGGTGGAACATTCAACGACGGAGTCTTGGGCGACTCTGGCAGTGTGGGGAAGGGCTTTGATGACGCGCCTGCTGGCACGAACATCGACTGTGGACGAGATCGGCCCACTGATGTCTGAGGTTGACTGATTGGCGAAGGAGGCGGTAGCAGTGTCGAGGACTGTTTCCTGTGTCTTGAGGAAGGGCGAGGAGGTGAAGGTGATTTGTCTCGATATTCCGGTGCGTTGGGTGTCGGAAGGAGAGGTTGGGGTGAAGCGGTCCTGGCCTGAGCTATTGCTCCAGTGCCGAAAGTCAGGTTCGCAGGCTTCCTGATCTCGCTGCGCCCCTTGCTAGGAGAGCCGATGTCCAGGCCATTGCCTACCTCCTGGCTCTTGACGCCCTCTGCCTCACTCTCCCGCGCTGTTCCCTTCTTCTCAGGACCACTGGCCCCTCCCCATAAATCGACCAAATCATGCACAGAGCTCTGGCGACCCTTCGATTTCGGCCTTCGCTTGCCCTGCCCCACCTTCTCCTTGAACTCGAACGGTTTCACATGTCCAGGTGCGAACCCATTCGCGTCCTCGGGTTCTTCGGAGCCGCCGCTGCTAGACGAAGTGTCTCTCCTCGTAGTACCACGCCGGGGGCTTGTCACTGGCGACCAGTTATCGTTGAGCACCTCGTTCTTGAACGAGCTCGCTCTCGACGCCACCGGAGCCGCCACCAACGTCTCCACCGGTTTAGGACGATGACGTTTCGCATCTGTAGTCGACGACGGAGGTGCAGGTGAAGGCGTAGAGGTAACCTGTTCAGGCGGGGGGAATCGGTCTTCAGCAGCTTCCTGAGGGCTTTGGATAACTGGACTCTTGGGCACAACGGACGCGCGCTTGCTCAACGAGTTGCGGAGAACAGGGGTACCAGGCGGTTTAGGGAGATCATCGTCGTCACCAGTAAGCCAGTCCTGGGTATCCGGTCGCCCCAGAATCTGAGCAGCAGTCGGTGTCGAGGGGGTAGGCTCAATTGGTGATAATTCCACAGACTGCTTGACTTGAACCGAGCTGCGGTGCTTCCTGTCCAAGATAGGTCGTTGTTTGGTAGGGCTGGTACTGCCAAGCTTCGAGGTCTCGTGCGCCTCACGAGACTCGCGCATAGCTGCACCTGTGACATGCTCTGAGCGCGTTCCATCTATCCCAGACGTAGCTGCTGAAGCGGGAGGGCCGAGCGTATTGTTCAGCGACGCTGGAACGCTAGTGGCAGCAAATCCGTTGGACGGTTGAAGACGACTGGGTGTGGGTTTGATGGGTTTGGGAGCAATTCTGCTTATCGACGACGGCGGTGGACCTTGTGAGATAGAGGGAGCAGCAGAAGTGGGTGGCGGCGAAGTATATACGCGATCCAAATCCTCGAGTGATGGGAAACGTTCCTCGGCCGTCAGATTGGGTGACGGAATACCCGATCGAGAAACAGGGGGTTGCGATTTCCAGGATGAGGATATTGCAGGAGAGGGTGAGTGAGGGGGCGGTTGTGGTGAAGGCGAGGGCGAAGGTCGCGGAGAGAGAGAAATTGGCGGACGCGGGGAGATAGGTTTGGGAACATCGAGATTGGATGGGCCTGTGTTGGCGTTGAAACCCGTCCTTGCGGTTCGAGCTTGAGCGAGCGTAGGAGCCGACTGCTTTTCGAAGGAACCGAGGCCGTCGAAGGCATCCTTGGACTTCCCTGATGCACCAAACCCGCCAGTGAAACTACCCAGTGGACGTGGAGGTCCAAGACCAGCACGAGAGCTTGCTTGCTCCGCCATCCGAGAGGCGGCCGCAGCCGCCGCAGAGGACGAAGAGCCAAGCATCCTTTCAAAGGAGTCCCCGAACGCGTTGGAGGCATTGGTGGTCTTATTCGCCTGTCCAATTCTGTCCTGGCCACTTTGACCATCCACTCTCCGTCCCGTGGCCCAAGCATCGTTTGATGAACCATGTTGCACCTTCCACGCCTCCGGACTTGCCACCCCAGACCGATGTCCACGAATACCACCATGAGCCTGCCTGACGGCCTTCCACGAAGACTCTTCTGTCTGTCCGAAGTCCTTTTCTGGGTCCATTTCAAACAATTTACCCTCTGCGGGCCGGGTAGCTTTCGTCTGCTCTTTCGCGGGACTGACTGACCGTGGAGGCGAATGGGCCTGCGTAGGACGACCACGGCGCATTGGTGCGATGGCATCCAACACCTTCTCCCGCGCTTCCACACCCGCATTTTTATGGGGAGATGACGAGAGAGGAGCCTGAGGACCCGAAGTTGAAGAGGATGATCGATAGGACACGAGGTTATCGAGAGTGTTGCCGGCCTGCGGTGGTGCCTCGACCGGGCGTGGAGGTAACGATGGTCGAGCTGGGATGTTATAGGTGAATTGTGACTTGGTTCCACGCATGGCGTGGACGACATTGAGAAGTTCGAAGGCAGACGGCCGATGTGCACCATGTTCACGAAGCATAGAGGCTACATTTGCTTCAATACAATATTCTGGAGTGACAAGAGAGAAGACATACCAATCAGTGCGTTCATCTGAGCCGAGTATATCGGGTAAGGTGGGATCTTATACTGCACGTTGAGAATAGCAAGTGGTCCATGCTCCTCGAAAGGTGTAGTATAGTAGCACAGCTTGTAGAGCAGTACTCCGAGAGCCCACACGTCCGACTTCTCATCGACAGGCCGGCGCAAGTAGGGATCAACCATTTCGGGCGCTCTGTATTGCAGCGTAGTATGTCGATTCAGGTCGGCTTCGAGAGCTCTGATCTCTTGTGTGTTTGCAGGTGGTCGTCGAGCAACTGGCGTCGCAGAGCCGAAGTCACAGAGCTTGAACGATGTGGGGGAGGATTGAAGGATGTTCTCGACTTTGAGATCGCGATGGAGGAGGGCCGGTCGAAGATTGTGCATGGCGGCGACACCTTCGCATACGTCGACGAATATTTGCAGAATTTCCCCTTCTGTGAGACGCTCGCGCAACCGCCTGTTCATCATGTCGATGATCCCACCCCCTTGCGTCCAGTCAGTTACAACTCGTGGCAGAGGGAGAAGCACGACTCACCAGCACAATAGTCCATCAGAATAAATACTTCATACATGCCGTTCGACATCCTGTGCCAAGCTGCATCGATGAGGTGGACGATATTAGGATGACCTTTAAGTATACGCTGATCGCAGCAGCTTGAGCGGCGAAGTCATGCTACGCAACACACAACCTACGTACCATGATATCTACTTCCTTCTTCACCTCAGAAAGCATGCCCTCGTTAGGGACGGCGATACGCTTCAGGACATGGTGGGTGGTACCATAGACGGGAGTGGGAGTTCTACACAGATAGACATGGGCGAAACCACCTGGAACAAACGCGTGAATACCTCCGTCGAAAGCGTTGCAAGGCTGGCGTACCTTGAGAAAGATAGCGGTCGACCTGAACGGTATATTTATTGACTGAGATGGACTGTCCTGGGACGAGGGTGCCCTTGTTCTGAGCGTAGGCCTGCATCTGTTGGGCCATTCGCCGTTCGGGATGGTCAACAAGGATGGCCTGCTTCGTACAGCAACGCCCGCCAAAGTTCCAAGCCGCCCGTATGGGTCTGCCACGTGCGCGACAACATCCATTACCCATATTTGGACGACCACTGTAGCTTTCGCGAACCGACGTCACTTGTCCCGCTAACTTGTCCAGATCTCAACATTTCACGGTCGTCGTCGTCGTCCTCATCCATCTCTCACCTATCACCATGACCGACAAACATCATCTTCTCCCAACCCTTTCCGATGCCGTTCCCTTCTCGAGACCTGGAACTCCTGGAGCCCACGGACCTCTTGCCATTGGTTTCGTGGGGTTGGGTGCGATGGGCCGACCGATGGCTCGTAATCTTGCCCATTATCGTGCCTTGCATTCTCCAGGTGCACCTCCTCAGCTTGTCTGGAATAGGACTATATCGAAGGCAGAGAAGCTCGTTGCTGAGCTCGGCGAGGACAAAGTGCAGGTTGCTCAGACTCCGGGCGAGATCGCTCTCGAATGCGACATAATCATCACCTCTCTGTCAGGCGACGAGGGTGTCAAAGCCATGTACCAACAGTTTGCGGCTGCTCTTCAGGCAAGTAGCATTCGTATGACTGTCTAACTCTTGACTGATGCGTCGAAGCTAGCAATCCAAACCGACTCGTAACAAGATCTTCGTTGACACCAGCACCGTACGCCCAATGATATGATCCCCCCAATATCTTCATAAACTTACGCGATCTGTAGATATACCCCACACTAGCCGGTACGCATTGTCCTGTTGTCTCTATTTACATATTCCCATGGAAAAACAGGCGAGCTCGATGCTATCATCTCTGCCATTCCCCACTGTCATCTCGTAACCGCACCCGTTCTGGGCCCACCTGCAAGTGCTGAAGACGCATCCCTGGTTATCTGCATGAGCGGAGACTACCGATCTAAGAAGGAACTGGCCCATCTACTTGTACCGGCTGTCGGGAGGAAGGTCTACGATCTCGGCGGAAACTTGGAGAAAGGTCAGCTTCCTTCGTTCTATATTTACCTCTCTACTCGTAGTATTGTAACTCATTCACGTTACTTTACCTTAGCTCCCACCTTTAAACTTATTGGAAACTCAATTATTCTCGGGTCTCTCGAGGTTCTCGCTGAGGCGTTCACCATGGGCGAGAAGTCTAACATCGGCCAGGACATGGTCTACCAATTCATCAAAGGTGACTTGTTTATCGTCTCACTGATGAGCTGTTCTAACGTTCACTATGTTCTGCGGTATAGATATGATGCCTGCACCTCTGTAGGTACTCTAGGGCAACTAGAAACGTCATGTTGGCTGATGTGTTATCTATAGTCTACTCGCCTATGGTGACAAGATGCTCCACGACAAGTTCGATGGCTCAAAGGGTTTTGCGATTGACGGTGGAATCAAGGACGCTACGTATGCACTGGTTATATCTCGCGATATCTTTGATGGTCGCTCACCACTGGTTTGTTCATATAGTCACATTCGTAAACTCACGGCGGAGCATAACAGCCCCATGCCCGTTGTCGACACGGCGCACCAGCACCTTCTCACTGCTCGTGCTCTGCATGCACAGGCTGAGAGGGCTGGTAATGCTACTTTCCCTATTCTCGATTGGTCGGCGCTTGTCGCAGGGACAAGGGCTGCAGCTGGGCTGGATGCTTTGGACAGCAACAAGGTCCGTGTCGTCTTTTCAATTTCTGGCCGCGATAGAGGTTTTGGCTTACAAGTCATTTGCAGCACTCTGGTCTCGTGAGGGAAGATTGAGGTGATATGATAGACGAGCGGTAGGCAACTTCGGACAATGAAGCATAAAGTGTAAACGTGAATGTATATTTTCGTGTGTATTTGAAGAACATCGAACTCCTTGTACTCCACTCATTCGGGCGTTGTTGAGCTGCTGATCAAGACTGTCAGTTTCAAGTCAGCATGACTCAAGGTATTGGACTCACCTTTGAGAATAATCCTACAGCACGACAACCCTCTTCAGCGCATCGAGCGTCGTATCAGGCGACATGTTGAACGCAAACTTCGCCTGAGGCGCATACTCCCTGACCGCATTTATCAACGCCTCAAAAGTGACTGTCTCCTTCGGTGTGCCCCTGACTCCCCATCCAAACATCACCGTCTCCCACTTCTTCTCCTGCAACTTCTGTTTCCACTCCTCGAGTGTCGTGTCGAGATCTGTCGTCTCGATGAAGAACCCTTCGATGGGATAGCCTGCTGAGGCGAGCGAGGCGAAGCTGCTGGTTATGGCTGTTTGTATACGCTCTGGGGTATAACCGGAAGTGGCAATCATGGGGTGGTTCCAGTGAAAGCCTACGCCCAGGATAAGAGGGGCCATTGTTTTTTGTTGGAGGGTAGGAGAGGAAGAGTTTTGTCGGGGATGCTGTGATGGGCGACTGAGATGTGAACCCATTTCTCTTTGCGGTTCGACATTATATACTAGGCGTAGGGCTCGTAGCGCAGGTATCGTGTAATCTCTCGGCCTCCGAGCTACTAGGGCCATCAAGTCGATTGAGCGGAGTCCATATTGCGACGACGTTGCTGATTGATCTCATGGTCTGTACGTATGCCTTCATAAGGTGAGGAAACGGCGTAGCACAAGCGGTGTGAAGTGCACTACAGAATTGTTGGCAGAGCAAACGGCGAACTCGTTTTCAAGGCATGGGTCGGAGGACCAGCGCCACGTGGCTCTGTTGTAGTAAATTGTCACCAACGTCGCGTCAAGCTTTCTCTCCGCGCCGTGCAATGCCTGCAGAAGCAAGCATGTCTGGCTCGGACTATTCTCAGCTCTCTGTCTTCAGTCTCAATTGCTGGTATGCTCGTCTTGTGCTCATTGGGCTTTCTTTTAGGACTAATGCAATTTAAGGGGCTTGAAATATGTCTCGAAAGACCGGTCTGACCGTATATTCGCCATCACCAACTTTCTCTCACAGGCTCAATACGACATTGTCGCCTTACAAGAGCTATGGGTGTACTCGGATTATGAGCTCGTCCGTACAAGCGTTTCAAAACGGCTGCCACACTCCAAATTCTTCTACAGGTGCGTAATTCTATATTGCCTGTTTTTAACTACCGTCCAAACCGTCTATGCTCTTAGTGGTGCCTTGGGCGCTGGGCTGGCAATCTTCACTCGTTTCCCTATTATCGCGGCTACGATACACCCGTATTCTCTGAATGGCTCTCCCATAGATGTTGCCGGAGGCGACTGGTTTGTGGGCAAAGCTGCTGCCAGTGTACTCATCTCGCACCCGATACTCGGCCAAGTCCAGATCTTCAACACGCATGTACGTCTTCTTCTTGCTCTGAAGGTTGTCCGGTTCTTAACACAGCGTTCAGCTTTTTGCCAAAGGCGGCGAGGGAGGCCCTGAACATCACAGAGCACATCGACTGGTGAATGCATGGGAGTTCGCCAAACTCGCCAAACAGTCTGCAGAGCTCGGGCGATACGTTATAGCGGTAATAGTTCCTGCTTTAATTCACCATGTGACTGACTGACAGGTGACAGCTGGGAGACTTTAACAGCATACCCACAACACTACCAATGACAGTCATACGTGACCATGCCGCTCTCCGGGACGCGTGGACCGAAACACACCCTTCGCCCCCTTCCTCGTCTTCTATGCTTTCCCCGTTCGACTGTATTCAAGCCTTCGGTGTCACCGCCGACTCGCCAATAAATTCTTATTCTGCAGGAAAACCATTGGATGCCTTCGCTCTCGCCGGTCAAGGCAAACGTCTCGACTACGTCTTCTACCGCGATCCTCATGTCCCACCAACAGGCGGGTCAAAATCACTCCCACAGCTCAAATGCAGCAACACGCGTGTCATGCTGACTGAGAACGTACCCGGTCGTTCGTTCTCCTACTCCGACCACTTTGGTCTGGAAGCCCGTTTCGAGATACGACATCCCGAGGCTCAGGATCACACCCTACCTTCCAATCCTTCGCCGTACACCTCGGACCTTCCCAGCGTAACCTCTGTGGCAGCAACCTCCACCCCTGGGCCACCTTCCACGCATCTTTCGTCCGATTCCGCCACGACTGTCCTACAAGCATTGACGACGTGCTACCGCCACGCACGTGTGCGGTCGCAACAGGAGTTGACAGTGTTCGTGCTGTGCGTCGTTTTACTCGTGGGACTGATAATTGGTTCTGCGTGGTTGCCACATGCTGCTTACGCCCCAGTGTTCGTGTTTTTGGCGGGGCTTGCTACTTGGTTGGGGACGACAATGCTTTATGTTGGATTTGTGTATGGGAAATGGGAGATTAATGCATTGATGAACGTGATTGAAGAGTTGGAGCTCTACAGGAAGGGGATGAATGGGGGACTCGCCGGACAGTCATGAACTTCTAATATCTTGCCTTATTGGGATTCTCTGGATACATATTACGCACATCTATACTTTTCTCAACATAGGGATTCATATATCCCGTAGCACGTATGGTTGTCGCGCTCGCTCAAAGTATCGTTGCAAGTTTCATGGAAGGAAGGATTTCCCAAAGCGGCGGCACGCGCCACAGCTCCGGGTTGTCCACGTCGCGTCGACTCGCAGGACGCAGTGCTCTGCTCATCATCACAACACACCGGCCAGCTCTCCGTCCCCTCTCCGCCCTTTGCTCAGGCTCCTCTCCCGCCATGTCCCTCACTTATACCAAGAAGGAGGAGGAGAGCGGTCTTAGCTCATACTACAACAACAAAACGACCATAATCCAGGAAGCACGCGTCTTCAATGAATCTCCCATTAGCCCCCGGAAATGCAGAGCATTGCTCACTCGGATCGTGTATTTACTTTATATCGGAGAGACGTTTGGGACTCAGGAGGCTACGACACTGTTCTTCGGGACTACGAAATTGTTTCAACATAAAGACGTGAGTGAAAGCGGTCTGCTGCAATAGTTCAGTAACTAAAGTTGTTCTGTCGGTCCGTGGACTTGTAGAGTGCGCTCCGGCAGATGGTCTACCTCGCCATCAAAGAATTGGCCTTGACGGCTGAGGACGTCATTATGGTGACGAGTAGTATCATGAAGGATATGCAACCCAACTCGGAGGTCATATACAGGCCAAATGCCATTCGGGCGTTGTGCCGCATTATCGACGTATGTCCTCCGAATATGCTTCATCTACCTGTCCGTTAAGACTCATACATGTGTATTACCATAGCCATCCATGGTCCAGGGTGTTGAACGTTTCTTCAAAGCCGCCATTGTGGACCGCACCCCCTCCATCTCGTCTGCCGCCCTTGTCTCCGCCTACCACCTCTTCCCCGCCGCCAAAGACGTCGTGAAACGATGGGTGAACGAAGCACAAGAAGCTGCGAACGCCAAATCCTCGTCTGGGTTCTTTGGTGCATCGGCGTCCTCTGGTGGATACCTCGGTTTCGGTGGTGCATCGACTCAGAACACCGGGTACTCGCCCATGCCCTCGACGAGTTATATCACGCAGTACCATGCACTTGGTCTCTTGTACCTCATCCGTCAACAGGACAGGATGGCGATCACAAAAATGATTCAGCAGCTTGGTGGAGGGAAGACTGGGTCTGGGACGGTGCTGAAGAACCCGATGGCACTGTGCATGCTTATTCGGTACGCTGCAAAGGTAATGGAAGAGGATCCAAAGTGAGCAACAATATATAACTGTAGACCGTTTCCTCTGATCACTGACCATTGTATATAGCGTGCAGAGGCAGATGCTAGAAATACTTGAGGGATGGCTGCGCCACAAAAGTGACATGGTCAACTACGAGGCCGCCCGTGCTATCTGTGAGATGAGGAACGTCACCCCCGCTCAACTG
Source organism: Stereum hirsutum FP-91666 SS1 (assembly GCF_000264905.1). Classification (NCBI taxonomy): domain Eukaryota; kingdom Fungi; phylum Basidiomycota; class Agaricomycetes; order Russulales; family Stereaceae; genus Stereum; species Stereum hirsutum. The sequence continues at coordinate 2,797,645 of NW_006763131.1, forward strand.
ACGAGACCGATTGCTGGTGAGTAGAAGTGGTACTTCGCAAGATCCGACAGTTCCTTATTCCTTTCAGTTCTGCAACTCTTCCTCTCCTCCACCAAACCGACGCTCAAATTCGCCGCAACACGCACACTCGCATCTCTCGCTCTTGTTCACCCGGCTAGTGTGGCGACCTGCAATGTCGACTTGGAGAACCTCATTTCGGACTCGAACAGGAGCGTCGCCACATATGCTATCACGACCCTTCTCAAGGTTCGTTCCTTATATAAATCTTCATAGTAGCATCTTTTCAGCTTTCACCTCTTACACCATCCAGACCGGCAATGAAGCCTCCGTCGATCGCCTCATGAAGCAGATCACCGGTTTCATGAGCGAAATCTCAGACGAGTTCAAGGTTATCATCGTCGACGCCATCCGTTCTCTCTGCCTCAAATTCCCCACCAAACACATCGCCATGCTCGGTTTCCTCTCTGGTGTCCTCCGCGATGAAGGTGGCTACGACTTCAAGCGCGCTGTCGTTGAAGCCATCTTCGACATGATCAAGTTCATTGGCGATTGCAAGGAGCAAGCTCTCTCCCATCTGTGCGAGTTCATCGAAGATTGCGAGTTCACGAAATTGTCGGTTCGCATTCTTCATCTCCTGGGAATCGAGGGGCCCAAGGCGCCACAGCCGGCGAAGTATATCAGGTTTATTTACAATCGTGTCGTGCTGGAGAACGCGACTGTGCGTGCGGCTGCTGTCGCTAGTTTGGCGAAGTTTGGGATCAGCGCGGATGATGGGAAGTTGCAGAAGAGTGTAGCTGTCCTCCTGAACCGGTCAGTCTGCTTGGCCGTTAACTCGTCACGTATACGAACTAATCTTCATCTGTCACAGCTGTCTTGATGACGTTGATGACGAAGTTCGGGACCGCGCCGCTATGTACTTGAAGGTATTGAAGGCTCCTCCATTGGCCGAGACCTATGTGAAGGACGGTACGCTATTTTCTGTCTGGTCTCACTCTGACGTCCGCTGATTGTCCACCAGACTCTGTATTTTCCTTGTCTGCCCTCGAGGCAAAGCTGGTGACATATGTCAACGATCCAGAGGCCAGTGAGCAGCCGTTCGACGTCACTTCGATACCAAAAGTCAGTCGTCAACAAGCGGCTCAGGATGCGGCCCGTAAGTTCATCTTGTCATACTTCGGGTATCCGGCCTTTCACTTACCCTTGGCTCTCAGGTCCAAGCACATTGGATACCATCGGCGCTCCGACAGCCAAGAAATCCTCGCCGTCCCCTCCGCCACCTACTGCCGAGGAAACCCAGTCCGCCTACCTTCAACAGCTTGCGGAGGTTCCGGAACTGGAGCCGTACGGACCCGTGCTTCACAGCAGTGCGAAGCCGGTACAACTCACGGAGAGCGAGACGGAGTACCAGGTGTCGTGTGTCAAGCACATATTCAAGGAGCATGTCGTCTTCCAGGTGAAATATATTTATGTTCTACGTCATGTTCGAGCTAATTCTTACTGCTGCCACATTAGTTCAATGTATCGAATACCCTACCAGACACCGTCCTCGAGCAGGTGTCTGTCATCATGCAACCATCTGCAGATTCTGGTTTGACAGAAGACTTCATCATCCCGCTCCCATCGCTCGCCGCGACAACTTCACCAGGGATTGTCTATGTCTCCTTCACACTCGACTCGCCAGAATCGTACACTATGGCTTCCTTCCAATGTATTCTTAAGTTCATCAGCAAGGAGCTTGATCCCTCAACTGGTGAACCAGAAGAAGAAGGATACGAGGACGAATATCAGCTCGAAGAGGTTGAACTTGCGGCCGGAGGGGACTACATCATCCCGAGCTATGCCAACTTCTCGTCCGAGTGGGATCGTTTGCGGGGAGGCGCGACCGCGACGGAGACGTTCTCGCTTTCCGCAATGGACAGTATCAAAGGTATGCGGCTCTCCTTCTCTCCCTTTCCCCCCTTGTCGCTTCCCTGCGGTGCGACGGCGATTGACCCAACTGACGCGTGATCTTGTTCGTCTTGTTGTCACAGCCGCGTGTGATTCTATCATCGAGATTCTCAACATGGAGCCTCTCGGCGGCTCACAGAATCCCACATCGACGTCGGTGCACACATTGCAGCTCTCCGGGCTCCTCGTGGGCGGAGGGGGTAAGATTTTGGTCCGGTCGAGGATGACGTTCACGAGAGGACAGGGCGTCACGTTGGAACTGGGCGTGAGGGCGGAAAAACAGGAGGCGTGCGACCTCGTACTCGCTGCCATCGGTGGTTGATTCAGTTTTATAAGCTTTCGTTGTTGTTGTCGAGGTAGCGCCGTTTTTGTGTATTGGATTTTTGTTTCGTTTGACTATGGTGGACTGTAGCTTACCCGTTCTGTCGACGCACGACGCGGTGTGCGCTTATTTGGGAGTAACCACATCTTGGTGATATCCCTGTCAGAGTCGAATGATGATTCGAACCCAAGGAGAGACAATGGGCGGGGAATGATCAGCGTCAGAGCCCGAGCCCGTCGGGGCAAGGGTGCGATAAGTAGATAAATCCACGGACCTCCACGAGTATGGTCAGACGAAAGAGAAGATAAAAGCTGGTCTAGGCTGGGACCGCGGGGATGAGCACACCACTTTTCTGGCCCTACGGATATCCTATCAAGTGGGGGTACAAATGCATTTGTGCTGATACGCGCACGAAGTGCCTGTGTCAGCCCGCTGTGACTGACTGGCTTACTTCACTCGAGGACTGTGCTGTGCGCCCGAAAGCTAGCCCAGTACCGCGTTACTTATAAAAACCCTGTGAGACCGACGGCCGTGGAACGAAGGAGATGTGTCCCCAGAGTCGCAGTCTTGTGTTTCACTACCCCACAATATTCACCTGCTTTGACGCTTGAGCTTGAACGTCCGCCCCATCCGAAACCGACTGGAGCGCTGCTCCGCTCACCGTCCGTAAATATCGCCATCTCGGACCTACGCACTCTCCCAACATATTTAGAGGACAAGGCCACCGCAGATCACACTCATAGGGCCCTGTCGACATTATATCTATTATAATGGCCTCTCCGCCGCTGCCGAGTGCGAAGGTCATCCACGTAGACACCCGTGGGGCAGTCATTCTAGAGGAAGAGTCACCCGAGGTTCGTGCGCAAAGCGGTATCTCTCTTTCCTTCGTACGCTCATTCACGGACACGGCAACATGGAATTCGCTAGACAAGGGACAGTCGAGGAATATATCTTCCCAACTACATCGAACCGGTCTCACATATCGCTGTAGACGTGAGTTGTATGAGCCATCACACCATCCACGGCGCTAAAGTGATTTCTCGCATTTGCAGATCGGGGGCTCGCTCGCGAAGGTCGTCTATTTCACCCGTTCTCCTGATCCGCCTTCATCACCTTCTATCGCTGCTACGAACGGAAACACCACGCATAGCAGCGGAGTCTCGAGCCCAGGATGGTCTTCTCCTCCCACATCTGATGATGGCCAGCGACAGTCCCCGCCACCACCACCGTTCCCGAAGCAAAATGGAGCGCTTACACCCATGGTCCTCGAAACGACCGCCTCTAACCATCTCCTGAGCCATTCTCACATTCATAATCATAACACGAACGGCCACGCTCTCGCTGGTATTGACCAACTCATACTCCGCCGCGCTTCATTACAACATTTCCCTGGCGGGTCCGTGAACTTTGAGCGATACGAGACGGATAACATCGACGAATGTGTCGAGTTCATTCAGGACCTCATCGCACGCTCGGCGAAAGTGAATGGCGTGTCAATAGAGGAGATGCGGCGGGGCGTGAAGATCATGGCCACGGGAGGGGGCGCGCACAGGTTCTACGAGCTGTTCAGCGAGACGTTGGGCGTCGAAGTGCGCAGGGAGGACGAGATGGAGTGTTTGATTGAGGGGATGAAGTTCATCACGCTCATTCCTGACGAGGTCTACTTCTTCTCGGACGAGCTCATCCAATCCGTAACACATCCTACGACGGGCTCATCCGCGGCGGCGTCGATCTCACCACAACTGTCGAACGGTCCTCCTGCCAAACCATCTGCACCGCTGGAACGACCGAGTCCGGATCCTCCTAAATATGCAGTGACGTTTCAGACGCATCCGACGCCACAGTTGCCTTGCTTGCTCGTGAATATTGGGTCTGGAGTTTCGGTCATCAAGGTGGATGAGGATGGGTCGTTCGAGCGTGTGAGCGGGACAAGTTTGGGAGGCGGAACGCTCTGGGGTCTCCTCAGTTTGCTCACGGGAGCGAGGTCATTTGATGGTATGTCGGTTTCCTTTCCATATACCGTTTGTTTCTTTTGGCTGGAAACCCCAACGTAACCGTCGATATGACTGATCTGGGATTCGCGTGCGCAGAGATGCTGGCGTTTTCGGAACGAGGCGACAATGCGACAGTGGACATGCTCGTGGGAGACATCTACGGGCAAGACTACAGCAAGTTGGGTCTCAAGTCGACGATGATCGCGAGTTCGTTCGGGAAGGTGTTCAAGAAGGGGCAGGAGAAGGGGAAGTTCTCTCCCGAGGACATCAGCAAGAGCCTGCTCTACGCGATCTCGAACAACATCGGGCAAATTGCGTACGTCTCCATTTCTTTCCTTCTACTTTCGAAGTCCTCGGAATGTGCCGGTAGCTGACGGCGAGGTTGGGATGTGCAGGTTCATGAACGCGGAGAAGTATGGGCTGGACAGGATCTACTTTGGTGGTTGCTTTATCCGTGGACACGCAGCGACGATCGCGACGCTCTCGTATGCGATTCGATTCTGGAGTAAAGGCACGAAGCGGGCGTTGTTCCTCCGGCATGAAGGATTCCTGTGCGTTCATGTTCTCTCTTGCATTTCTAATCCTCTCACGACATCCATCTGTCGTTCTCACATCTCGTTCCATTATTCTCATGCTGGCCGATTACCCTCACACACACTACATTTGTACTGACTTTTCTGGCATATCATAACAGCGGTGCTATCGGCGCCTGGATCAAGAATATTGATGAAGAACATACATCTGAGACATCCTCGGCTTCGGGTGATGCATGATGCATGATGCCGCCCGCCCAATGTACATGGCAGATGTATCAGCGTACCCATATTCATCAAGAAACGAAACGAAACACATCCAACCGCTGCGCATTCCATCCCTCGACACAAATATCCCACTTCCACCAACAGCCAGCTTCATCTCTCCCCGCTTTGCTCTGACACCCTCCCGTTGCATATTTCCTCTTCGTTCGTTCGTTCGCCAGGTTGGATATTGGATGCTTTTTTTCTTATTTATGTCCATCTAGTTCACTTCACTTCAAATTGTCGGATTCATTCCTTCCGAAAGCTGCTGTATCTTTATCTGTATGATAGATCTGACCCCCCTGTCCCAAGCTGATTGCTGAAGCGCTGATGCCGCACTCTTAAGTTACTTATTTTGCTCCTCATACAGTACGGTACCCTGGAACATCAATAATGCGATGCGATGTTGCCCTTGGAGAGTTTCCACCCACTTGGTCTGGTCGCGCCAATTACTCAGTCTAATCATGCAGGGTTGTATACAATGCATACGCATGCGACGCTGAGTGCGTTCGAGTTGCGGCGACCGTCGTACATACATACATGTTTTTGCTACCAGGACCGACGACGGACGTCGGACGTGCCAGAACAGGTTGAAACTGGTTTGGGGATCACGCCACTGTGATGCGAGGACATATATCATGGACGGACCTTGTTTAGACCTTGATAAATGGTATGTATAAGTATGCAACTTAGGAGGCTGTAGGAGAACGTGCCATGTATCTGTAAGTATAGCTGTGGCGAAGCCACTGATCAATGATTAGAAGCGGATAGGTACGGCCATAAATGCTCTGTAAGGCCATGTAAAGTGTGGCGGTGTGATCCGGGTACGACGTGAAAATAGATTACGACAGATGTGTTTACAGGTTTTACTTACAGCTGTGCACTGCGCCATGCACGCACGATGCAGCTGTAATTATGTATCGTATCATATCATGCAAACAGCAGTTGGCAGTGGCTGAAACGACAACTTGTCGTTCGAGCGACGAGGCTAGAACATTTCGCATGGGGTGCGGACGACACGGATCTAATCATGCTTTAGTAGTTTTATGTTGTTGGCGAATTTGGTTGATGGGTTTGTTATAGGTGGGTGGGTTACATGCATGGCGGGCCTTTCGGGCGGGTAGAGACCCGGTTCGGGTGTTGTAAACAGACAATCACAAGTCGGAGAGGGATGAACACAGGGACTGAGAATTTTGAGCGGAGTGTGAGCTGTCGAGCGCCTGGGGATATGTTCCTTGTGCGAACTCGCACAAGGTGCTCGTATGTTCGGGAAGGCAAAAACACCGAGAGTTTGAAAGACTGGAAGGAAGCGGGACGAAGAGACAGGGAGGGCACGAAAGGGGGTTGATGAGCAGCGGTGATGGCATGTCATGATGCAAAGAGCATGTAGCGAATGCCGACATGACGTTGCCGATTTTGAATATTTGCTGGAGCAAGGCTCAGGAGGGGACCGAAAACCGGACTACTAATGGTTGGGGCAGAAAATTAGAGCAGCTGAGGAGGAGACGGCGGTGAAGAGGCCGAGAGTGGCTCAGTGGCGTAGCCCGGCCCTGGTTGGCTGACGGAGCGTGAGATCTTGAGATTTAGAGACGCGGCGCGGCTTGACGACCTCGATGCGGTCATCTGCCACGTGCGAACATGCGACATGTCCCTACAGGCACAAACGCATCCAGTGGCTCAGCGCGGGTGAGTAATGCACGATAATGAGGACTAAATAGCGGCGACAATGAATACGACAAGAACAACGGGGAAAAGGAAGGGGATTAATATTGGCGAAGGGCGTGCAGGGCCGGGTGCTGAAGGGGAATGCAGGATCGGAGCATTTCAGTCAACCATGTAGCACCTCTTATTAGTCAGCACTTCTAATTTACATCGCTCTCACAAAAAACAGCTGCAGCGCTCTTGTTCGCGTCCGCTCTCTCCCGTCCCTACCACCACCATCTCCCCCCAAATGGACCCCGCCTTTTCGTCCTGGTCCCAGGAGGACTCGATCTCACAAAAGCAGCAGCAGTCTGACAAGGACAAGCCAAAGAAACCTCGCCATCGTCACTCGGCTCTCCAGCTAGCCGCTCTCAATGAGCTCTTTGACAGAAATGACCACCCGCCGCTCGACGAGCGCCAGGCTTTGGCAGAGCAGCTCGGAATGTACGTATCCTCTATGTCTCCTCTACCCTAACCTCCCCCCTCACACATATCGTGCTCGTCGTGCAGGGAGACAAAGACAGTCAATGCCTGGTTTCAGAATAAACGGGCCTCTACTAAAAAGCGCCATCGCGGCGGTCCCGCTCCTACTTCCACCAACCCAAACCTGGACCTCCCTCCTATATCCGCTATCCTTGCTTCTACTCCCGGCTCCTCATCCTCTGCCCCCTCTCGCTCCCTCGAACGCGACGCTTACGACGCTGACTTCCACGTACCCACACTGCCCCCACCCCGTATAAACAAGCATTCCGTTCGTCCCCACCAGGTCGTCGTACTAGAGGAGACGCCCAGACAGCACTCTCCCTTCTATGCCGGCAATGCTGACCACCACCATTCCTTCGACCGAGGCGTAACGCCACCGCCAGTGGATTTGCCAGCTCGCCCTCGTATGCGCATGCGTCCCTCTTCCCAGCAGACGGACGAACTTCGCAAATTCTATCAGGTGAACCCACACCCAACAAAGGAAGAGCGAGAGGAACTAGGACAACGGATCGGGATGTAAGTCGATCTTCCCTCGTTCTTCAACGTGATTAGATATGACTCAGCCTCGTGCCATCATGCCACTTTTCCACAGGCGCTACCAGTCCATCACAAATTGGTTCCAGAATCAGCGAAGTTTAGCCAAGAAGCGCCAGGAGGAGGATGCCGAACTCGAGGCAGAGACCGCACACAAGGAAAAGGCAGAACGCATCTACGCCTCGTTTCCGCCTGCACACAACCATCCCCCATCGCATCCTTCTCTCGCTGCTTTACTCAACAGGTCAACACGCTCCCCAAGCGCACCACCCTCCAATGCTTCCGCATCTTCCAGAGCGTCGCCCTATCGCAATCTCCTGCCTTCTCAGCGTCCCCGACGGACTCGGCCGGAGGCCCATCAGCTAGAGGCGCTTCAGAAGCTGTACAATCGCACCTCCAACCCTTCCATTGAAGAGCGCAGTGCTTTGGCACTTGAAGTGGGAATGTATGTGTTCAATCATCACGCGGTTTTAGCGCATAAGCGCCCGTTTTGCTGACCGAGCCACTCCTTGTTTCGCCATTTTTTTTTTCATGTAGGGACCTCGCCAAAGTTACGAACTGGTTCCGCAACATTCGTCAGACCGCTCGCAAGCGCACACGAAAGCATGGCGATGACGGTGACACCGACAGTCTGCCTCTTGACTCTGCGTCCGTCTCGAGAGCGGCCACACCCTCCTTTTCGTCCTCGTCGTCCACCGGCATGCGAGACCACGACATGGATACCGACCTCGACGATGGCGATCATCCTATGGACGAGGACGACCGCTACTTGCGCGTACAGCAGCCCATGCCTGTTCGTGTCCCGAGCAACTCTGATCCCGCCAGCGACGAAGAGGACCACGAACCAAAGACACCTTCGCCCGAGCCTGCTCCAATGCCCGCGCCGCGATCGTTCACCTCTGTTGCGTACATTCCTCAGCCCATCGAGCGTACACGAGAGCTGCCATTCCACGTCGACCCCGATACCTATGCAAAATTGAAGCAACTTCCTGGTCGCGTTTCCGGTGTGGAGGTCGAGGACGCCCTGCTATTGCTCGGCTTCCACCACCATATCGTGCACTAGTAATCTGGAGCTTCACTATTTATTTCGATGGCACATGATGCGGGACGCCTCTACACATTGACGGCCGTCTACCCCAGCGCGATTGCTCCCCTTCTTGTGCATAAAATACTTACTCGCCGCTGTTGCCGTACTTATATCATACTGGCATGTGTGGCGCGCCACACAATTGTTTTGTTCACCACCACCACCACCACCACTTCGTTATATTTTGTTGTTTCTGTTTTTTTATGTTATTCCTGCTGCAGCACCCCGAACGTTCTCGCACGATTTGACTCAGACTGTGACTGTTTGCAAAATATTGTACATTCCCCACCACTAAACCTTCGAATGGGTTCCGCCTTCCAAGAGAAGGACCTTGGGAAGACCATTCGCAGTAATCGACATCGTGCCATTCCTCTTTCTGTTTAACGTATTATTCTCTATGTGTCACCCTGTCTGTCGCTGTGTGTTTGTTTGTGTCTGCTCGTTTGTTTGCTCTTTCCGCCCGTCCGACTCTTATTGACACATCGAAACCTCCCTTTTTTTGTTCATCATGTTCACCGTACAATACTCTTTCTGCTCGCTCGTCCGTCCTTGTCCGACTCGAATTTGTCTCTTTCTATTTTATTGTTCTGCTCCCGCGGGCCTGTTCACGCTCTTGTTCAAGTTATAGTATTCGACAACCCTGAGACCGAGTTATCAGTAGGCTTAGGCTCTGCGTTCATTATAGCTCCTTCTGAACCTGTGATCCTCTGAAAGTAGTCCTACGGACACCACTAAAGCATTCATGAGCCGCACGGTACCTGCATGCCAGTGGATGCCTGTCCGTAACGATGTAGAACTCATTCTAGTCCGACAGGCATCCAGTGTAGTAAAGGAGTCGACCTTGCGCATGCGCTTTCTCTGTGCGGATCGACTGTGGTTAACTCTAAAACTCCAAACTGCACGACACCCTCCCACACGAGGCTTCAAGCTTCGAGATTCCTCAAGTTCCGCCACCGCATGGTGCATGGGTAAGTTGAACACACGAGACCTGGCAGGCTGCTCTTGATGTGGTGTTGATTTGGAGCTCGATAACCTAGAATTGGCTCATACCAAGCAGAATCACGAACTTGAATGCCCGCCATGTTTCTTCTGGATCGATACTGTAGTCTAAGCTTTGAACTTGAAGGTTTGCACTTAGGGTGTGATAGAGCCGGAATGGTGTTAGGCTTCGACTTCTGCGTGGTACGAGCACGCGAAAAGTTCAAAAGGGGGTAGGTCATTGCCAACGATTGAGTTGCCAGTCCGCCCGAGGATCTGTGTCAGGCAGGCTGAACCTGTTGGCGGTTCGACCCGCTTCGCTGACCCGTGTTGTATCTACGCCAGACTACTAGGCTATGCCGGATGCTCGAGCTAATATGATGGACTTTCCGTTGCTGGCCCAATCCTAGAGGAATCCAGTAAGAGAGAGCTGTGTTCTTCCTGGTCCGAGGAAGGATTCACACCCGTCATGCATGTATCGTACTACATAGCACTTACCCCAATTGTCAACCGTTCTTACCATGATATCAAGCGCCACTGACGCTATCGCTAGCCTGAGTATTTCTCGCCGGACATACGACCAAGAGGAGCAGTACGAGCACAGGCAGAAGCAGTAGGGCGCCGCAATAATGTCGGCATCCTTCTTACAACTTTCCACGGATAGAATTTTCAAGCGTCCGAGGCCACAGGATCAGATCGCGTGTCTGTTCTCTCACCGTCGTTGCATGATTGTATCTGGGCACAAGCTACAGACGGGGAAGCGTATTGTTGTCGATGATACAATGGATCCCGAGGCTGTCGGGCGTTATGCGCTACAGGTGAAAATACAGGGTTAATCTTCTGCCGAAAGGGGCCATTTATGGATCGCAGAGGGGTCTTGAAGATTGTTCGAAAATAGAGGCAGAGAGAAAAGGAAATCCAAAAATGAAATGTCACATGTATCCATCCGTAGTGGTGAGAGATGCTGATGATGCAAGAGAAGCGGATAAGGTATAGGGATGCAGGTATCCAAATATGTGACGGTGCGAGTGCGAAGGGAGAAGAAGATCGGTCCTGTATTCCGCGTACTAGATGCTACGGGTAGCCGTGAGTAAATAGTCTCAGGTTCTAAGACATGGAATGACCAACCATTCTGGCGTTATCGTAAGAGCGAGAGTGAAACTGCACAAAGCTCCCAAAACGACAAGTACTAGTAGGTTTCTCTCCACGTAGGTACGTGTGACCTCGATGGCGGTGGACTTTCGAGCCCTTGTGCGTCCCAACCCAACCTCATCGGTACGAGAGGCGATGTACTCTGCTGATGTTCGCTGAGCATCCTTGATCAACCTTGATGCGCTTCCAGGAGATCTGTCGAGGTCGCAGAAAGTCGGTAGAGCGAGGGTGCGGGCGAGGTGACAGAGTGCACTGTCCCGCTGTTCTGCGCCGCGCGGTGCGAATGAAGACGGCGATGAGATGATCCATGAAGTGTCTTGCTCCAAGATGATATCGATACCATCCCGCTTCCTCTCCAGTGCCAGTTCAACCTCATCCTCATTACGCCTTCGGCAAACCAGCTCGCAGTCGGCCTCCTCCTTCAATACTTCGGCAACGACGTCCCATATCGGTCGGCCTCCCGGTGCAAGACGCGAAAGACGATTCTCCAGCCATGCATGGGGCATGTGCTGAGGAGCGCGAAGAGAGTGATTTGTGGATGTGATATCGTTCATCGAAGAGAGAGGCGAAATAGGATTATTAGGTATACGGACTCCAAAGATTCTGTCGCGTGTGTCCAGTGTGAAGTGTGCTCCGATGTTGACCTCGAGTTCCCTCTCCCTCTGACGCCACTCTTGCACCATAACTCTGCCACCCCCTACATCCCACATCCCACACCGACACCCTGCCCCAAGCTCTGTGTCTGACTCAAGGATTGGCCAGTTGAGGACGTCTTCGCCATAAACGTCGACGTTGTATGCGAGGCAGTTTGTGCAGAACTCGCGGGCACGAAAGATCAAGGCAGAAGAGAGTGCATGCGCACTGGAAGAGATGAGGGTAGATATGATTGACCGGTGGAGATGGGACCTGACGATAAGGAGTAGTTCGGGGGGTAGTGAGACAAGAGTGAATGTTTGTGCATGGGACGCTGCTACTCGCAGGGTTCCGCATGATTGCAGAGATATAATCTTGTCGAGAATGATCAGCTCGGGTGACAAATGGGCGAGGACTGCATGGGCGAGATACATCCGGGAGGCAAGGAAGCGCTGACTATCTGCGAAGTCGAACATAGCGGAGAGGGCTACAAGCGCAGGATGGGTGAGCAGACCGCGGACAATGAGAGTTGAAGCAAGCTTTTATAGGGCTTCGCGATATCACGATCGAAAGCACAGCAAGAAGCTAGAAAGAACATCATGGTCGGATACTCTGCGAGGGAACCTGTGACCCCCAAGGTTCAAGTTACCTCAAGCCGCATCATCTCGCAATAACTTAGAAGCCCAGTAGCGAGTGAAGTCGCCGTGGTGCCTCTTCCGTTGCACCTCATGTTAGTGAGAAGATACACCAACCTAGTCACGACGATAGACGCTTGCGCTGCATCTAGTAGCCGATGAAGAACACCGACTCCCATGAAACGGTTGTATACGGGGTAAAACAGTCAAAGAATCGTGAATATCGGGGCCACTGCAAAGGGCGGTAAGTTATTTGGACCGTATCTAGGGAAAAGTGTGGTGTTAGTTTTCCTCGCAGCGGAAGAGTTGTTCACCATCGAGAGTTCATGGGAACTTACCATATTCTTTCTCCGTACATTCTCAGGAGACCGCCAATTATCCTCTGAGCCGCATCTGATGAACACAACCTCGGACCGCACTCACCTACCGATTTCCGAAGACAGCAGCCTCATATACTTAGCATCACTGAGCTCGCAGGCCGGGCTAGACTAGAGAGCTCGCTACAGATGGACATCGTGAATTTCATCAGCTAGTTTGATGGTTTGTTCGTAGTGGCAAGGAGAGTGTGGTGCAGTGCTCCTGCTCGCGAGGAACTTACATACACCAAGAGTTCTATCGGAGCGCCAAATAAGGTGGCGGTATCATCGAGTGCACTTTCCCCTTTTGGTGCCACACTACGACAAACTTATGGGCCACGTTCGGTGCAACCAGATCAAACGATGTTTATTCTTTATAGACACCAAGCCTGAAGTAGCTCGACCTGAAGAGAATGGCGCGCTTCTCACATTTGGAAAGTTCTCTACATTGGAGGACAGGTATGGCCAGTGGGATTTTCAAGGTATCAGATTCACAGGCCCCAGAAATTTCATTCATCGTGACCAGTCAGTTACAGTATACAGATTCATACTCCTACGCGTCGTCTGACGATACTTTCCCGAGTTCCTCAACCCCAGAGGTGCAATACCTGCGATGGCACACCATCGATGTACCGGGACCCTTGCACAGGATGCTTTGCCAAGAGAGCATCGATCTCCTTCAAGTCTTCAGCGCTGAGAACTATCTCACCACCGACCATATTCTCGAGCGTACGTTCCGCCTTCCTAGATTCATTGAAATGGAACGTTGTCAGAGTCAAAAATCAATTGGAGGAGTCAAACGGGCAAAGGGGGTAAGACACCGTCTCGAAATAGAAATAGCAAAGATGTGTGAAAGACGTACGAAGAGCCCGGGATGGGAATGATATGCTGCCCAAGGGAGGACACCCAAGCGATGCAAAGCTGAGCAGACGTGCACCCTTTTTTGGCGGCAAGGGCTTTGAGCGCGTCGACCACGGCGGCATTATTCTTCATCACCTGTTGGTTCAGATACACGCATATTTAGCATAGATCGATGGAGGGCAGTGGTCAGATAGGGGAAGAAGAAGTTTTACCTCATCGCTGAAGCGGGTGTAGCGTTTGCGGATATCTCCCTCTACATCGCACGAGCACGTATTGCGAGAAATGTACGAGCGGACAGTCAGTGGAGCCGCGATTGTATATGTGGTCAGCTGTGCTCACCCTCGAGATCATCATTCTTTGTGATTTTGCCAGTCAAGAAACCTCTGCCGAGAGGCGAGTAAGCAAGGATGGCGACGTTGTTCTCCTTGCAGGCTGCAATGACTACAAGAGAGAGTTGCTCAGCGACCAGGAGCAAGATATAGCCAGATTAGCCGTCGTTGAAGCATACCATTCTTAGTTTCCTCTTCATAGCTCCACAAGCTGACTTCGATCTCGCAAGTCACAATGGGAAGGATCTAGCGCATAGCCTCATAGCCCATTAGACTATATCACAAGCCATACATGTTCCACGAAATCACTGACCTTGCTCGCTCTCCTGATCGTCTCTCCTCCAACTTCCGACAACCCGACGTCCTTGAAGAGGCCCTCCTCCTTCAGGGCCTTCAAAGTACGCATCACATCTTCGAGTGGGAATTTCGACTGTTCCATCCTCGCGGGCTCGAAAACATCGATCGCGTGTGTACCGCGGAGTTTGGCAAGACAGTTCTCGACTGAGGCACGCAGGCCTTCGGGACTAAGTTAGGGGAAAGAAGATTATTCAGTGTACGAGGTTGTGAATGCGACGCGATTGATAAACAGAATAGAATGAGACTGACGACAGGTTCACCCCAACACCAACCTTCACTCCACCCTAGAATATGATGTGGATATGCCGACGCCGATGGACATGCCAGTGGTCAGATACTGACTACCAGACGGAGAAGAACCGAGGCACACCTTAACGACCAAAAACGCTTTTTCAACGTACTCGGGGTACTTCTCGAAGAAACGCGCAATGAGCTCTAGGTTGGCCTCGGGAGGGTTGAAACCATAGAACTCCGCTGTAGAACAGATCACCAACCACATCATTTCAGTATCCAATACTAACGGCAAGGTGACGGAGGGGTATGTACCACTGTTGAGCACCATCTTCACCCCAGGAGGTAATTTGTCCATGCCAGCTTTCATAGACTCAAAACATTGTTCGTCTGGGACAGGAGTGGGGATCCATCTGCGGAGGAAAAAAACGAACATGAGCAATACCATGCAGGCGATGAGGCCCATCGTCCATGTTTATTCCACGGCGGTTCGACTTCGCCAGAGAGGAAAATCCGATGGCCGCCGCGAAGTACACAGTAGGACAGAGCATGAAAACACGAACGTCATCATCATAAGTCCATGCTGTATTTGATTCAGAAAGTATCAGCGACATTCTCGAGACCAGTCACCATGAGCCGGGACAGTAGTGGGATCAAACATACACCAATCTTGTAGACGGTAGTGCCAGCTGCAGTTCCACCAAGAGTGACAGTAGCCATGTCGGATACGGCGTCGGATGTGTGTATGGGTGAGTCTAGTGGTATAGCGAAGAGATAGGGGCTAAGACGATGTCGGTGCGAGATCTAAAGGACAGGTGGACAAACACACCTCCTTATATATCTATATTTGAACCCCTGCCTTCAAAGGTACGTACTTACCACGATATTCGTGGAAGTGGATCAAGGAAATCCTATACTATCTACGTCCACCACGGCCCACTGAGAAATCCGACGAACCTACACCGTTGTTTTGCAATTGACTTGCTCTCGGATGGTTGCGCACTGGATATATTTACCAATTAACGCACTCATGCAGAAATGAGGATGTGGGTCCGTCCGTTTCCTTCCAATCCACTCATGTCCGTTCCGTGGCAGACGCAAGCCCCTGTTGCTCGGCATCCATGACGGCCCCGATGTCCATTTCAGGGGCTTAAGCGCCCAATCTGAAACGCGAGACTTTGTTGATCTAATCTAATCTTCAGAGCGTCGGATTACATTTGTGGCTGGTCCTTTGTTGTTTGACGGAGGGTGCTCGATCTAGTTGTACGCAGAACATACAATAACATTGCTCTGAGCACGGAAGCCGCAATCCGTACCGCCGTGCGTCCTTCATGACAGCCATTATACCTCAATGAGGCTGAAGTCCAAGTGCAGTCAGATTCAAACGCTTATTATTAGCAGCGAGGGTGTCATCATGAAAGACACAGTGCCGCAACATGCTTATTTCTCCGGTTACATAGCCCCATCCTGCTAAACTACACTGGCCTTCTCCTTTCCAAGCCAAGCTGCCCTAACCTTTCTCCCAGCGAGACCTCGTGCCACGACCACACGGTCATCCTGCGGCACCACATCCAACGCATTATCACTCCACTTGACTTCTCCCTCTCCATCCAGTTCTTCGATGCTCAGAACCAGACCCTTCACCGGCTTCTCGACGCTGATATATATGTGATCTCCATCTTTTATCGATAGCCGTAGTCCCACCTTCTCTACGCTCGGAAGGTCAAGATGTTTGAATGGCTGTGGCCAATCGGTGTATCGTGCGACAACGGTCGATGTCTCTTTATCCAGGAGCCTTGCATGGACGACGATTGATGAAGTAGATGAAGGGTCACTCGGATTTGGGCTGGGTACAGGGTGGTCGCCCAATTCCGTGGATTGATTAGGAAGAAGGGATATCGGCTGGGCGGATTGCTTTTCCCATGAAGAGCAGAGATCGTATGCATGTAGCTCAAGGATCAGATCACGCTTCTGGAGTGTACTGTTGGTACCCCATATAGCGAGCGTGGCCGACTGTGTTTGGAACGCTCCGAACTCGTAGTTCTTCGGAAGGAAATCAGTTACGACCGAAGTTAGTTGGAAAAAGACGTCTGCCCACCTGCTTCGGCCGGTCATTCTCGCGATTTCTTTCGACCTGGAAGGATATGAGGTCGATCAAATATATATCACAAGCAGCAGACAGACCGTCCTGTATATCCCGATTGTGATTGGATTCAGCTCCCTAGCGATGGTGTAATAGACTGGTTTGGGTCGCAACTACGCAATCTGAGGTTAACGATAGATTCAGGTATACCATCTACGAGGACGCTCACAAAATAATCTGCGATGGCCCAAGACGTCACCGGCCATGTATCATTACTCTGCCATACCAGAACACCTGCGTTCTACCGGGTGCATCAGTGCGAGAGGTCACCTCGCCCATAATGAAGATAAGAACACGTACATATTCTTTACCCTTGCCTCTCCACTCTCGCCTCCAAACCCGATACGCATAGCTCACGGCTTCGCTCTGCATCAGCTGGGTCTGGTACACATGCCTATATAGGATCAAGAAAAAGTGTTATTAACCAAATAAACCCGATATAAGAGGGAGTATACCACTCACGTTTCGAGGTCAGCTGTCAGCCTGAACATCTCATTCATAGGTATCGCAAAGCGCCTCTCAAACATTCCTGCCCGGCAATGTTGTGCCATAATCTTCGATTGTGCGAAATTCTGCTTGGGATCGTCCCGGAGAGAGCCCATCCAGTAGTGTACCGTCCGCAGGTCGGGCATTCCGGGCATACCGAACTCACTAGATGGTAATGAACATGTTAGTGAAATGAGCATACAGAAATGCGAAATCTTGGATGCTTGCCTGACGAATCGTCCACCCATACTTTCATACTCCTGCCACGGCCTCTCCTTGCCACCCCACACATTCCACTGATGAACGTCTCCGATAGTAGGATCAGACGTATCCCAACCTTTTCCACCATAGGGAGAGCCGCGGTGGTATGGGATAGGCTGCGCATCGGAAGACGAGGAGGACGTAAGGCGCTCTACGGTAGAAGGTAGGACATCTTCGTAGAGCACTCGTGCTGGCAGCTGATCGATACCGCCCCACTGGAGAACCATCTGGTAATCTAGTTATCGACAATAGACGTCAGTCAGAAACCGTGTCAAGAAACAGTTATCAGGAGATTATGTGGTCTATGGTGCGCACCTTCGTTATTGCCGCAGAAGATGGCGACAGATGGATGATGCCTCAGTCGTAGCACATTGTCTTCTGCCTCCTTCTTGACACTCTCTACGAACTCGGAGTATGCAGGATAGACGCCACATGCAAACTGAAAGTCCTGCCAGACGAGCAGCCCGAGCTCTGTAATACAAAGAACAAATTTAAATATGCAGGCAAATAACGGAGCCCGGAAAAGCACTCACCGTCACAAATGTCATAGAAGACATCAGGCTCGTAGATACCTCCACCCCATAGCCGAACCATGTTCTGATTTCCGTCTCTTAGCAGCGTCAACCACGCACGATACCTCTCAGCCGTGATCGTGGTCAAGAAGTTGTCCGCGGGGATCCAATTCGAGCCTGAGCCAAACGGTCAAAAAGTGAGAAGAACACGATAGATGCGACATCGGTAGAAAGGTGTCGAGGTTTGGCACATACCACCCATGAACATCCGTACTCCGTTGATTTGGAACAAGAAAGTCGTTCCCTTGCCGTACTGGTCCGCCTCCTCGAGGGGTTCTTGTATCAACTCGACGCGACGGAAACCCAATCGGTGAGATTTCGAATCCAAGATAGCATCCGCCTATATGTAAGATAGTCAGAAAATGATTTCGACAAGAAGAATATCGAAAACTAACCTGATCCAACAAGGTCACTTCTACCGTGTACAAATGTTGACTTCCATATCCAACAGGCCACCATAGTTGTACTTCTGCATCTTCGAAGTTCCACTCAACGACTTTCACCACCTGGGCCACGCCCCCTTCACCATCGCCGCCCTGGATAGAATCGATCTTCAGATCGACTTCGGCTGTACGTATCACATTTCCGCTCAGGTCTTTGAGTGTAACGCTGGCGCGCGGCACAGATTTCAAAGACGTGGCGTCGACGCCTGCAAGCGCGAGATCCAAGACGAATGAGGGCTTGAGGGTGGCTGATACGAGGGCCTGTGCGTGAATTGAGCTTAGGCGGACGGTGGACTTGGCGTAAGTGAGAAGATGTATCGAGCGGTAGGGGCCTGTTCAACCATCAAGATGAGAGCATATCGGGAGGAACAAAATATATCCATGACAGACCAGCAGTCATCAGTTCCGGGCCCTGGAGGTACGATAGGGTACGTATGTGCGCGTGCAGGCAGGTCAATTAGTTTGCTTGACCTTTTGGATGGTGTTCAATCACGACTCACCCAGTCCCATCTGTATTACACAAATAAGCTTTCGGCCATAAAAATCGGCTGTCTGGGACGCTAAATGGATTGACATACCGCCACCCGTACTGAGCCTTGCGTACATATACACGGCTTGGATCTCCCAGGTTGCATGATCCAGCGCGTACCCTCCCGTACTTTGCCTCCAGCGCCTTCCCGATGGCGTATGCCGACTTGAAATGCAGAAGCAGTGTATTCGTCTGGCCAGATCCCCAAAGCAAGAGGCCTGCATTCTTGATAGGGACCTGATAGTGGGGAGCATCTTCTCAACCAACTCAAGACATGAGCTATGGAAATGTAGGCTTACGCGGTAAGTCCTGAACATGTTGTCTGCAGACAGTATTTGTTCTCCATTCTGGGCTGGGGTCAGTATGTGTTGTTGTTAGAGATTTGGAGATTGACTGACGAGGTAGACGTCTGCGAACGTATCCAACCCCTCGAACACCAACTCAGCGTCCAGCTCAAGATTCTCATCCTTCGCCACACTGAACGTCGTCTTGTACAACCATTCCTCCATTCCTACCCCTATTAGTGCCCAAAAATCCGGACAACGACGTCAGAACGCCACCTCTCTCGTGTCAAGCTCAACCTCACATCGCGATGGGAAAAAAGAGACGCACATTGTACTTTATGCTCGTTGAACTCGACGTACGGATCCGGGATCATTCCCGCCTTGAGCAACTCCACATGTACCTCCGACGGAAAAGCCGTAACAGCGCGCCACTTCAACCCCTGAGCATCGTCTGAACCGTCTTCGCTCTTTGTGGTGGAAAGCTCTTCGAGAACAGACTGGACGGACTTGTCTCGCTGCTTCCACTCCCAGTTCTGGTGAATCTCGATGGATTGGACGGTCATACCAGCGGTTCAGAGCCAGTAGTATCGCAACAGGTCGGCTTCGAATGTGGATATGGTAGGTCGCCTTGATGCGAAGAGGATGGGGGTACCGGTGCCAAGATCCACAGTATTCAAACGGCAAGTTTATATGTCCACCGTCCGCTCGATGCTCGATGCTCGGAGACCCGTAATCATACTCGATATCCAGAATCTGTATCGCATCGAGGACATCACATGCTCCTGGAAGACAAAACGGACCGAGCTCAGATACTTAGAAGTTTCCGGCGTCGCAAAAACGAAGATAACAGGACGCTCAAATTCCTGTATAGAATAATATCTAGTACAAAGGCCGATGACAGAGAAGTGCAGGGTTCCAAGCAAACTGGAGACGGATATGACCTGGTCACCTCGGAAGGATCACTGGCAGTTCAAGTTGAGAGCAAGGAGTGGCGCCGTCATAGTGGCACTTCCTGAGCCTCCGGCCCGCACGATCCCGGTTGGCAGCGGCGGCGGGCCACACTCGGGCCACACTCTTTGCCACAAGCCTTTAAATTTGACAGACATACTTTGAGTTGCATGGTATCGAGACACATATGAGTACGGCCAATCTCACATTACCGAACCACTATATACCCTATGCCATCATTAGCGAAAGATGCAGCCTCGGCCGAATGATACGATGAGAGTTTCGTGAGCTGGAGGAGTCAGGACAGAGACGAACGAGGACGGATGAACATGGTATGACACGACAAAGCAAGGTATACGACAGAGTGGGGAGTGGGATGATTCGTGAAATGTTGAGTGTAAGATGCGAGGGTGGAGATGTGTCTGAGAATATGGACATGGATAAGGATACAACATGCAACTGGCGACCCATCAGATCGACACCGACGATGAGAAAAGGGACCATTAGGAAGGAGGACGTTATGTGCGTAAGAACTAGACAGGAGATGACTGCTCAATAGGACGTGAGGGCTAGGACGAAGATTAGTCGTGTAGGGTGTACCGTTAAGGATGCTGAAAGACAGATGAAGAGATGCATTTACAAGAGGTATACAGATGCTGAGTATAATTACGTATGCGATGAGGGATATGCGAGACGAGACGGAGTCGATAGAGAAAAACCAGGATAGAGAAAAAATCAGAGGGAACCACTAGATATCAGTCATTAAGGTGGAGACCAGAAATCAAATCACTGAACAACAGAAGGAACAGGAGCAGAGGCAGAACCGACCGCCGGTAGGCTCTCTCTTCTCTGACTCTGTTCCTTCTCACCGTTCCCCCCATCGATCGACCGCTTCTCTGCACTCGTCAAAGGGTGGCCAGCCGGGGCAGAGGGCGCCGACGCTCGCTTTCTCCTGGTCCAGAGTCCCGTCACATCACCACCCGCGATAGGTGTCGGGACGTTATAAGGTGCCTCGTATGGTTTTGTGCGTGGTATGGGGGCCCCAACCGGTGAAGTCGACGACGCTAGAGATGACGGTGGTATCGATATCGAATGTCGTGAACCGAACAAAGAAGAAAATCGACGACGCCGTGACGAAGGAGAAAGGTTTGAGTTCGGAGGGGTAGATACCGACTTGTGTGCAGGTGTGTGGGCGGCGTCACTGACAGCAGTGCTCAGGGAAGTCGAAGGTGTAACGGTTGAAGGTAGATCGCTCTCCATCGTTTCGGGCGACGAAACCAGATGTAGTGCTCCCGTGACAATGCGTGGCGTCCGTACCGACGTCGACGGCCTCAGTGAAAACCCAGCGAACCGCCCTCTGCTTTTACCACTCTCGCTCGTTGCCTTGCCATGCGCACTATCCTTCATCTTTCCTTTCCGTGAAACTCCCCCGGTGGTCGCGCTCCGCCCTACCGGTTTCCCTACATCGTCCAAAATCTCACCAAACTCGTCCACACTGCCAGCTTCTGCATGAGATCGCCCCATTGCACCCGTACTGTGTGATCTCTTCTGGGACGGCCTCGACGGCCCAGGCGCGGTCGAAGGGCGCCTACCAAAAAACCCTATGTGAGGCCTCCTGTGCGCCATCGAAGTCGAACAAGAGGGTGTGGCTGTTGCTGCTGGAGTTCCTTCGGATATCAAGGTCTCATCAGATGGGAGCGAGAGTGGCGACGTGACATCCGTGGATATGGATCTGTACACGGCTGTGGGTGAGGGCGGGTCATTGCGCGCAAGAAACGTCTTGGCTTTCCGAGCCTTGGCCTTCGCGCAGAGAATGCTGGATCCACGTGAAGGGGGAGGGGTCGGGAGCGCGGAAGGTTCGGAGAAGGAAAGCGGACGAGGGGGTTTGGGGCGGATGACTTCGAACGAGGGTGGAAAGGTGACGGAAGGTGCGTGGGACTCGGCCACCGTTGACAGATCAAGTTCTACCGACTCCGTTGGTTTAAATGGGAGAAGCAGAAGAGGCGGCGGGCGGGCATGCTGTCGCTTCGCCTTGGGCTGAGGGATGGGTTTGATAGCAGGACGTGGTCGTGCAGGGGAAGGTTGGGGAACGGATGGACGAAGGGAGGGAATGACCCAGTACAACCAACCCATGACCATGCTCTGTTCGAGACA
The DNA here is from genome assembly GCF_000264905.1 of Stereum hirsutum FP-91666 SS1. Lineage (NCBI taxonomy): Eukaryota > Fungi > Basidiomycota > Agaricomycetes > Russulales > Stereaceae > Stereum > Stereum hirsutum. The sequence continues at coordinate 2,819,862 of NW_006763131.1, forward strand.
TGCTGTGTGAGACGGCGATGTAACAGTTGATATTAGGGGACCTTACGTACCGTCATGAAACCAGCAACGCCAACGGTAAACGCAGCAGCGACGATGACCGCACGCGACAGCGGGGACTCAGATGCATGAACAGTCTGAGTAACGCTAGACATACGTGCTGCGACTGAGGATATGGTGAGAGTCGAGCTTGAAGGAAATACGCCTGAGATATTCCTTGTGGTGAAGGGCTTGACGCGAGATCGAGCAACAAAGTATGCCAAGGCTGGAAGTGGCGCGAGTTGGAATTCAAAGAACAGGGATTCTGCTCCATATACCAACCCAATTGTGTGGGCTTCACTGAGTGCAGGGATAGACCAAGGCGAGCACAGAGTGATCCGAGATCGTAACAGCGGAGAGGGTTTGCGGGTCCAGAAATCCTGAGCGCTGAGACGAAGAAGAAAAGCCGACAGAAAAATTGCCGGATAACCTGTCTAAAAGCGATTGACAATCGATGGTGACAGTGTCTTTGCCGGTCGACAACGACAGCAAGCCGGAGGACCGCTGAGGCAGCGGGGATGCGTCAGCGGGCGAAGACAACGGGCGAAGACAATGGATGTCGCGAGCAGCCCGGTTTTGTCCTTAGCGAAGTTGGTGGTGCTGCCAGAATGTGGAACGATGGCGCCTGGGTGTCGCGGGCGGCGAGAGTCAGAGAACGCAACAGGAAAGCAGAAGAGGAGCGCATCATTGAACATGGTACGACTTCGAGATCCCGCTTTCGTACCAGCGCTTCACAGTCTTCACTCCATTCACTCCTCGGCATTCCCCGTATTCGCCACGTTCTTGAAGACCGCTATTGTTGCGTTCGGGCCTTGGCGTTCTATTACTTATCCTCTTGTGCAAGCATACGCTGAACCGGTAGGCACTGCTCATTTACTGCATAGATATCGATACTCCTCTCAACATGCATCGGGCAGACTCGCACCCTCAGCGCTGACACGTGCTTACACTCCCCTGAAGGATCCCACAATGCCCCGCGATCTGACATGATAAAATATGAGTACTACTAGTCCTCGTCGGGGCCCGCACTGGGACAATTGATGGAGTGGAACAATTAATTCTGAATCGTGCGATTCCGGTCGGTTTTTCGACCAATGTACATAAGTAGACGCCCTGTTGCGGTGGCACCTGGGCGTCTAACTCTAATCCATTGCGAGATGTGATGAGTGCTCACCCTGGCCGTCCTCAGCTTGAGAACCTCACCCATAACACACAATGACTCCATAGCATGACTCCTCGAACATCAACAACATTCATGAGGGTCCTTACCATGCCAGTTTAGGCCGTGTCAATATTGCGTGGACTGACTGGGCCACACGTTCGAAGGGGACCGGAATATCGGTCGCAGCTGGAGTAAAAGAAATGTCTGAATCAGATTACACAGCTCATCAAGCCACCCTGTCGGCGATGCGAACCAGAAGAAAAAGATCACGTCCGTACTGTATGTTCTGTAATACAATGAATGCAGAGCTACACGGTCCGTCTTCTCCAACGACATGTCCCGCCGAGGTGTTAGTGGACTGGAAATCAGAGGCGTACGTGAAAAGTATCAAAGGGGATGGGTAGAAGTGGTGAAAGGATAGGCGTAATATAGTCTGTGTGAATGGGAAAAGAATAAGAATAAAATTGGAGCTGAAAGACCAATAGTCAAAGTCAAAAGTCTATGGCGTGAAAAGCCCGTCGTGTTCTCCCTTTCCTCCCCTCTCGTCCAAGAAACCAACGGCGAAAGGAGGAAGAAAATGAAAAGAACCGACGTCCGAGCCTACACGCCCACCCTCATACTCGTCAAAAGTCCATCATCTCCGGTCTCAGCGCACGGCGGTCTCCTCACCTACTCTACTCCAGAGTTCCGAAGGGCCGGCAGCGAAGACCGAACGAAACATAAAAGGAATGGCGGGTATTGTCTGTCAGAATCTGACTCTAGTAGTGTCGAAACGTCTAACTTTTCGACCTGATGCTGGGTCTGAATCTAATCGAGGCGCTCGCAAGAGTTGCCGGCCGCAGAGACGACCCAACCGGACTCGCAGGTGTTGACCTGGCAGCCTCCGATGACGCAAGAAACGCTCTGTACACCAGGGATCTCCATACAGTTGTGGCTACAGAACAGAACATGACGTTGAAGGGGAGTGCGACAGTCAGCACACAAAGGCACAGATAAGGAAAGATAAAGGTACGCACGAAGGCTCCAAAATCCCGCATCCACCGCAGCTCTCGAGATCCGTCTGGAAATCGACGCACTCGAACCCGTTGCTGAGCAATTCATCGAGAGTGTTAGGATGCGAAGTCGAGAGAGGGCAGACAGAGAGCTCGGAGGGGCAGAGCTTCTTCGAGAGATCCGAGCCCATCGGGGACTGCTCGCTCAACGATCGCTTCTTCGGGGACGGGGCGGGCGCACGCTTCACAGGTGTCTGCGAGGGCGAGGCGCGCTTCACAGGTGTCTGCGAGGGCGAGGCACGCTTGGAAGGTGTGGCGCGTTTGGATGGAGTAGCACGTTTGGAGGGAGTCGCGCGCTTTGACGGGAGGCTGCGCTTTGACGGTGTCATTCCTGCAAAGGCACGCTTTGAAGGCTGCGGTGCGCGGGCTTCGACGCCGTCACGGGCGATGACGGGGCCGGGGACGGCGGAAGCGAGGGTGCAGAGGGCGAGGAGAGTGGCGAGGCAGAAAGAATAGCGCATCTTGTGTTTAGATTATGGGTGCGATAGTGGATATTGTTTCAATCTCTTGTGATGGCGAGACCGACAGAGGCCGTGGAGGGAGTAGCTGTTGTAGATAGGGTGGACTAAAGGGCGCGGCGCGGGAGAGAAAGGCGCGAGCGGCGGGAGGCAAGAAAAAGGACCTTGGGGCGAAAGGTGAAAAGGGAAAAGACTGTGGGGCTGCTTTTATAGATATGCGGCGGGCAAGACGGTCTAAAATGTGAAAGACTAGCGAGGGCGATGATGACAGCGCCGTACGCAATGCAAAAGTGCTTGCGTTATCGGTTTTCCCGCACAGTCGGTCTAGTCGAGTTCGAATTGGCCCCGCCAAGTGCCACCGCCATGCAAGTCAAACCGGAACGCGAGGAATGCCCGAACCCTCATTTTCCTGTTCCGTTGTGGTCACGGTCGGTTTGGCCCGACTGGTTCATTCTGCTCTCCATTTGCCTCCACCTACCCCAGATGTCACTCCTCCACTTCGATCTCGCTCCGAGACATTTTTAGAGTCTGGGCCGACATGTTGCAAGAGGGTAATCTCCAGCGAGTGTCTGTCCATCAAGAGGGAGAAAATGACAACTCACGGAGAAACCGGCTGCGACCATCGTGTGCCGTGGACAGAAGAAGAAATCCTTATCGAGGAGCCCGCTCGGTTAAAATTTCATCGTGATATCAACATATCGTTGTCCGAGGCGTGAGGAAGATGTACGATTCCGATCGAGACTATGATGTTTGTATTATCGACGGTATGGCGTCCGACGGCGAGTGACTTCCACGTCACCGACTGGGCGATCCGAGGGTCCTTCCAGCATCAAAAAGCAAGCTGAAGCATGCTGCAGAAGATATGAAACGATGAAGGCAATGTGGAGACACCGCCTAGAGGCATGTTGCCCGTTGATGCGTCGGTAGTCGGTGCTCACTGTTGGTGGTTCGGGACAAGTAGACGGCTCCGCGCGTTATGGCGTCTTCCCGGCGGCCAAATTGACGGAAACGCAGTTTTGGAGAAGCGCCGGATTGCTGGGAGCCAATCCGATCAAGTCTCCCACGCGTCGCGACGCGGATAACGTGCTTTTGCAACTTACCCGCGTTACACTCTGCGTCGGTCTGCGGACGAAGGTCATTTACAGGTGTACATGCTAGCAATGAAAACTGAGAGGGAGCCTGCTGCCACTGCTGTCATGAATGAGGAGACAAGAGCGTGGAAACAGTGAGGTAGTTTAGCGTGCGTGAGCTTATGAGCGTTCCGGAAGTTTCTAGGGGTCCACTAGCTCGGTAAAGATTAGGAATGTTACAGAAAACAGATACTTCACAAACGTGCATAGGTCGGGAAACTTACTGGCCGATAGCTTTTCTCAGAGACAATGCTCAGGATGAGAGTATCGGCAGCTCAATAGTGAGAATGGGCGAGGTTGCAACGTAGCTTTCTTGGGAGCTCTCACGCAGATACGCATTGTCGGGCGCACGCATGAGGTGTTGTCGCTAGAAGTTGTACTTCAAGTCATTCACAGGGGAGGTTCCCATGCGACTGCGATCGGGAGTGTAAGAGGGCATAACGTCGAGGATTCCAAAGGTCATATAAAATGAAGAGTAGACAACCGAACTCGGAGACAGGTGCACAGCTGAAAAATCACGACCTCTCGACTCTCAGAGCTGGCCTCGAATCGCGACGACGCCTCTGGACCAAGAGGAAGCTCACTATTATGCAAGGATAAGCACCGTCAATAGACCCGTTCGGTATCAAGACACTTACTGATGAGTGAGTCCAGGGCTTCAGTAGCTTCGGGTTTCACCTCAAGATAAGCGTGCTAGCATACCACGAGTCAGCATATGCTAACGCCACCTTTCGCACCTATCTACATACCTTTGACATACGCCACACCCAGAAGTGGCGGCGGTGAGCGTGGAAGTCAGCCACGGGAGTATGGTCGTCCTCGGCCGTGCGCACGAGCTATTTAGACACGACGGTGTGAATGAATACGCTAACGTAGCTGTGACTTCACACAGGCGAGAACTTACCTGAAGACGACGGTGGTGACTCTTCCAGCGATATTCGATACCTTGTGCACCGGTGAAAACTGCTTCACTAGAATAATTAACGGCCTTAGTTTACTTCGTGCCGTTCGTATAGAGCAAAGGAGACAAATCCAGCATACCGCTTCCGATCATCCCACCGAAGGAATTCACTCTCCTCCATCCACCTTCCCTGTTCACCGCCGAAGCGAATCCTCGGCTGCTTGCTCTTCAAACGGTCTATCTCCGCAACAAGGTTCATCTCCTTTGAGTCAGGATCCAGCTTGAAGATCTTTGTGGTATCAGGGTGCCAGAATCTGGTGACGACCTCGTAGAAGTGTTCGTCGTTGTCGACGGAGATGGTGGTGTTACGCAGGCTGTTGGTAGCGAATTCCAACAAGTGAGGAGGCTCTGACTTTCTAGGAGGCGGCATGATGAAATGAAGGTGTGGACTAGATACAGATTATGACAGGGGAGCTATATGAAGTGATTCACGGGTGGAGGGACGATACTAGGGGTTATAAAGGGCGGGGCCAACTGCTGTGTAGTGCGAGCATGTCCCACCGGTCCAACACGGACGACTTCATTCGCCAGCATCTCGAGAGCGATGTCACCGGCGTGCATATATACGACAGATGCCACGCACCCTAATGGGATTTACCAAGCCAGACTTTGGAGGAAGGGGGGCCTTGGAGAGAAAATAGCCACATAGTTCCCATGTTACCACAGATATACCATGAGTTCTTCTCAGACGTGTGTACGAGAACGATGTCGATAATTGTCGACGGTGTCGTGCTGGACGGCTTTGATGCAGCCCATCAAAGCCAAAGTGACTGATCTGCGTCGAAGACAAACTATCTCCCGGCCGAAAAAGATTGAAATAAAAACGCATGGTAAATAATACGTCTCGCCTCGACGATAGCGCCGCTAGCTTTGCGAGCGAGTTGGAGTGTCTATCCGCACAGTGTAAAGAGGGCACGCAAATTCTCGCGGTTCAAGGAACCCCATGAGGTGACACAAATGATAGGATGTCACATCAATTTTCGGATGAACGCAACCAGGCCTCTCCTGCGGCGTTTGAAAGTGGATGGATCAGAGGGCTTGAGCTCAACTCGTTTGGCGAGGGGCAGGCGTGCATGTTGCAAAAGTGTCCTTGAGAATTAGGTATACACGGCAGATGAGAGCTGAGAGCAAAGCACGCATTTGATCGGTGTCTTCTTCGACTGACCACCGGAACAATGGACATTACCTTCAGTTGGCGGTCAACCCATCCCCTTCTAAAAGCGCCAACATGGCCTCAATCACCGGGTTCTTCCTTCCCACATCTAGCGTCGTCCCATCTCGTACGAATTGCATGAGCTGAACGTCGAGTAGGCGTCTGATAACGGGAGACGGTGACACATCACATCAGTGGTCATGATTCAGGGAGATAAGTTCCAGATGCGCACCGTAGTTGTTGTACGAGAATGCCGATGCGGGGCCAGGCTTTGAGTTTCATGATGCCCTCTTGTCCTCCAACGACGATCCCGCCGCCAATGTGATTAATCGTAATACGCCCTCCGAAGAGCAGGAGCGCATACAACGGAACCTACGACGCCGCCGTGAGGAGATAATGATCAGTATAACATATAACAAGGGTCAAAAAAGATCGACCACATACCTCTGTCACATCCCGTAAGAATAACTTTCCCGTCTCGACTCTCATGAATGAAACCACCTGCAAACTCGAATATCACTATATGTTGGGCATGGCGAAACAGAATGAACTTACAATCCCGCTTTTCCATGCCCTCTCGGCGAACATCGTACTCGCCGGATGCACCCACACTCTCTGTCCTTTCATATCTGCCGCCCTATACTCCTTCGCCGTGTTCTCTCGCGCCACGGTGCCCGCCGCGACCTGATCAAATTTAAGTGCTCCGCGAGGGAGGGCGATGCGTGCGACGCGAGGATACAGAGCGGCGAGTAGGATCGCTTTGAGGAGGGAAGGCGAGTTGCTATGCGTGTTTAGGGTGGGTGTAATTGGGGAAGATGAGGGAGGCAAGAGGGAGAGGGAGGTTAGAGAGGAAAAGAGTTCGTGTCGAAGTGTGGTGATGTCACGGATTGTGGAGGCGGAGATAAAGTTCTAGCAATGGATTCGTTAGCATGGATGCTGATCCGCATGAAAGCAGGACACATCTGAAGATTTACCTGCTCGCAGAAAACCCGAATTGCATGGGCTGATTGGCCTTCCGAGCGTAGCCGGATACATTCGTCGTATGCATGCACATCCGTCAAGATATCACTTTTCTCTGTCGCGAAACGTGATCGTGCCCTGTTAACCGTTTTCGTTAGACATCGGCCGGGAAAATCGGCAATATTTAACTTAATGTGTGGCCTCATCACGCTTGTCCATAGGGTTGAGAAAGATGGGTTTGGAGGAGAGAGCCGCGGCGATTGTTAGGATAGGACCAAGGCACTGGAAGATGGCACCGAGAATCAACATCTAGTGATTGATTATGGCGTCAACGGCAAGCAAAGCATATATACCCAGACTAAAAACTTACCTTGCCCAACCGGAGATCAACGGGTAGCATGGCCTGGTATACGCTTCAGCATGCTTTGCATTTATCATCGAGAAATAAATCACCATATGGCGGCCTAGGGCCGTCAAATCTCCATTCTCGTCAACAGCTCCCAGTTCTTCGAGTACTGACCACGCCTTGTCAATCGCGGCGACGTCCGGAGGGTCGATGGCACGGCTCAGAAACGCCTACACTATATTATAAATGACCCAGACTCGAAATAAAGACTGCACATCCGTACCTTCACATCTTCGTGTTCACGAGCAGATTTCACAGACAGAGATATACTCTCTAGAGGAACCCGAAGAATTTCTGGCTTCGGAAACGCCGCCATCTTTTTCTCTTGCCGTCGCGTGAACAGTTTGTAGCAAACTCCGGGCTTGGTGCGACCGGCGCGTCCACGGCGTTGCTTAGCAGCGGCCTTCGTTACCCATTGTTCTATGAGTTTGGTGAGGCCACTATCAGGATCGTACTGTGTTTCTTTAACCTTTCCAGTATCGACCACAAAGGTGATATCGTCAATCGTGATAGATGTCTATAAGGTGCAAAGGGTGAATGAGCGTGTCGTGTTCTCGAGGCTCGGTTCGGTGCATAATTTACCTCCGCCACGTTGGTGGTCACTACAATCTTCCACTTTGAGGTCGGGGCGAAGACTATGCGTTGTTCGTCACTGGAGAGATTGGCATGGAGAGGAAATATGGAGGCCATCCCGGAAGAGATTTTCGAGCGGATGGCTTCAATGCATTGTCTGATTTCTTGCACACCAGGAAGGAATACCAAGATGCCACCTTGGCTTTCCGCGGTTGCAATGATATGATTGACGGTAGCAGCTATGAGCTATCCATGTCCAGTGTAAGCATGACGATGACCGGGCACTGTTGGACGAATCACCTCGTAGTCTAGCCGGTCGGAACGCATTATCGATTGAATCGCGAGTGCATTTTGTTCAGATAAACCACTAGAGATGTATTGTGCCTGGGCGTCTTGTTCATCCTCGTCCCGCTTTCGAGGACCTTTCGATGGAGGAGCACGATAGCTTAAAGATGGCAGATAGTCTTCAAGATATCTGCGCACACAACGGTCATTATGCGTAGGCCACAAGAGGTGCAATATTTCGTACTTATCGGTGACTGGATGCGTCATGCCCGGTATGCTGAGCAGAGGGGCTCCGTTGAAATACTTCACAAACGTCTCTTGATTTATTGTCGCGGACATGAGGATGACCTTCAGTGTTGGGTGTGTATGAAGCAGTTCTTTCAGTTCAAGAAGTAGAAAGTCGCCGTCAACCGAACGTTCGTGGACCTGTGAGCTAAATAAATATTCTGCAGTGAACGCATAGGCTTGTTCGATACACATACCTCATCCACAACGACATGAGTAACGTGCTTCAACCCGTCACCGACGCTCAATCTACGAAGGACCACACCGGTTGTACAGAAGAGCAACTTCGTCTTCTCAGTTTGTTTACTTTCACCGCGAATCTGTTCACAACAAGTCAGTAAATCCGGTCTGTGAACAGATGCTGCGATCAACCTACTGTATAACCAACGGAACCGTCGTCGACGCGCTCCGCTGATACGCGAGCAGCAACCGAGATCGCAGATATTCGACGCGGTTGGGTGATCAGGATATTTGCCTTGGAACCTTGGCCACTGAGAATCAACGAATCTAAGATAAATTGTGGCACTGGAAGAGTTTGAGCCTCAGTGAAACAGCCGGCAAGGAAGACGGCTTGAAACTGACATTGTGTTGTTTTCCCAGAACCTGCATCTCGATCCATCAGATACAATTCATATCACAAAGCACGATGCCACTGACCGGTTTCTCCTACGACGACGACTACTCGGGACTTCTCCAACATAGACAAGAACTCGTCCTTCGAGGCGAAAGCAGGTAGCTTCTTGCGGAGAGAGAATAGTTCTGAGTATTTATGCGAGTTCCGCATGGCTTTGAACTCCTCTGTGATCTTCGCATCGTCCCGCATATCACGTCTTTGTCTTCCTCCGTCTCGCCTCTTGTTCCGATCTGTAGCGGGCCCGGTTGTGTCTGGTACACCCTGGTCCAAAGGCAGGCTGGTGGGTTGGGGAATGAGATGCTGCAGTACAAGGGATATATCTGGAAATCCTTGGTCTTCTATAGTGCCCCATTGCTCCTCGACGATCTGCATAGTTCCTAAACATAGGCCAAGCCCAAGTTGGAGGATAGTTCCGTTCTTGAAAGCGTTGAGGAGGTGGGCCAGTAAATGGAGGCGGACGTACGCCGGCATGGATGTAGACGTGATATACATGGGAGGAGGATGTGTGGATATGTTATATGGGAAGGAAGGTGGAATGACAAAGTTCAGCTGGAGTGGCGCAGCGAACATTGGCATGACAAGCGTTACAGAGTCTTCTGCATAAGAGGCGCCAATCGACTCGATGTCGTCCTGAGTGATGAGGTCTATCACATCGCTAGAGAGGTCGCGATCGAAGACTGCAGTCCAGTCGTCTCCTAGTAATCGTTTGTTGAGAGCCGCGGTGAGAAGTGCCCAATCTTCCACAAGACGAGAATCCATCAAGCATTCGCGCACAGCCTTGACAGGCCATCCTGCTTCTTTGACTGCCCGTTCTTCGACCCAGCGTTTCTTGATATCGTCACCACCGCCATGTGCAGAGGTGACAAATGAATTGGACGAGTTAGCGGAAGGTAAGAAACGTTGTGGGAGATCGCACTCCGGAACGTGCAGGACGAGGTATTCAACACAAGCTTGCAGGGGTGCGGCTGATTGTAGAAGGCTGGAGGTCAAGGGGGATGGTTGAGAGAGATAAGCTACAGCATCTCGAGCTTGTGGGCGTGTGAAGCCTATAGCCATAAGTTGCTGAAGGATGGCAGGCGAGTTGTCCTCGGTCAGGACAAGCGGAACTGCGTCTTCTGCTTTGGGATAAAGCAAGATGGCCTAGAGGGAATGGTGAGTGACGAAGCATCGTGTGAGACGGGGAAGCAACCTTTTTGATAGAGCTCTCGACGAGCTCCCGAAGATCGCTGGCCATCTTCACCTCCGGTGCATTCGCAAATTCTATGGATTCCTTCGTAGCAGTCGCTGAGGGACGAATGCTACCCTGCTCTTTTTCCTCTTTTCTCTTCGCAGCTGATGCTTGTCGTCCATCGACTGCTTTTCGTGCCGCAAACGGATCGCTCTCATACATCCACTTTTGGTGCTCTTCGACTTTCCTGTGCTCGTCAGCTAGCTCATTCCAATATTCGCGAGGTCCAGGAGGGAGTACACGATTCAGCTGTATCCCGTTACATATCTAGGAGACTCGGAATAGAGTAAATATGGGAATATATCCACAAAGAAAGAGCTAAGAGAACCAACCCGATATAGAGCGTAAGTTGCTCCCCAATGCCTTGCTTCAATCGCTGTGGGACGAGTATAGGGCGGGTGTGGCTCTAGGCGCACAGATTCACGCTCTTGTCCTGTACCCTTCTTGTACACAATTTGACTCAATGTGACGACGAATGACCATCCATTATCACGTTTCCGCTATGTGTCGGGAGGAGGTTCAGATGTGACCTCTTGAGATTCTTCTTTCCACTTACGGTGTCAACTATTGGCTTTTCCCAGTTATTCTTCTTACATCTGTGCGAGGATATTTTAGATTACTACATTGGACAGAGATAATGTCAACCAAAGTAATGGCTGGCTAGGACCCGTGGAGGGAGATGAATGTTAGACATACCTTTCTTGGAGTAGACTGAGAGGATACTTCGAACCCGGAGGAAAGAGCGGCTTCTCCTTCTCATCTGCAGGCGGTGCAGGTAAAGCACTCGGCTTAGACGAGTTACCCGCGTTTCCCGACTTAACGATGCCCTTTCTTGGGGGCATTAACTGTGAACAATGTTTTGAGAAGGAATGAATTTGATGAACATCACTTCTGGGTGGCGTATGGTGGCGGTAGCCACTTCATGTCACACCGTATCCAATTTCTTCTTGACCTGAAAATAGGATTTCTGGACTCAGGGACCCTCATTCCAGAGTAAATCCGCCATTTCGAAGTCAGGGGATTTTCCTAACCCTAACCCTAATCAAACGGCCAAATTTCTGGTGAAGACCCACACCAGGAACCCTAAGTACCCGAGATATATTGACTAAAAAAATCTCATGATATGTATATACCTGGAACATCGTGCAGTCCGGTTGTATATTTGCTTGTACAGTCTTCAAACAGACGTTGCAGAAGACTGCCAGGCTCTGCCAGGCTACAGTGGCGGAGCGGCGGGGTGGCGGACGACCACACGTGTGACAAATCATGCCCAGTATGGTAATGTCACACGCACGTGGTGTGACAAACGGCCAAATTTCTCTGACGAAAACCCCCCCGGAGAATTTTTAAAAAGTGCACCGACCATCCTCTAGATACCCTCCCTGGGGTCCTATATATGAAACAACAAGCCGCCAAACCCCCGAATCCGTGTTCCATTAAGCAAAGGGTTCCGCGGCACAAGGCTTGCCATGAAGTGGCTACCGCCACCATACTAGCTACCAGCGTGGCGGAAGGGCGGCCCTCAGGGTCCGGCATGCTTGCATAAGCACACTCAACACCAGTCGCGTTCTGTCTGCTCTCTTCCGTCACTCTCGTACTCCCTCACTCGTCGCAGCCATGGCGTCTGACGATCTCTATAATCTCGAACTTCTTTCTCTTGTCTCCAAAATTACACAGGAGATCAACAATCACACAGGCTTAAGCGACAAGACTCTTGCCGAGTTTGTCATCTCCCTCCATGACCAGTGCAAAACACTCCCAGAGTTCAAGCAAAAGCTCAAGGATGTTGGTGCCGACTTCCCCGAATCCTTCATCGAGAACATGGACCGACTCATTTTGAGCATGCACCCGAAGCACAAGAAGAAGACGGCCAAGTCGAAGGGGAAGAAGGGGAAGGGCAATGGGGCTGTGGATGAACAGGACAAGCAGAAACGTCTGTTCCCGGGGCTTGCACTTGCGGACCAGGACTGGCAACCTAGTATCTCGAAGGATGCTTTGATGAAGGAGGTCGACGATATGATGTCACAATTCGAGTCTACTTCGAAGAAGTCTCGACCAAGACCCATCGACGACGAACCATCTCCCAAACGACAACGACGCTCCCCATCACCTCGACGCCGTAGCCCCAGTCCTCCGAGGGGTCGCTCATATGATAGGAGAGACGACCGAGGGGGCCATAGTAGGGGCGCAGTAGACGAGAGAGCCGTGCTTTACAAGGTTTATGACGGCAAAGTGTCGGGTATGAAGGATTTTGGTGCATTCGTAACGTTGGAAGGTGTTGCTGGAAGAGCAGAAGGTACGTCGACTACGTTTTATAGGCACAGAATGCCTTTAATTGATCTTATTAGGTATGGTTCATGTCACGAACATCCAGGCTGGTGCTCGTATCAATTCTCCATCCGACCTCCTCAGTCGTGGTCAACCTGTCAAGGTCAAAGTGATGAGCGTCGCCGGCAATCGTATCGGGCTCTCCATGAAGGACGTTGACCAGGCCACCGGTCGCGATCTTACACCTCATCTTCGTATCAAATCTGAAGCCGAACTTATCGAGGAGGAAAGGGAAGCGGCACGCAGGGCATCTTCCGGAGCGAACGCTGTTCCTCTAAATATCAAAGACGAGCCTGTCCGATCTGCGAAACGCCTCACGTCACCCGAACGATGGGAGATCAAGCAACTCATTTCTTCGGGAATTATCGACGCTTCGGAGTACCCCGACCTGGATGAGGACTTCGCGAATCCGATGGTTCGTGCGGAAGTTGAAGAGGAATTGGATGTCGAGATTCGTGAGGACGAACCAGCTTTCCTTCGCGGACAAACCAAGCGCACGCTCGACCTCAGCCCCGTCAAGATCGTCAAGGCGCCCGACGGTTCACTCAATCGCGCTGCTCTCGCTGGCGCCTCATTGGCGAAGGAACGCCGTGAGCTGCGACAGCAAGAGGCCAATGAACTCGCTGATTCGGAAGCCCGTGATTTCAACGCCCCGTGGTTGGACCCTATGTCGAAGGAGTCGGACAAGGTCTTTGCCCAGGACCTTCGTGGCACGCTTCGGGACGAGAAAGCTAGTCAGAATCAAGGATGGAGGGACAAGACTTTCAACAAAGCGACGACTTTCGGAGAGATTACGAGTCTAAGCATTCAAGATCAGAGGAAATCGTTGCCTATCTATAAGCTACGAGATGCTCTGTTGCAAGCCGTTAACGACGTGAGTACAAGTACTCCGACTATTGCTCAAAAGTAGTTGCTGATATGCTCTACAGCATCCTGTCCTCATCGTTGTTGGTGACACCGGGTCAGGGAAGACCACCCAAATGACGCAATATCTAGCGGAGGCGGGCTACGCCGACAAGGGCAAGATTGGTTGCACCCAGCCTCGTCGTGTCGCCGCCATGTCCGTCGCAAAACGTGTCGCCGAAGAGGTCGGGTGTCGTTTGGGTCAAGAAGTCGGGTACACCATTCGTTTTGAGGACTGCACCAGCCCTGAGACCCGTATCAAGTACATGACGGACGGTATGCTTCAGCGAGAGTGTCTCATCGACCCCGATTTAAGCAACTATTCCATCATCATGTTGGATGAGGCTCACGAACGGACAATTTCTACGGACGTGCTCTTCGGTCTTTTAAAAAGTATGTCCATCCGGATCTTTCTCCCAGCATTGACTAAAACTTGATTCCCTATTCTCTAGAGGCAATCAAACGACGTCCCGACCTCAAGCTGATCGTAACTTCTGCCACCCTGGATGCCGAAAAATTCTCCAAGTACTTCTTTGGATGTCCCATCTTCACAATCCCCGGTCGAACCTTCCCCGTCGAAATTCTTTACACGAAGGAACCCGAATCCGACTACATGGACGCCTCTCTCATCACGGTCATGCAAATCCACTTGTCTGAGCCTCGAGGCGACATTCTTCTCTTCCTCACCGGTCAAGAAGAGATCGATACAGCGTGCGAGATCCTATACGAACGCATGAAGGCGTTGGGCCCGAAAGTCCCGGAGCTGCTCATCCTCCCTATCTACTCTGCTCTGCCTTCTGAAGTCCAGTCCAGGGTCTTTGAACCGACACCCCCTGGCGCGCGTAAAGTCGTCATCGCCACGAACGTCGCCGAAACCAGTCTTACCATCCCTGGCATTTACTACGTTATCGACCCCGGATTTTCCAAACAAAACGCGTACGATCCACGCCTTGGTATGGACTCGCTCGTCGTCATGCCCATCTCTCAGGCACAAGCACGTCAACGCTCAGGGCGCGCAGGACGTACCGGACCAGGCAAATGCTACCGGCTTTATACCGAGGCAGCTTACCGGAACGAGATGTTACCCAATTCCATTCCCGATATCCAGCGGACGAACTTGTCACACACTATTCTTATGCTCAAAGCTATGGGTATCAACGACCTTCTCAGCTTCGACTTCATGGACCCTCCTCCGGCGCAAACCATGCTTACCGCCCTCGAGTCGCTATACGCCCTTTCAGCTCTCGACGATGAGGGTCTTCTTACGCGTCTAGGCCGTAAGATGGCAGATTTCCCTATGGAGCCTCCTCTGGCTAAGATGCTCATCGCATCGGTTGAATTGGGGTGCTCCGAGGAGATTCTGTCCATTGTAGCCATGCTTTCCGTCCAGAGCGTCTTCTATCGTCCCAAGGAGAAACAAGGGCAGGCGGACTCAAAAAAGGCCAAGTTCCATCAGCCTGAGGGAGACCATTTGACTCTGTTAACGGTGTACAACGGGTGGAAAGGTGCGAACTACTCCAACCCGTGGTGTTACGAGAACTTCATACAAGCGAGGAGCATGAGGCGAGCTCAGGATGTCAGAAAGCAGCTTTTGGGAATCATGGACCGGTATGTTTTCGCTCCCATCTTACTGTAGGCTACCCTCGCTGATGACACGAACAGATACAAGCACGATATCCTATCGGCTGGCAAGGACTATAACCGTGTGCGACGTGCGATATGCTCAGGTTTCTTCCGAAATGCCGCGAAGAAAGATCCACAGGAGGGATACAAGACCCTCGTTGAAGGGACTCCGGTCTACATTCACCCGTCCTCAGCCCTGTTCAATCGTAATCCCGAGTGGTGCATCTACCACGAATTGATTCTCACCACTCGAGAGTACTGCCACAACGTTACGGCCATCGAACCGAAGTGGCTTGTGGACGTCGCCCCTCAATTCTTCAAGGTTGCGGATGCGAATAAGATCAGTAAGCGGAAGAAGCAGGAGAAGATTGAGCCTTTGTACAACAAGGTATGTTACTTCCTTTCTGTTCCCCTTCAACCCACCATACTGACGATTCGCCGATGCAGTACGAGAAGCCAGATGAGTGGCGTCTGTCGAAGGTCAAGCGCAATGCCAGGTCCAGTCAGACCTTTGGTTGATTTTCTTTCGCTATGTGTGTTTTGTCTATTGTTGCGGATATCATATTGTAATACCAGTTGCGCCTTACATCTCGTGAATTCTGAAATTTGCTGTTGTGGCGAGTGAATGTTAGTGTAGCCCATGCGAAGCGTCGGTGCTAATATGTTACGAGTAAGTACACGAGAAGATACGGGGAATAGATTATTAAACGGCAGTAATCGACGACAAGACAAAGAAATCAGTTTTGATGATCCAGTTACTTCAAGTACTTATAGAAAGGGGATCGTCAGTAATTACTGATCCCCCTTCTCTGGAACAGACAACGCGTCGCGGGTATCGGAGTTCCAATTCACTTCTTGCACCTCCAGTCAACACTCCTGACGGTCTGACTACTTCGTTATCTGCCGTTGGTTTCCCTTACCCCAGGTTTATCTTTGAGATGGAGCCTTACCCTCAAAAGTATTTGTCCGACCACAGTACTAGTCAAAAATTGCTTGTCAGACTCGGTGGCCCTGCCCTTTCCTGTTCTGATGTTCAGGCCATTATGTCCCGCTCTCCCCATGGTGCTGAGCTCATGGGATGGCTGAACGAGGCGTTAGCATGTGAAGCTGAAGAGGCTGATCCATTGCTCCAGAAATATACTCTTGAAGAAGAAGAGATCAATATGTAAGTTCATTATTCTATCATTGTTCGTTGGGCCACATGGTGCCTAAATCGCGTTATTTCGTGGGCAGTTTGAGACGTGCAGAGCGTCATGAATCTTGGTTTCAAGCAGCACAGCAGAGTTCTGGACACGATCATATTACTTATCTACCACCTTCTAAGCTACAGTAGGTGGTCACTCTGCTTTACACACATATATCGCCTCATACTACTCACTATCACAGCGAGAAGCAGAAGTTGTTGGAAGCAGAGAAAGCCTTATACGAGGAAGAAACAGAAGTACTCAAAATACAGCTATCCCAAGCAAAGTGAGGTTTAAGTGGATCGACGCAATTAGCAGCGTGTGACGAGGCTGATGACCGTTTAGACTAGCTTCTCGCGAGGCGTCAAAAGCTATCCGATCTTTCCAGTCCATGATATCAAAAACGGACAAGGATGTCACTGAACTTAAAGGTAGCCTTTCGGAGTTGTCTTTAAAAGTGCGCTTTCTTGTTAGATAGGTCTATCGACATATGGATGCTCACCGCTAGAGTCAGGCTGATGCCTCCGTGTCTTCAACTCTTCGTTCAACAACACAGGCGTTGCTTCGTTTAGAAGAAATAGGTACATCCATTGCTCACGTACCAGGATGCATGTTCGTTGACAATTTCGTCGTCTTCTTCAGATGATGATGAGCTTTGCTCTCGTTTAGAGGCGCTGTCTGACGTTCGCTCCGATATCATTTCCGCCAATAACTTCGCTCAACCCATTTTACCGGTCACACCATCCAATCATGAAATCACTAGACTCCAGCGCTCGCTTGAACGTTTACCTCATCCCGAAGTGTCGGTTGATGCCCTCAGATACGAAGAGTTTGAAAAGATAATGCAGAATATGCATGATCTCTCGAACGGCGACGTAGCCCATGCCACTGCCTTTCTACATGATATAATTTCAGAAGGCGCTGAGGAAAGTATAGAACTAGATCGACCACGCCCGAAGGAAGAGATAGAGCGTGCTTGGTGGATAGACTATCACAGTATGCTTGCGATACAGGAAGAGTCCCTCGATAAGGCCAGTCATCTATTCGACACTAGCTTTCACCCTTCCTGACAACGTTTTAACACAGAGCATACAAAGATTTACCGACCTCCACGATCCTCATTTGACCTCGCTGCACGAGTATCTGGGCTCCACTCTTGAAATAGTACAGAAAACCGAGGCATACGCGAGAGTATTTCAACAGGAAACGCAACACATCCTCAATGACGCGGATGTCTCTAGCAAATCTGAAACAGTTGACAATGCGGCTCCTGGGAATGAGCAGCTTATCGTGGACGAACTTGTGGAAGTCCTAAAGCAACATCAACGTGAGTGTCAAACACAGCAACCTTACTCCCTCGGAACCTTTCTGACGGAGTGCCCATGAAGACCTCCGCCCAGAGACAGCCCAGCCACTCGTCCTTCTAAGCGACGCTGACCTCTGCGAGGAGATCAGAGCGTTGCTCGAGAGATCGCATTCTTCCGAGAGAGTTCAATTTGCCCTGCCCGCTCAGATATCCCAAGCTTCCTCTGCCCTGTACGTCTACTTTTCCTTCTTTCGCTGATCTCACACAAACACCTCATGGCTGGACAGGCTATCGCAACACCAGCCCTTACTTGACATCCTGTATGCCAACTCACCGCTACCTACGTCTCCCCCCTCCGCCGCTCCGCCCGAACTTCAAGAACTCGAGACACGCACGCGGTCCAAAATAGACACACTGGACCATGACCTGGGAGATTTGGCAAAAGTTGGTATTTTCGTGATGGCGAATGGACACCCGGGCTGACACGCATTGACATAGGAAATTGAACTGAGCAGTCGTACTAAGAAGAAACTGGCTGCTTTCGTTCGTTGAGGCGCGCGTCAACTAATCAGGCGGATGTATGTTCATTCTTGAGACAACAGACGGATCCAGTTTGCTCCATCCGACCATAATAATATCAATCAGTGTCCAGGACAATATTATCACAAGAATTAATCCAGTCCAGCCCACGACAGTAAAGTCGCAACCAATAATCAACAGCCACCCGCACTACGACTGCGTCTTGCCCAGCTCTTGCAACACAGTCACGAACCCCTCCGGATCCCAGATCTCCGTCCCTCCATACGTAATCCTCTTCCCCGTCTTACTTGCCCACTCCTCCAGATTTCCATATTCTACGTACCCTGCTCCACCAACCATGAACACAACTCCATCCTGGAACGCCATCCTCCTTCCACGCGTGCCTCCTGGTCCACCGGTCGCACCTGACGGCGGCCCGTAGTTTGTAGGGTTTGAGCGTGCACCCCGTGGGTCCAAGAAGATGAAGTCATCTGTCTCTTGAAGGGACTGGTTGGAGGCCGCAGAGGAATCCATGAGGGCTTCGGTGAGACGGGTGACGGTGAATAATTTATTGGTCGGGAGGAAGTTCTTCACGCCCGAGATGAGGTTCTCAAGGCCTCCGTCTTTGAAGCGTTCCGTGAACTGTCGGGGGGAATTCAGTCTGAGTTACTCGCTGATTTATGGTGCTGTGGAGGGAAAAACAAACCCTGTTGCCCAATGAACTGAAACCTTTGAAGAGCTCGCCACTCTGTACACCACCGCCCACCACGGGCGTCGCTGTGCCACCAGCAGCACTCGGGACGATCATACGAGAGATTTCCCTCATTCGACGAACGTAACTGAAAGCAGAGACGTCTACGCCAGCGTTCTTGAGTTCGTTTTCCAGCTCCGTGATATCTTCTTTCGTAATGGCGTTGTCCGGGGAAGAAAGGTAGAACACCAGGACGAGCCGGAGCTTGTCGGTTGGCGTAGGCTGCCCCTCCGTTTTTGACGACCGGAGGGTTTCAAGCACTGTGGCGACGGTCTATATATCCCTGTCATGAATAACGTATGTAAGCGACACTGGTTTGAGATCACAATACCTGTTTATTAATCGCCTCCTCCGTGCTGAACAACTCATCCAACCCTCGCCTCTTGATCTCCTCCAACAAGGCTGTGGCAATATTCATATGTGTATCCAATGTTGCCTTCCTCGCTGTCAGTTCGGGCAGCTGCGTGATCGCCGTCTTCAAATGCGCCGCATTCGTGGAGAGGTCCAGTTGAGAAATGTCGTTCACGTCGCTCACCCCTGTCGAGCGCGTGATCTCCGCCGCATCCTGTTTATACCTGTTCAGTTCCGTGTCGATATCCTCTGCGACCTGAGGGAAAGGATTTGCGGCGTTCTTGGACCAGAAGAAATCTTTGGAGTCTAGGTCGTAGGATTTCTTGGTGGGTTGCGGGACGGTTACGCGGTTGAGCTTCATTTCGAGGCAGTCGGAGACGAGGGCTTGGTAGGTCCATCCATGTGACATCATGGGTACGAGATCGGTGTTTCTGTCGAGCAAGAGAAGGACTGTGATACTATATTAGTATGCAGTTCAATTTAGAACGGATCATACGAGGGCGTACGCGGTCGGGAAAGGTTCGAGAGCCCAGTCGAGTCTTGCGCGAAGAGAGAAGGCCCATGAGCGCGAGAGGCAGTAAGGATTGCGTCCCTAATATTAGTTTCTAATTTCTTGGCTATCATCTCAGCGGCATTTCCCTTCGGTGCACGGATAATGGGGACCTGGCCTTCGTTGGTATACGTGTCAGTTACTGTTCGAAGGCGCTTGAGATACGGCCACGTACCCATAGTGGCCACGACACTAAATAGTCCCCGTGCTATCCGCTCAATTTCAGCCTCTATTTCTTGTTCCGATGACGATGGCGAGTTGAGGATTTGGTATGACGAGAGTGGTTGAGAAGGCATAAGTTGGTCTGTAGGTGGTGCAGGCGGTGGTAGGAGTGAAAATAGAGATGCAGATGGAGCAATAAATGACAGATATTGGTCCACAATCTGAACGCGGATACGTTATCAGAACCAATACACATAGAGGATAACGAGCATGACCTGAACATACCTCTTGTATCAGTTCTCCGGTATTGTCTCTCGCCACAGAGGCTGCAAGCTCTTCCAGAAGCGACCTGCTGAGTGGTTCCGAGAAGTTGACATGATAAGACTCGTACAGAGCCTTGTCGAGGTCTTCAGCTATCCGGCGTATGTTGGGGAGGGTAGGTGAAACGAAGTACACTGCAGGAACATCTGGTAATGGTGGCCGAGATGAATGAAGTTGCCTATTCCATTCACAATACACCATGTAAGTTGTGTACCCACCCAAGTTATCAATATGCAGACGTACACGTGAAGAGTTACACCGATATCCCTCAGGTCCTGTACGCGTAGGACTGTGGCGAGCACGTCTTTCGTCTGCTGATCCAACACGAGAACCTTCCACACTGGTGGCCCTGAAGGCGTAGAGAGTTTCAATGAGGATGCGCCTTTAGATGCGCCTGGTGAGGTTGGACTCGTTGGGTCGATGGGTTGGTTGAGGTTGAGCAAGGCCAAGAGCGCGTTGGTCTGTGATTGCTGGAGCGTATGCGGTGCGCTGACCTTGAGGTTATATCGTCTATAAGTTTGTCAGGGGACAGCAAAGTACGAATACAACCTACATGTTTTAGGGCACTACTGGCCATATTATGTTTATGGTATCAATATCGTGGAAGGGAGGAGTGGTTGACCGTCTGAAATGTACGCAACCGGCGCCAACACGAAGGCGCGTCTTGAGCGCGCTTCCACGCGAGCACTTGTCGCCACACGGTCTCCTCTGTCCCTCGTCATTATCAATTCCTTGTCAAGGCCGCAACCATGAATTCATGCATGTATCGGCCGCACATAAAATTCAATGTCTTCTACATGACACTCGAGCATAATTCAGACCTGTATATAGTTACGTCAAACCAATATACCCGCATATTTACTTTCACTCGAAGGTCTCCCTATATTACTGTCCACTCACGCGAAGTTGTCAACCGAGGCTAGCTTTCAATGTGAAGACTAGCGCTATTGGCTTTTACTATTACAAGCCTAGCCAATCAGAATGCGTTTCCATGCTTTCTCCCATCTAACTTCGCTGACCTCCAGGTTGTCCCCGTGCGCATCCCGAACCCGGAAGGTATACACGAATCACGATCCCTCACGACGAGACTGATGGACCGTAGTTGGATGTGATCTCCCTGGCTAGACAATAGATAAAGGACATTGAATAGCCTCGTTGCCTTAGGCCTACCTCTCCTCTTCACCCATTACCTCATTCTCGGCTAGCAAGTCCAACTTGCCTTCTCGTCGTCACAGGTGCGCACGCACAGTCTTGGTCTTCAAAATGTTAGCTAATAATATTTGTGTCTATTCTTTCTAGCCATGGGTTGCATACCGAGTAAACAGTCTGTTCTGGAAGGCGTTTCGTCACATAAGAACAAGCCAGCCAAACGATCAAAGAAACTGCGTCCACCATCGCCGATTATCGAGGCAGAACAAGCACCATGGGTGAAGGGGCATGCGGTGTACTCATTCAATGAGCATAAAGTCTTGGTTCCGAAACCAGAGCCAATGGGGTGTGAGAAAGGCTCGTAGCGCGTCGACGGTTGGTGAGTCCTCTTCCTTATTTCCTGCCTTGCCCTTGTTGAAACGTGATTTTCCTTTTGCTTGTAGTCAGTGTTCTGCTTTGTAGTCCGTGAACACAGTCGGCCTCGCCAGGAACTTACTCGATCGTTCGCTCCGCTCCATTTTGTCTGTCATCCAGTCTCTACTCTCGACACGCCCATCCACTCGTTATTTTCCGTACCTGTACAAGCACGCTCTCTCCGCTTCTGTGTATGTACTTATTATTTATAGGGACAGGAGCAGTCTGACCCTGTTGGCCATTTATCGGCTTGTGAGATGTGACGAGCTTCCAAACCGTGTGGAACGAACAACACGATCCTGGGGCGGCGGGATACTTTCGAGTCACAGCCACTCAAATGCCTCCGGCGAACCACTCTAGATGCTACTGCGTCCTTTGGTTCAACTTTGGGTTGTCACGATGCCACCGGCTGCGGTAGGATGGCTGTAGGAATGCGCAGGACCTGCTTCGCAGTTAGAATTCAACGCAACGGTGCCCGTGATACCCGCCCAGCGCCCCAACCATCCAAGAAATGCTGTTGCTTATTTAGGCCATGATGTGACTTGACATGAAAGAGTCGAACCTCGAGAAATGATTCTTGGGTATTGCGAAGGAAATTGGGAGGTGGGGGATGTGGTCGTAAAAATGTTCATGTGTAGACCGTTGTGTCAAGATAGGAAGACGAGTAGCGTAGCGAGATACAAGACCTTGATGAAAGGTATATGAAAGGTGTGTAGGAACTTTGAAAATTGAGTGAGCAAGGAGATCGTCCCGACGTCGTGACCTACTCGCTCTCCGAACGAGAACCGCCTGGGATACGACCTCGAGAAGGACCTGGTACCCCTTCGGAAAACACGGATACATCTCGAAGCACCTTCTCAACCTCGTCCGTATCCGCGTCGTGCGAGGTCTGGGCACTGATTGGTCTCTGTGACTGCACGATCTTTTCAACAGCGACACGACGCCTGAGTTCATCGGCGTATCGAGCTTCGGCCCTTTGCCGCGCAGAAGATTCAGCTTGGAGGGCATGCTTCATGTCTTCGCCATGTATCATACAGCCGTCAGCAATGATCACAACAGAGGCCCTGAGGCGTGAGTTCAAATTACAATGAAAGACTCACTGTCAATGAGAGTTTGGACGCCAGGTGGGACGTATATACTCGTCGGGCCCTGTTCGTCGTCCGCTTGCGAGGCAGGTACCCAGGGCAACGCCGTCATGTCCGGCATGTCCAACATCTCGAACCCAAAATCACTAACCTCGAGATCCATCATTTTCAAATCTTGGGAATAGGGGGTGTGAGTTCGAGCATGCGTATAAAGAAATGAACAGGAAAAACAACCTTCGCGGACGACCCCATCCTCAGTCCTCGATAACCTTCTGTTCGTTGATTCAGAAGCACGGGAAGTAGGTTTGGGCCCAAAGCGACCGTTGGAGAGTCTGAGTAGGGGTTTTGAAGGAGAAGTAGAACGACGAGGAGAAGTCGCCGAGGTCTCCCTCTCTTTTCCCTTTCCATTAGGTCGTAATCGTACGTTACGGGTCGTAGTGGCATCATTGCTTCCTGGTGTAGATTCAGAGGCAAGCGGACCGGACGAAGGAGACGGAGAGGGTAGTCCTGATACAAGTCTCTTCGAGTTCGACCTCGTACTGCCTTCCGCTTCAACAGAGCTTGTCCTCTTGGGTTTTGCATTCAGGGTGGATTTAGTCCTCTGTCTGACTATGATCACGGATACATCCGATGAACGAGACGGAGTCCCGGACTGGTCTATGTCGAGTTTCCGTTTTTTGCGCGGAGAAGGAGGGGAGGGAGATAGTTGATCCTGGAGCTTCCGTATGTTGCGCTTGACGAGAATTCGCCGTGAAGATGAGGAAATTGGACGGGGAGCAGGAGAGGTACTGCCTGTGCAAGTATTGATTTCGTGTGAGCTAGGCCAACTGGGGACAACATGAGAAAGACGCACGTCCCCGTGAAGCACCTGAGCTGCGTTGGTCTGTATTTGATTTCGCATTTTCCTTGACTTGAGGATTCATCGTCAATGCCCTGTCAAGCGCGAACTGTATCACCGGCGCTTACGGAGGAGCCTTCTAGGAGTCAAGAGGATACATTCTGTTGGGACGGGTATTGGTCTTGTTCAAAATCACATTCATTATAGATTGACTATCATACCAAGAGAAGACCTCGGTTTTGATGACGGTGGTAGACTGCTCGCACGACTGCGTCCAGGAGCATCCTGAGTAGACTCTACGTTCGCGGTGGTCAGCAAGAGTACTTCCTCATATAGAATATCTAAAGTAAGACATACTGCTAACGGAGATGGTCGATCGAATCGCTTGTTTACTACCGCGAGTGTTTGTGTCCAATGAACGTCTGGACATACCAAAGTACTGGTGGGATTGGAGGAACAGACGGTGGACCCGTCCAGAGCAGTTTGAGGACATGAGGTGGACGGAGAACTTGCGGTGAGATCAGATCTAATCTAATCTATTGCCATGATGTGGCACCACATGACGTAGTTATGTGGCCAGCCCATTTCATGCATAACCAACAAAGCAATCAAATATAACCATTACAGAAGAACCAACCGGTATGCTACTATACACATAAATTACAAAATTACGTCCAGATAAACCATGAGACCCACAGAATTGCATGTGCAAAGTAGTCTAAAATCGTGAATGCAGAGGAAACATGAGGAGCAACGAGCTCGCGATCAACCCATAGCGGAGCCGAGCACCTTGAATGCCAACGCTCTCAGAATCTATTTTCAAAAATGGGTATGAGATGGATCAGGATGCGAAACTTCAGAAAAACTCACCTCAGCCTTCTGGGACCCGCCGAGCTGGCTGAAGACCGCCGCGACACTCTTGCCCTTCGCGTCACGCACAGCTCCCAGTCTATTTCCAGCATATGCTCCAACCAAAGTCCCAGGAACATTGGCTATGATGAACCCCAAGCCAGCACCGCAAGCAGCTCCTAGCCATGCCCATAAAGGGGCTGTACGCTCAACCTCGGGGCGAAGAAGCTGAGGACCGAGACCACGAGTGAGAAAACACGGACTATCGGTGCAGACATGGGCAGGGCTTACATCCTCGAACACGTCGCCAAACACGTTGTTGGCATCTGGTCTCTGACCAGTCTCTCCCTCCGCAGCACCTGTCGTTCCACCAGCAGCACTTCCAAACATGCTTGCGAATGTGGAGAAGAAGTCGGACGAAGCGCCTGGGTCTGCACTCTTCTCTGAGCGACTACCGTACAAGTTGTCGTATTCGCGTCGTCTTTGGGTGTCAGAGAGGACGTAGTAGGCATCAGCTACTGCCTGTGGAATGCCGTTAGTATATGAAAAGCGTAGAGGTGCTTTAGAGTGAGACGAGCCTGAAACTTCTCCGTAGCCTTCTTCTTCTCTGCCTCTGAGGCGTTGGCGAGTCTATCTGGGTGTGTCCTATCAAGCAGAAAATTGGAAGAACGTTAGAGAGGGTGGAGCAGCAGATGTGAAAGGAACGCACTTGAGCGACTCCTTCCTATAAGCCTGCCTGACATCGTCTGCAGATGCAGACTTCGGGATGTTGAGGATGGAATAGTAATCGGGAAATGAAGACATGGGTTTGGTTGTATGTGGGAGAGAACAGGGTGTAATTCAGGAGCCGCAAGTCAAAGCGGGACAGTGGAGGTGGCAACGAATTGAACGGTCTTGCCAGTGATGTCATCTCAAGGCGTGTCTTTGCACCTGCTTTCTCACGGTCGGACACGTCCACAAATCCGCCACAGCGACCAATATTCTACAAGTACTATAGCTGGGCTCACTGTGCAGTACATTGACAGAACGTACAGTAACAGTACTGGAGAGGTCAATATGTAAGTAATGCGAACGAAAGCAAATGATCAAAACGAAAAAGAAAGGCTAGTCGTACAAAAATGCAGCACAGAAGGAGTAAAAGTGGGCGACCTCAACTTCCAGAGTATGAGCGTGATGGCAAGCCGGGGGATGGGAAAGGAGGATGGGAGAGTGGGAAAAAATAATTACAAATACATTACGAGAAGAAAGCATTCTAGCGACAGACGGGACCATGGGGAAGAAAAGGGAAGAGGATCAGATATAGCCACGCCTGTCGTTCGAGTTCGCCACTCCAGCAGTGCCGGACTGAAGCTGGGTCTGGATGGCGAGCGGCGCAGGTCGAGGACTCTCGTACGCGGTCGTCTCGTCGAACAGTGGTGATCTACTATTTGCAGCGAACTGATTGGGCCGTTGTGGCAGCCCAAACGGCCGACCTCCCGTTCCCATCCTCGCTGCCTGTCCAGCTCCCGGCCCCCTGAGCGTTGGGTTTGAATTTGAAGTTCTCAGGACGGGAGAGGGCAAGGCTTCGCGAGAGACTGATGTTCTACCAGTGGCCAATTGGTCGTCGGACGCGCTTCTCGAGTGTGATAAGTGTTCATAGGAAGAGTTGGTCGCAGATTCGGATAATGGCGGGGTCCTGCCGCCGCGCCCCATCACCATGCGCTGCGCGACCGGCGCGTTTGTGTATTGTTGCCGTTCAGCGGTGACTATGGTTGCTGATATTGCACTCCCTGTCGCGCTCCCTGGTTCGCTATCCTCGTTTATGAGAGAAGAAGGTCTCCTTGTATGATTTGGGACAGTTAAACCTGACCACACACATCAAACGTGTCAGAGATGTGCGACGGACGAATACTCAATGAAACTCACCTCCGATGAATGAAGTCACGTCGTATTGTGTTCCCTGAGAGTCGAGACGATTCCCTCGCGACGCAGTTACGCCCGCACTGGTCTCACCGAGATTGTCTGTACTGTACCTCGTAGACTGAGGAAGCGACTGTCGCGTCTCAACCTCCTCCGATGCAGCGGGCATACGAGGTGGGATCAACGTGAAGGTAATCGATTGTGTCGTCATTCGCTGTCCGCCAAGATCCAAGAAGTCCTTCTGTGATTCTCTGCTATTCGCGTTCGAGCTCGAGTCCGCGTTCGGCATCTCTGGGACGTCGTCCTGTGCCTCCTCGCTTGCCCACGGAGGTTGAGGGAAATTGCTGAGAGAGAAGTCGCTCTTCACCGAGATGGAACCTACGTCGTTCCTGGAGCTGCGAGTAAACGAGCTGGGAACAGGCGCGGATTCCCGGTCTCCATCACGTTCGAGGATTCCGCGAGGACTTGACGGCTCGGTTGCGGTCGACGGTGTGCTGGGGGCGAACATCTTCAGCGCCGCTATACTCTTCTCGAGCTCGTCTTGCTCGCGTAAGAGTGCTTCGAATCCAGACGACCGGGCAGTCGCGATGTCGACCTCTGTCAAGGGTTCGTCGGAAGAGAAGGCTAGAGGAGAGCGAGGCGGAGCCAGGGAACGAGAGAACCGAACACCCGCAGGGGAGTACCGACCACCACGCAATGTACCATTGAGGCCGTAAATGGGGGATGCCGAACCATTCTGTAAGGAAGGTGCAGTAGGAGGTAGCGTCAGAGGTGACTCGCTTGGCCTGCGAACATAGTACGATGGGACGGTGGACGGCACAGCAGATATAGGACGTGGCTCAGGGGTCTCCTCGGGGATAGGGGCGATGACCGTCCTGTCCTCAGTGACCATTGGAGGTGAGCGCATTTTCTCGCTGTTAGAGGACACCATGCTACTGCTTCCAACGTAGGGCGAGTCGGCCATGACAGTTGTGTAGACGGGATCCTGCCAGCGTGCGCTTTGTTTGGGTTCATCTAGTGCGGTTGCGGTGGGGCTCGTTTGGTAGTATGCGGAGATTCCCTCTTTCTCGTATTCAGAAATCGGAGATATGCCACGCTCAAGGTCGACTTGATTCCATAGCCGCTCCTCGTCACGATCCAGGGCAGGGCGCGGACGACCGGTGATGCCGTCCGCACGACTAAGAATCCAAGACGAGAGTCGAGTAGCGGTGGAGAGACGTGATGGGACATTTTGGCGTTCTAACTGAGGGACAGCGGCTGACAGGTCGGTCATAAGAGGTGCACCGAGAGCCGACTCCCTGGATGTGATACGTAGACCAGAGAAGGAAGAACGGCGGTGGCTGTTACGAGATTGGATGGGGGCGTCGACCGGGTAGAAATACCAAACGAGCAGGTAGACGACGACGATATGATCCTCGACCGCCAGCAGGAATCGTCCGGCGGCGCACTCGGTGAAAGCGACTAAGAAGATAAATATTTCGTCAAATACAAGAATATAGACAAGATAATGATACACCTTACAGAGGAGGAGGTTTCCGATAGCGAGGCCCATATTGATCATCAGTGCGAACATCATCGGGACATACTGCCAAAACGTCCGCCATCTCGAAGGCGTCCTAGCAATAGCCGAGTTCAAGACGAGTTTGAGGATGAATATCGCGGAGGCGATGATCTCAATTGCCGCGTCGATTTCGTATACAGCGCTGAACTTATTGAAGTCCCGAACAACGCGCCAAAGAACCTGCAACGCCAAGATACCAACACTCAACAGAAACAACTTCCACCTCCAAATCACCCCAACGAATCCCCACCTTTTGTTCAAACATCAGGAGATGAACAAGGATGCGTATGAGCGCTGTTAACAGACCAATCAATGAAACATGTTCGATGAGTTACGCACCTATCCCAGGAACCAGAGTGCAAAGATGATGCATCACTTCCGACAGCGAACAGATTCGTCGGCCTTTGATCTCTCTCATCTACGGGTGGAGCCTCTCCTCGCGGTGCTTCGCCGATGAATGCCCAAAATGCCATGAAGCGTAGGGAGACCGAGACTGCAAAGAGAACTTCGCGCGCAATTATGAAGGGGACGATGCTGTCGATAGAAAGTCCATCATGAACTTTTTTGATCCGGAGGAGAGTTTGGGTAAGATCGAGAATGACGGCGAAAAAACCGAGGAGGATAGATGACGAAATGAACATGACGGCACTGAAATGTGACAAGAAGATCATTCAGAGGACGCGCAAAGATGGAAGACATTGCTACCAAGACGTACAGCTTGACCTTCTGCATGATGATGAAGAATATGAGGGTACCTAACCCTAGCAAACTCAATGCGAATACCGGGATCTCAGCGACAAGGGATTCCGCCTATTGAACATCCGGGCGTCAATGATGCCCGTGAACAATAATCTCGGTGCATGATGGGAGACTCACCACGGCATTTTTGCTAAGTGTGAGTTGGTCAGGAAATGTGTAAAGGGTGGTCTGCCAGGCGACAGAGCTCGAGGAAGACATGAAACAGCGAAGGTCGAAGTGAAGGGGGAGACGCAAATTCAAACAACAGCCCAAAGCGTAGTGGGATCTCCAGGACCAGAGAATGTCAGGAGACAGTCGAGGCAATGAAGCCCACCGCCAACGTCGTAAGAGACGAAACAAAGAAACGAAGAAGTCGAAGGAGTGGGAGTGGGCCTGCACAAAAACGGTCGCGCGGCGTCCGCTGGCTTGACACTACGGTCAGCACCTAAAGAAATAGTGCGCCAAGCGGCCTCGAAAGGCGAAGATGAAGGAAGGGGAGAAGAGGAAAGGGGAGGAAAGAAGAAGGAATATACCGTTCGTCATGTCACTATCCCAGAACGGCGGATAGAGGAGGGCCCCGAACTCCCTTGACGACCGCCTTCAATGGTCATCTTCTCCCACATCCTTCGCCGGTCGACAACAGCGTTTACCCATTTTCTCTGCTGGCCATCAGACATATGTATTTATGTTGCTCAGTTCAGCGACTTGCTACCACTCACCTGGTTCTCCGCAACCTGTTGCAGTATCTGCTTGACGCGCCGCATGACCATTTCAAAGCGTTTGTTCATCCCGACGCCACACCAGAAGGACGCCCGCCACCGGTGCACGTTCGCACAAAATTGCATGAGGATCGTCGAGATGAGCGCTAGCGATGATCCGATATGCAATGACAGACGTCAACCAAAAAGTAGCATGCTTGATTTGGATCAAAGGCCAACGGAGAGGTATACAAACAAGTCCGAGAACAGAATGAAAAAAGATAGCAGTAACCAACAGAAAGCGCAGTCATAAAGCAGTCGAGTCTTAGGTCAGTCACAGATCATCATACAGGAAGTCGTGAGTCTCAGTGGTTTACAAGTCGTTAGTATCCGCCTCCACCGCCCGTCATCTGCCGGATGAGATACATCCCTCTACTGCCCTCATCCCGCATCCCAATCACTGACTTCGGACGCGGCCTGCCCACACTTGCGCCACTCCCGCCAAATGAACTTCCACCCGTATGTTGTCTCCCAATAGCCTTTGTCGGGCTCGACGAGAGTTGCCTCGTAGGCGCAAGTCCGCCTCCTGTCAACTGACGAGAGAGGGGTCCGTCTGCACCACCCGTGATCTGACGGGCTATGGTCGTCCCTCCGGTGTACTGGCGAGCAATGGTCGTCCCACCAGTGTGCTGGGCGGTAATCTTGCCACCGGTATTGGTCGGCTTGAGAGGCGAAGGAGAGCGTAACTCCAAGGGGAGAAGGAGCTGTATAGGTGACGAGAAATCAGAAGAAAAGAAGGTTAGCGAATCCGAAACAATACTATGAATATTTCTGGAACATCTAGCGCCAAAGCCAATCAGACGCACCAAACACTCGCGGCACCATACTCCGCCTTCTCCAGCATCCCTCTTGGCCGAGCTGTCCAGCTGCTTCCCACACCCCGCCTTGCCATCTTTCCTTCGACCACCCCGCCCTTTAGCTTCCTTTCCTCCGCAAACCAAACAAGTTGCGTGCCACCTCGAACCTTGGGGTCCAGGCACGACGCCTCTCTCCATAACTGAAACAGACTGATGACATCCACCACAAGTCGTCGATGAGCCAAATCGAGGGAAAGAGATGGCCGTGGCAGGAGCAGTGGTCGCAGGCGGAGTGTACCGACTCGAAATGTACGGCGAAGTTGTGCTTCTTGCAACCGCTGTCTTGGTCGCGGGAGGTGTGGGCACGCTCTCGGCTCTAGTAGGAGGAATGAAAGGTCCCGCTGTTGTCGTCCTGATCGTCTTCTTCTCCGGAGGAGCACACTGTGTGACGAGTCAAGTAGTTATCCGTTAATTATCAAAAATTGAAATTGAATTCGAGCTAGAACTCACGTCTAAGTGGCAGGCACCTTTGATTCCCCTGACAAAGACGGCCTGACCACCCTCCTTCTCCTCGAATACTCTGTCACAAATCCTGCACCTGAAGCAAGCGGAGTGATACACCTTTGGAGGTGCGCCGACCGCAGACGGCTCTGGGACAGTCACATATCGACCTCCGCTCTTGACTGTAAACAGTGGCAACGAGCACTTGGCGCACTTCGAATCTGGCGAGGGGCCAGATGACGGGGAATGGGACTGAGATTGAGATTGAGAAGGGGCAGATTCCGTTTTCTTGGCATGCCTAGTCGACGAGGGCGCGACACTCATAGAATACGTAGATCGAATCGTCTCGCCCGTGACATGGGATGAAATCTTCATATCAGAAATGTTCGACGCAGTACTAAGACGGTTAGATGCGCTGAAGACGTCGTCATCGAGACGGGAGGAAGGGCTGTATGAATGCGGGGATGACGGCTCGGAAGATTGAGTTGTGGTGTCGGACAGGTCGGAGATCAGGTCAGGAGGAGAGGGTATGATGGGTAAGGCTCGAGAGCTCTTCACTTCGATGTCGCGGCGTAGGGACGAACTAGAGAGTCGGCTTCTCAACGGCGGGTCGGAGTCACGGTTGAGGCTATGGCGCGACGTGCTCTTACTAAAGAGTGAATCTTTATCTCGTTCCGTCAGGGGAGATGCGTAACTGGGAGCCGAGGAAAGAGCTCTTGCCCTGGGCGTCGTTCGTGGGGTGATATCGGCAGTGGATGGCGAAGAAGACAAGTCCTTCTCTGGAGCAGGGGACCCCGAACTACGAAGGAACCTTCTCTTCATCTCTTCGACTGCATCCGAGGAAGGTTTCGGGCTGTTGCTCGACCTATTGCTGCTCGAAGAAATGCGGCGTTCGCGGTAATCTCCCTCAGGCTCTGGAGTCCTGAAGCGGTCGTACGGACGTCGCACGGGACTACCATCCACTGTGGCCTCAACACGTCGAGTGACTGATGAAGGACTATCGCCATAGCTCCTGTCCTGGAGGGGACTGGACTCTCTGCCGACCGAGCGAGAGAACAATGGACTAGACGATGTCATGTCCTTAGCCATTGAACTGGCGATCTCGATGACCGGTCTACGAGGGAGGTCTCTGACAGGAGTGGTCTCCCTACTTCGCGTGCGGTCCAGACGTTGTTCGAGTTCTTCGAAGGCAGAGATACCTTCGCGACTTTCCCTCTCATTCGACTTCCGTCCGTCTCGCTTGAACCGATCGTCTTTGGTTTCTTGAAGGGGCTTACTAGGTCTCTTTGGGCTGCCTTTCCTCTGGAGACAGGCTAAGAATAATGATATCAGCGTGAGGGTGCCAGTAGTGAGCATATTACGAGTACATACTGTCAAAGCAGTCCATGCATGATGGGTGACCAAGAAGATCTACGAGTGGATGGTCTCCGATACTCTTCTCACACCCTGAGCACACGAAGCACTTCTTGTGCCACACCCTCCCCGCATTCTCGACGAACCCCCCATCCGTCTTCAAAATCAGAACCGGTCTCTTGCATGCTTGACAGTCCCCCGCTGATCCTCCCCCGACAATGAAGCATGCTCGACACATGAAAAGCTTCCCCGTATCGTCGACAGGATCTGGATAGATAGTAGCATCGGGAGGGAACGAGGCTTGGCAGACGTGACAATGGAAGGTCGCAAGCGTTTCTTTCTTCTGGAGAACTGACCCGTAGACCTTGGCAAGCTCAGAGTTGTTGTATGGAGAAGGGAGGATGTCAGGGTGAGCGGACGGGTCGTCCTTGAATGAAGAACCGCGTTTGGAATGACCAGAGGGTCGTTGAGATGTGGTAGTCGATGTTATGTGAGCAGTGACACGGGATCCAAGAGTAGAGTTTGTGGGTTGGGGGAAGCGTTTCGTTGAGGTCGTGGTAGTCGTTGTGGTAGTGGTCGACCGAGGGGATGCTCGCGCAGAGGGCTTTTCCTCCCTGGTCACGTACGTACGGGACCATCTGTCAGTCGGCGAACTTTCTTGAGATACCCCATGATTCCATGACACCACAGGTGCTGCAGAGTGAATGTTCAATACGAAGTCGAAGCTTGACACAGACAAGACGCAAGACCTACCAACAGCAGTACCTCCACACTTACATCTCGGCCCGCTCACGATGTCGCCGCACCGTCTGCAAAAGCCCATATTTAGTTATACACAAAGCAGGAAAAGAAGCACTGATATCAAGAGAAAGAAAAAAAAGACGAATAGACCAGAGAAAACAAGTGTGAATACAGGCGAAGCAGAGAGAAAAGAAAAGACGCGGGATGCGAGATGCGAGGGGTTAGCCGTCAAGCGATAAGTCGAGTTCGAGGACCCCAGGCAACCCAACATAGCACTGACGCGGTCACGTGAATAATTCAAACACGCCCATCAGCCAATTGTGGACAAGGCCAGACAAGGCCCTAGCGCCACTCCTCAAGGCCAAAGCGCGTCATGCCGTATATGTATGTAGACAATTATGAATGGAAAGGGCTTCAAGAAATCCAGGAATTCGAGTGTCTCGGTATAGATACATGACGGAGCAGGACGAGTATACGCAGCCCAGTTCCACTGTGATACATATACAGCCTTCGGACGTAAACCTCCCGTCGCCTCCTACAGCTTAGCACTGACCGGTTGCCAATCCACCCTCTCAACCTAAGGGCACACCACAAGCAGAACCATGAGCTTACACAGGAACGTGACGTCTCATGACTCGAACGTACCATCTCAGGAGTGAGTTCCTGCAAACTCGACACGCCGAGCAACCTCATGCCTGCAACGAGCTCTCGCTCGAGTATGTGCACGGTCTTGACAACGCCTGCCTCGCCGTACGCGCTCAGAGCATAAAGGAAAGGACGGCCCATGCCCACTGCTTTGGCGCCTAGGCAAAGAGCCTTGAGAACATCTACACGCTAATCATGAGTATGATCTGATGGGCAAAGGAAGAATGAAATCTACAGACCTGTTCCCCGACGAACTCCTCCGTCGAGATATACTGTGACACGATACTGTCATTACTGGTTTCTCGACTCACAGTAAACCAACAATGCTGAAACTTGCCTTCCATTTTCGAGAAGATATCCGGTCGTTGTTTGTGTAGCCGATAAAGGACCTCCATAGAAGGCAGAGAACTATGAACTCGTCAGTACGGTACATGTATCATGCAGGGTGATGACGCTCACTATTCTAGCTGTCGACCTAGATGTACGTTAACAAATCTGTGCAGTTTAGCATGTCGTGTGTGCACTTGCCTCCATGGTTAGATATCAAGATACCGTCCACGCCAGCTTCGGCTGCACGCACGGCATCCTGACCAGACAATTCAGCGTATGGACAGACATCACAGTTCGAGAAGAGTCTACCTCTACGCATTGAATGCCTTTCAAGACGATAGGTAACTTGGTAACACTGCGTAGCCATGGTATAGTCTGTCGACTCAGATGTCATTGCGACACCGACAAAACGAGCACGCGGGCAACGCACCTCCTCCCAAGTCATATCGACATCATCGTTGTTCAGCAAACTACCCGCCGTTCCTCCAAATTCAGTTTCCTTACCCTCCTGGATCTGCTCCTCTTCTGCCGTGGCATCCCCTATCTGCCTCGGCTTCTCGCCCTCAGTCGTCCCTTGCAATCCAGCCTTTTCCATGTCCTCCAACTCGAATGGTGCCCTCAGGTCTCTTTCCCTGTTACTCGCCACAACAGCATCAACCGTCAAAAATATTGCCTTGTACCCCTGCGATTCAATCTCTTTCACGCGTTTCTCTGCGATTGAGTTGTCCTTGTTCTTGTAGAGTTGGAAGAATAGGACTTGCGAGGGGGACGGTCTTGCTGCAGATATCTCGCCGGAAGACAGGGAAGCGTTGCTGGAGATCATTTGGATGATGCCTGTTTTGTGAGCACCGATAGTTATGCAAGCCTCGCCTGTCATACTAGTTAGCTGTGAGTATAATACATCTAGAGCAATGTGTATGTACCGAGAGGGTGCCCAAGCTTGGCGAGTGCTGCGCCACATACAAATACAGGGATAGACGAGGAGAATCCAAGGATAGTCGTTGACGTGTTACAACGTGAGACAGCGCGCAGGACTCGGGCATTGAAGAAGAAGCGAGAGAAAGCCCTCTCGTTCTCGTTGTATGCTGATAGGGTGAGCAGAGCAGGAATCCGTCAACCGTCTCATACAGAAGACAAGCGAAGCAGACGTGATGGAAACGCACTAATCTCGTCATCTGTGGCCGAAGAATAATACGCCAGTGCTTTGTGGGACAGCACTTTCCTCGCTACATGCTCGATGTCCCGCAGACTCAACATCCTCTCAATTTTGGGCTTCTCACGTTGTGCCCGCTCTACCCGTTCCTCATCCACAGTTTTCTTCTTCTTCTTATTCTGCTCCGAGATAGTGTTCTGTGCATCTTGAGTGAGAGAGCCGAGATGTTTCTCTGGTGGAATGTTCTTTTCGAGTGCGTCTGGTGGATGTAGGGGTTCATAGACGGATGTGGCGTCCCGACCTGCGTATTGGAGGATTACTTTTCTGCCTCCTGGATGGTCAGGAAGAAAGTCCGTAACGTCGTATACTTTATTGGCAATGATAACCCAACATGAACTGCGTAGGTGTGAGGAGTAAGAAAGGGTACCACGATGAGATTCGACGCACCTAGCATTGTTGTGTGCCGCAACTTGCTGTAAGGTCAGAGACATGACTGGCGGAGGTAGATAGGCTGTCGTAGATTGTGTCGAGCAAGGTGAATAGCGTAAGATGTGTGTTGACCCGCAATGCCCAATGGGATGATCACGAGTGGACATGCAGTATCTCCGGACCGGACTTCAACGCTTCAACAGACAAATTTGGTATCGGTGGAGGAAAGATTGCGATCACTTGTGCCATGGGTGTGTGCAAGTTCGCAGGAAGCTAGAGGATACGCTCAGAAAATTGCGAGATATCAAAGCACATTACCCGGGGAACACGAAATAGGGTGGCGTTGATTATGAAGGGGAACCGCGTCTGATACAGTACGGTCCTCAAAGTGCGATTGCGACGATATGGACTCGGTTCCAGCCTCCGTCTGCTGCATACGGGTGGCGACGCACGCACAAGACAAATATGAAGATGCATGTTAAGTATGAACTTGTTTTTGACAGGGACAAGGGGGATCGCCATCTAAAATGCTTTGCTAGCGCTCGCCGTCCGCGTCAATTGAAGGAGTTCCCAGGGTGTGGTGCCGAGAGACTGGCGCCAATCACCGTGTCTAATGTGCACGTGCGCGAATCGCGATGTTTACCGTTGCTTGTCCTTGAACCGTTCGAACCAGCTTGCTTCACGTCCACCATCATCGTCCGCCCTGCACGCCAGTCGTCGCCGCCCTCGACGACGATGCCGACCGTCCCGGACAGACAGGCGCTGGAAACCATGAAGAGGGCCGATCTCCAGCGTCTCTGCAAGGTCCGTCCTACCCATCGTTTATTGCAACTGTGAGTGTTGACCAGCACATACCTTCAGGACCACGGCCTCAGAGCGAACCTGAAGAGTGAAGCGCTCATCGACTTATTACTTGAGGAGCCCATGTACGTTCTTAACGACTTGGGTGACTGGTAGCATTCTTCATCTCACTCTCGTGCTCTAGTAACCCGACACTGCAACCTCCTCAACTACTGCCTGCACCTTCGCAACGCCCTCCCTCTAGTCGCAATGTCACTCGCACAGTTGCCCCACGACCCCGCCAGCAATCGACATCTTCTATGATCATCCACTCTGACAGCGAAGACGACGAAGAACCACCACTGGGGTCGCAGCCGGCACTCGCTCCCCAACCTGTAGCTGGTCCTAGTACACGAACGCGGAAGGCGAAGGATACGCAACTTCGATTAGGCATGGGAAGGCCAGTCTTGGCTGGTGGAGAAGGTGCAAGAGCTGTTACCAAACCCGTTAGTGCTTCCAAGAGTAAGAGAGGGAAAGTCAGTAGGACTATCAAGCCGGCCGAAGATACAATACCGGAAGAAGGTACGAGTATTTCTCAGCTTGTGCGCATCCATTCATCAATCCCCACCTGTAATCGAGGACTTCTCAGAACTTTGTATGTAGCACCTCACTAACAGCTGTTGCAGTTCCCATGATTGTAGATGACGCTGCAGATGCCACACCAGTCGCATTGTCGCCTTTGGAATCGGCGATAAGCAGGGATGCTGTTAATGCCCTGATTCTGGAACAGGTTTGTTTGAGTTCACTTCTGTGGGGTATATGATCACTAATACATCCTTTTAGACGAAACCGCTGCGTGATACCATCACTCACTTACAAGAACAGCTACAGCAACAGTCTATGGCTTATTCGAATGAAGTTGGTTCGCTGCAGCGTAGGCTTGATAGTCTAGCCGGTGATTTATTGGAAGCACGACGAGGGGCAGAGACAATGCAGCAAATTGGCGACACAATGCGTCGGCTACAAGCTGAATTCGCTCAGCTGCAAACGACTAGCAGGGCTAACTCTCCCGTTCGTCAATCAATGGCGCCGAGTAGCCCTCAGCTTTGGGCCGAATCTGGGTGAGCTTCATATTCACCTTATTAGCTCACCTTCATTAATCAGGCCTTTTCAGCTTTCCGATACAACCTGCAAGTTCGTCGCCTGTACAGACCCCAAATACTCCGACTACGGCTCACCATCTCCCTCGCGCGAGCTCTGTCTTCGAATACTCACCAGTCCCTGCACGTTCGCCAACCAAGGCAGCCACTTCACAAGCACATCTGGGGAAAAGACATCGAGAAGCTGATACAAATAACATCATGGGTGTCGTCAGTGCTGCAGAAGCAGACAGTTTGCCAGAGGAAGATTTGAGAAAGATGGTTGTACGTCCTGATAGGAAACGTATCAGAACGAGCGAGGAATACCATCGGAGCGACATCTTTGCACGGGCAGTGTTGGCTGGTCCTTCTCTTCAGGACAACGACGACGACCCCAGTTTTGTTCACTCGACGCCACCACCACAACGTCACGCACGGTTTACTGTGTTTACTGGACCGGAGGAGTCCATTCCACAACCAGCACTCGAGGGCGATATATTCACTGATCGCGATTTCGACTTCTTTGACTCTACGCCGCAGATCCCAACGCGACCTACTGGAGCACACGTACCAGTCACCAGTACAGCTAACGCCGCCGAGAACCAGGACCCTTTCAAGTTCGGACACCCGGTGACTGGGCACATACCAATGACTTCCACGCCCGCTGGTTCAGGGAACGGGCCAGCTATGGATGACTCTCCGTTCCCGAATCACCTTCCGTTCCCTCCCCAGCGGCCACAATCTCCTAGTCCAGCCCCTTCACGCATTCTACGAGGTGGAAGAATAGAACGTAACGACCGTTTCCATCCCTTTGGTAGCCCACCTCGTTCGAGTAGTCGAGCGCTGTCTGGCTCCACCACTGCAACGCACGACTCGACTACATCTGCCCTCAGTCCTTCTGCAATATTACGTACGCCACCAGCAATGACATTACCCGACCTCGTCGATGTGGGACCAGACGGGCAGCCCATGCCTGTGGGAGTTGGTGAGCATGGAGAGAGAAGAAAGGCATCGAGTAATGATGTCGGTGCTGGGCTGGGGATGACAACCATTCCGGAGATGCCTGCGGTGCCTGCTGCGAGGACAATGTACGGAACCGAGTTGCAGGCTGACACGCGGTTTGGGGACTTCGGCGTCGAGGGTGTGGCTTCTGGTTATTGGATCAATCCAAGAGGATGAAGGGTGGAAATGGGTCATTTTGTTGGTTAATCCTGTCAAACACACTTTTGGTCCGTCTTTCAATTTGTTTGAGCATCCATTTCATGCTGTGCATAGTCTATTATTCGCTATCGTCGCAACCGTCAACGAACGGTGATCCGACGCCATTGGTTTTCGGAAGGTTTGCATTGGTTAACGCCACCTTACATTACTTGATTTTATCATTTTAGCTCCTGAGACTACCTCCCAACTACGTAGTTCAGAACAGCTAATTAACTCTTGTATACGCTCTCTTTACTCCTGTGTATCCCTGCGCTTCGGTTATATCCATCCTCCCCGCTCTTCACTGAGCAGCTCGCATATGTACGGCTCGCCGCAATCTTGTTTATTTTCTGAGCTATGATTCACGAGTGTACGAGTGTTCGGGCTGGTCACGGTACCACGATTTCACGTTTGGGCTGCCGGTGCAGCGCACGCAACTACTACTAGTACTACTGTACTCGCGTTTCCTTACTTTACGACGGTTCGGACGAATGTAGGTTCGTTTCCCTGCCCATTGCCACTTCGTGAAGAGGCCGCGGTAGGCATCTGCTGTGTGATTGGTGGCTCCCTCCCCAAGTAATACAATAAATAGGTGCTAATAGTAAGTATAAGGGGTCGGTGGAGGTATGTAGACAACCAGTCTTATGCTGGAATGACCGATATTGACGAACTCGAATAAATAAGTGGAGAGTGAGATCTGCTGGAACTAACTTGGGAATGGTGTGTACGAAACTGGTATTCGGCTCGTGTGGAATTAGATAAGGAACGGGGCTTAGGTTTATATGTAGGAGGGCATGGCCATGACCTCCTCGTAAAGAAGTTCTTTGAGCTGTTCCTTGCTCAGAACGTCCTTGAAGTCTGTCATTACAAATAGCAACACATCCTGTCAATGATTTTGTCTAGGACAGCGAGAGGGAGGAATGCCTGGGAAATGAGACTTGCCGTCGAACTCGAAGTAGTCTGGGTCAATGGAAGTAGCGGTGGGTTCGTCGTCTGGGTCATGCTGAAGAAGCTGTGAGTATGTCTCCCGACCGGTCACGGCATTGGTGCTGTGTCTGCAGGTTTAAACTCACGTAGAGAGCTAGGTAGGGATGCTGAATGGCTTCCTCGACCGTCATCCTCTTCTTAGGGTCGAAAGTCTGTGACAATCCAACAACAAAGATCAGGATAGATACACTTTTCCGTCAGATGCAGTTCATCATCGACTTACCAGTGTCCTATTCAAGAAATCAATGGCGTCGGGGCTCGCATTCGGAAACATCGCGGCAAAAGGCCTTCGTTTCCTGATGTCCAAGCCTCGGATATAATCCCTTGAACGCCTCGAAGTGATCGCGTAAAACTCCTCGATAGTAGGCGTGCCGATGACGTCGAGGATGAGGTCAAGCTGGTGGCTATAATCTCGTCCGGGGAATAGTGGTCGTCCGCTGAGGCATTCAGCAAGAATGCAGCCAACGGCCCACATGTCTATCGCCTAGTGTTGACCACAAGATAGTCATTATCAGATGAACATGCAAGCGGAGCACCAGACTCTGACCTTGGTGTACATCTTGAACGAAAGCATGATCTCCGGCGCTCTGTACCACCTCGTCGCCACGTACTCCGTCATCATCCCTACATCCTTACCGCCCATCAAACTCGAGCTCTTGACGCTCCTGGCTAGCCCAAAATCGCATACTTTGAGGTCGCAGTTAGCGTTCACAAGGAGGTTTGAGGGTTTGAGGTCGCGGTGGACGATATCGGCGGTGTGAATCGAGAGGAGGGCGCGGAGGGTTTGGTAGACGAAATACTGCAATTGTATGGCATCAGTATCACGGGAAAGGCACGGTAGAGCGGAGACCGAGTGCGGCAAGTAAGCTGCACATGCGTATAGCAAAGACCGACCGATGTGGTGATGTAGATGGTGATGTGGATGGATGAGAATGTAGAGGTAAAGATGGGATATCGGACAACAGAACGGTAGATCCGCAAGCGAAAAGATGGTAGTCAGTGGTGAGAGGTAAAACGCCGAGGATACGGTACGGTACGGCAGGATTTTGGAGCCCAGGATAAAGAAAAGACCGTGAAACGCTGAATACTCACTTGACAGTGATCGTCAGAGAGGAGCTGTGTCCGGATGACTCGATGGAGGTCGGTCTGCATCAGTTCCTGGACGACTAGGAGAGCAAGTGGTGGCGTTGACGAGATCACATCAAACAATTCAGCACAGCGCAAGTGGCAGATAAGAGGAAGATAATCAGGATAGACGAGATGAACTGACAATATATCTCCTTGAAATCATCCAAGGATGGTGGTTTGATGATACTTAAGATGGAGACGATCTAGACCGCCGCATAAGGACGGAGCGTAGACAGTCCATCTTTAGTATGACGCAAACGAAAAGGGTACCAGGGGAGATAGTCGGTGCGCACATTCTCGTTAAGGCAAGTTTCAGCGAACAAACGTAGGAGTTTCAGCTCCCGCAGAGTTCGCAGACAAAAGAGGGTGTGCTCGAAGGGCAGAACTCTCTTGATTGCGACCTGTCGTCCAGTGGGCTTATGTACGGCGGCGGCGACCGTCCCATATGCGCCTTCTCCGAGGCCAAAAAGTATTTTATAATCGTCACCTGGAAGACGCAAAGGATCAATTGATATGAGTTGAGGGCGAGGGTTCAAGGACTGGCCATTCGTACCGACGTTAAATTTCCCCAAGGACTTGCCGACTTTCTTGGACATATTGGAGATGATTGAACAAGGGGAAGGGGGTTGAGAACGGAAGGTTTGATGGAGGTATATAAAGGAATGTAGCGTAGAGACCGAAGTAAGGATCAGAGAACGTGAATAAAGGAACAGGAAGCCTGAGAATGGGAGGCTTTTCTTGCTGTTCGCTCAGTCTTTTCAAGCAGAACGACATCACAAGGACAGCCACCCAGGACTTCATCGGCGTGATGCACTGATGGGAAAGAGCTCGGAACAATGCACATACGAGGGTTATTTCGTAGGCGAATGAGGATGAAACACGGCGAGCTAACAGGGAGCGTACCTTTAAACAGTCTGGAATGATTCCAACCACGCTGAACAGGGACGGCGTTGACAGGGAGATGGTAGGAACAGACTGTCTCGAGCAGCGGCAGTACGAGGCTGAGACATGATCTGATACCCACACGCCATCAGGTGTGAGGTATGAAACATACACGGAATAGCGAGCTCGGATCGTAGCAGCCCTTGCAGACGGCAAGCTGCCGCTTAGCGAGAAAATCGACGAGATGAGCACTCGCTACATTTAGGTCTGGCGAGCAGTACGAAGCGGGATGTAACGATGAGCATAGGTAGAGGGTTCTGATTTTTGAGGCCTTAGCACCGCAGTCTCGAGTTGCAAACGTGAAAGATCTTCCAGTCGCCTCGTTCGAGAGTACAAGATCCATCTAAGCATTATTGGTACAGATAGCGAAATAAGGATACATATGTCGTGCAATGCATGAGTATATTGCATATCAAGCCGACAGGTGACAAGAGCAAACATAGCGACTAGTGACGGCGACGTATTTACTCTTCATCCTCCTCATCAGGGTTGCTATTAAGGAGCAAACATTAGCAGACAACTCTAGAAGGCGCTAAAGACTGATCACGTACTCGATGTTGTAGAACTTGAGCTGGTAAACATCCTTGGCGGTGGCGATGACGCGAAGGTAATCCCGGAGCTGGTTCTTCTTCAAGAACTTTTTCGTGAGGTACTTGAGATACCTCTTGGAGAAGGGGATGTTGGAGGTCACGGTGATCTTGGTGTCGCCTGCAGAAAGAGTAAGTTGTCTGTTGTGAAATTATGAAGTGGAGTGCACGAACCATCCCTGTGGATTTTAACGTTGTCTCCGAGCTGACCAGCCTTACCATCGACCTTGATACGGTCGTGGAGGAATTTCTCGAAGGCAGCACCATCGAAGAGGCCATCGCTGGCGGGCTTTGAGTAGTCGACGACGAACTTATGCTTAGCAGCAGGGACTTTGGAAGCAGCGGCCTTGACCTAGACGGAGCACAAAAACATAGAGAGAAGAGAAACACCCAGATTAGCCTACTGAGAAGGTAACTCAGCAAAGCAGTACTGGGCACTGACCATCTTGAGGAACTGAGGAGACGAGGAGAGCTTGAGGAGGGCGTTAACGACGTGCGGAAAAGGTTCTGTCCATCCGTCGGTTCCCAAGCTTTTATGGACTATACAGTTCCTGCGGCAAGCACCGAGTCCAAATACAGCAATGTTTTCTCACACCGGCCCGCTTCGGTCGCGGAGTTGGGAAGTTGCAAGAATTTGTGCTCGCCGTCGTTCTCGTCGTCCCCGTCCTCCAAAATGTCGGCCACCGCAGCGCAAGGAAAGGTAGCATCCATTCAGCTCGAGGGTGACTACTCCATCAAGTCCGAGAGCACCCAACCAAAACTCGACACTTCGCAATGGCCTTTACTTCTTAAGAACTACGACAAACTCCTTGTCCGCTCCAGTCATTTTACCCCCATACCTTCCGGAAACAGCCCATTAAAACGCGACCTCGCGTCTTATATCAAGTGGGTACTTGTATTATCACTCCCAATACCATATGTTTAGCTTCTGTGGCTACTAGGTCGGGTGTCATCAACTTGGATAAGCCTTCAAATCCTTCGTCGCATGAAGTCGTCGCTTGGTTGAGGCGGATCCTGCGTTGCGAAAAAACTGGTCACAGTGGTACACTTGACCCAAAAGTCACGGGCTGCCTCATCGTCTGCATTGATCGTGCAACGAGGCTCGTGAAGTCCCAACAGGGCGCCGGTGAGCTTTCTATTGCCTTTGCTTGACTCTAAATACTAACTTTCGACGCGTTCAGGTAAGGAATATGTCTGCGTCCTCCGCCTCCACTCTGCTCTTCCCAACCCCACCGCCCTCCCTCGCGCTCTCGAGACTCTGACAGGCGCGCTCTTCCAACGTCCCCCACTCATCTCTGCCGTGAAGCGTCAGCTTCGTATCCGTACTATCCACGAGTCAAAACTTCTCGAGGTCGACGAGAAACGCAACTTATCCGTCTTTTGGGTTTCCTGCGAGGCTGGCACTTACATCCGTACGCTATGCGTACATCTTGGCCTGATTTTGGGAGTAGGAGGGCACATGCAGGAACTGAGACGAGTGCGGAGTGGTGCGCTTTCTGAGAACGACGACATGGTGACCATGCATGACGTTCTCGACGCACAGTGGATGTACGACAACACCCGTGATGGTGCGTCTATTGCTACCATTTTCTTCATAATTACAATCAAGCTAATCCAAGCGCAGAGTCATACCTCAGGCGTGTCATTCGTCCTTTGGAGTGCTTGCTCATCGGTTACAAGCGCATCGTCGTCAAAGACAGCGCTGTAAATGCGGTTTGTTATGGCGCAAAGCTCATGATTCCTGGTCTTCTTCGCTATGAAGCCGACATATCTGTACATGAAGAAGTCGTGCTCATGACCACCAAAGGAGAGGCCATTGCCCTCGCCATCGCTCAGATGTCTACCGTGGATCTCGCTACGTGCGACCACGGCGTCGTTGCGAAGATTAAGCGTGTCATCATGGAGAGGGATACCTACCCTAGGCGATGGGGTTTGGGTCCCAAGGCCATGGAAAAGAAGAAGATGGTCAAGGATGGGAAGCTCGGGAAGCACGGCGAGAAGATTGAGGGAGTTACCCCGGCGGAATGGAGCAAGGACTATGTGGACTACACTCGCGATGTGAGTTTCCTGATTTCCAATACTCTTCTACTTTTTCTCACCTGCATTGGATGTAGCAACCCACCGCTGGGCCTTCAACGGTGGCGACATCGGTTCCTGCCGCTACGCCTGCTGTTGTCGTCGTTGAGCCATCAGTCAAAGTGGAGGTCAGTCCTTCCAAGAAGGATAAGGAGGACAAGAAGAGGAAGCGTAAGTCGGAAGTTGCCGAAACTGAGAATGGGGATGTCTCGATGGCGGTCACAGAAGGTGGTGCAGAGGATGATGAGGAGCGAAAGCGTCGGAAGAAAGAGAAGAAGGAGAAGAAAGCCAGGGAGAAGGTCGAGGACGAGGACGAAGAGGCAAAGCGGGAGAAGAAAAAGCTGAAGAAGGAGAAAAAGGCTAGGGAATCCCTCGCTGGTGCGGAATCATGATGCATTTC
This sequence comes from Stereum hirsutum FP-91666 SS1, assembly GCF_000264905.1. Classification (NCBI taxonomy): domain Eukaryota; kingdom Fungi; phylum Basidiomycota; class Agaricomycetes; order Russulales; family Stereaceae; genus Stereum; species Stereum hirsutum. The sequence continues at coordinate 2,864,662 of NW_006763131.1, forward strand.
GTACACTTTCTTGTCGTACTGTTCCTTGTATGGCCTTCATTCATCATCTGGCATCGCTGGCGCTGGATATGCGTACCACCAAATATGTCCGAATAATACTTATAAGACTGGCGACAATACTACAAAATACAGATGTGTCAAGCATCAAAAGGGAAACACCAAAGAATCTGGATGGTGAAATACGAATGGGCGTACAGGCGCTGGGTATAAGTGAGACATCGCAGCGTCAACAGGGTAAAGCACAAAGGAGACCGAACTGAAGAAACACGAATCAAGGTGTTCGGTATAAGTATCGTCACAACGGAAGATACTGTTGCGGCTAATGGGACGGAATCGAAGGTGTCAATACGCTCGTGGAGTGCCAAACGGGTCAGAATCTTCGTTCATGAACTGCGAAAGATCAGGGGAGACTGGGGTATTCTGGGTATAAGGCGAAGTCGCTGATCGTTCTACGCCGGATCGCGAATGCCCGATAATGATGTCCATCGCGTCGACATCCAGTCCAGGCGCCGAGTTTGCGAAACTAGGAGAAGTCCTGTAAGGGTCGACAGCAGGCGAATCGGGAATGGAGTCCTCGTGAGACGACCCCGAATCTGAACGTCCTCGACGGCTTTGGTCTCCATCTACGCGGGGAAAGAAAGCGTGTGTACTGTTCCAACTTTCGCCACTCTGCCGATGCTCAGCACTACGATGGCCTCTACTCCCTGCAACATTGCCCCTGAGACTCGGGATGATCGAGGGTCTTGCCCCATGACTAGACTCCGACATCCCCCTTGTCATTCCATCATCCACTCGGCTGCTGAGCGTGAACACAGGCGAGCCCCTCCCCCCGTCTCCCCTTCCACCTTCGTTGATTCGGTTTATGGCCTCACGATCGGGGAGAAGCTTGGGATCCCAGAGCCGAGGGTCCCTGAATATGGCCTCCTGTTCGTTGCGAACGACGGCACGACCGAGACTGTGGCACGCGAGGAGGGAGATGACGGCGAAGTTAAGGGAAAGCCAATTGTCGTCGTCGATGAACATAGGGTGGGCCACACCGACCAGAGCCATGACAGCACTTGCGACCCAGGCACCGGAGACCGCGGTGGTATAGCATAGCTAGAAGTAGATCGTCAAAAACCAAATCTACCAGGAGTAGTGACGGGATAATTGTTTACCTCGTCTCGCATGACTTCACGGAATAGGAGGACGCGGGGTTTGATGTTGATGCGGCGATGTGGTACCAGTAGTCCTGGCCGGGATGACGCTACCTGCGACGCACTGCTTCTGCTTCTCGAACGTCTAGCTTGGGCAGGTAGAGGATGCTCGCTATGTAAGGATGGTTTTCGAGGAGGTTCAACATGCTCAGCCTCCATGAAAAGGCCCTTGAGCACAGAAAATAAGCCACCGTTTTTCGCGTTGAGCGAGGTGTGGGTTACGACGGGCTGTCTGGACTCCAAATTTGTTGGTGGCGGAACGTAGTCCCACCAACCACGAGGCTTTCGTGCACGCAAAGCTGCCCCGCCCACACTAGGTGCTGGTTCCTCGGTTTTTGATTCGTGGTTGGAGAGACGATAAGAAAGACGACCTTGAGCTGCCAGCAGTCTGGAAGACTTCCAGACAGCCAAAATGACTGTACGATTCCGTTAATCAGTTGTGGCGACAAATGATAATAAGCACTACTTACAGCAGCCCAAGACAAAGCAAGACTGTACAAAGATCAGAATGAGCACGTAGGGCAAGAAGCCCAGCCCATTGATGCGCACACATATACCTATCGACAGAAAAAGCATCAGGGCACGTCACGACGAGTAATATCTGCTGAGATTTGAGAACGAATTACCAGACAGGTTTCTGATGCTCTCAGCCAGATGAAAGGTATCCACCAATAAAAGGGCGGTGATAGCGACTTGAAGGAGGGAGACGACAAAAAGGGCAAGCCACGAGTTATTCAGGCAACGGTAAGCTTTGACGCCAAATATGCCGGTCATCTGGGAGGGATTTATGAACATGAAGATACCGAAAAGTATAATACCATGCTCAGTACTCACGATGAGCCCGGATGCAACACCATCCAAAACCTCCATGACAGCTCCTGTTCTGCAGGACGAGCGATCAGAGTCATATTAATGTGAATCTCACTACCAAGGGAGAACTCACGTTGCACAATTGGTCTCCGGCCTGAACGTACTATACAACTTGACGCACAGCATCACAAGACCAAGAAACTGACTGGCGAAAAGTGCATAGAAAAGACCTTTCTTCTTAATCTTGATACGCCATATGAAAGACGCCGAGACGATGGCATTTCGGATCGCGATCAATAGGAAGATACCGGACAAGACAAGGTTCGCGGCGACGACGAGGAATTCGTGGCGGAGAGGAGGCGCAATCAATGAGCCGTCTCGAAGAGCGGTATACGTCACGGCGGAGGTATTGGGGGATGCGGAGCCATAGAACTTGTAGTAGTCGGAAAGTAACAGAGTCGTCTGGAATTGGATGACAGCCGCCTGGCAGGGAACAGGTTCGTCTGCTCGTCGGTGGGGAATCATGAAGTCAATGGGCATTACAACTGGTGTTGTTTGTATGAGCCTGGGTGGTGTATCGACCTTTGCGAGGTCGGAGAAATTAGTGCCCAGTGATGAGCGTGAAAGAGTCATTGTACATCAAGAAAGAGTGACAGTAATCAAGGAACGAATGTAAAAAGAGAGAAGTCGATCCCGTCGACGAGAAGGGAGGTGTCAGAAAGCGAGCGAGCGACGGAACGTGGCAAAAGACAGCGAGAACAGAGACGGATGGCATGGCCTTAAGACATGTATATTTTGAGATATTCCGAGCAGCGTCGTCAGGTCGCTCAAGTAACCCAGCGAATCAGGCACAGATTCTGCTGCCCAAGCAGGAAGGACTGAGAAAAAGCCTACCCTATTTTACACCTTATTCATAGAGTCAATCAACGTCCACGAGCAAACTCTCTCCGGTCCGGCAGAGAGCTTCGTATTGGAGGTTCGACAAAAGGCACATGTCACTATCGCTTGGATACGACTCACACCAAGGAGACTTGGACGGCTTGCAAAACCGTTTGGTTGGGATCAAGAGCCATGTGGGTATAATCATGCATGATTAGCAATGATTCTCTATTTTGCGTGAGAATCAGCCCTTGTTACGCCGAAGAATAACAGCGCTCACTCACGATCAATATTACTGGTCCTTCAAGAGCACGTCTGAAAGCAGTCGATCACTTGACGAGACGTTGTGAGGGATATTGGAACCCTCCATTCGAGAGAAGTTCAATTCACCCTAGCCGTCCTGTCCTATCAGAACGATAGATCACAGAGAGAACTGGGTACGTCCGGCTCCGCATTAGTGTTGTACCCGTGCTTCCGCGTCTGGGAGTCTCGTGCACGATTCGCGACGTGTAAAAGTTTACATACAGGGAAGGATCACTCCTCGCTGCAAAGTCCCAAACACCCGAGGAGTCGTTATCGCAAAATGAGAATCAACATAGAGAGTACCATACACAGCAGAACAGTCGAGTGACCGTGTGTTCTCGCAGAGTTCACGGGAAGAAAACCTGTATCTGTCCCGACCGCTTGCATTGTGGCTGTCGTAGTGGTTACTTCTGATATGCTGAGTAGGGGTCAGAAAAAAGTTCGGGGGACGCAGTCGCAGAACGTACGTAGTGGTGACCGGTTGTCCAGATATCGTCGTCACACTGGTCGAGAGGGATACAAGTATGATAGTGATAGTGTCGGTCACTGTCGTTGGCGGCGCGGATGTGGTGGTAGATGAAGTTGATAACGAGGCGAAGGTTATTGTGGTTGTTGCGCCACCGGAGAGAGTCGTAGTGATGACCGAGGGAACCACCACAGGACCAGGAGCAGTCGGGCTCGGGAGGACCACGCCTCCTGAACCAATGGTGACAGTGACCATACCCGAAGATGCGTACATCGGATAGCTGGACGCGTAGGTTATGTATGAGGTCGGCATCGTGAGGGAGGAGGTATCCATCACGGTCGCGGATCCAGTACCAATCAAGGGGTTAGGGAATAAAGGGGATGATGGTTGTGGGACAGATTGCACAACGTTTGACGCGGCTTCGCAAGAGTCGTTGGAGGAGGTGGCGGATCCTTCGTTGAGTATGGAGATGGCGATGGGTGTAATGGAGAAATACGAGACGTTGTTTATGTGCGATCTTTCGTATACGGTGAACTACATAAGGTCGCGTTTCAGTGAGCGTGACGATGAAGAGCGTGAACCGAATACAGACATTGTAAGCCCCTGCTGGAACGCAGCTCGGTAGATCGAAGTCAAGATGTTTGACGGTACTTCCGGGCTCTCCACTTAAATAATCCGTTCCATTAGATACCGTAAGGTTGAGGTTGGTTTGGGAGGAAACAAGGTAAAGCTCGAGTGAGTCGAAGCCGGTCCAGAGGGCTGAGCTTGTATCCGGGTTCGCTGCTACCTGAGGAAGCTTGCCGTCACCAGAAACCTAGCAAAAGACACGAAATAAATGCGTGAACATTGAGGTATGATTCAAGAACCTACGTCTATGGCGATCGGTATGTTCGAGCCTGCGTGAAATTGACTGGAAACAGTAGAGAAAAAATGACTTAGCACAAACTCGCCCTGCGAGTCTTGCACGTAAACGAAGAATTGGATGCTGACCTGCCCACTGCCGGCGCATCGACGATGGCGAGCCCATTGGTGAAGATCTGGCCGTTGACGACGGTCTGCGCAGCCGCAGGGTAGGGGATACCAAGAACGAGCACGAGAGAGAGCGTGGTAAAAAGGATTGACAAATTGCCGAGTCGGTAGCAAAGGGAAAGGTGGTCCAGCACCCCCCACATTGCTGTGCTATGTGGCTGCAGGGTGAGCTATTTGGCGTGCGCGGACGCGGAGCCCAGTTCACCGACGTCCCAACGTCGAGGACGACGTATGAAAGAACGAAGGAGGCGTGGTGAACGCGCTCACTCTCCGTTCCTATTCCGACTGGGCATAGGCTGTCCTAAAACGATCATGATTGCAGGGAACTTTTCGGTACCAGTGTTCCCTGCCAGGCGAGCTCGGGGGAACCATAACGACCGTCTTGGGCCACACGCCGCACTATCGACACGAGCCACGTCGCCACTCGTCAACGATGTTCTCACGAGGCACTGACAAGGACACATCTGTACCTGGTCATCCCAGTTCCACTTCTCCTTTCATCGCCCACGTCCATCTACTTCTGTTTTGTTCCAATAGACGATGACTGCCATTGCAACATCGCCTTCGCAGCTCCCGGTTATAGACGACGCTCCCAAAAAGCCTCTTTATCATGGCAGCACTCAGTACAGAAACTGGCGGTTCTCTCCACAGCAGCTTGCCGAGACTCGACGTTCCATGAGCGAGGCTGCTGTAGCAGCAATCAAAAACACCTTCGAGGCAGATGAGGTGCGCACATGTTCACTACGTCGAGACACTCATCGTAACGTCTGAGCCATCCTTGTATAGCCAGGTTCTTCGTCAGATATACAGTTCGTCAGCGCAGAAGAAGAGCATCTGTTAGTGAAACTATACATCGCCAAGATTGCTCACTTCTGTGGGCACTTTCGATTCAATGAAGAGGTGGAGGCAACGGCCGTCAGCTACTTGAAACGGTTCTATCTGAAAAACACTGTCATGGATTGGCATCCCAAAAACGTCATGTACGTTTCCAGTTCTTGCGTCACTTACTGCTGAGATAGCTTGACTATGGCCAAGGTTGACCGCACTCTTCCTTGCCACGAAAACGACCAATAACCCTATATCTCTCGAACACTACACCGGAAATATACCCCGCACAGCACCCTCTGATGTCTTGGATCTAGAGTTCCTCGTCGCACAGAGCCTTGGGTTCGAGTTCGCAATATGGCACACACATCGAGCGCTTTGGGGAATATGGCTTGACATTCAAGTCCGCTTGCTCTTGCTTCTTTTCACTTCTATCTCAGACAGCTTACACTCTTATGCCTTAGACTCTCCCTGAACCTCCCTCGAAAGAGGTACTCCAAGAAGCTTACGACATAGCTACTCGTCACGTCAAAACGTCTCGCCTAACGGACGCGGAGCTCATATACACGCCCTCACAGATCGCTCTAGCCTGCATGTCTCTTGCTCAGCCCGACCTCGCCACGTCTTGGGCTCGAGCAAAAGACGCTCTTCTCTCCCTCGATGTCGTAGAGTCTATCAAGAATATGATCCTGAGAGACGGTGACGTTCCGTCCGTTGAGGTTGTCCGCGAGATTGACAGACGGCTTCGGTTATGCAAAAACCCAGAGAAAATCGTCGGGAGCAAGGCATATCTAAAGAAGCAGGCAAAGGAGGAGCAAGCGGCGTCTGAGAAGCGAGAGAAGAAAGCGGAGGTGGTCAGGAAAGCGGCAGAAGCAGATCCTTTTGGAGACGCGTTGGCTGAAGACGTAGAGAGGGTCGCAGAGCTGGACGATGACGATTGAGCCTGACATGTAGATTATTACAGGCGAATACCAGCATTCAGATCTGATGTGTATTTCTCTCCTTGACAGCGCCTTCTACGTGGTATACACCGGAGAATGCGCTAGGCAAAATGTGACTTCTGACCGAATCAACGCATCATATTGAGGCTGAACCATAAAGAAAGCGACGAAGAAAAGGATCATGTGGTTACATACTCATGGGATGAAATCATAGGTCAAAAGGCGGGGGGAAGGTAAGGTACAGCCAACGCAACGATCTAGTAGCCCAGAGCAGTGAGCTTCTCGAAGGAAGCAGCGTTGTCGGTGACGGCCTTTTGACGCAGCTTCACCGCAGCAGTCTGGAGGGGCGTTGAATAACAAGGTATAAATTAGATTGAAGAGAAGCGAACGTACCTTGCGTTCATGGAACGCCTGCGCCTTAATCTTCCTCTTCTCCTCAAGACGGTCAACGACATCCTTGTAACCCCAGCCGACCTCATGCGAGAGACGCTATAACGGCGTAGGGATTGAATATGAAGATTGTTTGAAGATAACGGATAAGACACACCTTCACCGTGCAGTACTTCCTCCCGGGCTTCAACCGCAAAACCCTCAACGCCTCCGGCACAACCATGCGCTTCTTCCTGTCGTATGGGGGAGGGATACCCTCGAAGAGCTTCAAACGCTCGAGGGCAGCAGCGCCACGGGCAGTCTTGTGGGGGACCATACCACGGATGGCTCGGAAAAGGATTTTGGAAGGAGCGCGGTGATGGAAGGGGCCAGACTTTTTGGGGTTGACAATGTGGCGCTTGTGTAGGAAGTTATGGTAGCGCAGCTAGGCAAATGAGAGAAGTCTGAGAATGCAATTCGTGAGCGTGAACCGACAGCGAAACGCGTTACCTTGTTGCGGAAGAAGCTGCCCGAGATGTTGATCTCCTCGCAGCGAACGACGACAATCTTCTGGCCGTTCAAGACCTGCTTGGAGATGATAGAGGCCAGCCGGCCCAGAAGATGGCCCTTACCATCAATGACGATGGGGCTGGAGGAGATGGTGGCCATGGCGAGTCTGTACGCGCAAAATACGTCAATATATGGGATTTTTTGGTCTATATTGTGGAAACACCAAGCGCACCTATGAAAGAGGAGGAGGAGAGTACAGGAAACGGTGTTTAAAATGAGAAATTATGCGTAATATCGGCGGGCTCACCTTGAGGATCTTGCTGTTGGACGAGTATGCTGGTGGCGGCAATGGCCTAGTGACAGCCACCGTGACATTGAACTGCATAGTTGCTCCGGCAAATGCCGGAACTGATGCCGGGTGGCTTGCCCCCAACTTCAGAAATAGGGGCCGTGACACAAAGCTGGTCCCCGTAGGCTCCATCGAATGCCATGACTGTGCAGCTGTAATTTATTCGTAACAATCTACCAATTTACTCGAGCCCATCAGATGCAGTCGCCCATGACTGCTAGCATCGACTCCTACATTCAGCACACGAACATGCCCGTCTCCAAGCTCCTACCCTGGCATCGATCCTGTTGGTCTTCGTGGCAGACATTTATACAATGCATAACAGTATCGACTGCCTTCACGTCCATAAAGACGACGAGCGGTCATCTAGACTGAGAGTCCTTACAAACACGCTCTGGTCATTGAGCTCCTTTGCGATTGACTTGGGTTTGCTGAACATCAACATATCGAGTTGCAACTCAGTTTATGACAGCATGCAAAATACGTCCTGTCACTCCTGTGATGCATCTAGGCGAGAACCTTTGATGGGTGCTTAGATCTTGGCCTGCGTCTCGACAAACAGTGTATGTTCGCCGTTTGATTGCACCTAACCCTAATACAGGTCCAGGGCACGCGAGGAGCCGGGCGTTCCCGATTTCTGCCGTTCGTCATCGCGTCGAAGGCGTCGCTCGAGTCTCGCGTTCTCCTCGATATTCTCAACAAAATGTCTTTCGTTCGTCTTGCCCTTCGCAGCGCTGCGCGCCCAACTCTCGCTGCCCGTGCCCTCCCCAGGACTCAGTTCCCCCGCTTTGCTCCTCGGGCAGCCTTCTCGGCCGCTGCAGGTCTTTCTAAAGGAGAGATTGAGACGCGTGTGTTGGATGTACTGAAGGGCTTTGAGAAGGTCGACCCGGCAAAAGTGCGTCTCGCTCGTTGATATACGGAGGTTATGCGTGCTGAGACAGCATGTTCGTTCTCTGCAGCTTTCCCCAACATCGTCATTTTCGAGTGACTTGGGTTTGGACAGTCTCGATGCAGTAGAGGTTGTTATGGCCGTAGAGGAGGTCAGTCTGCGGTCATTCTCACTCCAGGTATACAGCTCGAGCTGACCACACCTCTGAGAACAGGAGTTCTCTATCGAGATTCCAGATGCCGAGGCGGATGACATCAAAACAGTGAAGGAGGGTGCGTACATCCTATCCTTCGTTTGCGGTCACGGACTCATTATGGAACCTTCGCTATAGCTATCGACTACATTGCCCGAACTCCTGAAGGTGTGTAGCAATGCTCAATGTACTATATACCGTCGTGCTAACTTGTCCTGCTTTCTTAGCGCATTGAGTTCTGGATACTTCCCTGCCCACTAGCTGTATTTCCTTTTTCAATATCACCGCTTTTGAACCATCATGACCGCGCGCGTGATGTACATCTTCCTTGAAGCCGAGGTTGCTGGCGTCCGCTTTGTGCTAGACAGAATTGCAATGAACAACATTACGTTGCGGCCCGCCTAGCCGAGCAATGAGCCAATCCGGGCGCCCTGTTTATAGAACCTTGTCAATCCAGGTTCTGCACGGGCCTCATCTAGTTCAAGCAATTACAACATCTTCACTCCTGTCTTCCATCACTAGCTACCTATTATCGTCGCCCTCCTCGTTCGCGATTACAAAACTTTACCCCAAGCATGCAAAGTAACGCGCCATCTGTTAAGCGTATAACTGTCTCTAAGCCACTGCTGAAGACCGGATGCACGTTGGGCGAAAGTCTGTACTACTCAGGATGATTGTTGACTATCTCTTTGCGTTATGTTCATACCGTCCATAAAGGTCCTCTGTTCGACCCCGCAACCTCTACGCTGCATTTCGTGGACATCGAGGAGCGTAAAGTGAGCCGCTCCTTTGTTCTGGCACGTCAAGTACTCAATGTTTCATACCCGAAGGTATTCCATCTGAAGACGGTGACCATGGACATCTCAGAAGAAGTGTTTCCTGAGAAGATCACATGCCTTGCCTTACGAAAGTCTGGTGCCGGTGTATGTCCACTAACCTTCTGAATTGGCTTTCATCCTAGACTAACCCACACGAAATGAAGCTAGCCTGCGCCACTGCCTCCGGCGTAGCTTTGCTCGCAGACTCACAGTTAAAGTGTATATGTCAAGCGATACCAGAAGAACACCGGCCATTCACCAGATTGAACGATGGTGCCTGTGATAGCCAAGGAAGGTTCTTCGTAGGATCTCTATATAACAAAGACGCGGGCATTCCTGGGATGTTATACCGAATAGACCCTTCAAACGGAAGTGTCGTCGTCGTAGACGAGGGCCCTTTCACCGTAAGTCATTCGTTGGATGAAGAGTTCATTCCGTATCCGCGGATTGACTCCTACCACAGGATTCGAACGGACTAGGGTGGAGCCCGGACGGAAAGATATTGTGAGTGTGTCATGCTTTGCTTACACACAATAATAGCTAATCGCTTGCTTTGGAGCTAGATACTTTACGGACTCGTTCGAGAATATCATATACGCCTACGACTACGACGTGTCCACTGGCTCGGTCACCAACCGACGGGTGTTTATCGACGCAATAGCAGAAGGCCTTAGGAAGGGTTCATTTTGTGACGGGTTTTGCATAGACACAGAAGGCTGTATCTGGAGTGCACGGTTTGCTTTCTTACTCCCTTCCGTTCAGACCTTGAACACAGCTGACGGTATATCGATGATGACTAGATGGGGCGGTTCGTCCATCGCTAGGTTCACGATGGAAGGCAAGCTCGACTTGCTGGTCGACTTCCCCACCGTATACCATGTCACCGCGTGTACGTTTGGAGGGCCAGATATGGACAAGCTTTACGTGACCACGGCGCATTGTGGTGCGATAACTGGGGATAGAGAAGGTCTTCAGGCGCGGTTTCCGGATTCGGGGCATCTGTTTGTGGTTGATTTGAAAGGACAGTTCAAGGGAGCAGAATGGAGGCATCGGATGAACGTGTAAAGTGATGTACGGCAGGAAAAGATGAATGTATTGGAACCGTAGATAATTCTACTGTATTATGACCGGAGGCCTCGAAATGTTGTGTGCCACAACGATCTTACTTTGGGCCACACAAACCGTGGGAGGAATCGGCAGCGAATCCGAGTTTGTGGAATCTTGCAAGCTCAACTCTTCTCGCTCTCCTCACTCGAACGGTCTGCTCGAAAGCAGACCTCCTGCATCATCATGAAACATGGCATGGCCTTCAGGAAACTCTCGCGGACACCATCACATCGGATGCTCATGCTTCGGTATGTATCTCAAGGGTCAACGAGTATTGCGTCGCGTTCTGACGCGGAAAACCATCTAGCAACTTGGTAACTTCCCTTGTCGAGCATGAGCAGATCAAAACAACTCTTCCCAAGGCTCGTGAGGCAGCAAGACTTGCTGAGAAGGTGCGTAGGATTGTATCTGCACTTGTCTATACAAACAAACTAATGGTATACGTGGTCTTGTAGGTCATCACGATGGCGAAGAAGGGTCGGTATGCGGGCTACCAACGCGCCTCCGGTTTCCTCCTCCAACCCAAACTTACCTCTAAGGTCTTCACCACTCTCGCCGAGCGCTACCGTGATCGCCCAGGTGGCTACACCCGCATACACAAGTTCGGCAACCGTCCTGGCGACAACGCTCCTCATGCTATCCTCGAATTCGTCGATAATCCTCGAGACCTCAAATACGAGATGACTTCCCGCGCGGTTGGTTGGGAAGTTCTTGGAAAGGAGATGCGGGAGAGGTCGGCGAAGACATTAGCAGAGGAAGGTGTTGATGGTGTCGCGGAGTTGATGCAGAAGGAGTTGGTTCTTGGGCCAAAAGCGAAGGGAGATTTGAGGCCGCGGACGCGGTGGAATTTGCAGAAGGTGTTGAAGTACAGACCAACGGGTGCACTGACCGAGATAGGATTCAAGGCTGAGGATCATATAGTGCGTCCATCTTCTCAGTAGCCGTTTTCAGTTCCTTGATTTCTTTCAATATAGGACTCGCTGCTCGCGAAACCCTTGTCCATCAAGACACTTCGAGAGAACGCCGACAAGAAGGCCGCTGATACAGCTGAGGAGAACCAAACTTACTTCCGCAGTCTTAAGGACATCAAGATGAACGTCGGTGACCGGGCGCCTGGCCAGACTCGTAGCGCACTAACTCTCGCGAGGGGAGGTCTTGGATGGCAGCCAGGACGCAAAGTTCGATGGTTCGAACGGCGCAAGCTTGGTGTTGAGAAACCTCTCGACTGGACACAATTCTAATGTGTTTCATCCTTTACACTGTTGCCATTATCTTATTTTGTTCTCTCGTTCTGCTATGGGCACGCACGCACGCACGCACATGCTATGGATCTGTATACAAGTATACAATCGCACTCCGTCTCTAATAACGATCTGCCCGCCTCTCCACTTGAGAACTCAACGTCACAGCTTATACTCTAGAACTGGCTTGCCGCCTCCAGATCATCCGCATTCAACCAAAATGCGCCGTCATCCAGCAACTCCTTCCACACTGTGTCCCTCGCCGCGATAGGCCACCCAGGCGTGTCCCAAAACCTCGAGGGAATTCCCAACGCATCCGCTTCTGCCACCAACGACAAAATCGTTGCCCTCTGCGTCTCCGAAATATTTCCTATCCCACTCCAACCCACGGCGGTCTCGTAGTCCGTGCTAGCGATGGGTGAAAGTGTAGGACTCCATGTGGCATTGGTGGTGTCGTTGAGGCCTGTGAGGGGTGCATCGAAGAAGAAATCGCGAGGTGAGAGCGCTTGCACACCGGCGAGGGGGGTGTTTCCGGTTCCGATGACGAGTACGGGTCCTTCGACCAAGGTGTCGTTAACAACAGTGCTCAGGTAACCCGCGTCTCGTAAGGGTTGGAGCGCCTGTAAGACGGGCGGGAGCGTCCTGTCAAAGTCGCAGGCAGGTCAGTTTCCTTTCGTCCGCTTACTGTAATGCATGATGCTTACGCCGCTCCATCCGTCTTCATGTCCACCAACAGCTGGAGTGGAGTTGCCGAACTGGTATCCCAGACACCGCTGAAAATCAATGTGAGTGATCAGACAGACTGACGGTTCCGTGCAGATTCGCAGCCACATGAGAGATGGACTCACTTTGGCGTCGTCTGATTCGCAGTGAATCCATTCTTCGGATTCTGGCCCGCGATGATTTTTAGCAGAGGCTGGACGTAGAGCGAGTCAAACGTCCTTGCAGGGGTGAGGGCCGCCAATTCATGGCCCACCTATAGCCCCAAACACCACGCACATTAGCTGGTGAGGTCAGCATAACTCAGAGGAGGGACGTACGTAGAGTGTGTTGTTGATGAACCTTGCTCGACAGAATGATGGTCATCTAAAGGGAGGAATGCACATTTGAAGTTTCAAGCTTACCAGACATCCGCCTCTACGCTCGCAACGCCAAAGCTCAGTGCGGTGAACAGCGGCACGTCTCTCCAGTCTATGAAACGGACAGCACGTTAACCCGACTGTCCCCGCATAGAACATAAGATATTGGTCCTCACAGTCATTGTGAGAATGGATCTGCTTCGGCACAATACTTTGTGTGAACTGCGTCGGGTATTGCAGTAAACTCGAATTTGAAGCCTCCAGGTTTGCGATATACTGGTCGACCCCTGGCTTGGCGGTGACTGTCACCCAGAACCCACTGAGCACCGTGAGCACGGAAACGGAGAGTTTCGAGAAGGTGTGAGAAAGCATGTTGAATCCTGGAGCAAACCTGGAAGACATGAAATATGTCTGTGTTAGTTAGGCCACGACCGACTCGTGAAGGGTCTCGCCACTCTCACCTTTGGATGGCGTAGGACCAAGATTCGAGGACGGCGTACCAGAGGTCGTTGATCAAGACGACGTCGAGATGGGGGAACTTCATTTCGCCCGACTTTTAGCTCTATATATAATGCGTCAAGAATATGATCAGGCACTTAGCGCTTCCGACGATGGCTGTCCGTGTATTACGCGCTGAATAGCGAATCTTCGGTAGCCAGCGCCCACGTTCGACGTAACCGTTGGATGCGTACAGCATGTGCCATCGTGATTTCATCACAATTCTTGGAGGCCTGGGGAACACGTCCACGTTTATTGGGATCGCGGAAGAGAGCCGATGCAAGGAGCGGAGAACTGAGGAAACGTTTAGTTGGGTACATGGGACTACCCAAAATATTGTGAAGGTGAGAATACGGAGATATTCGGAGAACAACCAAGAAAACAGGACAACACGTAAGGTCGTAGCTATATGAATGACTTGAGTAAAATGTTAAAGGGATACAGAATAGGTGCGTGACAGATGATAAACATGCTTGAGTGTGGCCCGTACGAGATGCAAGATGATGATGATTATTGGGAATGATAACAATGTCAGGATGGTGTAATGATGATGGTCAAGGATGCGTGATATAAAGTGTCAGTTGGTTGGGCCAGTCTTGAATGGTGCCTTCGGAACGTTCTAGTTTAAAATTCATACTAGTGCCACAAGTCGCCGACATGGAAGTCGGCCTCCGCCTTTCCTCCCAACTTCTCTTGCGCTTCCCTCACCTCTCTATAATCATTTAAATCCGCTCCGTTCGCAAGCGCGAGACTCAGAGCCGCCACGACTTTCTCCTCTCGTGACACAGGTGGCGGCGCAGGCAGGACAGCAGAAGCAGGTAGCCAAGGCGTAAAACCGGTGGTAGAGGGAGAGTCCGCGAATGATTGAGAGTCGGAAGTACGGGATATAATGTTGGCGGGACCAGAAAGGGTGAGCGAGGTGAGGGAGGAATCCGTCGAGAGACCTGGTGTGGTAGTATAGATGGATGAGGAAGAAGGGAATGTTCCTCTGCTGGGGGAAATATCCATGTCGATGTCCATCGCTTCGTCTGACGGTGTCGAAGTGGCTGTGTGGACTCCCGACCGGGCTTTCTTGGAGGGCGGGCTACTAGAGCCGTCCGCGACAATGAGGATGTCATCTTCGTCAGACTCTTCGCACTCGTCGTCGTGAAAGGACTGAGTACGCAGATGTGACTGTGTCCGGCTGCCAGGTACCCGTCCACGACGGTGTTTTGTCTGAGGCGCCGAACTAGTGGCCCGAGCTGACTCCAAAGCGCGCATGCGCTGTACGAAGCTCTCATCGCCTTCCGCGAGACTTTTCCGAAGCTCCCCAAACGCATGCGAGTGCAGTTCGACTGCAGAAGGTGGTGGGTTTCTTGCAGCTTGGCTGGATGGTGCGTTCAATGTCTGCGAGGTGAAAACATTGGACGGAGCTGGAGAGACGGTGCGAGACTTGCGCTTGCGGATGGTAGGGTGAGGGAAAAAATTGAAAGCGGCGGATGTCGAGGGCAGCGGTCGAGATGGACGGGAGGGTTGGGTGGGTGTACTGTCCATCTTCGCGATATAAATTTGCGAGACGGAGGATGGGATGTGGGTCAATATAAAGGAATGAAAAACAAAGGATGAAACATACCCAATGATCCTGCCGAGGGCGCTTCGCTCTCTTCCACAGGTCAAGGTCCCACTTTCGGGAACTGCTGACGCTCGCTTCTGTCAACGCCGAGTGCGGTCGTGAACGTTTTGAACGGACGGGTTGTGGATATGCTTCTTCCTCGAGACTTGAAGAGGAAGATGAAGCAGGTGCAGCAGAATGAGACCTTCGAGCAAGACCATTAATTTTCGAACTGGAGTACGGGGCCATGATGGCTGAAAGGAAGAGAGCTGGGGGAGCTCAGTCCGGGTGGCGCGCAAAGAAAGTTCAGACGCGGGATTCCCACACCCCATAGCTCCCTTGGGAAACACTCCTTTGTACATAAGTTACATGTGAATGGAGCTCATGTCGGATGCTCGTTGATTGGCATCATAGTTTCGTATCATTTTAGACGCAATGTCAACGTCGCAGAAAATCGTGCAGTGGACTGTCATAGCACTGTGGCGGTGGCGATTCGCAGTTGAGCCCGGCACTGTGGCCCAACCGACCTTACAATGCTCCGTGATAGGCTTTTCTTCACGGTATCATACATCAAGCTTTGTTTTACTGTCCTCCTTCCCGTTTCTGTCTCACAATTTTTCAGGCATTTGATCTCACCGCAGTGGGTGCTGTCGGATTGACCTGTAAGGACCGTCCTCCTTGATATGACACGACACGCAGCATTAGACTTCTGCTTCCGTGACTAGTACAATCTGCGCGACCAGTGGGGCACGGTAATACACCAGATACGAAGAGGACAAGTGTAGCTCCTGATTATTCGACTGAACACGGTTGGTCACAAATCAATTCATAGCCCAAAGGTCAGCAGACTTCAGCAACGCACCTTCCCTGCATTGGGGGTTTCCGTGTCCTGCTGTTTCAGCTATGCAAGGAAATCGTCAGATAGTGCATGAGGCGCCTGCATTTTGATAAGTGGATTGCCACGAACTGTGGTCAACAGCGCCTTCCCGTGTGAGGCCAGCCTCTGTTTGAGGATCAGGCGCTCGGTGGACAGTCCTTCGTCGGGTGTCTCCAAAAGCATCTTTAGCTCTGCATGTACACTGAGAATCCACGGTGTTGTTGTCAAAAAATATCCTTAAAGAGTGAGGGGAATAATGTTCATTTCTGTGTTATTTCATACAGAGGAAAGGCTTACTCAGACCATGCCCGGCAACACATATCAGCGTTCTAAGAGCTCGGCATAGGGACGGCGAGGACAGTAAAGCCAGAGGTAGTTCATCCGCGAGGATGCGGTTAGTTAGAATGAGCAGGAGAACAGAAATGATTTCAGATGCGACTTCAGCGCAGGTGAGAGGATCCTCGACGAGTTGTTTGGCCGTAGCAATGATGTAGGATGAGAGGATGGCTGTGAGAAAGCAGGTCAGAAAAACTCGCATGAAACGCCTTTCATGGGCACGTCGCTTGCCTGTGGATAGTATTTTTGTTGAACGAGAGCTAAGAGCTAGCTGATAGAAAAGTGTGATGTCTCCCCACGCCCTGTCTGAATCGTCACCAGAAGACCTGCGGAACATCTCATAGGCGCAGACACAGGTCAACAGAGCGGTCAGAAGAGCTGGATGTCGCATCGGGTATTCGGAGAAGAAGTCCATGAGGCGTGACAGGAACGAAGTTATGGACGTTGGATGGACAAGTGTGGAAGTTTGTTTGTGCCACAGAATGGTGAAGAAGTGGAGCATGTGTGCGATGTTCAGGACGTGCTCCTGTCGAAGAACTCCAGTCAGGCGAGCTGCCTTGACGATTCTGGAGAACCCCACAGTTTGAAGACATTCAAGTTCGAAACAATAATACTACTCACCTTCCTAGCGCTTGTAGTGCGCGATCCAGTAGGGCTGCTAGTGATGGGCCTGTTTCCTCTTGCAAGCTTCGGACAACTATCTGGAATACAGTTGAGTCGATAAAGGTGAGAGCCTCCAGCGTCGAATCTCTTACTAGACAAGACGAGTGGAAGTGAAGCATCGTTTATCAGTGTAGGTTATGGTCAAAATAACGTGTACTGACTCACATGACAGAACGTCATCTCCAGTATATGACAATGTCAAGACGAAGAGGGGAACTAGTCCCGCTGCCATACCGTGCGCCAACGATATACATTCATCGTCCAAGCACGGGTCTAACAATTGTGTAGCCGCCCATGTGCACTTTCTCAGGACATTCAGAGTCAACTCTGAGACCTGTGCATCTGAAAATAAATCCACATCATGGCGCAACATATGCTGATAACAGTCGTCAGTAGAGCTCGAAGACGTACTGAACGTATATTTACCATGAAAGTGTATCCGGCCGACTGGGGATTTTGCTTCAAGGCATCATCGAGTCCATCCATCCAAGTCGCCTCGGGAGAGCTGTCCAAGTGATATAGCCAAGTCGCAGTCTGTCCGAAATGAAATATAGATTAATATTCGGGTTTATGACAAGGATATCTGACGTACCAAATGTAAGACCGTTTCGTGGTCTGTGTGCCGAGAGTCTGTCCACGAGCTCCAACACCAAGGGATAAAGCTACCCCAATGCAAAAGGATAATCAGAGCAGAATCCAGCGTCTCTCTCGGCACAACGGAGTCCCGATCGGGGATACTTTTGTTATCGTCCAGAAGGTCTTGGATAACTTGGAGGAATATATTTTGAGTGTATGGTCGATATGACAAGGGCGAGTTAGGCGAACGCGGTCGTCGCGAAGACAAATCTGCGACCTTTATATATTCGAAATAATGCTCAAGACACATCGGTGAGCCAAGACTCACTGAGAGGAGGACTAAAGCCATCGCGATAGAATCTCTATCCTGGATATCGAGAGGGCGAGGTGCCTCACCGACATCGCCGTTTACGCCAGACAGCCGCACAATGTAAGAATGTAGTGATTCTCCCAGATCGTGCGGATGTATGCTATTGAATACAGTTCCATTAGATAGATAAGCAAGTGTCGCTAAGTTGCTCAAAGCTCACCAGACGGTTTGGTGAAATACTTTGGATAGTTGTGGCACAATGACATTAGAAGCGAACAAGAGATGCAGGGCCAGGCGCTGTACTGCAGGGGACAGATGCTGTGATGCTAAGCGAGTGTGCACAGAAGACCATTCGTCTACGGCGGGTGTGAATGCACGTACAATATGGATAAGATGAAGAACACATACGGGGAAGTTGCGTGGCGGCAATGATCGCTGCTTCTTCCTTCTGTCTCTCAAGACTTGCCAATTTACGATTACTTTGAAGAGCAGTGTTGTCGCCGACGAAACGGCTCGAAAGCGTGACGATAGCTTCGGAGAGCTTCACGAGGACGACGTCGACCCAACAGAAGACAACTGCAGCCATCACTCCCGGAGAGGTCGCTTGCGTTGCGATCCTGTGAAATACCTGTCTATATGCGAATAACTTTGTCATAAAAGTATCTCGCACTGGACAGTGGATATGCAGGATCAGCGTTACGACACAATCTGGACCAGGGAAGACTTCGCACTAAGATCCAGAAAAAAGCGGGAAAGGTGAATGAGCCTATCCGATTCGAGATGGTGTTGGGAAGCTATTTCTTGAAGCGCGCATATGAGTGCCCCAGACGCGTTGCGGATGTTATCATGCAAAATGACGTCCGACTCCTACGTATAAATGAGCCATAGCGACAATGCGAGGAAGGATGGGAAGCAAACCCAGTTGGCCACTTCCATGTCCAACTCCGTAAGAAATTGTATCGCTTCTAGACAGCCACCCTGGAAGCCGCGCTGTACATGAGCGGTTGGCTGCACCATTCCGGCGGCGAGGTCCCCATGTTGGTCAGTATATGCGTTGTCGACCGTACAGGTGTTTTCAGCAAGACACGATGTCTCGGACTCCGTCTCCGAGTCGCTGTCCATTTTACCTTGGATGCGTCGATGACAAGCGGTGCAAGGATCGAGCGATCAAGAGTGAGGATGGATGTATGACCTTGGTACGTTTTGGGAGCGCCGGACAAGGATCTTCTTGCACGACCACGTGCGCCACAGGCGCGCCATAATGGTGGGAAACGGAGGCAAGGTAATGAGATTACCAAGTTCATCGTTCTAATTCGTATAACACTACTATCCGCAAGTTACAAGACCCAGTTACACCTCTTAGTGCGGGCTACACACGCTGCACTATTGGAGACTTGAGTGCAACAAATTTCACATATGAAGTGATGCTAGCTCACCGAAATTGCATGGAATAAGACCAGGATAAAGTACAGGAGACTCATACATGATACGGTGAAGCTACAGAGATGCGGGAGCCCAGTCGAAAGCAACGGCCGGGACTGGAGAAACGTATTGACACTATGAGAGCCCGTTGATGCCCTTCAAGAAAGCGGTCATGCTGGTTTTGCACTCCAAATCTTCAGGTTGTTGGCCGAAGAGTGCCTCGTATGCCTCCTCCGATTCACCGGCCTGCGCAAGACACGCATTGAGAATAAATTTAGAGTCTCGGAAATTTGACAGGTACTCACCTCGACACCATGGAAGTCATAATCCTGCCAGCTCTCGTCCTGTTCTGCTCGGATAGCGGCCAGCATCTCTCTACGGACCGTGGAAAGCCCGCCTTGAGGAACCATACTTGACTTGTCTTCGGCCTTTCGTACAGCGACTTGCACATCCCTCGCTTCCCCAGCTGGTTTCTTCTCCTTCTTCGGCGCAGCAACCGGTACAGGCTCGTCAGGATCAGGGGGTGGCCCATCGTCCGAGTCGTCATCAGAATCACCTCGTCGTTTGCTTTTTCGTGACAGGGCGTCCAAGTATGTCAGAGTCGGACGAAGCTGGTGAGTTTCGCTAATAGGATGCAAGTGAAGATGCCCTGAACAAATGTGACTTTGAGCCCTTCGATTACACCACTCGAAGACCACTCACCCTCTCGGACAATGCCAAGTACATATGCTCCTGTGTGTTGGATTTGCTCGCTTTGTAGACGGATTTCCGTGAGACGCGGTTCCTCTCCCTCCTTCAGCTTCACCTTCCCAGCGTCCTGATTCTTCTCCTTATCATCTTCCGCACGCCCTGAACCTAAATCCTTCGACCTGTCCGTATTCCAGACCTCTGGGCGTGTATCGACAGGCAGATGGATTTCAACTCGCTTGACCTCAGGCTTGATTCGGGCTCGGATGCGTTTCCCACTGAGAGCAGCGGACGGAGGGACCTCTAGTGGACGATTGAGTAATGGAAACTGGTGCAAGTGAACATCTGGTGCTAGATGATTAGAGAGATAGATGGGAAGGACAGATACAACAGGGTCGTTGGTGGCGTCCATTTTGCAAACAGAATCTCCAAGACAGCGAAATACTCAGGCTGCTTCATAGCGTGGGAATATCTGACGGTTCTAATTCATAAGATAGGCCTCATCCAGATTCGACGGCATCACGTGATAGGCCTTGAAATCAGTGCCTTTCGCGGTTTTTGGCCGTTCTGCGGTCCACGGTCAATTATTTCGCAAATCTACGACCGCAGTCCTTTTATGAATGCATTTGGTATCCCACTTAAATTACTATCTCATAACAACATTGAGGCACAACAGATCCTTAGGCTTTTTTCTTCGAGGACTCCGTGTGGCACCTGTGTGGCCCAACATCCTGAGTTTTCACCGTTCAAAATGCTAAGGCTCAATTGGTTATGCAATAAAGGGCGCGCCTATGGTAAAGCTACTTTCTGTGAACTATATTCGACAATTTTGCGGTTGTATACTCCCCGTAAGTGTCCACCTCCTGCAACAATCAATATTTTACATTGATTTTAGAGGTCGACACAAGCTGTGGCGGCGCAGTCACGTGATGTCGTCGAATCTGGATGAGGCCTATCTTAGTGCCGCTCATTGACAGGACGCCACCGTCATCGTCTTTCTGTCTGATTTTGCTCCGATGCTGGCATAAATGTTGCCGAATTTCGAGCAGACAGACAGAGGAAATGAGCAGTGGCCTAATGACTAGTGATGGTGTACCAAAAAATTATGTGTAGTAGTCTAATGAAGCACCAAATTCAAGATCGAATTCTGCTGTTCTCCGTCTCCTGCTCCCTCCAGCCTGAGCTTGCCTATGACCACCATCGCCGACTGCATCCACAACATCTGGCTCTCCGTGAGGGGCTTTCCGCGTAGCTGGCTCGCCAAAACGGCATTCACCTGGTTGCGAAGGTGCTTCAACGCGATGTTGGTCTTAGGAGGTATGCGGAACTTGATCTTCCGGTCGATGAAAGCCGAGTCCGAGATCAGCTGCAATCATTTGGTCAGTCACCATCCAGCCAGCTCGAGTTGGAGAAAGAGCATACCTTGAAGTCACACTCGCCACAGAGTAAGACCATGGCTATGTCGTCGACCGGCCCAGTTTCCCAAGCGTACAACTTCTTCGAATGCCTATTTCGAGAATGAGTTGTCTGCCAGCTTCCTGGATGAAGTAAAGATACGTACATCAATGTGAAGTATGCCAGGTAATTGATGCCAAAATCTGAGGGCTTCTTCTTGAAGTTGACGGAAGACGGGTGGAAGGAAGCGGCCTGATTGTTCGTGATTGTACGCATCTGTCCACTGGAGGGATCGATAGCTAGTATCTTGGGATAAAGCCCGGCGGTGAGGGCGGCATTCACTATGTAATAGTTTGTCGAATTGCTATCCAGTTCGGCGGGGACAGTGATCAACCTCGACCTATTTCGACCGTAGCGGGCGCTGAAATGTACGTTATCAGAGCAAAGCACTGGAATGTATCTAAATACAACAGGCACTCACCGACTCAGGTCCTTTACAAACGCGCGGTCCACGTTGATGAACCCTGAATCTATGAGGTACCTGGATGGCGACGGTCAGCGAAGGATGGATGGAAGGGGGATACGGGACATACCCAAGAAACTGTTGACGAAGTTCCTCGATCTGTTGGAGATTCTGATGACTGAGGAAATTCTTCCGGCAGAACTTGCGAACAAAGCCAGGATTTGCGGAGGCGCGGCGCCAACTCGAGAACGCATTGTGAAGAGTCAAGAAGTCCGAGTTCTCTGTGGTTTTGGTCAGTTAATGATAACATGTCAACTCGTGCGAAATATTGATACCAATTCGGAATGAAGCCTTTGCGCGGTCAGCTTCGTCCTCGTGACCGAACGGAGTCAGGAAGGGTGACTTTGAGTTGAGGGTGGCCGCAATAGTGAGAGCAGGATCCAGACATCGGAATAGAGTTGCCAGCAGAAGGAATTTGCCCAGGTGTACATCGGTCGGTAGAGCACTAAGCAGCCTCCCCATGGGGGTGATTTCTTCCGTGGTTGTAAGAGCACGGACCTTGTTTGGCTGGTCAGTCTTCGAAGCACGAGAGAAAATATCGGAGGACCTCACCTCCACAAGTGCTGATATAGCTCTTTGAATGTTGACTGAGGACGGTGGATCGAGGGCACGAAGAAGAACATCCTCGATGGAGGTCCCTAACTTCACCTTCATAATCTTGATCCGAAGGGCCAGATCTGAGAGACTGAGCCGCATCATCTCAGGAAGAGGATGGTCGGCCATCTACGACGGACAATGTCAGTCGATTGCGCCGGCGAAGAAACCTGGGCCATCGCTCACCAGGGTATCGTGGCGTAGCTTGGTGAAAAGATGGAATGCGAGACCATTCTGTACACGACCAGCACGACCACGTCGTTGAGCGGCGTTACTCTTTGCCACGTACGTCTCTACCAGACGAGACAACTGTCGCTTCTCGTCGAACCTATTGCGACGAATGTGAGAACCCTATCACAAAAAATAATATGGCATCCAAGAACAAACCTCATCTCCCTGTGTTTACCAGAGTCGATCACGCAAGTAATGTCAGGGATAGTGATACCAGTTTCCGCAATATTCGTAGCTATACGACCTGTATTAGCGATTAAAGCCACCATGCATCAGCATTGCATACGCACCGATGACGATTTTCCGTACACCTTCAGGGGGAATATCGAACACAGCGCCTTGGTTCTCGCTTGATATTGTTGAGTGTAGAGGATAGATGATGAAGTCTTGGTTGTTAAAGGCGGGATGATCCATCAGGAGGTCGTTCAGACGGCGAATCTCCGCAATACCCGGCATGAAGATCAACACAGCAGATGAGTACGTGAAGTAGGCAGGATCCTCGAAGCAGATACGCTCAAGCAGCCGCATGATAAGGTCGTATGGTATAAGCCGTTCGTCGAGTAGGTTGATGGTTGTAGCCGTGCTAGGGGAGTAACGCTTCTCGAGCTTGACGGCCTCGGAAGAGCTTTCCTCGTCGTCATCGTCGCCCGCAGCCGTTTCTTCGGACCAGTCCATTTTTGTTTTGTTACGATAGAATTTCTCGTGCACTAGTGAGGACGAGTTAGTAATAGGTCGCGAAGTAAAATAGATTAAACTGACGGCGCTTGGCATAAGGCGAGTTCTCAGATATTGACCATTGAGTGAATTCCACCGCATCCTCAAGGAACCGGGTGTCGACGGGAAATGTTCGGCCAGGAACGTAAAGAATTGGGCATCCTCCGAAGTATGTAGATATCTTCTCGGCATCAACCGTCGCAGACATGAGGATAATCCTATATGACAGTTAGACGGAATCATCTGGTGAGGTGGACATCAACTTACTTCAAATCATCCCGTTGTTGTAGCAGGGACTTGAGAACAATCAACAAGAAGTCGGACTCGATGCTCCGTTCGTGAACCTGTCGCTCAATTAGTAGAAATTTTGGGGGAGGGAAATACACGATACGAACCTCATCTATAATGATATGCTAAAGCGTGTACTCCGTCAACAAAAAAAAGCATGGAGGATGAGAAGAAATATGCTTACAGTGATCTCATCGAAAGCAGTCCCCATTCCATTCTGCCCACTACCCCCCTCAAGCATCCTCAGTGCAATACCGTTCGTTACGAACGCTAGTCTTGTGTTGCGGGAGGTATTGCTCTCGAGACGTATTGAATAGCCTACCAGAGAGTTCATGGTTCCACAAGCTCCAGGTGCATCGCCAAGTTCTCGAGACACACGTTGGGCGAGAGAGATAGCAGATATACGTCGAGGTTCAGTGCAGTAGATCTTGCAGTGGTTGCCACGCGAGAGCTGGTCTTCCAAGATGAACGATGGGACCTGCGTAGACTTTCCGCTGGAGCAACAAGTTAAGCTATGTTGGAGCACAGAAAAAAATTGGCTCACCATCCTGTCTCTCCGCTAAGGACCATGATTTGGGAGGTATCTAGCGTAGATATGATTTCGTCTCGGTAGTGAGCGATCGGAAGCCGATTCCGTTGCACCTTCAAGGGATTTAATCAACCGTTCACATGAAGCAGATAATGTGTTGAGTGCTCACGAGCATGTCCTGGTACGCTGGAGCATCCTGCCTTTCTCTGAAAGCAGAGGCTATTTGCTCTGAAGGCGGAATCTTCGGGGGGCTGAACTGGCGCAGTCTGTTTCCGTTTTTCGTATCGCCAACCTGCTTCTCTAGCCTATCATGAACCTGAGAATTACTTCAGTTCTCGAATTTCATTGCAGACACTTCCTTGAGACAAACCTTGGCTTCACGGTCCATCTTCGGCTCGACGATAGCTCTGAGTTTTGCCCAAACACCCCGATTGATGGCGTCCTCTGCAGATTTGCGAGCGGCTTCCAGTTCGTCCCACAATTCTCTGAATGTCGAGGGAAGTAACCGGAAGGACGTGTGCGCATTCCCTGAACTTGTCCCCGAGGCAAACCCTTCAGACGCTGGGAAGGTAAGGGAATGCAGGGCGACAGTGGCGATGTATTGCTCGGCTTGATTCATGTCGTGGCATGCAAACTCATTCATTTCCCAATCCCCGATCTTGCCGCCGCCCCAGCGAATCGTAACAGCTGCACGTTTTGCGCGACTCGGCCCCGAAATACAACGGTAGGTGATGACAGCAAATCGGTCCGTCTACAAGAGTCCACGAAGTGCTGGTCAGTAAGATGCATGAAAAGGGGGTACATGAAGACTGAGGGTACCTTGTGAACAATCTCCGTTAACAGAGTCTTCGGGGTGCGGCCAGACCAATGTTTAGGCAAAGCCATATCGCGGATAGTCACTGTTGTGCCGGTGCTGGTGGTCTCTTCGGTAGGCAAAGGCTCTAAGATATCGAATAGTCCGACCGATGCATCCTCTCCGTCTGCGTCAAAGACATCGGATGAAGGTTTGCTGGGCAACTCCGGCGGTGAAGGTTGTAAGGGTGCGGGGCGGTGCTTTGCGGGAGGTGGTGAGACGGGCAACATTGGCGCTTCATTTGCACGAAGACGAGCTTGAAGATGGGCGGCGTCAGACTTCTGGCGTTCGGTACGATATTGAGCTTCTGCGTCGTCCTCGTCGAAGAAGTAGTGCCTCTTGACTGCCTCAAGACGCAAACGAAGGTCCTTGATGAAGGAGTCGTCCGCCGTCTCGTAGGCAGCCCGACGCCAGCCTGAAAGACTGTCAAGCTTGAGCTTGAGCCTAACGTATTCTGAGTTCGGATTGTCGCCTGAAGGATCGGCATCGAGATAGGAGCCTCCATCGCCGTTGAACCGGGCCAAGATGCGTGCTTTCATATCGACGTGATTTTCTTCCTGGTCATTGATAACAGGACCGGACAAGGGCACGAATATTGGAGCATTGGCATCTAGTATCGAACGGACTTTGGGAGGCGGCGATGAAGGCAGAGGGCGATTGGGTGTGCGAGGTGTACTTGTACGACTAGAGCTGGCGTTTGTGGCAAAGTTAGGAGTTTGTGGCGTCTTCAGGGCCTTGCTTTCTCCTTCGTTAGACCCTATAATCCATTCGACGCGTCAAAACGTATGCCTAGCTGCTATATTGGACAATAGCTGACCTTTATCGAGCACAAGATCCTCCTCGGGTGCATGCAGATAGAGCTGAAATGAATGAAAGGTTGAGCCTAGCGCAGGGGAAATGACGAGGTAGGTCGTACGTACCCAGTCGTAGGCTTCCTCAAGCTCGATACCTCTGATAGACCGAAGGCATTCCTCGACTCTTTCCTCCGAGAATCCTAAACGTCGCAGAACACCGTATGTGATACCCAGCTTCGCCACAGCTTTCTCCTCGGATACATCCAACAACCGTTTACCTGATCACGTCATATATTCAGCACGAGAAAAGTAAGAGTAGGACCGATATAAGGAGTGAGCACTCACCGTCATCAGCACCGTCAGATTCTGCCGATAGTTGCAGAATGCTGTCAAGGACCTCGCTGTCCAGTTCCAAGGTAGCGAGAGTTTTGGTATAACGTCGGTCAATTTCTATGGCCTAAAAGCATGCGTAAGGCCACACTGCAGTCTACTATGATCTCCAAATGGACGTACCTTCACTGTGCGAACTATATCCTTCTCTGTCTTTTCCTGGAGTTTGTCTACAAGGTTCTGTAACGACTGCTCCTCGACCTTCTCCGGGTCAAAGTCGTCCACTGGGTCCTGGGACGCGACTGGTGTGGTGGCCCCGGCAGAATCAGTTGGAGCCGGCTCTGTATCAACAGCGTTGGCTTCTGGAATGGCCTCTGGTTCCTCGGGAAGTGGGACGACTTTCTTCGGCTGGGAGGTCGTGGCGAACCCGCGAGCGACGGGCTTGAGCTGCGTCTTCTTCTTCTTGGCCATTGCGAATGGACCAAGGAATTTACCTCGGTGTCTGGGTAAGACGTGCTCTTATGTACTGTGCGCTATCGTCCTCTAGCGAAAAAGATAGAGCAAATATATAACCTCGTGTATGGGTCTAGGGGAGGATGTGAAAAGCTGGTCCCTTCAACAATCCGGGGCTTCGAGAGCTTGGCTCCAAGGTATATCGGTGGTTAGTTTCGAGGCGTGCGCAGGGAAGAGATAATACTGGGAGGAGTCAGGGATTGTTTGTCTAAGCATGAGAATGGTTGGACGCAAGGATGGCACATAGACAAGTCGAGGGCGTGCGTGCACAAAGGACGTCGTAAGAAGATCAACGCGACTCGAGCTGGACGCGGGCCCGGCGATACTTCGCCACCAAAATTTACCCTTGACTCGATGACGCCACACAGCTTTCCTGGCTCAGAGCAATGCAAGAAGTTATGGAAGCTGTCCATATTCGTAGTACAAGACATAATCCATGACAGTAACCCGGTGTACAGCCGAATGTGTATACAGTAGAGAGTAATATATAATGTGGTCTATCGTTCGACTAAGTGGAGGTGGAAGCAAGAAAGCAAAGTGCATGCGCAAGTCAAGAGAGACGGACGATGCAGACAAAACATAATCATGAATCAACATTCGACTTTCCTCGTCTCCCCCGCTTTGACTCTCCTCGACCTCGACTCGCACCGCGCCCTCGCCCTCTCCCACGCCCTCGCCCTCTTCCTCTTCCCCTTTTGCCCCGTGTGGACTCTGGGACTGGCATGGCATCTCCGTCATTGGCATTCTCATCTCCCATCCCACCACTAGGACCAAAGAACTCATCACCCTCCTCGTTCCAAATCTCCCGTGACGCGTCAGCGCCACCTGCTTGAGCTGCTCGCTTGCCCAAAGCTTTGGTAGATGGGCCACCCAAGTCCGCGTTCGCCAATTGTTCGTCGGTAAGCAACAGCTGCATGATGTCGCTGGGCTTGTTGGCCTCGGAGAAGTTCTTGTTACCAACGACGATATCTTGGACCTGAGGATTGACACGCAAGATTAGACATTGTAAGGCATGTAGGAAGAGACAATACTCACATCCTTCTTGACTCGAGCAAGCTGGACGATACGCTCGTCAATGGTTCCTTTCGTGATCAGGCGGTAGACTGTCACTTGACGAGTCTGTCCGAGACGGTGAGCACGATCCATGGCTTGAGCGTCGTTCGAAGGGTTCCAATCGTGGTCGTAGAAAACCACTGTGTCCGCGGCGGTAAGATTGATACCCAGACCTCCAGCACGAGTACTCAAGATGAAGACGAAGATGTCATTCCTGGCATAGAATTCAGAACCACTCATTGAATGATTCAAAAAGGACGGACGAACCTAGTCTGCCAATCCATCACCATGTCTCTCCGGTCCTCCAACTTGGATGAGCCATCAAGACGCAGGTACTTGTATTGGCGGTAGATCAAGTATTCTTCCATGAGATCCATCATCTTCGTCATCTGGAAGTATATCAAGACACGGTGGTCGCCGGCCTTGAGCTCCTGAAGCAGAGCGTCCAGACGAGCGAGTTTGGCAGAATCGTAGATGAGGCTCTTTGCTTCCGGGACCCGCATCGTTGGCAGAGGCAATTGGTCTGGCTGAGAGCAAGATAAAAGACCACGAGGAGGTATACCAGGCACTATATTGTGGAAATTCTCGACGGCCTCGATGGAATCTTGGAGAGCCGGAGGCATACCGTACAAGGCCAGTGTTTCCAGTGGACCATCCAGTATAGCTGCCTGACGCTCAATGAACGTGCGGTCGGCGCAGTATGTGGATATCGGAGGAGCAATAGCCTGAGGGATGAACCATTTCAGAATGTTTCTTGACAGGCAAGACGTCGTCCAGGCAGATGATGCGGAGAGACGGAGATCGGGAAGGTCTTCAGATGGAGGAGAAGGGATAGCAGATTCCCTCGAAGGTATACGGAAAGCAGAGCCGACTGAAGAAATGGCGAAGTCTTGGCCCCTACGTAGCCCAAGTAAGGATCCAGCATTGCAACATTGAACGACGGCGAACTCACCACCGATATGGGTCTTCCTCCCTCCGCCGCAATTCGTCTTCGATGCCAATGAGGCGCCTACGAATCAAAGGAGAGAAGTGGAGGCTATGGGCCTCCGCAGGTGACATGTCGAGGAAGCGTAGAAAGGCGAAAGGCGATTGTACTAGGTATTCTCTTAGTGAGTACGAGTATAGTGATTAGTTGAAACTACTCACCGTCCTCGAAGTACGACTTCTGTATCCAATCCGTAGACCATATGTTCAAGAGATTTCGCAGGATGCCGGAGTCATCCCGGTGATGGGGCGAATTCTCGGTCGGGACATCAAATAGGCCGCCGTCGCTATAGAAAAGTTTTGGTATGGAGTATTCGATAGGATTGCGAGTCGAATAAGAGACTGGGAGCGGATCCGGATCTCGACTGAGAGGGCCTGACTGCCCAAATCGTGCGAAGGAGAGAGGCGCCTTGACATACGCGCGCTCGAACAATTCGGGATGATTGCAGACCTACGAAGACCACCGTCAGATGTGCGAAGACAAAAACAGAGATGAAGAACCATACTTTGCGGAACTGCATAACGAGGTTCATCAGAGTGCGTGTGGTGTTGGCGTCCGCAGTGTTCGCTGCTTTTTCGAGTAGATCTGCCACAGAAACGTTGGCCAGCAAGCTCTTATA
Organism: Stereum hirsutum FP-91666 SS1; assembly: GCF_000264905.1. Lineage (NCBI taxonomy): Eukaryota > Fungi > Basidiomycota > Agaricomycetes > Russulales > Stereaceae > Stereum > Stereum hirsutum. Next base: position 2,894,047 of record NW_006763131.1, read on the forward strand.
CATTGCACGTTGCCTGGCGCTGAGGTCGACATGGATATCTATCTCGATCTGTGGAGGGAAGGTGAGCTAAGATCGAACCTGATTAAATTCAAAATATCCACCTTTTCGCCAAGTTCATTTTGGACGTGCCGCTTGACACGACGCAGCATGAAAGGTTTCAAGATCATATGGAGGCGGCGGAGTTGATGCTCGTTCAACTGGCTACCCTTGTTTTCGGCATGATTCTCTATGTCCTTGGAGAACCATTCGTGGAACTCATCCTGGGAGTCAAACAAAGTCGGCATAATAAAATGAAGGAGGGCCCATAGTTCTGCGCAGCGGGTCAGAAAAGCTTGCGCATACTGTCCATATCAACACTGACCTTGCATGGAGTTTTGGATGGGAGTTCCTGTGAGCAGAAGGCGGTTGCGGCACTGGAACTCAAGCAGTGTCTTCCACCGCACACTAGCCGAGTTCTTGATGTTTTGAGCCTCGTCGAGAACCATATACTCCCATCGAACCTTTTGAAAGTATTGTTGATCTTGTATGATCTAATGGATGGTCAATGGTGTGCAATGTCTGTCTAAATAGGAGGACAACAGACCATGTTGTAGCTGGTAATCAAAACGTGAATATCCGAGTTTTCGTCATAGATCATATCCTTCTTACTCCACACTTTCCTGACAGTCTGACGGTCTTTTGGAGTACCCCAATATGGGATTGCCTTGAACTTGGGCACGAAGCGAGTGATCTCTTGGGCCCAGTTGTGCAATGTTGACAGCGGCGCCACGACGAGGAAGGGCCCCCAGATGTTGTGTGTCTCGGCGAGATGCGCAAGCAACGAAATTGACTGGACAGTTTTACCGAGTCCCATCTCATCGGCGAGGATACCTTGACGAAATCGAGCAAAACTTGCATGTCAGCACGAGCAAGAGAGAGCAGTTGAGGCGCCACGATGGGGAGTTCACAGTCGGCAATGTCCGAAACGCGCCACATGTGGCACCAGAAAGAACGACAGGTGGCCGCAGTGCAGTGGGCGCAGAACTCACCGTTAATGCCCTGTTCCCAGAGCGTTCCCAGCCAGTTAAGACCCTTCAACTGATAACCCTTCAGTTCTGCCTGAAGCATACGCGGCTGCGCAATCGTCAATTGACCGGTGAGCGTCGTTGGATTCTGGAAATTAAGCTCGTCCGAGTCCACTGAAAACAGTCAGTGTTAGTTCGGTAAACCTCCGTGTCACGCAAAACTTACGGTCAACGAGTGTCTTGGTCGATGTATCCACGCCTTCGAGGGTTTCTGGTGTTTCGTCGCGGATGTGGGCCTGAGACTTCGCTAGACGTTGGGCTTCGTTCATCTTGCGCTGGAGAGCGGATTGATTGTCAAATTGGAGGGCCTTCAAGCGGTTCTTCTCCATCGTCTCTTTGGCAATTGCCCGAGCATGCTGGTGCATGTTCGTAGTATCATCTACGAGGTAAGAATTAGCACTGAGTAAGTTTTAAGTACGAGGCACGAAGGACCGTACCGTTGTCCCAATCAATGTCCTGAAGCTTGTCATCCTCGACATCCTCGAGAGAAGCACCGACCGGTACAGCAGAAGCTTGAATATTTGGGTCTGCACTCTCGCCCTCGACTTCCGATGCTATTTGATGTAAAAATATGAGTTCACCGCAGTATCTGCTATGTGTAGATGCACTCACTCTTGAGCTTGCTCCCAAGAAAATGACTGTAGATCTCGCTCTGACTGATCAGGAATTCCAACTTGCGCGCATGCCGAGACGCCTCGCGCTTCTCATCCTCGATCCTGGCACGGTCTTGAGCCGCCTTCTGTTCTCGCTTCCGCATATCCCGCTCCTCCTTCTCGTTCTTCTTCCAAAAGACGAGCATCTCGCGCATGAGTCGTTTACTCCTCGCTTGGAGATCCTTCGTGGCTTTCGGAGTTTTGGTGAACGGTCGGCGAGCTTGCAAAGACGACGCTTCAGCGATGCGCTTGTGCTGAGCCAGCCGGTTCTGGTAGCCCATGACCTGGTACTTGTAGACCTGAAGAGCAAGACTAGGTAAATAGCCTCTCTGAGAAGCGCAAACGGTACGAACCTTCGCCACTTCCCTCCTGGCGATATTTTTCCAGACCTTGTTCTGAGCATCCTCCAACGCCTTCAAGCGCTTGATCATGGTGGCATCATCGACTTTTTTCGCCTTCTTCAACGGAGGAATGATTTCGTCAAGATCGAACACGATAGCGGACGTCACAGTACCAGTCGGCGAAGGTGGTCGAGATCCAGCCGGAGTAACGTCGCCAGAGACAGAAGCAGCCGCAGAGCCAGAGCCGACACCGAGAGAATCTTGCGTCTGAGGTGGCAAGGTATCGATCTTGCGGCGAGGACCAGGTTTCTTCCGCGCTTTCGGTGTTCCAGCACCGGGGGGAATACTCTCAACGCTTTGCTCGCGAGGAGTGGGCTGACTGGGAAGCAGCTTGGCCTTGGCCTTACCCTTCCCTTTGCCAGTCGGAGTGGATTTTGGCGCGATCTCCTGGATGGACGCGGTCGAACGTTGGTCGTCCGCGATGGACTGCTCCACTGCGGCGGTGATGTCTCCGAGGTCCTTGCCCAATCTCCGCTTCTTGTTCGCGTGGCCGTTCTTTGCTGCCATCGGGACATCCAAATCACTGCTGCTGGCCTCCGAGACAGCCCGAGATGCTGGACGCTTCGCAGAGTCGACAGCCTTGCCTTTGCCCTTGTTCTTGCTGGAAATGGCGACGAAATCGTCCGGTCCGACGCTTCCGTTTTCGAACGGAAGTATGGGCTCTTGTGCGTAAGATGGCGTCGGAGAGCGTGCATGCAAGTGTGACAGGGGATCTTGTTCGAATATCGGCTGTGGGATGACTGGAGGAGGGGGCGATGGTGGCGGTGGCGGCAGAGGAATGCGGTCAAGGGTTGCTGCGTAACGTTTTGAAAGGGAGTCCAAAACCATGAAGTTTTGATCCTAAGAGTTTGGTCAGGCGAGGAACAGGTCACAACATCAAGCACACAGTCAACTCACGAGCATTGTCTGTTCAAAGTAGTGCTCCACCGTCCTCTTCCGCTTCTGCGTCTCCAGCATGTACAATCCCAGCTCACCCATGTAAATCTCTTCACAGTCGCTCAAGTCCGACGACACCAAACGACGGTCCTCTTCTGTCGGTGTCAATGGTCTTTGGGGTACTGGCGCTTCAATACGATGCAGAGTGGTCATCCCATCCATCATGGGTGATTCAGTGCTGCGAGGCTGGCGTGTTGAACGCATCGGTTGACGGCGTGTTCCCTGCCACGAGCGTTTCAAGCAAGTCAGAACCGAACCAGACAATGCAACAAGTAACGTTCAACGTACCCGTCGCGTGCCCGGTGGCTGGTAATCTCCATCGTCTTCCCTCGTCTTTCTCTTCTTCTTTGGAGGTGAAACGTTCAGACCCTCCACACTATCCTTCACGAACGTGAGCGGCTCCGATGGCATACGGTCGTGGTCCGCCAACGAACTTGATCCAGAATCCAACGGTGTGGCGACACCCTCGACGGACTGGTGAGTGCCAGGGTCATACCTTCGGAAGTTGAACTGAGACTCCTCCACCGGGGTTCCTACGTCGGAGTATGCTGGAGTGTCGGGCATACGTTTGGATGTACTACGGCGTCGTCGTGTCTGAGTTGGTGAAGAAGATGGACGGAAGTCAAGTTGAGGGTGCATCAGGGCAGGATCAGCAGGGGGTGCAGATGGCTGCTGTTGGACCTGCGAGGGCATAGAGTGCGGGGGAGGTACAGAGTCGTCATTCAAGATTCTGCTCAGCGACATGACGTGAAGTGGATATAGAGTCTGAGGAACGACGAGGAGGGCAACAAGACTGCTGGCGGAAACACTGGATGACCAGTCAACAAGCGTCGAATGTCGGGCGTGGGATCAAAAAGGAGGCAGTGGACGTAAATGCCCTCAAAAAGGCAACGAAGAAATCTTTCTAGGTGGAATGAAGAGATTCGGTATGTTCGAGTTTAGCGGGGTGGGGGCGTTGCGGGGAACGGGAGGGACGTCGTCGACGGCGACGGGGACGACTTTGGGGGGAGAGAAGAGAGGATAGCGAGCCCCAGGGGAGATCTGACGGGAACGCGTCAGGCATTCTAACCTATTATTTCCTCTTTGAACACAGCCAGACTCGCCTATTCGCGATATCCGCCGTTCCAAAACGGCCGACTCGCAGGCGCACGCGAGCCGCACGATACCCCACACGGACATATTCACTTGTTATTTCGCTCGTCTTCTGGGTACTCACTACTGTCCTCGACGACGGTCTCTTATTGTCGTGCAACGTGCTGTGACACCTTGTTTTGCCCTGGGAGCTTGGTCCGAGCGCTCAACCGACGTACGTCGAATATGTATATCAACGCCACGTTGCGGGGCCATTACATATCCTACCCCCAATTTGGAACTCACTGCGAAGTTGCTGGGCGGTGTGGCAACTGTGGCGACATCCACCTTCTGTCTTCCGTGTTTCTTCAACTCGCCTGTCGCAGCTTGCAGCTCACGACCATAGCATCTAGTTTCTGGACTGCATTCACGCCTCCGTACACTGATATAGCTACGATACATCTCATATCTGAACCCAGTTCCAAAGATGGAAGGAAAGCACCGAAGCAGCCTCTAGGGCTCATCAGGGTAAAGCATCAACTCCGGCTTGACCTTCGCGTCGAACTCTTCCGGGGTCAAGAATCCGAGGGAGACTGTAGCCTCCTTCAACGTCGTGCCCTCCTTGTGCGCCTTCTTCGCGCACTTCGCCACATCTGTCATGTGGTTTGTCAGCGATCAATGTGCCCACGCGAAAAGGACAGGCGAGAATGCGTACTATCGTATCCAAGGTGGCTGTTGAGAATGGTGGCGAGCATCAGAGACTCGTTGAGGATGGTGTTAATGCGCTTCTCGTTGGCCTCAATACCGACGACACAGTTCTTCGTGAACGACCGCGAGCCGTCAGCGAGGAGACGGATGCTCTGGAGAACATTCTTGATGATGACTGGCTTGAACACGTTCAACTAAGAAACAAATTCATTAATCAATATCGAATCGTTTCGCAGAAGCGAATGCAACGAACCTCGAATTGTCCATTCGAGCCAGCGATGCTGACGACAGTCTGATTGCCGATGACCTGAGCAGCGACCATAGTCAAGGCCTCGCACTGCGTAGGGTTAACCTTTCCAGGCATGATGCTGCTTCCGGGCTCGTTCTCTGGCAAGCTGAGTTCACCGAGACCGCAGCGAGGGCCGGAGCCGAGGTAGCGAATGTCGTTGGCGATCTTCATGAACGAGCAAGCAATGACATTGAGTGCACCATGGGCTTCCACGAGCGCGTCGTGAGCGGCAAGGGCTTCGAACTAGAAAACGATTAGAAATAGTAATACAGTGGATACTTTAGAGGAAGTACCTTGTTCGGAGCTGTCTTGAACTCGATACCGCTAATCTTGCTAATCTCAGCAGCGACCTTCACATCGAAACCCTTCTTGGTGTTCAAGCCCTGCGTGAAGACGATGAGAGCGAGACCTACAACCGCATTAAGGTAGAAGGTTTACAGTGCCGACAGCGGTACCACCCTGAGCCAGAAGGCTGAGTCGTGGGAGTACATCCTTCACACGATCAATCCCATTCGAAACTTGGGTTACGTAGCCGCTAAATTCTTGACCCAAAGTCAAAGGAGTAGCATCCTATTGGAAACCAAAATCAATACTTGGGTGTGATCCGTCGAGTGAAGGTACACTTGCCTGAAGATGTGTACGACCAATTTTGATGATGTGGTCGAACGCCTTAGCCTTTGCATCCAAGGCATCGCGGAGCTCCTCGAGAGCGGGGACTAGGGAGTTGACGATCTCGGTCACTGCGGCGACATGCATCGCAGTTGGGAAACTATGCAACACGGTCAATGAATACTTCCATATGCTCGAGAAGAGAACTACACGTACGTATCGTTACTGCTCTGGCTCATATTAACATGGTCGTTGGGATGAACGGGCTTCTTAGAGCCCAGCTCCCCACCCAAAATCTCAATAGCGCGGTTAGAGATAACCTGCTCCGTAGTGGCATGTGAGTGGCGGCACTAGGATCCAGAGGACTGCGCCAACGCACCTCGTTCACGTTCATGTTGCTTTGCGTTCCACTGCCAGTTTGGAAAACAACAAGAGGGAAATGGTCCATCAGCTTTCCGGAAATGACCTACTCATACGTGAATATTAGTACCTAGAATGTGATATCGAGCGCTAACCCTTCAGCTCACCTCATCTGCAGCCTGCTGGATAGCCTCCCCAACCTTTGGGTCCATCCCATATCCAACATTGACCACCGAAGCCGCCTTCTTCAACACACCGAAAGCCTTAATCAGAGGTGGGGGCAAACGTTCCGAAGGTCCGCCAATGTCGAAGTTCTGCAGTGACCTACAGCATCATGGTTCGGCTGAGCTTTCCGCGGACATGACCGGTGTGCACACCGAGACGTACCGTTGTGTCTGAGCACCCCAGTACCTGTCTGAAGGTACCTTCAGGTCTCCGAACGTATCCTTCTCCGTCCTGAATGTCTGTTCCGCCTGCCCTCACCGATAGACCCTCAATCTCTGTGATTCCAAAAGTCCAGATGTAACAGTACTCACCATAGCGCGAATAGTAGTTGAGAATGCTCTAGAAGAGACTATGCCTTGCCAGCGAGAAGAAACTGCGAAAGACTATGTACAAACGTCGTTCGAAAGCAGATCAAATTGAGACCCGCAATCGAATCCGATTCCAGTCCCGTGCGATACGCATTGGGACGACAGAGGAGCGGGCGGCGGGCGCAGGGACGGAATCACATGGACGAGTATTTTAGGATCAATTCACCTGCTATTGCTATCGAGAACGGTGAAGACGCACCTTTTGGGGGAGCCTGAGGCCTGCCATGGCTGAGATGGGTGTGGGGTGACTAGGGAAGAGATGTGGAGAACGACGAGCAGGGTATGTTCCTGACGGCGGAGAAGGCTGCCTTGCCTGCGCGGGTCATGTCGGCTGCTCTCGGAAGGAATCCTTGGCCAAATGGAAAATCGGAATGGCGACACGTTCGCGTCTCTGTTCGCGGCGTTCATGAGAAAGTCATCTTTTGTGCAAGAAAAACTCACAAAATAGGCCAAAACATTATCTCGACATTCCGAGACGGTCTGGGTCGATCCGTATGAATATCGACATCTCGTGTTTTCGGACGCGCTCGACGCGTTTGACCGTGAGTAGGCGCGCATGACATGTGATTGCAGTATGGAAAGAGCGCCTCCGACTACACCAGCACCTTATTAGACCTCTCTACCATAGCACAACCTCTCCTGAAACTTACATTCACTTGACCACAGTACAGCTGAACCAAAATGTCCATCGTCGCATCCCAAGTTATCTTGCACCCAACCGTCTCCAATTCGCTCAAGGTCCTCGCCACAACACTCGGACGGGACAAGGTTTGTGCAGCACTCACCTCTGTGGCGATTAGCTTCGAGATCATTGACTGGATGTATCAACAAAGGTCTACCGAGCTGTCCAATACTTCGCTCGATTCTTTGCTTGGTACCTTTTGTCCCGGGGCTACAAGCTCGAAGCTTCACGATGGAACGCTTTGAAAGGTCACCTCGCCACAGGGAGGAAGCGTGCGTAATTCGGGCCTGAACTTGCTGCATTCCAATAGCTCAACCTCGTCCGGCCCTCAATAATTCTCAGTCTTGCGTCTTGGAAAACCTGTGGAACATCTGCAGGCTGCTCTCCGTGCATCGCAGGGCACCGGTGAGATCAAGGAGCAGCTCTTGACTATCGCGAGACAATTGGGTTATTTCGGATATCTGACCTATGATGCTATCGTCTGGGTTCGTAACTTCGCTATTTCGAAACGACAGTGACTGCAGGCTAAACGTGCATGACTTTGCAGGCAAATTCCATCCGTTTCCTGATGCTCAAGCCTGAGACAGCGCAGAAAGTCAACAAGACCGCCAACCGCTTCTGGCTGGCCGGAATCCTATTCAGCATCACCCATGCCGTCTTCAAGGTAAGTTCATCCTAACATCATTGTTTCAGCGAGCCATTGACGGGTTTATGTTGGTGTGGCGGTGGCGCGAATTTAGGCAGGAAGATTGACGCAAGAAGCTAATGAGCTTCGTTCCATGAACGAGAAGAACATAGGTGGCGAGAACGCTAGATTGTCGCAGCTGAGGGCTCTTGAAAGGTAATGCCCCACATAAAATCCTGTTCATTCGGATCCGCTCAGCCATGATCATGGCGCAGTGCTCGTGCAGACACCCGACAGCAGTTCGTGATCGACATCCTCGACCTCTGGATCCCGGCTGCGAACGTCGGCCTTGTAAACTTCAACGACGGCATCTTGGGTATCTTCGGGTACGTCCCTTGTCTGCATGTAAAGTTGTTAAAAGGTTTGGTGCTAACCAATATTACAGAGTCATCACGTCCGTCTTGGCTCTCCGCTCGCAATGGCTGTCCGTGACTGGTGCGAAAAGGGCCTGATATGCTGCTCTGTGCTTGAGGAATATTGGCCGTCTGCTTTGTCCCATACTATATGCTCTCTTGTTCTGTATTCTTGGATGATAATTATGATATTTGTGGTGTCCGATGCAAGATGAGAGTGAGAGTAGAGGGTTCAAGTATAAATACAACAAAACCGAGTAGAGATCAAAGAGGCAAAGAGGCGACAGCATCTAGGAAGGTGTCTGTGAGGCTTGCTGTTGATTCCGGATCCGCAGGTACTCCTCGCGGGCCAGTTGCATACTGTCCGGATTCGTGCTTTACTCCAGGGATTAGTTGAAACGAAGGCGGACAGAGGTCTCTTGAACGCACTATTGATACATGCAGTCCTGTAACCGCTTGTAATGATCCTTGCACGCCCATGCTACAGTCACAGTCCTTCCTGTCGCACATTCAGCGAATTCTAACGAAATGCTGCGTTATAATTGTACTCGGGAAGACAAGAGCTGACTTGGACGCACCTTTGACGATGGGGTCACACTCTTTGAGTGCGTAAGCCTTAGTAGTCTTCATCAAGGTGTCCTCCTCCCGTCGAGAAAGCGTGTTCATAGCCATCGTGCGCAGACAATTGTTGTAAGAAAGCAAATATGGCGGAAGAGGAAAGTGGCAAGACCGTTCGCAATCGGAACCGCGCGCTTGTTTGGATCGGAAGCCGTAGCCAAACAACGCCCTCCGGAGCTCCGCCACGAGCCGCCACCCAAGCTGACCCAAGCTCGTCCGAGCCTGGTTTCAAAGCTTCACATTTGATTCACCTAGACTTGCTTTCCCTTCCATCTTGCGTTTCTTATTATATTACTCGATGGCTTCAATCTTGCGCTCGGCGACAGTTCGCGTGTCGAAACGCTCCGTGCCCCCTTGTACCCGCTCGCTCGCCACGCATTCATCCAGCTCTGAGCCCGGGAAGCGTAACTTTGCTCAGACTTTGTCCGAGGGACCGTCTTTCGATGACTTCGTTGCGGGTGATGTTCCCGAGCGTGTAGTCATGGGAAACACCAGCCAGTACGCAGCTCGTCGTGTTTTACTCTTACACTTCGCGTATCCAACGGAAAATGATATGACAGACCACGGCTTCCTTCATTCCTCAAGACCTCTATTCCGACCGGACCTTCGTTTACGAAAATTAAGAAGGAATTACGAGGACTTGGTCTGCATACTGTCTGTGAGGAGGCTCGGTGTCCAAATATCGGAGATTGTTGGGGTGGAAAGGAGGGCGAGTCGGCAGAGGAGGGCAAGAGGGGTGCCACCGCGACTATCATGGTATGTTTGCGTGGTACTCCGACATGGGCGATCGCAGCTTACCGCCTTCTAATTTACGTCGACAGTTGATGGGCGACACTTGCACTCGTGGTTGCCGGTTCTGTTCTGTGAAGACATCACGAACACCACCTCCACTTGATCCGCATGAGCCAGAGAATACCGCAGAGGCTATTAGTCGATGGGGTTTGGGATATATTGTGTTGACCAGTGTCGACCGTGACGGTATGCCATTTCGTTCATGACATTTGTCAAGTAGATCCTCACTCGCATAACCACTTGCAGATCTCGCCGACTCGGGCTCACATCATTTCGCCGAGACCATCCGGAAAATCAAGCAGAAGTATGTATTATCCCCTATATCACGCCGTTCTGCTCCTTACCAATGCATCCTGGCAGAGCGCCTCAAATTCTGGTCGAAGCGCTCACCGGCGACATGGACGGCAACCTCGACCACGTCGCTGTCGTCGCCAAGTCGGGTCTGGACGTCTACGCACACAACATCGAGACCGTCGAAGCCTTGACGCCTTTCGTTCGTGACCGAAGGGCTACCTTCAGACGAAGTCTGAGTGTGCTTGAGCGTGCTAAGGCTGAGGGTGTGCGGGTGACCAAGACCAGTATCATGCTGGGTGTGGGCGAAAACGAAGAGCAGGTCATGGATGCTCTACGAGGTATGTCATTGCCTTGAATTTTACCATAAATCTCGTCGTTTACCGATCGTATGATTGACTTTTGTAGAACTGCGAAAAGTTAACGTGGACGTCGTGACCTTCGGCCAGTACATGCGACCTACAAAGCGACATATGAAGGTTGACCGATATGTCGAGCCGGCTGAGTTCGACAGGTGGAAGCAGGTGGCTGAGGATATGGGCTTCCTTTACGTTGCCAGCGGTCCACTTGTGCGGAGTAGCTACAAGGTCTGTCTCCTTTTCCTTTTGTGCACACCATAACCGACTGAAGTTATCTGCCATGCCAGGCTGGAGAGTACTTCATTGAGAATGTTCTCCGAGGCAAGGGTGCCGAGAAGCAGACGCAGAAGCTGCTCGTGCAGGACGGTCTTCTGGCCCACACTGCGCCCTCCTCTTGATGCAGATGGGCATCTCACTACCTTGACTGTCTATGTTTAGATGCTATCGTACACGCTACGATCTTTTATCGATCGAACTATGGTAATGCTATCCTATACAGCGCTTCTCAAAAAGATCCCTGGCATGTCCCACAGACTCAGTGCCCCAACCTTCATTTATACTTTCTTTCGGTAAGGGTCGTGAACTCTGGGCCCAAGGTACCAGTGTAATCATAGCGAAAATAGATCCTTAGACCGAGCGAGCTCGAACAGAGCCCACGGACACAACCAAATGGAAATTGGCCTTGTATATTCGGTCTACTCGAGGTGATTGTACTCATACGCTGATTGGCTAACCTTACGCTCGTGTGGCTTCTGCCATAACTCATTGTTCTATTCAACGTTCACCTGAGAAACAAACGGCATTATTTTTCCCTTTCTCCCTTTTTGGACACAATTAGACGCCACTCTGTTTTATAGTATATATACACGTTGCCTCACCTGAAGTTGCTCGCTTCTCCTTCTCTGTCTTCCTCTGATCCCCTTGCACTCCCATAGCACCCCAGAAGATGAAGCGCGGCTTCCTCAATAGCAGCAAGGGCAAAAAGTCCAGCGACGGTAAGCACTTCTATGTAGGATCCCGCCGTCATTGATTCAGTACAACACAGCGAGCGACACCCTCAAGACCACCAGAGCGATCGATTATCTCGATCGTATGTTGTGTCCATTTCCTTAACTCTTTCGTGACGGATAATGAACACGGTTGTCCCTTTCGCGGATTTTCAGAGGCTATCAAAGCGTTCGAGCTCCAAGAGCATGTTGGTGGAGGGCCCGAATGTACGCAGTCACTCCTTCCTTTGTCTTGTATCATTGTGAGACGACATCTGCTTATGAACGTTCAATAGCGATGAAGTCGCGCAATATCCCAGAGCTCAAGACGCGAATGCAAGATGATCCCGAAGCCAGACCTGATGGTTCATCAGGCTAGCGTACGGGCACCGATCTGATTTGACAGGTGCGTTCCTGTCAGCGACAGTCTTCGTGCAGGGTTCGACCTGATCTCCACATGTAGGCAAAAGTCCCGAAGGCCATAGCTTTCCGCAGATACAGAACTTGACGCCGACTGTCAACGGCGACCTCTTGCTCACTACGAGCAGCACGCACAATCCATCGCAGACCATGGTCTTCACCACTCAACCTCCCAAACTCGAAAACGACGATCCTGACGGCCATTCTGAGTGCTACATGCTACTTGCCACCAAGCAGCTCTTTCTCGCCACCAAGGACTACCCTCAGCCGCTCCGTCAGTATTCCTCTTCAGCATTCCGTATCGGGCCCGCAGGCCATTGCGGTTTGGGCATGTTTGCGACGCGAACGATTAGACACGGAGAGTACATATGCATCGAGAGGCCGATGATAGTCATGCCGTCTTCGACTCTTATCCATGGCAACGTCTCAGACGAGTTGTCACTCAACATGACCTATGAGAAATTGGAACAGATCATGCTCGTGGAGAGAGAGCTGGCCCTCGAGGTGATGCTCAAACGCCTGCCACCGAAGCAACAGGAGCAGTACATGTCGTTGGCTAACTGGTACGTCGCTCAGTGATACGGTCCCCATTGAAGATCCAGCTCAACCGTTTCAATAGTAACTCTTTCCAGCCATCCTCACGACGGTAGCGGACCCCTCTTGGGCAGGTTGAGAACGAACGGTTTGATGCTCGATTCCAGGCTATATCATGACGAGCACGGCAAAAAGATCCCCTTCACTGGAGTCACTTACAACATATCACGGTTGAATCACAGGTCAAGAGTTCATCGCCTTTTCCTATAGCCTTCCCAAAACTGACGGATCCCGTTCATTGTATATGTATAGCTGTCGCCCTAACACCACGTGGAGCTTTGACACCGCATCTTTCTCGTACAAGGTCCGAGCCGTTCGCGAGATCAAGGAAGGTGAGGAGCTCTTCATCTCCTACACGATCGGTTCCTCCGCGAGGCGACGAGACCAACTCGCTCCGTACGGAGTCCAATGTACCTGCGCCTCTTGCACGGACCCCAAGTCAGACGAACGCCGCGCCAAGATTCGGCCTCCCCGCATGAACCTCTTCGATCCCTCGATCCCTCGCCGGCCTCCCGCCAAATCTGACCCGATGGCTTCCATGGAGGTGTTGAGACCACATCTTGAGAGTTACAGGAAAGAGAGCCTGGCCCAGCTTGTGCTGATAGAGAAGGAGGGCATGTGGAATCGGAAGGAGTACCGGCAGCATCACCAGGCGTTAGCTTCGGCAAACATGATGCTCAAAAACGAGAAACAGGCTGAGTATCATCTGTCCAAGTTGCCAAGAGACGATGAGATGTTTGGTGATGAGGCAGTCAAGTTGTTATTCGTGTGAAAAGGGGGTGTGGCGTAGGGTTTCCAACATAGGCGTGGACAAAGGATTCGTGACGTGTTGTATGCTATCAATTACTCGAAGTGAGATTACTGGCATTTTGGTAGTAAAAAGAGTGCCTCGAGAAATTGCTTGACCAGCAGGCATCTAACATACTGTAACTGTCGATTATATTACATTGACATGTTGGGTGGCGCTGCGTACATAAAAACCTTCCGGGAATCACCGAGTAGTTGACCCACAGCTCCGATTCCGAACGCTCTTGAAGACCGAGGCGGGACACTCATTCTACGTCCTCTTCATTCTACTTCCACTCCATGCTGGCTTTGACTTACTTGAGCTGTTTGCTTTCAAGCTTAGCGGTAGGACAGACCGTTCGACGCTGAGATATGTATACTAGCAGTAGACGCTCGTGACTATCGGTATTTCTGCCGGTTTGCTTCCACAGGGACCCGACGATCCATCGTGCTTCCATGACCGTGATTCTGGCTGGGAAAGTTGGAGTCCTTATCGAACAGAAAGAACTCCCTTTGAGCGCAAGGAATGGGTGGCGCGATGATCGATTGGAATGGTAGTTGGTTTGTCTATATCGGAAAGCGTTCTTTGATCCTCATGCGTTGATTGGCCAGCAGTGCGACTCCCTGGCTTCTGTCCTAGCTCATTGTCTCATCCGAGTCAAAAGCAAAAGTATTATTGTGCCTTCTTTGGGCGCAATCAGGGCACCGTTCTGTGTATATATGGATGTCGCTTGAGTCGAAATTGTTCGTTCCTTCTCTTTCTCTGTCTTCTCTGGTCCCTTGCATTCTCATACGCCACCGAAGATGAAGCGCGGATTTCTCAACGGCAATAAGGGCAAACGCACCCAAAATGGTATGTTCTCGTTCTTCTCTATTTGATGTTCATTATGATCTTGATCGAACCACTCTGCATCAGCGGACCACCAACCCCGGCACCCCAACTCGAAGGCAATTGCAGCTCTTGATCGTAAGCTAGGCTCGTCTCCTACGCTTTTTCGCAGCAGCTAATACACTCATTGGGTGTACACTTCAAGGGGCTCTGGAACAACTCGACATCAAGGAAGACAATGGTACCAAGCCTGATCGTACGTTGCCACCATCCCTTTCTTGCCATGTGTCGTTTTAAAGTACTATGCGCCTTGGGACACTGTAGCGGTGAAACCACGCAAAATCCCGGACCTCAAGCGGAGAACTCAAGACGACGCCGGAGCCAAGCTTAGTGGGCATATCAGGATGGCGTACGGCAGCCAGCCCGAGATGGCAGGTATGTTCTCCTCGCCAACCACCAATAGTTCAGTCTGTATCGAAATACTTATCCCGAACATGTTTCTCCCGATATACAGCCAAGATCCTCCCTGAGGGCTACAAGGCACCGGAAATGCAGAATTTGAAGCCTAATGCGGACGGCGACCTCCTACTCACTAGCGGCAGCTCGTACGGTCGACCAACGACCATACTGTTCACAACGCAACCTCCCAATGTCAAAGACGATGATCCTGACGGCCAGTCTGAGTGCTACATGTCACCCGCCACAAAGCAACTCCTCCTCGCCACCAAGAACTACCCTCAGCCGATCCTTCAGTATTCTTCTCCGGCCTTTCGTATCGGTCCCGCAGGCAAGTGCGGTTTGGGCATGTTTGCGACGCGAACTATCAGAAACGGTGAATATATATGCATCGAAAGGCCGATCATGGTTATGCCAGCTGGGACTACAATCTTTGGCGAGGTCTCTCGAGAGCTGTCGGTGAACATGACGTATGGGTCCATGCAACAGATAATGCTTGCTGAGAGAGAGTTGGCGCACGAGGTGATGTTCAAACGTTTGAAGCCGAAGCAGCAAGAGGAGTACATGTCGTTGGCGAACTGGTATGTCTTTCAGGGTCACTGCTTTCAGCGTCGAACACTTCGCCGATTTATTTATTTATTTTCTACCCAGTCATCTTCACGACGGCAGTGGGCCCCTCACTGGCATATTGAGAACCAATGGTTTGGCACTCGGCAATGTACTTCACCACGAAGTCCAGGGCCAAAAGATACCTTTCTCCGGAGTCCCATACAACATATCACGGCTCAATCACAGGTGACAAACACACCACTCTTTCGTCCCCCTCCAGCCCAAACTGACGCACCTTTTGGTTTGTATAGCTGCCGCCAGAATACCACATGGGGCTTCGACATGGCGTCATTCTCGTACAATCTTCGAGCCGTTCGTGAGATCAAGGAGGGTGAAGAGCTCTTTATCTCCTACACCGACGACGGCACCACCGCCGAACGTCAAGAGCAGCTCGCTCCGTACGGTTTTCAATGCACCTGCGATTCTTGCACAGACCCAAAGTCGGACGAACGCCGCGCCAAGATTCGACCTCCCCGTACGACTGTTTTCGATCCTTCCATTCCACGCAAACCTCCTATCAGTGCCAACCCGATGGCGAACCTGGACCTGCTCAGACCACATCTCGATAGTTACATCAAGGAGTGTCTGTCGCAGCTTGCGCTCATCGAAAAGGAGGGGATGTGGGCGTGGAAGGAGTATCGCCAGCATCATCAGGCGTTGATGTCAATAAACATGCTTTTGAAGAATAAGGCGCAGCAGGCGTATCATCTGTCCAAGTTGCCCAGGGAGGATGAGATGTTCGGAGATGAGGTGGCCGGGATGGTATTCGCCTAAATGAAATGTGTAGCGTATGTTTTATACGACTCGGACGGCGTGGCGTCGTCTTTCTTGTCGCCGTACATTTACTTTCACACGGCGAGAGCTCTAGTACAGTTGTCTGAATTTCTCGTCCCTTCTTCGAGCACACTGACCATCAGATGAACACAGGAATCAACGTTGCAACTTGGTTGCAACATACTGCATTCATGTGGTAGACAGCACGTTTCAGGTTTAGGTGCCGCTGGTATACGCGTTGAGTAGGTGATTTGCCTCAGGGTAAGAGAATGTGTGTTCGACCTCAGGCTTGATCGGAGTTCGAATGTGGACCACTGGCCAATGAACAAGCCGGATCTTTCATTTCAGATGCCTTCGCCTCTCTTTCTGCATTCTCCACGGCAAGTCACCAGCTCTCGGCGCTTCACAAACTATTTATCTTATCCATCTCGCCTGCTCCATTCTCGTGGTATCCGCGTATGTTGCTTGACCTGACATTCTAGAAATACCGTGGTCGTGCGGCGCCCACTCTTGTTCACATGCCAAGGCTATCTCCATTCTTCAAGATGTCTTCACCGACACAATGTGCACATCTCCATCGTGTAAGTCACTCGTTTCGTTGACTTCAGGCGTATACAATTCACAACTTCACGATGACCAGTGTCCTACTTCTTGTTCCGCAATTACCTAGGCTTGGGTCATCTCCCTGGATCCACTCTCTTCGACTCGGAGCGCGAGAGCGGGATCAGAGATCACAAACAATATGTGGATGCCCCTTTTTCAAATGGAAATTAGAACCAAGGAGACATCGTGGTGTACTTGGGCATGTAATTGAAGCTCAGTAGCACTTAAAGCTAAGGTCGTCACGATCTCACATATGCCGCGCTGCATCCTTCCCTCTTCACCTGAGACATCTTGCGGCGCAACACTCTACCCCACAGTATCACCAAATCCATGACATGGGGGATTCGATACTGTCCTTGCCACGGGAGATTGTCTCCTCAGATAGTATTTGGTGCGCTGAGATCCTCCCGTAGCATGATGCCATCGACTTACAAGTTTCTCGTCAAATGTGACAGGTTGATCTCAAATTATATCTACCTTTCCGCTACCGGTAAGGCTGGACGTTATTACTGTGTTTGTATTCCAATGACGACTAATTGGTACAACTCCGTATTAGTCTTGTGTATACAAGATTGGGTACAGACATTTCCGACGGAGTTGGGGGCGATATGGCAACGAAACCTAACAAGTACTGCGAGCATATTCTTGCTAAACAAATATTTGGTTTTCCTCTGGGCCGTGGCGCAGTTCATTCTCCTCTTCACAGGCTTGTCCTTAGGCATAAGGTATATTCTCGATTCGTTCACAAGAATTTCCCGTGGCTTACAATTACGAAACAATCACTCAGTTGTCGGGTTATGAGTGGTCTTACACAGATTGCCCTATTATTATGCAACGCTCTTACTGGCCGTATGCATCATATAATTCTTCATGCAACTTATCGTATCAACCTCGTTCCGCGTTGACCATCTTGCAGTGCTACTCACCCTTCGGGTATATGCGCTCTGCCAACGAAGAAAAATCATCCTAGCAGTATTCTCAGTTTTTTTGCTCTCGAGATTTGCGCTCGATATTGCAGTGCGTCATTCCTGTGCATCGAAATTTATTACTCTTGAGACTTGGGTTGCACAGATCATCGTGACATCGCAAAGCTCGTGGAGACAGGAGACACCATCGGGGACATTCTCGGGATGTCGATTGGCAATGCTCCCTCGGAACTCTGTGTATGTCGGATTTCACTGTTACATTTTGCGGATTAAGCCAAAGATGGCAACTGAGAGTATTCATCTAGACGTCTGCAGGCGGCTGATTGCTGTGTCGCATTGACTTTCAACTTGGTCCTGATTTCGATGACGGTTCACATGACATATATATCTGTGAGAGAAAGGGACAGGCTCGGAGTCCCACCTGGTATAACATATATTTTACTTCGTGATGGTGAGTGTAATCTACTGTGATCATATGTGTGTCAGTTATGAGATAGCACTTCCTTCCCTACAGGCGTCATGTACTTCCTGTGAGTCGGTTATGAGCCGGTACTCAAGTTTTCGTTGAGGGAATCTTGGGATCATTATCGCTCAACAGCAATGCTTTTAGTGTGGTCTTCACCATAGAATGCATTCAAGCTGCGACAAGCATCGTGAGTCCAACTGCCTCTCAAATAACTCCTTGGACAAACTAAATCAAGTTGCCTCCCATAGACATCCCTCCTGGCCACGAACAATGTGCATTAGTCTATGAAACTATCCCATTATAAGGCCTAACTTAATAATTGCACGCAGCTGTCGTACACGAAGTCGTGTTTTGGCGCAATCGTATCATCGTATACTGTGGTGTGCGCTTTTTTTTTGTATATGGGGTGCTACTTCTCTATATGATCTGATGCTTGACTAATCTACGTTATATTGCAGACTTCCAAACATGCTCGTCAACCGGCTCTTTCTGAACTTGAGAACATTCAATATGCCAGTGGTTCTGGAGCCATCCTTTGACGATATACCCGAGCCTACATTTGCTCAAAATCGGTTTCTTGGCAACATCGGACTCCCTCTCGATAGTGACTGGGGGAACACAATGAGCGACGATGACCGAGTGGCCATTGACTCTCAAGCGCCTCTTATGCGGGGAGATAGCGACGCATCCCATAATTCTGGTCCCTTGTTGTGGCACTCACAAGAGGTTGAGGACAAAGGGGAAAGCGATAGCCCTGGGCTTGCCAAGGGCCCACAAGACAATATGATGTCAGAGTCAACAAACGACGGAGAGAGCTCAAGGTGTCCTTCCGTTCCCTCCTATCATAGCCAGTGGACCAATATGGATAAAGTTGCCAAGGATTTGAGGTCGCTAGATCCTGCGGAGGGAGTGCTCGATGCTCTCAAGACATGGTCTGCGGTCATGAGCGACTCGTCAGACCCCGAGCTAGAACCTCGCAATCTCGAGCAGATGTGCGATTTACTAGGTATTATACCTAAACAGAGACTAGCTCGCGAGAGGCACGGTCGTCTAGCATTAGCGCTAGACCGTCAGGTCATCACTTCCTGTCAGCGCTACGTAGAGCGCGGTCAGACCAAGGACCTCCAGGAGGCGATATCGTCCTCGTGCCGAGCAATTAGTCTGCGTCCCCCTGGCCACCGTCTGCGCTCGCGATCTCTCGAAAAGCTTGTAGAAGTTGTTCACATTTGCATTGACCAAGGTCATGCGATAGAGTGCAACAGTACGACTGTGATCTGGGACATGCTTAGAGAGGCTGCCTCTGATATTACGACCACTCAGACTGCTCGAGTATCAGCCGCTCGAGAATGGACACACTTAGCCAGGGATTGTCACCATCGTTCTCTTCCTGCAGCGTATACAACATTCTTGACCCTACTTGAGCATGAGCTGAATGTGAATCCCAGTCTCGAGGGCCAGCAGGAGTATCTTGGTCGTCATTTCTCGTCGTTTGCATCTGACGCGGCGGCCTCCGCGATTGCATGTGGCCGTGCCACACTCGCGGTGGAGCTGCTCGAACGAGGCAGGACTTTGCTGTGGTCAAAGATGAGAGGGTACAGAGCATGTCATGATGGATTACCTCCTGAATTTGCACAGAGTTTCAAGGATATATGTAAAGAGCTCGAGCTCCTCGCGACGTCTGCCACTAGCCTAGAGCGCGTTTCACATCGTACGGAGGGGGACAAGTGGACGCAGCAACGAGCTCTGGCAGCCAGACTTGAGGACGTCATCCGTCAGATCCACTTGACAGAGGGATTCGATAATTTCTTACGTACGACACCATATCCTCAACTGCGCGAAGCAGCTGCAGAGGGCCCGGTCATAGTTGTCAATCTCTCTCGTATTCGTTGTGACGCCCTTATTGTCCTACGAGAACAAGACAAGCCGATAGTCGTATCACTCGCACGTCGGAATTCCGCAGAGGAACTTCTCAGAAAGGTAGCAGAGCTCAATCACGAGATAAATATAATCACTGATCCACGTCGCCGAGAAGAGGATTGCATGGGACGCATGCATTCCGTCTTGGAGGGATTGTGGGTGCTCCTCGTCGAGCCCGTCATCTCTTGTCTTCTCCGCAATCAAACGGCCCGCTTGTCGCGTATATGGTGGTGCCCGACTGGGAGTTCATGCAATCTTCCCCTCCACGCAGCCCGTCCACCGAACGCTCGGGAGCTTGGTTATGCAGACTTATATGTTCCATCGTACATACCCACCCTAGGGTCCCTCATAACATCGAGAGCAAATACTGTCCCTCGTGTCGGAGCCCCGCGGCTTTTAGTTATTGGTGAACCTGACGGATCTCTACCAATGATAGCAAAAGAGATCCATATTGTACGCGAGAGCGGTGAATTCGTCCAAACGCTCCTCGGGGAGAGCGTAACCCGCGATGCCGTGCTCGCAGGTCTGCGAAGCCATCAATGGGCACACCTCGCATGTCACGGGCACTTACGGCCCAATCCATTCCATTCGTATCTCCGGCTGCATAAACGCAGCCCTCTACGCATCATCGACATTGTCCAAGCTCGTCTTCCTGACGCTGAATTCGCCTTCTTATCTGCATGCCATACCGCGACGATGGGGCAACGAACAAACACCCCCGACGAGGCTGTTCACCTCGCTGCTGCTCTGCAGTTCAGTGGGTTTCGCAGTGTGGTCGGAACACTCTGGGGAATGGCAGACGACGACGGTCCGATTTTGGCAGAGGAATTCTATGCGCACATGTTCCGCCACGGCCCAGCGAAAGCGGACTTCAAAGACGCAGCCATGGCGCTCCGAGTGGCGACGAAGGCACTGAGGAGGAAGGGAGTGCCTGTGGATAGGTGGATTAACTTCATCCATATTGGTGCATAGTCCACCAATCTGGAGCGCGATATTGTGAGTAAGACCCCCAATTCACCATCTGTTTGTCCATCGCTGAAGAATGTAAGCTAGTGTGAGGGCCGTGCGTGTCAACAAAGAATCGTCAGGTATGGGGCTGTTGCCGTGCATGCATATATTGTGATGGGCAAGACTCTTCTATCAGGAGTTCTAAGTCGCTACATTGTGCGGAACATCGAGTGGTGACTGCCGAACAGGAAGCGAGACCGTAGGACCCTAGACACAAGTTATTATGTCAATGACAGAACGAAGACACGGAGATTCGAGAATGTATGCACTTACAGCCTGAGTTGGAGAATCGAAGGCCCGAGTCTGCTGACGGAGATGTGAATATATACTGCGAGGTCACGAAGATGAATAAAACCTATATGATGGAGGGTCGACTCTCGCTGATAGACAAGATAGTTCATGGCACAACATAGCAAAGCGGAAAGACAATGTTTATTGAGGACGTGCCGACACATGACAAAACGTCGGCATGGACATACATGAACACAATGGACAACATTCTCCCACTACCTCTGGCCGGACACACAGCATCAGACCGAACGACTCCTCGGAAACAGGAAAAAGAAAGAAAGAAGAAAATCTCCACGAGGGAGAGGGGGTTTCCAAAAATTGTGCGGAATACGAACGAGGAATCGTGTCAACAAGGACGACAACTCAACCCGTTCGCCATCCAGCCGAAGAACAGCGATCACGAAGACCACCGCTCTCCGACCAGAGCCGCGCAAGCCCAAAGCAAACGCAAGCGTCGACTGCGGGCTTGCAGAAACGGAGACACCGCCGGAACGAACCCAGCCGTCGTTGCAGATCGCTATCGCAAACGACGATGGGCACGAACCAGGAATGCCGAAAGAAGAAAGGGGTATGGGCGGATCAATTTCTGCCTATGTCTGTTATGACTATGTGATATGTTATATATGCAGTTTGTGCGTGCGTTGTGCAGCATGGACACGATGTCCGTAATAGCTCTGTGTATAGGCTTTCCCTCTGTGGGGTTCCCTTGCGGGTGTGCGACGGGGCGCGTTCGAAGCAGCTAGCGGGTATGCGTATGCGTGCTCGAGGTCCTGGTGTGGACGGTCCTGGTATGGACGAGGCGTGTGCCAGTGAAACGGGGGTTTCTATGCCAATAAATCTTCAGTGAAGGGTCAACGTCTGGACTATCGTTTCTAGTTTCATTCCGACCAGCAAGAGCTCCATGGCGTGCCGAAGCACGCAAGGCATCACCGATAGGCGACCAACCGCGGAGCGGTGACCGCCCTCGTATGAAGAACCCAATGGAGTCAGCCAGACAGAACTTCGCTTCTTGTGCAGAATCCATGTCGTATGAGAGGACTCCACGGCATGCCGAAGCACGCAGGACTTCACCGATAAACAGTCATCGCAAAGCGAGACCATCCTCGTATAAAGGACCTTGAGTGGAGCCTCCCGACACAAACACATCGACTAGGTCTCGATATAGCGAATTCGTCCGATAACTGTGTGCGACGGATCGTGACATATAATCATGTACGCATGTAGGGCAAGGTAGGCAAGCATATGGGGCGTAGATAGTGTCGATGATCGTCATATCGGTACGATGAATACGAGTAGAAGAGGGAGTCCAGGTGACAAGAGAATATGCAGGCACGCCAAAAAATTAAGAGTGATGAGCAGAGGGGAGTGGCGCCAATATGAGAAGGTCCAAAGCCGACGAGGTGAAGGATATCCGTTCGAAGTTGGAAGACACATTTGCCTAGTCGGGTGCTGGCTCTCGCCGCGCCGTAAGGCACGAAGAGTATCAGATGGCGAAGCCTACACTCCGCCTCCTCACTCGACTCGAGACCGCCTGCCCGAAGTGATCCTGTACCGCGGTACGTATTGTTCGTGAAAAAAAGCCTCATAACGTTGTGAACAGTAACATGGCAGGCAGAGAGGCTGACTCGAGAAAAAAACATATGAGGATACGTGTAGGTACTGAGACGAAGGGGATACGCACCTGGCAAAGGGTCGTGAATCGCAGCGACCGCAGAGACCACCGAGACGAAGAGGGCAGGAGTAAAGGTGGGGTGTGCGTTGTGCGTCGGTTCGGCATATGACATGGCCCGACAGCTACTTTAGGGCAGGCTTGTCGTCTCCGAAATCGTCCGAAATACTTTCCAACCGAGTGTCTGGCCGGGTCAAGATCAATGAATTTCCCGGAGCTTGGCCTCCAATACCACAAACACAATTCGAACGGTGACTTGCTACAGTATTGGCTCCTTCTACTTTTCTAGGCTCTTACTTCTGACTTTGCTTCATTCGATATTTCAGGCTCTCACTCTCAGGCTTCATAAATTTGTCTTGCTCAGCTTCGTATCATGTCCTCGACGGCGCGCGCCTCCACAGGCTGCCAAATTACCGTAGCACTGTTAGAAGGCGAAGCTACAAAAAGTACCTCTAACCTCCTATTATCCGAGATGTCTCAGGAACTTGAAGAAAAGATATATTTACGGTGAGCACCTTCTCAGTGGAATAGGACATGGTGAAAGCGAGGATAAATACGATGAGAGGTTCGCATGCCTACCAAATATCCGCACCAGAGACGAGGCCTGGTCGTCCATGTTCAGTCAAGGGTCCAAATGGATAATAACTCATCCTGGCCATGTCATTACGCATAATAGAGGCTCCAAGTACAATAACAGAACAATCAACTCCAGATAAACATACTCCTCCATATGTATGATCAAGAATCCGCACAATCCAAAAACGAAATATACTCTATAATGACAATCTAACCAATTGAGAACAGAGCGAGTGGCGGTGCCCATGGAGGCGGAGGAGGGCCACACAAATGAGTTATCATGCACCGAGCTCAAAATAGCGTACGAACGTCGAACGCTCAACGCTTCAGCGTTAATCCTGGGAGATTGAACATCTGTCACGAACAACGCACAATCAAGTTAGTAAGCCACAGAGAATCAGCCGCTGTCCAAAGCACTCGATGGACGAAGGAACACAGCTTACCTCGAAGATGGACTCCGAAGGGACTCCCCAGCCACGCAAACCCTCAACTCGATTATCCATGCGCGTACCGAGCATAACACCCACAACCGCACCCGTCTCCTCATCTATGATGGGACCGCCACTCGATCCTGCGGTAGGCGGTGGCTTGAATAGCATATGAGATAGCGAATCATATGTCCCTGGCTACGATCGAAACATCCTAAATATCAGCATCGACGCAACAAATTTGATCATACGACCAAGAGACAAAAGATGTGAGTGGAAAGACAAACCTGTGCCTCCCTACCCGCAAAATCTCTGTAGCCTAACACAGTCCCCTTCACCCACTTAGCCCACGAGCCTCCGACCCAGGGCTCCCATCCCTCACCGTCCTCACCGTCCAGCTGTGGTCGTGTGGCGCTGTGGAAATGAGCTCTGATAGGCGTTCCGGGATGTGCAGGATATGGTGATACGGGAAATGATGTAAGCTTCGAAAGCGGTGATCCGGAGGTCGCTATGTCTGAGGTGGCGGAAAGGAGAAGGAGGTCGGAACGGTGAAGGGAAGATAAAACGGAGGTGACGGGGTGAGTAAGTGTTGTTCCGGTGCTGTTGGGAGAGGACGAGAGGACAAAGGATCCGGAGGATCGGGCCCCCGGGAGATCGGGTGAGGAGAATGGAGAGGTAGAACCCGGCGTGCTTGGAAGGACGAGTAAAGGAGACCACCGTATCTGCAGAAAAGACGACAATGGGTATATTTGGCATGCGTGACATGTAGACAACCTGAAGGAGGCGATTCAGGATGGGCTGACACATACCTCCTCGAGTGTATGTGCGCAAGTGATGAACAAAGACTCTCCTTCCTGTTCACCGGTTCCATTGATCGCAAAGCCGGACGCTAGTGTGACTTTGTGCCTGTCTCCCTCCTGTGCAGCATGGGCGATGAGATGGACCTTCGCTGCGCCGGGATCCTGTGCATGGTGTGTAACGGAAGCAAAATCTGCGCGCCTCGACGGCGAAGGACGGGATTCGTACGGCAGATGCTGGTCAAGCACTCGTCCAGAGCGCTGCAAGTACTGATCTATAAGCTGAGGTAGACTCGTCCGTGACCCAGATGGCGTACGACTGAGAGCA
The DNA here is from genome assembly GCF_000264905.1 of Stereum hirsutum FP-91666 SS1. NCBI lineage: Eukaryota > Fungi > Basidiomycota > Agaricomycetes > Russulales > Stereaceae > Stereum > Stereum hirsutum. The sequence continues at coordinate 2,918,974 of NW_006763131.1, forward strand.
TCGAGGACAATTCGATCTATGTCTGAGGGTGGCTCAGACTCTTGGGTTGGCAATCGTGGCGGAGGCGACAGGGGCGGCTTTGCCACTATGACAGGTGTTTCTACCGTTGCGTATGCGCGAGACTGAGCAAATGCGCCGACGAGAGCTCTCGTCGTCGGCCGCACGAATATCGGCATGACGAGCTAACTCAGCGTTCGAGATGAAGCGGAAACTATAGAACAAACCAGCTGTAGGTATCACAAAGGCCGTGTGTTCCGCAAGAGATGGGGAACCGGCCGTGATGTCACTTCCGTGCACGAATGGAGCGTTCCGGTCCGCGCCAGAGTTATCCCAAAGCAACCACCCGGAGCCAGATGGGACAGCCCGGGCGTCGATCACGTCGTTGGCCGGAACAGGCCGGCCGTGTGCCGGATGTATACAGGTCAAGCGCGCTTCGTCCCATTCGATCTCACAGCTCTGCACCACTTCTCACTCGACACCATCCACGTCTCATCTACCATCGCCTTCAAGCCAGCGCACTCATCCACTCGACAAATCATCATGTCATCTCCTGCCGCTTCACCCATTCAAGGTAAGTCAGATTCATACCCTTGTTTGAGATTGCTCTGGGAGGCTCAATCGTACACATCAACACTTTGTCTCTGTCATAGTTTCCCCCTCGCCGCCCCTAGAATTGCGGCATATTACTTCCAGCGGTGCACTCACCCCTCAGAAGGACGCAAATAAGCTGTCCACACGTACATCACAACATCTCTCTCATCGTCTCGGCTCACCATCAGCCGGATCCATTCCGTCTTCACCTACATCCATGTAAGTCTACGAGTTTTTCGCTCGTGTGCGTTGTCTTCATTGCTATTCTCTTGGAGGAATCGTTCTTTGGAAACTCTCGTCTTTTGCCCGTATCGCTGTCGTCCTCCAATTTTACATAGAGACAATCCGATAAACATCGCTATGACGATTTCCAAATGTGAACTCCACTCCTGAAAAGCGCTGAACACATGCTAGCATTTTCACACTACTTGTATTCGTATCTCGCCAAACCCTATTGATTGACTAATTTCCCGTGACAGTCACTCATCGTCATCCGCCATTTTCGAGCGCGACATCGAACCTATCTCCCCATCACCATCACAGTCCCATTCGAATCCACATCGGACCCCCAGAGGGAAATTCACGGAGCAGCTCGACCAAGCGGTTCCTTCGGTTCTTGATTCGGCCGCGGCAGTCCTTACCTCGTCTTCCTCTCCGATCGATGAGCAGAACATAGCTATCGTTGCTCCAGCACCTGACATCGGGTCCCGTAGCGGCTTGACCAGTCCATCGTCCCGCATGAGCAGCCGGAGTCCCAGTCCCAGCGCCGGTTTTGGTCACGGTAGCGCAGGAAATAGGACGAGCGCGTTCATGAACCTGCCCAGTCCGAGCCCGAGCTTAACTCTTCCGCTCCCATTGCACACGACGTCTACTACTATATCTGCTGGAGCTCCTAGTCCGACTGCACCCGCCTTTCAATCCCCCCTGGCGAGGCCGAATTTGCAGAGTGCTATCAGTACGCAGTCTGTGAGCACACCGCAGCCGCCTGGTGCGTTCAACACCGTGTCGTCTACACCGACGTCGGCATATTTCTCCACGGCGTCATCAGAGGAATCTTCACCGACGACGACGACGCACGAGCATGGGCTACCCCAGACACAGACTTTAACTACAACAGCTGCTTTGTCTCCATCCGACGGCGACACGACCTCGCAGGTTGCAGGTTCGCCGACGCAGAGCGCTGTAAACACCGTCTCCCATCCTCCTTCTCCGCGCGTGGCCAACAATCGGCTTTCGTTCATCTCGTACAATGACTTGCTCACGAGCACCCCTACTTCGACGTTACCTCTCTCGTCGTTCACCACCTCGATCTCGTCCGACCCACCTCCCCACCTACCGAGTGTGCTTGGTGTCCCGCAGCACATGGCGGGTTCTGCCGCGGGCAGTATCCACAGCAACCCTAGGAGCAGTTTCTATGGGGAGCGCGATATCAGGGAGGGAAGAGAGGGGCTGTTACTGGACGATCAGGGTGGGGAGTGGGAGAGGGAGGGCCTTGGGCAGGGATTAGAGGAGAGGTTAGATAAGCTTATGGGTGTGGGTGCAGTTGGGCTTGGGAAAGCCTAGTGGATGCGTATGAGGGGATAGGCAAACAGAAGAAGGTCATAGAGATTGGTAGGATTGTCACGATGTGGAGTGTAAGTTTATTATTCTATGTTTGCTTTCTAATAATCAATGGGATCCTGGTGTCCGCTCGACCCTTTCATCTTTTTGTGATTACAATCAAGTAGTTCTTTTTCGATAATGTTACTCATTTCTTTTTTTGCTTGCTGCTTTGTTTACCGTAAATATTTGTTGCTCTTTGGGTACCTCTTCTCCCCCTTTTCCTGGTCTCGAATCAATTCCTCATCCCTCTGTAACACTATCTAACGGCTACCTACCCCCCACGTATACGGTCTTGCAAGTGTCCCGCTTTCCTTTCTGTCTACGAATCACGATACGATATGATACGATCCTCGAAATTACCTCGATGCCTCCATGCTCTTTCTTTTCTGCCTTGTCTTCTATTCAATTTTCAAGTTTCAATTTCTTCTATGTTTTCACTTTTACGATAACGTATGGCCCCTTCGATGTTGTGGCCCGAATTCCTTTAAGTTTTGAAGATCGCTGCGTACGCCCATATTTATTTTCTACTACGGTGTCAATGAGAAACTGTGCATGGCCCACAGCTATAACGTCTTTTTCTCTGCTATAGGGTTGTCGACCACAATTATTTTACCCCGAGTCAAGATACCTCGAGTAGCCTCGATGATGGCTCGAATGATGGAAAACAGTGGTGAGCGCAAGGATGACGTCACTCCGGATCCGCTACCGCTGACAGACAAGGCACCCCCTTCTCCCTTTTCTCATACCAGCTGCCACCATCCGTCGACTTTCACATCGCTTCTTTCTTATAACGAACGAATACAACATCGAACTCGCTTGCTCAGTGCACACTACTCCGAATCGTCTCGACATCTATACTCCTGCTGATACTTATCTGAACTCGATATCACATCTAGACAAGGATGCCGCACGCACCATCGCCCCCGACCGTCTATTCTTTCCCCACTGCTGACGTGCTCTCTGAGGCACTTGCGAGCTTCATCATCAAAGCGCAGAAGGAGGCGGTCGAGAAGAAGGGAAGGTTCACTGTAGCAATATCGGGTGGAACCTTGCCTTCGAGGCTCACAGCGCTCGCGGGCAAGCCTGGTGTGAAGTGGGACAAATGGTGCGTAATTCTCCTGCTCTCACTCCAGGAAAACCCCCTTTTCAATTGTGCATTTCCGATTGGCTGACCGACTGCTTTTTCGGAATCTTTAAACAATCTGGTATTATTTGGACGCGCATGGCGGCTATAGGCAAGTCTTCTATGCCGACGAGCGCTGCGTCCCGCTCGACCATGAGGACTCCAATCACCGTCTTGCAACGGAAGAATTCTTCCGCCACACCACAATCCCATCCGAAAACATCCACACAATCGACACCTCCCTCCTCAACGACCTCGAAGAGCTTTCCGACGCCTACGAAAAAGAGCTCATCCGTGAATTCGCACAAAAAGATTCTGCTCGTTTCCCCATATTTGATCTCATCCTCCTGGGTGTCGGTCCAGACGGACACACGGCTTCATTATTCCCTGGGCATGAGTTGTTGAGCGAGGAGGATAGATGGGTGGCTTGGATCGATGATAGCCCGAAGCCACCGCCGAAGAGGATCACATTGACGTATCCGGTCATTAACCATGCGGCGAGGGTCGCGTTCGTTATGATTGGGGACAGCAAGGCGCATGTGTTGCAGAGTGTGTTGGATAGGCCGGAGGAAGGGTTGCCGGCGGCCAGGGTGAGGCCTGTGAGTCCCGGGCACCTGTATTGGTTCTTGGATGATGCGGCATCGTCCAAGATTGCTCATGAGAAGGCGGAGTTCAAGTTGTGAAGGTTGGGAGGCAAAGATGAAGAGTTCGTGGGTTAGACTACAGGTTGTGGGAAGGATGGGGCGAGATCGGACGAATTATGAAGGGTATAAGTGATGAAGAAGTTTATGATTTTTGTTGTTGTTGTATTTGTGTGCGCGTTTAGAGTCAGAGTCGCTGTGTTCTTTATTCCCTCATAGTATGCTTTTCCATCTTCGACCGTCCTTTGCTTTCTTCTGTAGCCACTTCTCCATTCCAATTCTTTTTGTTGGATTTACGCGATACGAATATAGAGGCTTCCAGCTTTTCTGTAGCTTCATCATTGTCGTTAAAGAGCATTTTCAGGCAGACAACATTGTCGGGAGAATCTTTGCTCGCCACAGGTTTCATGGACCGAAAGGGTTTTTTCTCTGGTGCGAGCTAACTCTTCAGGAGTGTAATTACCTTTCCCAGTGCATCACACTCGAGAGAGGTACGGTCTTTGCTTTCTCGAGTTTCGCAGTATGTACAATCTTGATCGACGCCACACTTACAGGGATATGGTCCTGTCAGTATTCGCCAGTTCTTTGAGCATCATGATCATACTTCCTGGTCTGTAGGTAGGGCTCCAGCGATGTGCTTAATACCTAGACTGATTATTCCAGTATTTATCCACGCTTTTTGGAGAATACTTAGGCGGTCCATCTCTTCTACCTTCGCTAGTGCTGAGGTGGCATCCTATGACAAGGTCAAGTAACAGTTCATAGTCAAGGGCCCTCTGATCACTTGACTACACACATCATACAGCATCAACACAGGGTCTGTTCGGATTCAAAGCTTTCCGAGCAAGGTTTTTTGAGTCTACGGGCGAAGGCAAAACGTTGAGCGTCGGTGCGCTGGAGCCTGGCGGGACGATGTTCAACGTTCGACCTCGGTGCATCGGTCCGTATTGAGGCGGCCCGGGATTGCCGCTACCCCGGACGAGGTTTGCCCGTGCCACTTTTAGGATTGTTTAAAGAGGACCCAGTCGACGAAATGTCCGAGGTTCTACTTCTCTCGTCTACCCCAATCTCTTTACCACCCACTCAACCGCCAGAAGGAGCCAGAAATCGATAATCATGTCTAACGAACAGAAACTCAATGTTTTGATGTGTGAGTGGCTCTTGTCGCACTCGGCACTGCAAGAAAGTCTCGCGATGTACTTACGATTAGATTTCAGGTGGAACTGTGAGTACGGAGGGGCGAAAAGTGGCTTTTTTCAGTCGCTGACGGTACGAAAAGGGTGAATATACCACGGGATGGACGGGTTCAGGAGCATCAAAGTCGGACAAGAAGGTAACTGCTGAATAGTTGGATAGCCTCCACGACGCTCGTGTTGATCATGTCATGTCTTTAGATCGGCGTAAGGATACGCACACACACTGATCGTCGACACAATACTGATGGTCGTTATAGGTTGTTGGATTAACCTTGTTCGATCTTCGGAGGCTGGGCAAAGTATGTGATTCCGCCACTGCTTGCACTTGAAGTGCCACAGAAGTTCAGGTGGCCTCCTCGTCTAGGTCGACAAGCTCGGCATGGTCGGAGTCAATGGAAATAAATTCCCTGCCATTCGCCAACATCTCAACGAGAACATTGGCCAGGTATATAAGGACATGGATACTACGTTAGTGAAAGGGCTTTGCCTTCGCTCTTATAGGACGCTAAAGCCCCTATTGCCACACCAGGTTTGACGCCTTCCCCGAGGAGACTAAAGTTGATCCCGAAGCGTGTGCGTATTCTAACGGATCGCTTATTATCTTGGACCCACTTTGACACTAATCTCTTTGTTGCAGACAAGGCTGCTATCGATGGCCTCAAGCCAGGAGATGCGGTCATTATCTTCACTCCTGACAGTGCGTATTATGGACTACATCTGCGCGTTCACAAATTCACAGCTACCTCGTGTTTGCAGCTACTCACTACCCCATCGCAAAATACGCCATTGAACGCAACATCCACGTCCTCGTTACAAAACCTGCTGTCCAGCTCCTTTCCCACCACCTCGAGCTCGTCCAGCTCGCGAAAAAGCACAAGGTCGTGTGTATGGTCGAGCACCACAAGCGGTCTGTTCTATTTTTTGGCCTCTATCTAGTACTATGGTCGCTGATAACTATTGCCTATGCTAGCTTTGATCCAGTATACAGTGATGCTCGTGCGCGCGCGGCCTCGCTTGGAGAATTCAACTTCTTCAACGCCTGGATGAGCCAGCCGAAGAGCCAGCTCGAGACTTTCCGTGCATGGGCTGGTAAAGACTCTGACATCAGGTTCGTCGACCAAATGTTCATTCGTTCTGCTGACTAAAGTGTTGCCTTTGTAGTTACTACCTGTCCTCCCACCACATAGATATTTGCTGTTGGATTCTGCAGGGCAGGGCGGTCCCCACCCGTGTCGTAGCGAGCGCCGCGACTGGAATTGCTACCAGTGAACCATACAATTGCGTACCTCAAACAGAAGACACCATCACTCTCCTTGTTGACTGGCAATCACTCAGTAGCTCCAAGCACAAGGGTACCGCGGTATACACCGCATCGTGGACGGCACCCCTCAAGTCAGGTGTTCACTCTGCGCAGCACTGGTACTACATGGGAGAGAAGGTTCGTCGGCTCACAGTTTATTTTGCCGTGCCGCTGCTATTCGGAGCGCGAATCCTCTCTCGAATAAAGTTCATGGCTTGGCTGACTTTGGGTTGGACTTCACCTCTCCTTCGATCGGTCGGTCGCTTTCGCTCTTTTAGGGAGACATCAATGTGGACCAAGCCCATCGTGGGTACGATGTCACGGTGGACGACTCTGGGAAATCCTGGTCCAACCCCTTCTAGTGCGTCCACCTCTCTACTCTTCCTTCTTCTGTTCGACTGCTAATCGTTATATCTTCGGCCGTCATCTATGCTGATGCTCATTTCCGCGGCGCCGAATATGCTATCTCTTCCTTCTCCCCAACAGCATGAAGTATTCGCCCTCCGAGAGTGGCCACTTCGATGGTCAGCGCGGCTATGGCTACGTCTCTATCGAGAAGTTCATCGATGCTGCGCGGAGCGTCAACGCAGGCACGGTCGCTTTCGAGGACTTCGACAAGCACGGCCTGCCGACGATTGCGAACACGGTACTCACGACTGCCATTCTGAACGCGGGACGGATAAGCTTGGATGAGAAGCGGGCCGTGGGCATCAAGCAGAATGGAGACGAGTGGGTCCTTGAGTAGACGCTTCCGAGTATGGTCTGCCCTTGTCTCGAGGGGGGATACGGAGATGGGATGGGATTTAAGGTTGTAGACCGCGAGAGCCATATAGGCAGGTGAGACGTGCTCGCGAGCAGTAGACATGGATTCGAATGTGATTGTATCGAGTTGTATTTGTTACCCGCCGATTGGAACTTATGAAAGCGAGAAGCTTGACTCCATATGGTTGAGAGTATGTGATAGTTCTGTGATATGTGATGGAGATGAAGGTCATGTTACAGTTCCTTCACAGCGGGATACGCGGCGTACCTTGTCGGATAACTGTACGTGAAGTGTACCCTTCTTACTCGTGTGTGAAGTCGCCCGTACGTTCTGTACCATCATTAATCACTCCTTCAAATAATCGGCGACAACGTAGGAGCGATGATGGTGGTACCATCGACTTCATCCATGGCGTAGAGCTCAACAGAACGCGGAGCAGAACTACGTACGCCTCGTCCATTCTTCTGATCCGAAGTATACGTAGCCCTACAAATGATTTCAATAAGGTCATTACACCACCCAGTGTACTTATACAGCCCATTGCGTATCGTACCCACCTTCGACGATATCATAGCCACAATCATAGGGGTCCTCAATGATTGGAATTTCAGCGTTGATACTTCTCGTCAGGCCAGCGCTCGACGAGCGGCCGCCACGACCGAACAACAACAACGTTCTGATAGACATTCTCGAGCGTCTAGCTCTCTGAGCATCACAAGTACTGTCCGTTCTGTATGATAGCTCGTGTGAGCGGTGGTTCGTGTGAAGCTAATCCATAAATCCAAACGAGGCCAAAAAGCGCAGATCCGGAAGCGTCCCCTCCATACTCTGCCACTGTCCCATGAGCATGAGCAAGTGCATTTCAGGGCTTTTTCAGGGCTTCAAAGCCCCGTATCACACTGGCATATCACTTACTCCTCGCTGTCAAGCGTATGAATCGACGTTTCATCGGCTTAGATCCATGGAAGGAAGGAATGTCCGAGTTAGTAGCAGTGAGTCTGCGATAAGTAGGGCAATAATGACGCACAAATGCGCGACTCCGACGCCCTATCACTTATGTAGCCCACATAAGAACACGCAGAGCTCAAATAACGGACGAACGACGGCGAACGCAGCACGAGCTATCGTCATTCATTCAGAGTCGTGACGACGACTCACGAGAAATGGCCTCAAAGAAAAAGGCAGACAAAGAATAAAGGTTCATTATGATAAACCAAAAGCGGACAGAGAAAGGTACTACGCACACGCACAATATTGATATTCAACCACAGGCCATGACTATGACTGCAGCCACTCACCACAGATCCATAGCCAGCCAAGTCTGAATCCAACTCGTCTTGCAATCGCCAAGAGGTCCTCAGGCCTCAGCGTCTATCAGTACAGGAGAACCAAATCCCTCACCTTCCCACTGTAACATCTACAAATTCAGCGTCGTATCGTAGCCTGCCATATCGACGTCATCGAACGTTCACCAGCTGGCTAGAACTCCGGTACGGTACGGTATGGATCGTACCTGAGAAGGTGACCAGGCTCTGAGTTGAATATGAATGTTAGTCTTTTCAGCTAGCTAGCCTACGGCGGATAAGTCAGGAGCTCGAGAGTCGAGGCGAGGTAAGGGGCGGGCTTACCGAGCTCAAGGTTTAGAAACAGGTTCGTTCCGTCTGACATCCACATCCACATCCAAGGGGTACATACATACACTTGTAACTAACTCCCACAGCCACGATGCACGAATTCGAATGCACGTACGCGTACGCACGCAGTCACTGGCCAGACCAACCGGTCTTCGAGCAGCCCCAATCATTGATAGTATTCTGTATTCTGTCAAAAGATAAGTAAGTAACCCAAAACCCCGACCCGGTGACGATAAACCACCGTCCAAAACAATTGGAAAGACACGATTGACAGCGGTAGAATGGAAGGTAGTGTAGCACAAGGGTGCCGGGTGCTTCAAGGGTGAGATCTGAGACGGACGCTAGCGCTTTCGGGGCCTCAGCTTTGGCCTTCAGATGACGACCCGATTCCGATGGTTGACGACCGCGTATGTCAGTACGTTCACGCCGACCGGCCGGGGTAGGAAAAGGGGCGAGGGCCGATGGGTAGGGGAAGTAGGGAAGGATACCATTAAAGCATTAGCTCGAGAAAGTGAAGAGGAGAAAACGCACGCGCACGGTGAAGACTACGTTCGTTCCTGATCGGAGGTCCTTGTATGGGTCTTGAGACACGAGGGCGTGAGGAGCTTGGACCTTGCGTTCAGGAGTTGAGGGATCTCGAACGGCGAGAGCAGCCTATCACGCGACGAGGGAGCTAGTAGTATAGAACACGATTTGCTATTGGAAAACGACGAGTGGTAGTAGACGGGATGGAGGATGGATAGGCCCTACGAACAGAGGCAGAGTTGATGCGACGACGAAAGAATGTAGGTACTGAAGCTGAAGTTGAAAAAAGGATGGGGTGTTGCAACAAAAAGGATGAGCTGTAAAAAAAGGGGGGTAATATGGACAATGCAGAAAGCTTGTGTAACGACTGGGACAGGATGTGAGATGATTGTATGAGTGTTCGAGACGATAGATGATGGGAGTGGGGTACTGAGGATATAAAAGACGAGTACGAAAAAGGGTGTGAAAGCTGAAGGACAATGTGGGTAAGTGGGTAATAGGTACTGTAAAGTGAAGAATAAGATAAAATAACAGGTGCGCGACTAAACGAGACGATACTAGAATGAAGACTGTCGACCTCAACATCGCGGTAGGGACTATGAGGAATGTATAAGAGCCAAAGAGAAATGAGAGGTTTGCATATGTGAGAGAGAGGAGAGATGGATGAAGGCAGAGGAAAAGAAAAGGGGGAGTCGCGTGCGATTGATAAACCCTGAACGAAGAGGGGGGCCAGGGAGTGCAGCCCGATAGAAGTACATTGCAGACGTGAGCTCCAGAATATACGCCAATATCGACGGCTGCAGCGAGAAGCCTCGACTCCTGTTCAACGATCCACCCTCGAGAAGGTGGGGAAAATTGATAGATGAGGGAGTGCCAAAGAGCCGAGAAAAGTGCAAAAGAGAGATGCATGGATGATGGAGATTGCAGATGAGTCGAGAGAGAGAAAAATATTGCGTCTGTTGATTGGCGTTCAACGACGGCGTGTCTGTGTTGATGATACATTTTGCGGGAGGGTTATGCGAGATGGATGGTCGACAGGTAAGGAGATTATGGTCCAGACCGCCGACAGAGAAGAACGTGATTTTGGATGATTATACAACCATCGAAGACCGTGGAGATGCGGCAGCGTTGTATGGGTGGAGGACCGGACGACTGATGGTCACGAATTCGTGGGGCAAGTACTTCTCCGGCGGGTTGTCGTTGACCTTGTTGACAACCGGCTCGAACGTCTTTGAAGCGTTTTCCTTGTCATCCGCCGCGCACGTGAAGGAATCGTTCGAATACGCAGGACTGGTCGGCGTCTGGGGCATCTCGTCTGAAAGGTCGGACGCGGTCGTCGTCGCGCTCATCGGGGTCCCGAATGCAGACATACTCGTCCGGCTCGGCGTGAGCGGTGTCACGGTGGACTTTGCGCGAACGAAATGGCCGCCTTCGATGTAGAACCGCACGACGAGCGTCGCGGCCTTTGAGAAGAACGCGTACGAGTACTTCTTGACGAGGATTTCCGACAGGTCCTCCACATGTTTGGAGAGCTGAAGGTCCAGGGCCTCCACGACGTCAAAGGCCTCCTCGGTCTCTTCGAACACGCGACGAGGCTTGCCGCACAGGAAGCGGGCGAGCATGAGGGAGCCGAGTGCGATAGACGAAGCTGGGAATTTGATGAATGCTCGATAAAAGAGAGTAATTTCCATCAAAAAGCGGGCGACGTGCTGGACTTGCATCTCCTCCGAACGAGGGCTGCGGCAGTAGATACGCAACCAGGCCTCGGCGGTGGGATGGCCCAAACTCCACTGGATGGTCTGGAGAACGTGGCCTTCCATCTGGATGAACGCCGATTCGTCGTACTCGTTACGGCAATAGTGCACGAGCTCGGAGACGGATGGAACCCGGTCCTTCGCATCCTCAAACTTCGCGGCGATCCACAGGGCGGCGCAACCGACGAGCTGGTAGTGCTTGATGTAGACGACTCGGCGAGACACGTAGCGATCGAGGACATTCAGGGTGAGGTACAACGTTTCGGGGCGGAGGCGGAAAGTGAAGTGGAGCTCCAAGAGGAATTCGACGAGACAAGGACGCATATGCCACTTGATCTCTGGCTGTTGGTCCATAGACGAGGTGGAGCCCATTGTGTAGCGCTGTTGGAGAGGTGTCAGGATCCGCGGAGGTCTGCGACTGAAAAAGATGACTGACCTCCATTTGGTACATGTAATTCTGGATTTCGTCCCGGTATTCGTCCTCCATTTGAGGGGCCTCCCGGCAGAGGGTGACAGCGGCGTGGGCGACGAGCTGGTCGCGCTGGCGCTGTTGTTCACGCTGCATCTTGAGGGCGTGCGGTGAACGACAGGCGACGGCGGAAGGGACGTTGGGGGAGCTCGCCAGCTGCTGCTGCTGTTTTCGGGTCTTGTAGATGCCATGTGGAGATGGCCGCTTCTTCGGGTAGGCGGTCGAGCGGGAAGATTTGGAGGATGAGACGGTGACGTCTTTCATGTCGAGGGCGGTGTTGTCTGAGGAAGAGGACATTACGGTGAGCGGACTAGAGGTGCAGGGTCGACCAGGCACGAGGGAAGGAAGAGAAGGGAGAGTATTATCGGCACGAGTGTGATATACGGGATTGTGAGAAGACGAAGAGATTATAGAAGACATTTTTTAGCCGAAGAAGAGCGAAAAAAAGAGGGAGAGAAGGGAGGGCGGTGCGCACGCAGACTGGCGGGAAGCAGAACTGCGAAGAGGACTCGAGAGCAGAGGCTGCTCATGTAACTCGGAGCGCAAACACAGCGACCAAACACTCTGACGGGCCGCCCGCTCAGTATACGCCACCCTCGGAAAGCGCTCCGATCGCGAAGGCATGGTTGGGGAAGCGGGAGAAGACTCACGAATTGAAAAGTAAAGAGAATAAAGTGGGGCGTCGGACGCAGATTGCTTGGAAGGAGGAGTGTGTGCGATGGCGAAGTCGACACGGAGGGAGAGTATGGTGTGGGAAACGACCTGTAAAGAGGCGTCGATGTCGTAGTCGTATCAGCGTGCAAATCGTTAGGGAGGAGGTATGATACGTCGTGGACAAGGAGCGTCGGGGGGCGAAGGGAAGAGACGTGGACGTCGTGGAAGACGAGAAAGAGGGAGGACAGGGACGCAGGCAACAAATACGGCCGCGCCGGGGGTCCGGACACGGATAGCCTGCTTTTGGCGATAGAAGCTGCCGTTGCTCTATCATACTATCGATCAAGCCCTCCGTCGCGACCCTTACGTACGATATGGGCCACAGTGCACAGCAGAGTAGATCATTGTTCACCTTGTTTCCGACTGTAAGCAACTGCAGTCCTCGTCAGCACCGCCAACATCGATATGCCTATCGTCCAACACCGCACTCACCCAATATGTCTGCTTCCCCCGCTTCAATCCGTATCTGAGACCACAAAGCCCGCCTGTCAGCTCCTATCCCCGTCTGCAGCACCCCCTCAGCGCTCGTGACACTCACGAATTGGCGATAGATAGATAATATTGCTCGGACGACGACCAGAGTGAGTGTGCGCACAGTCGTGCGATTAGGGGTCGGTCAATATTAGGATGTATCAGTGTGTCGAAAAAGAATGGACTGGGTGAGTGCTCTTGTCTATCGAGGCCAACGTCGAGCCGTGGTCGAAGCCGCAGAGGGTGAGTGTGCCGAGCACCGAAGCTGGCCGTCCGCTCCCAAGCTATCCGTATCTATGAGCAGCCAGAGGGCGGAGGTTGTGGAATAGAATATAGGATCCTGCAAGTCTTCTCAGACGCTGTCTTCAAGAGGAGGGCGGCAGGTCTCGCAATGCGCACCAGGCGTGTTTCGCTTATGTCCTTTGCGCCCACTGCTATACCTCATCTCCACGGCCATATCAGCGGCATACGCAGTGTGAACTCACAGTCCACGTTCTCAGCCTGCAGGCAGGTCCACGACAGCAGATTCGCCCATCGCTCTGATCGTTCGGGAACATCCACGCAGTCCAAGGGCTCCCCTCCTGCTCCATCCAGCTCTCGCATGCGTTCTCCACCGGCTTTACTCACCGTCTCACCCGTCTTACTCGCTTCGAATCGTCATACAGAACGCCGACGACGTTTCGTTTCCAGGTTCAACTACAGAAACGCTGCTCCATCATCCAAAATTCAAGCTCGAGGTACGCACGTCTCTCGCCTGCGCTTCCGAAATGAAAAATGCATTTAGAGACTAAAGTTATGCGTTCTAGTTCGGGTCTCTGAGACCGCGCATATAGAAATACACTCTCGCCTGCTGGTCTTGTCCTGGTCCGGCGAACCTCTCGCACCGCCATCTTCGCTCTTATACGGGACAGCCTTGTTCTCGCTGCCCACCCAAACACCCCCATCAGTCACGCCTTATCGGATATCACATTCCTCCCGTATTGGCCTCACTTCCGGATTCATACTCACGCCTCCACCTGACATGCTCAAGTACTTGCGTAGAGGGAGGGCCACAAATATGCATCGCCAAAGCCGAGGAGAACGAAGGTCGGACGCTGTCCTTTCCTGGCCATGGGTCGTCCATGCATCAGATACGGACTAGCTCCAAGACTTTTTCTTGTCGCTGATTGTGACTGTTGCCTACTGTTCCATGCAGCAATATTACATGAATTAACAATTAACGTCGGCCGACATGCGATGCGTGAAGTGAACAAGATCATGCGCAGATATATATAAAATGCAAACACTAATCCAAAAACACCGATACGTACGGGGCACGGGCGGCGCTTGCTCTCTTTCAATTCCTTCTGATCAAGTCTCTCGACGACGTTCATCTCACCATCTCCGACATCAATAACAATGACCAGCTCCATTCAGTTATAGACGAGCCCCGTCTCCGCTGTGGACGCTCGGCGGCATCGACGGCACCGTCAGCCACCATCTTTCACCTTGAGACCTTTCTTCCCCCTCTCGCTACAAAGTTCGCCATGAGGCGACCCAACAATGGCGAACCACGAGCGGGAAATAACCTGACGCTATCGTTCACGTCCCTCGAAGTTCCCCAACCCGCCCACGCCACTCGAATTCGAAGCCCGTCCGACGGTTCATCCACTGGCCGACTCGCATCTTGGGCCGGTCGGATCCCCGAACGAGTGGAGGCTTGAGGCTGTAGAACAGCGTCCAAGTGATCATTTCTTTCTTTTGGGCTGTGATCCCCTGGGATTCAAATATAACTTGTAAGTCGGTAGTACCACCGAACACGCCTTTGCTCTTCTGTTCTTCTGAGGAGGTGGAGGCGGGTGCAGTACTAGTATCGCTATTGCCTATTGCTCCGGTGAGAAACGCACGGCGCAAGGCGGTGAATGGAAGTCACGACTCACGGTACGGTGAAGAAGGCTCATGATCCCCCAAACTATGGTTGGCCTGGGTATGTATGTATGTGGCCTGAGTGGCAGAAACAGAAACTTGTGATCAGAAAGATACGCCATCGAACAATCGAACAACACTTCCATCCCGGCGGATTTGCCACTGCGCACCGAGCGCTGAGCTTTGATCTTGAATTGCGAACACTCTGGACTCGCGAACACATGCAACGAGCGTAGTTTTCGTGGGGCCGTCGTCGCCAAGTATTCCTCAGCAGGTACTTCAAGTTAGGGGGACCGCGCATCATGATCACTAGGAGGTGTGGATGTCCCTAAACCTCTGTGAGCTTTTGGAACGCTGATTGCGCCCGGTGACGGTGCCGTCAGCTCGTGCGAATGGGCTGGGCCAAATTCCGATGCGTGCTCGTGTTGCAGTCGCTGCCACGCTCCGATGGGTAAGTTATCGCATCATTCCTCATTCCCACCGCTGCATATATGCGATATATATGCAGGAGGAAGGAAGGCCGCCAAAATTAACCTACAGCATTTTGCTTTTCTTGTTTGGGAGCGTCACTGCCGCTACGTTCATCCTGTGATTCATCGTATCGCAATTAGTGCGTAGAGCTGAGGAAAGGAGCACCCCTTGAAGTTCATCCAGCTGTCATCGAACGACTCGGAAGCAGCTCGGACGTTCTGTACGTGGCAATCGCATATCCCCAACCATTCCCAGCCGTTTCCAGCCCGATGAGATCTCAGGCATAAAAAGCATACGTGTATCTTCGATCACTCTGTTTCAAAAACTCAAACAGCACGCCGGCTCAAGATATGAAACTCGCCCGTTTTGGGAAGTTGCTTTCGACCCGTTCGAGGCCTGACAGTGATTGCAATGTAATGGCTACTCTTGGCTACTAAGTTATTTGACGAAGTCCGAAGATCAATCCCAGTTCAGCGAGAGTTAGCAGAATCATGCATGCAAGAAGCAGCTGGTTCAGGAGGTCTAGGAGCAGCATGTCTGCTGCGCGGTCAAGCTGTGAAAATTTTCGTCAGCCTGACTTCTCGCAACGATGCGTGTACGGTGCGGTGCGAGGGGTTACTACTGTAGTGCGTGTTATTTTGTGTTATCTGGTCCTGTACCTGCACCTGCAGGCTCGTGATGTCATCGTAGGAGCGGAAGTCTCGACTGTACATAACTGCAGGACTCACTGGCAAGCAGAACTCCTTCGCGAACTGAAACTCGGTAACTCTCGGACGTTCATATGTGCGACCGCTGAAGAAACTGAATATCCTGAACCTTACTGGGCCATACATTTCATCGTCACATCCCACCACCAGGCTAGTGTGCGACCTGTGAAGTCTGAAGAACGCGACCGACGTCGTCGACGAAGCATATACCTATGAGGATATAGCGCAGATTGCGAGGGCTCCGAATCATGGGATGTTCTTCCAAGCGAGAGGGTGACACTGGGTGGAGTCCGAATTTGCTTGGATGGAGATGGTACATTCATATGATCACGGCGGAGATATCAAAAATCTTGCACAGAGGGGAAACGTGACGATAAATGAAATAAACGAATGGAATGGTCGAGAAATTCTGGCGACAGGAGAAATCGAGAATGGAATCGACGAGCAAACAAACTTCCAAGAGAAGACGAATTAAGGAAAGAAATCTTATATACAACGGATGGATGAAGAGACGAGAAAAGGGGGATAAAGGAAGGAAGGAAGGAAGGAAAGGCCATTGCGCCTGCCCGTTTGGAGAACACCGACGCCAGTCGAATCAGTTGCGCTGCCCACCCATCAACAACGCCATCAGATCATGCGCCGGCTGAGAAGTGCTGCCTGGGGGAAGTTGTTGTTGCAAGTGAGGGGGAAGCATCTGTGGGAGCATATGCGGCGGAACCTGATGTTGCTGCTGCTGTTGCTGTTGCTGACGCATCGCCATGTTCGTTCCTTGCATCTGTGCATTGAGACCTTGTTGCTGCAGCGGGAACCCGGCTCCTGGTCCTCTCATGAGTCCGCCAACACCAGCACCCATGCCGTTACCCATGCCTAACAGCTGAGCTTGGTTGATTTGCGCCTGCGTCGGTCCTCGCATGTCCATCTTGGTTGGGTGGCCCAGTCCAGCGAGTGCGTTGTGACCCAAAGCGTTCTGGAGCTGATGGGCGCCAGGGGGAGGTCCGCGCATCTGCGGTCCTCCAAAGGGAGCGGGACCTGAGAGATTGTTGAAAGGTGGTTGCATGAGACCATTGTTGCCGGGTAATCCGCCACCAATTCCCATCCCCGAACTCACAAACTGTGACGGGTCGTGTGGAGGGCGACCTCCGAGGTTGGCAAGACCTGGCGGAAGACGCTGCTGAGGTGGAGCATGAAGAGGGGTTTGAACGGGAGAGTTGCCGTTCCGGAAGGGTTGCTGCATGGACAGGGAAGCGTTGCGCGACATATTGCCTTGCTGAGCGTACATGGCGGGCGCTCCACCGCCTCCGAACATCTGCTCTACGCCGCGCTGGGGGAGACGAGGCTGCACGTTGAAAGCCATGGAGTCGTCGAGTTGGTCTTGGAATATGGGACCACCATTGTCTCTGCTCCTGGGGGGAGGGACAGAGCGCAGACCGGGCACCATGCCGTCAGGGACGAAATTCCGATCGTCGAGTTGATTGTCGTAGAGAATATCGAGGTTCCTGGCGTTCACGTAGTTTGACTGCTGTTGTTGCTGTTGCTGTTGCTGCCGCTGTTGTTGCTGCTGCTGCTGCTGCTGCTGCTGTAACAGTAACTGCTGCTGTTGCTGCTGTTGATGAAACTGCAATTCCTGAAGGTGCTGGGGCGTCCGTGCGAATTGTTCGTGACCAAGGGGCGATAGCTGGCTCAGGGGGTTGGCAGGAGGGATTCGTTGTCCCTGCGGTGAAATCTCATTGGTCAGAACGCTTGCCTTTGCAGCAACATTTGAGGCAGTGGACGTACATGAGTTGAATTTTGAAGCATCGCGAAGAGATCTTCCATGGTCCGATTTTCTGCGATATTGACAGCCCCAAAATTGTCATGCATACCAAAGTCCTGCCGATGAACAGGACCAGGAGACGGCGAAGAGTGACCTAAACCGATCGGACCCTTGCCCATTGTTCCGGGGACTTGGGCATCGCGAGATTTACCGTCGAAAAACTTAGCGAAGCGGCTTCCCTTCGGTTGCATGCCTGCTGGACCAGTCACGGAGGACATCGAGTCAATCGACGGACTATGCCTGCTCGTCTGATAATGCGCCTGGCCGCCATTGCTGCTAAAGTCGGAATAAATCTCTGACTGTTGACTATACTGAGACCGTTCTCCAAGAGAAGCGAGGGTTTGACGACGAAGGGCCTCCGCGCGCGCGTAGGCTTCAGCTTCACGTTCTTCGAAGGTAGCAGACTGTGAGCGAGGGGCGTCCGAGGCAGCACCACGCAGGTGTGAGTTGAGCAAATCTGCCTCCGATGTAAAGCGGGCGGCTTCGGGTGAGAATGTGTTAGGAGAGAGGGTCTGGTGCGAAGGAATGAGGGACGAAATTGGGGGAGTACCGATAGCTCCCTGGTTGAGTGAGGGGCCCTTGACAGAGCTGGAGGCAGCGGACGAGGTGCGCGAGCCTAAGGAGAGTAGGCGAGAGCCCACTGGCGGATTGAATTGTGAAGGGGCAGGAGACTTGATGAAGCCGCTAGGAGCTTTCTCAGTAGCGCTGATAGGGGAGGCAGAAGTTTCGGATGGATTGGGGTGGGGGAAGAAACGTGAGCCGACGGCGGGCGGCATTTCGGCAGACGGTGTAGATGCTTTCAGGCCAGTAACGAGAGACATCGGGGTTTCGTGAGGATTAGATGGACTAGTCGGGGAGACTATAGAGCGCGAAATTGCAGATGAGGGTTCGGAGGACGCATTTGCTGAGGTTAGGGGTTGAGACGAATTGGAAGTTAAGGATGCTGAAGCAAAGACTTTCGCGAGATCAGACGAGGGCGGAAGTTGAGAGACACCTTCAAGCAGGGTAAAATCAGTGCCAAGAAACATTTCGAACCATTAAAACTTACCGGGCGGAACATCTGCTGAAGGAGATGAGGTATCCCCAACATCCAAGCCAGGAGGTGGAGCGACCGGTGTTGCACCCTCTGACCCAGACCCTTTCTTCTTCTCCGTTTCGCGCTTCATCATCAACTTGAAGAGTTGGATTTCGTCTAATTGACCTTCAGAAGACGAAGGCGTTGACGTTGCTGCTTCGTCTTGCTTTGACGGCTGGGGTGTCGTGTCACTCTCGCTCTTCTCTCTGCCCTGTTCCACCACCTTTTCCTTCCCCTTGGACTTGTCCTCCTTCTCCTTCATCCCCTTCTTCCAAGCCTGAATACTATCAAGTTCGCCGTCTGCAGCCCTCCCTCCCAATATGCCACCCGATGAACTGGGAGGTATGTATGTGTCCATCCACGCCGGTTCCTTCTCACGCTCCCTCTCCCTGCGCTCTTCTTTATCATCGCGCTCACGGCTAGCCCCCCGTCGCCCATTGACTCGTCGAGGGCGGGCATCACGTTCATCGCCGTTAGCCCAACGGTCTCGGTCGCGTGGACGCTCTGTATCCCAGGCAGATTCGCCATTAGCCCGATCCTTGTCACGTTCGCGGTCCTTGTCGCGTGGGTCGCGGTCGCGCGGGTCACGACGAGCAGCGATACGCTCTTCCCTCTTGCCATCGTCGCGCCATCGTCTACCATCTTCGGTATCACGGTCTTGGTCTCTCTCCCGACGAACGTAATCATCCTTGTCGTCCTTAGTCCGACGACGATCGTCG
Organism: Stereum hirsutum FP-91666 SS1; assembly: GCF_000264905.1. NCBI lineage: Eukaryota > Fungi > Basidiomycota > Agaricomycetes > Russulales > Stereaceae > Stereum > Stereum hirsutum. The sequence goes on from NW_006763131.1 coordinate 2,938,447, forward strand.
TCACGCCCTCGATATCGATCGCGGTCGCGGTCCCTATCGTCTCGGTCGCGTTCACGATCTCTTTTGGGTAAGGGTGAGGGATCACGTCTGCCCTTTGACGAATCACGGACCCTAGATCGAGGACGGTCTCGGTCCTCTCGGTCTTTGCGAGTGTCAGATCCTGAAGACAAGTTTGTGTCAGCGTTTCGGACGATGATGGGTCGGAGAATATAACTTCATAGAAGAAAGATTGTAACTCACTCTCTTCGCGACCTGTAAAATGACTTATTTCAGTGTGTGAAGGTGTGAACCGCTTAAATTGTGAGACGAACCTTTCCGCCAATCTTCGCTGGATTCACCGGGCTTACGTTTCGTCACCTCCCTTGTATCTGTGCGACGTCCATTACTAGTACCGAGTGTTGTCTGGGATGAGACCCTGGTGGTGCCAGGAGAAAGATGAGGGGCAGAGTCACGCTCTCGGTTTCGTAGAGTCGAATTGGCGGGAAGAGCGAGACGGTCACGGTCATACTTGTCCGACAGCTGCAGGAGAGTAAGGTAAGAGTCAGAGGTAGGGGGCATGAGGCGTACATTTCTGAGCCTCTCATGCCCTTCCTTGTCTCTAATATCCCTATCCTTCTCCCCGTCACGTTCACGGTCTCGCTCGGCGGTACGTATGGATTGATGCTTGAAGTTGCCCATTTGCGAAGGCTGCGAAAGTGTAGAACGGAAGGTTGCCCGAGGCGGAGGCTCTGAAATATTGAAGTTATCAGCGAAGGTCTTACAAAAAGAGACGTGAGCCTTGCCTCCATCCTCTTGGTCACGCCGAAAGCTACAGAAAGTAAGGATATCAGCAAATGCGATGTTTTGGAGGATGTCTATATTTACCGTCTGTCCCTGATCGCTGTAGTTGTGCTTTGAGGCTCGGTCTCTTTCTTGCTCGCATTGTATTGTTCTGTCCAATCGCTGAGATCAAAGTTTGGATGAATATTGAGTAGTGAAGACAAAGAAGGTCATAACGTACCCGAACCACTCTTTGAGAGCAGGCATGCCATCGGGCGGCTTCACCAACGGTGACTTGGAAAGAAGCAGGGCTTCCGGACGTGTGTAGAGAATGAAAGGGCGTGATGGGTCTGGAAGTCTTTCTTCGGATGATTGGGGTGCTTGCAACTGGACTTTTTCCATTGCGTCAACGATGCTGTTGGACGAGCTGTCTGCCGCAGCTGGTGGTGAAGAGGAGACTGGCTGGGCACCATTTTCCGCAGGGGCCATTGTTTTGTTTGATTCTATATGTTGTGGAGAGATGTAGGTAGAGATTGGAGGAGGACAAGGAGGAGCTGTCGGGTTTGTCGAGGGTATAGGCACCGCGCTGGACGGCGACCGCTGAGAGAAGGACAAGTAGCCTGTCCAAAATAGGCATGTGTCCGGTTACTCCATATTGTGGCGCCTGCGAAGCGCGTCGCGGCTGTGTCGCGAACGCCCATGTTCCAGCCAACTCTGAAGCACTTTATTCTCAGGCAGGAGGCATTAAATCTATATCGCTACGCTATACGTGCATCCAGAGGTATTTCATGTCAATTGATACTGCGTTTTACGGTAGCTGATATGTCTCCGAGCCAGCTATCCCCAGCAGTCCAGCCAGAAAGGAAACTATTGCTTGGATCCGGGCAGAATTTGAACGAAATAGGTTCATATTCGATGTGGTGAGAGATTGACCGGTTGGCTGTTTCTCTTTATGTTGATTTAAGACCATGGCCACTTACAGGACGTGATTGAGCAAAAGCTTGCTTCCGGGCGACGCGAGATCAGACAGTTTCTTCCGTCCCAGCCGTTACACTTGTAAACACTCGGAGTCACTTTAGGTATCATGAATACTGGAGTGGCTCGATGGCTGGCTCGAGTACAACACGCAGAGGACAAGGCTACCAAAACTAGCATATGTAGAGTGCTACTCGAACCAGCCATCAGTTCGTATTTGCATGATGTCAATGCTCGTATTATGCTAGATTTTCCGAATCTTACCCCAGCTACCATGTTCTGGTCATAGGGAGTCGGCCCTCTGCGTGTTGCTTGTGGCCTCATAGAATAGCCTGCGGTCCCAGTCCGATCGGTAGTCCCTGCGAGCTTGTGGCGTCGAGTGGGAGTGATGTTGGGGGGGCAGGTAATATCAGCCTCATAGGCGTTCGAAGCAAACACACAAGCCAAGCTGCTTACAAGCTACCTTCGTACACGACTGCAATTGTGACACCCATGCTCGCAGGAGACAGAGTCACGAATAGTAGTACAGCCCTGTACAGCCTGAGCACGTCGTAACAATATGCGAGGTGTTGTCGCTGTTGACGTCCGCAGGGGGCTGACTTGACTATAGCCAGGTGATTAGCAGGCTAAGTCGGCCGCTCTATAGCGAAGAGAAAGCATGCAATGTGCTAGCCTGTTGGATATTGCTTGAGTGAGACGTGTACGCCAACAACTTCAACAAGGATAAGATATAGCTGTCGGGCACAAGTTCCGAGACCGCGTCTTTCCGCAGTGGCGGACCAGCCGCACGTTTGCCACGAAACCGGAAATCTAGGACCATGATCTAGGCACCGAGGTCCTGCAGGCTCGGACGCCACCTGATCCTCAGGCTTGGGATCCCTCTGCTCTTGACCACAACTGTCGTCGACATTGCGTCGACAGCTTAGGACAGGACGGATTCCGAAAACATCCACTTACTCGAGGTCAAGCTCGACCCTGTACATTGGTGAGCACACTATCACATGCATCAAGATCGCCCTGCTGATCGGATTGTACGAGCAAAGCAATGGAGATCTACATCAAGCACATTCCCCAATGCGCCTTGTGGCAAATCCAAGCCGAGCTCGCGGGTGTCCTTCATAACGATTACTTGCTGCAGCATACTGGCGTACCTGTAAATTTTGATCTACACTTGATCCCCTCGAAGACCATTCCAGGTCAACATGCAGGCTACGGCTTTCTTACCGTCCCTACGTATGAAGTCGGCGAACTCTTTCTTGAGCAAGTCGAGGGTAAACATGCTCCGACCAAGATTTCCATCCACGGACGGAGGTTATGGTTCACTCAGAGCAATAGTGACCCTCGACCCGACACTGTACAGAATATCACACGGTTACCGTATATCGACGCCGACGCCGTTCGGCGAAAGCAAGAGCTGGAGGAAGAGCTGCACATCAATACAGTCTCTCTTTCCATGATCCAGTTCGGATGGGAGACCAGGGATAGACCGTCCCGTTACTCCGTCGAGTGGGAGCGTTCGTTTGATTGGGACTGCAGTCTCACCTTTGGCGGCGAACGTCGTGAGATGCGCATCGAGCTGTATGGAGAGGACTACACACATTCGATCGTGATTCATCTATCGCATATCGAGCACAGTATGGCGGGTTCCGACCGCTCTGGACAGCCCATCATTTTCCTCCGCCTTTTCAGGCCCCCTTCCTTCGAGCGGAAGATCTCGCTCGCCCAACAGATCGCGAGAGGAACCAAGCGCAACGCGATCAAGAGCGAGCGCCTTTGCTCCTTCGATCCCCTCGATCCGCATCACGCTCGCGTCATCCCGTACACATCTATAGCCATTCGTTTGGTCTGTCGAGATCACGGAGGTCCCGAGCTGTTCCAATATCTCTGCTCGAAAGTCCGTCTTCGACGCCCTGACGTGGCTCCACACTCCTTTCCCGCCCCTGTTACGAACCTAGGACTTTTCTCTCTTTTAAACTTCAGGAAGTACGAGAGATGGATCAAGCATGTCCATTGGCGCGTTGCTTTCCAAGTGGAGAGCATGTTACGCAGCCTTGTCGCCAGTCTTCGCGATATCCTGGACATCCGATCACGTATCCTCTCTCTTGAACAAGACATGGGTCCCCTTTACGCTGCCGACCTTCTCCGACGCTTCAGCGCACGGCTCAAAATTGACATGTGGGGTTCGAACCAGGACCTCCCCGTTGAGTCATTCTTTAACTACTACCGACGCATGGAAGCGCAGCTCATCGAATCAATGCCGGAGATACCACCTTCGCCGTTCCTCAATGACCCGGGCGTCTTTGAATCGTTCCACATCGCCGTCACGCCTACAATAATGGCTCTCGAAGGCCCCCTTCCCGAGCGTTCGAACCGAGTTATGCGCATGTATCCCAAGGACCACGATTGTTTCCTTCGCGTTAGCTTCATGGACGAGAACCGCCTCCAATACCGAAGTAATAGGGATATTGACGGGCCGTTGTTCATCAACTCCTGGATCACGCGCATTCTCCATGAAGGAATGGTAGTCGCGGGACGCAAATTCCGCTTTCTGGGGTACTCGCAGTCTGCACTCAAGTCTCATACTGTCTGGTTCGTCCTCGATGACCCGGAGAGGCCAGAATTGCGCGTCGAGAACATCATCAGGGGACTCGGGCAGTTTGATAATCTGAAATACGACCGGCAGCTCATCTACTGCCCTGCCCGCTACGGTGCCCGTATATCTCAGGCATTCACCGCGACGGATCCGTCCATCGTTGTCCGGGCAGAGGAGGTATTTCTCCTGGAGGACATCAAACGCGGCCAATGGTGCTTCACGGAAGGAGTAGGCACACTCTCACGAGCCATGGCAAAAGCCATCTCCAAGACCTTAAAGGACAGTGGGAAACGAGCCTTCCGACGACTGACAACTCACCCAGGCGCTTTCCAGGTGCGCTTCCAAGGGAGCAAAGGCGTAGTCACCGTCGACCCCAGATTACGCGGCAACGCTATCTGCGTACGACCTTCAATGATCAAGTTCGAGGCACCTGAGTCGTTGGACGTCGAGATCGCCCAGGCTTTCGACAGGCCGAGCAAATACTACCTCAATCGTCCATTGATCATGATCCTCGAAGCCCTTGGTGTTCCGTACCGGGTGTTCGACAGGCTACAGACGAGGGCGATCACGCAGGTTCACAAGGCCTCTCGCTCGCTCCGTGGACTGGCTGAAATCATGGAAGCGTACGGTCTAGGAACCTCGTATCGTCTTCCCTCCATATTTCTCAGCCTCTCTAAACTTCATGTCGAGGCACCTCCCGATGATAGTTTCTTTCACCGAGTGAACGACTTCACCGTCCATCATATCCTTCGAGACCTCAAACACCATGCGAGGATTCCTCTTGATCGTCATGGATGGACTCTCGTCGGCGTGGCCGACATACACGGCTGGTTGCGCGAGAAAGAAGTATACGCTTATATCCGTCTTCCGGATGGTGAAGCGTTTTACTTGGAAGGGCGGGTGATGGTCTCGAGGTCCCCAACGATACATCCTGGGGATGTCCAAGTTCTGACGGCTGTTAAACCACCACACGGAAGTATCTACCTGCGTGAGCCTCTCGCAAATACTCTGGTATTTTCTATCCAAGGTGCGCGTCAAGCCAACTTCTCTTTCGAGTTGCCCTTATATTAAGCTATACATAGGTACTAGGCCGGTATATACTGGCCTCGGTGGAGGGGACCTAGACGGGGACCTTTACAACGTCACAACCCTGCGAGAGCTTATGCCTCCGAAGAACTACCATCCGGCAAATTATGATCCAGCGGTGAAGAGGATTCTGGACCGTCGGAGCACAATACACGATATCGCAGACTTTGTCGCGGATTATATCAACAGCGATGTAGGTTTATTTATCCATATTCTGTATAGTACAACGCTGACACCTTATGATTGATGTACGCAGATCATCGGACTTGTTGCCATCAACTGGCTCATCATCGCCGACCAAAGCCCCCAAGGGATTTTCGACCCCGACTGCCTTTCGCTATGCGAACTCCACAGCAATGCTGTTGATTACCCGAAGAGCGGGAACCCTGTGTCGGCCAAAGCTATCCCCTTCCTGAAGTTCAGTGCGAAGCCCGATTGGAATGCACCGGAGACGGTCGACCTGAAGGATACGGCGAATTATTACCAGAGCGAAAAGGCCATAGGAAGACTTTTCCGCGCCGTGACCCTTCCTGATCTGAACGTGGACGGGGGCAACTTCGAGTTCAATCGCCAATTGGGGCATACACCCGAGGCCGACTTGGACGAGGTGTTTGCGAAGCTCTGCATGGAGAACGAGGAGTATGACGATCCATGGAACGACGCCGTCAAGAACCGTGTGGCACAATTCATAGACGTCGAACCCGACAGCGCTTTCGTTGGACCAGCCGTAGAACTCCTCAACAGCTACGTCGTCGACCTCGCGTCGACGTGCGCCAACAACACGATTTCTACCCATCGGTTGTCCATGCTTTCCGAGGAAGAGGCTATCGTTGGTACAATTGTGGCGAAGTGTTCGCAGAAGAACCGTAGGAAGGAATGCATGGCAAAGTTACGAGAGCAGACAGAGGGTTTGGTGAAGGGTATCAGAGCCGGTCTGATAGACAATACTCCACTACCGTCGTCAGTAGAAGACAACGAGGACGAAGAGGCACAGGAGGATGCGGTTCTGAAGAACTGGCTAGCTCAAGCATGGGCAGCGTGGCAAGTTTCGAGGGTTGAGGATGCGTTCGGGTGTACGAGCTTTGGTTGGATCGCGTTGGGTGACGTGTTCGACGCTATAAAGGCAATTGAGCAACGAGAAGTGGACAGAGCTCATGGTTCGAATATGTAGCATTTATCTACGGCCATGTATCGTTAGAATCTGTAGTGGCTCTTGCGTTGTTGTTGTACAGATTAGCGAATGACTACGATGTGATTTGAAGCCAGCTTGAGTTGAATGTTGGACTTGACTTCCTTATAGGGATTACACAAGTCGCTTGACTGCTGCTGCTCACGACCGTCATACCCGCCGCACACAACCCTACCCGCTGGTACAGTACTTCCTTATCCCGGATTACTCGTTCACTTCGGTTTCTAAATATCCATTGCTTTCTTTGTAGATTGCTTCACCTGGATCAACGTTGCCACCCTTGCCCATCTGCCGGCGTACCTTGATGACATTGCCCCAGCATCCGTAGGCGCGATTAGCACCACTCTTGCACCATAGCCTGTACTACGTCCAGAGCTTTCGCTATTCGTCGTTACCATCTCCCTGGCAAGGCCGGTCAAACTAGGCGACTTTGAGCGTGTTTGGAGAGAGGGAGTAAGGCTTTATAATGCCCCCACGGCCACAAACGGCGGCGACGAATTCGTCTCGTACGTCCAGCTATCCTACCCAACTGCTCGACAAAGATCTGCCCCCAACACCACAATCACCCTCGACGGAGAACGTTCGAGCTCCCCCGGTACCTACTCGTGAGATCAGGCAAAGCACTATGCGCGCAGCATCTCAAGCCTTCCCCATGGGCTTCTCCTTGTCTACCCCGGCATCACTGTCCAAGTCCTCAGTCTCCATCGAAACTCCTCTCCCATCGCCCACATCGACTCCAGCTCTGGTTCGTGCCGCGCTGGGCCTTGGGCTTCCTTACGTCATGCCGTCTGCATCAGCCTCCTCGTCGAGTTCTGAAGTCAATACCATTGCATTTCTTACCGCTTCACCACCCGCCGAGCACAGACGCATATCTACGTCTCCCGGGAAGGTTCGCCGTGTTCGTAGCTCTCATACGTTATCTGGACAAGGTTCTTCCACGCCCCCAGTGGCACCCGAGCCCGTGGCACGCAGGCGGACGCGACGGACGTCTGCTGGTCCCGCTGCTGGCCCCCCTGCATCGGGAAAGCAGTCACCAGACCCGAAAGGCAAAAGCAAGGCCCAGGAAATATCTGTTCATGAACCTCCCCCTGAACCTCCGGCTCCTTTGGCAAACCGACTCGTGCGAAGAGCCTCATTCTGGAAGACAAAACGACCTAGTTCATCTCATGCTCCCGAAACGCCATCTCTGACCGAAGGGTCTACTACCTCACGACTATCTGCATCGTCCTCGTTCGGCCGACCTTCACTTCCTTATATTCCACCCGTTTCTCCATTCAGAGTCGCTGAGGGAGACGTATCGCGTTCATCGTCGCCTTCACAGCACGGTCATGAGCCCACGCCAACCCCCGTCCCCCCTCCTCCAGGACTTGTCCGTAGACATTCTGACAGAAAAGCCCCTCGCCAGTCTCCTCCGTCGATATCTCCCATCACTCCTACCGCAACTCCACCGATACCCGCATCTTTACCTCGTAGTCGCCAAAGTCGTTATGCACGCCCTTCCACGGCAGACTCAATTGTATCTCGAGAACGCGCGCGCTCATTATTCCTTGATTCTCCACGCCTTTCATCAACTACCCCTCCGCCATCGACACCCCCTCTTCCTGCACCTTCGGGCTCGCCAAAGGTGGTTCATCCTCGGCAACGAGCGCAGACCAACCCGCATATTCTGCAGCGGCTGTCATTGAACCTGTTCTCCTTCGGCTCTCCATCCGCGCCACCTATCCCAGACCGTTCCGTGAGCAATTCTACCACTCATTCACCACCATCTTCTCCTCGCCCGTCCAACTCGAGGCCCTCGATCGAAATACCCAGACCCAGAACAGACGGAGACACACCCGAAGCGTACATACAACGACTCACGAAAGCTGTCACGAAAGCTGACATAGCAATCGTTTTGGCCACCAAGTACGTATTTTTCTGGCCGTTTGATGGGGGAAATCCCTGATTAATCATGTGCGTAGTGGTGATCAGTTTCACGCTCAATGCTTGCGGATTTACATTGGACGTTTCGATTTCGCCAATGATCCTTTGGACGTCGCCCTACGTAAGCTACTCATGGAAGTCGGATTACCTCGCGAAACCCAACAGATAGATCGTGTCATGGAGGCATTCGCTGCTCGGTACCGACAATGCAATCCTGATCTGTTTATCTCGGATGGTGAGACCGATATCGTCCTCAGCATGCAAGGGCCACAGGCTCAATTCTTTATATATAGATCATCCGTACATCCTGGCGTTCAGTCTCATCATGTTACACACGGACGCCTTCAACAAATCCAATAAGAGGAAGATGACAAAACCCGATTATATGAAGAACACCCGTCTGCCTGGTGTTTCGCCGGAAGTACTGGATGTACGTCCTTCCCCTGCTGTTTCTTTCGCCTGTGCTCATGCGTTTAGCAGTGCTTCTATGACAATACCGTTTTCGCTCCTTTCATCTTCATCGAGGATCCACTAGACGCCAATGGGTACCATGCATCCGAGACAAATCTGACACAACTTCCGTCTGGTCTTCCTGTTCAAGCATCTTCTAGTAGCAGTGGGACTCTCGGCTTGTTAGGGAGAAGCAATAAGATCGACTTGTATCACGTCATCGCGAACGTGAGTTTTATTCGTCTTACCAGATAGCCGCACACGTTCCCTCAACTCGTTTCCTCCGATCGGTTCAGAACTTGCTCGATTCTCTTCGAGTGGATGTAGAAGCCTACGTTCCGCTGAAAAGCCCCTACCGCTACGAAGGAAGTCTTAGATCCTGGGACCATGAAGAACTCCGTCGCAACTTCGTAGAACCCGGTGGAGGTGAAGTGAGCCCAGCGAGATCGCATCTCTTCTTGCAGTGAACGTGTACTGATGTCATCTTTCTTAGGCTACTAAGTTCGGCAGGCTTGATTGCAAGGAGGCAAGGGTAGTGGGCGGAATTACTTCCATGTCAAGAAAATGGAGAGACTGCACCGTGATCCTCACGAGCACTCGACTACTATTATTCCGCGACACCGTCCGGGCAACGAATTTCTTGGAGCAGGCGAAGTCGTCGTCAAGGTCGAACCAACCTCTCACCACCGCTATGCCGTTCAAGCCTGACGAGCGGCTGTCTATGAAGGATGCGATCGCTGTCCTTGATTCGTCCTACAAGAAGGTACGTCATACAGAAAGATTCCCCGTTCGCCAGATAGATTGACTTAGAGTCACAGTACCCGTATACCTTCCGTTTCGTCATCCATGATAGTCGACACCTTCTCTTTCGAGCATCGAACGAGAAGGAGATGAACGAGTGGATCTCTATGATCAATTACGCCAGCGCCTTCCAGAGCAACAGCCTCCGGATGCGACGGACGGGTGTAGCCAGCAGGGACGTCGAGCTCATGGGCGTCGCCGCCGCGGCCTCCCACATGCGGGACACGATGGCAGCCTCGCTGCCTTCGTCCGCTCCGTTGCATGTCTTCACGCGTCCCGAGTCCGATGAGTTCGGCGGACGACTCACCGACTCTCCGCCATCTTCGCTTGGGGACAGCAGGAATGCCAAGTCTGAAGCCGCCACCCCTCCGACCGACATCGACGTGGAGCCAGGGTCCGCTGATCTGGACGAGGCCCAACAGCTGCAGGCTACCTTCGATCAGGTCAAGGTCGACTTGGCTGCTGGCCGAACGCCTTCATTCAGCGAACCTCCTATCACGCCCCGCAAGAAAGCGCGAACTCTTGGCTTCGACGAGTCATTCACACTCTCGCCAGCGAGAATATCGGAAGATGGAGATATCACTTCACCTCGCGTGCGGGTTATCCTGTCGAAGCTGAAAGAGCTCGATCAAAAGTATACGACCACCCAAGCTCACCTGGATTCGGAGCTCCGTCTCGTCCGTAACATTCGTGTCTTGACGCCATTCCAACGTACTACTCGAGATCGTCTGGTCGTCGCAGTTCAGAACGCCCCCAATCGGATCAAGCAGCTGCGTCTGGAGGTCGCGAGGCTTGCGTGTCACCGAGATGTTCTCCGTAGCGACATGCAGGCGGAAGAGAGGGCTTGGACACAAACGAGACGGATTGCGATGAAAGCTGCGACGGAGAGCCTTCATACTCGACGCGAAACGATGCTGCCTTCGTTCAACGTCGAAGGGCCCGACCGATCTTCATCTTCTCCGCATGGTTCGTCGAACACCCCGTCCCCTCATCCACCCGATTCATCTGGAGGATCATACCACTCTGCTTTCGACTTTGACTGGTCTATGAGCACCATGGCGGACGAAAGCACTCAATTCGGAGTTACGGAATACATTGTGGCGTCGCCACTCATGACACCCGTCACGGAAGACGGTCCTCACGGGAACGGCGGATCATTTCCATTCAACCACCACAACGGCTCGACGCCTCCATCACACACTCATTCAATTCATTATGCAGAGTCAACCAGGGGTGACTCTGTTGACCTTCCCCACGCTCGTTCTTCGCACGAGAAATATATCACTGCGCCAGAGATGCCGGAGGAGGAAGCGGAGCAGTGGGATAAGACCCGCGCGGCCAAGCGCGTGTCGTTGGTAAAAACCCCTTCTAATTTTAGGCTAAATGGACTCGACTCTTCGAGCGGATCGTCGGTACAAAGGATACGGACAAGGAACGGTACTTAGAATGACTTTAATTTTGCCTCTCGTTGCCAGTGGCATCTTAACGTAGATCGATCTCTTTTTTCTGGTAATTTACTTTGTCTCTCGCACTCGGACACTACTATTCCTTATACCTACTGTTAAGTTATGTATTTCACGAATCAATTCAGAGGTGTGGCTCTGTTGTTATTATTTGAACGTCCCGGTAGAAGTTTCCGTCTAGTATTTCGGTGAAGTTTATCAAATGTAAATCGTTCTCGGAGTCCCATGTCCGTAAGGAGACCTACGCTACATACTCGAAAGCCCAAGCCTCACTGAAAACCTTACACGACCATACATATCAAGTAGGGGTCGGTATCTTACGTTCATGTCTTGTAATCGCCAGTTGTTCAGGGCTTAGTCGGTCACAATCACACACGGGAGATGGTATTGAAATGTGTTTAATATAAACGTGAAACCCAAAGAGTGTATGTATTACGCATGAAACATGCTGGTAGGTAAAGGAATGTAGAGGAGTCCCGCCGAATCTGATAGAAAGATAACAAAAAATCAGAATCTGGACCACAGGATAACAAGCGGATGGCACTAACCTTTAGGAAACCCGTACAAACGCTTAGCAGTTGACACCCCAGGTCTGGAGGGTGGCGGTGAGGCTGAGCTGAATGCAGACGGGGACACAGATGTCTTGGAGCAGGGGGAGGAGGACAGCCAAGAGACCGCCGAGGACCTGGATGCAGACGCTGACGAGCTGGAGGAGGAGGGTACTGGGTGAAAACATGTCAGAACCATTGAGAATGATAAGTAAAGGGGGAGAAAATCGTACCCGACTTCAGCAAGGAGAGGGATGACGATAGAAGCGTTGGCGGATCCAGCGACGGTAATGACATGACCAAGAGCACCGAAGACAAGCTGAAAGCGCATAAAAAAAAAGAAGGTTAGCTGAGAAAGAAAGAAATGGCGTCGGATACTTACGTTGAGGATAGCGACGAGGGCAGTAGCAATGTCGAGGACACCGAGGTCGAGGATACCGAAGATGTCGACCTCAGCCGCACCAACAAGAGTCGTAACGTCCGTAATAGCAACGTTAATAGCGACCTTGATCTCGTCGGTGATAGGGGAAATGGCGTCGGTAGATCCGCAGTCAGACGCGCCGAGGTTGTCTAAAGGTAGGTGTTCAGTCACAGGACGTCAAAGGGAGATTGTAGGAGTAGGTATTGATGAAAAAGACCTACTAAGCTTGGCGACAAGAGGGGTCACAGTAGTCGTAAGGGTATCGAAGATGTCGGGCATGGAGCTGCAGCCGCAACGGGGGACATTGACGTTGGCGGCGGCGGCGGCGCCGACCTTGGCAAGGTCGCGGGACTCAGTGGGGAGGGCGGAGGTGGAGGTGATGGTGGAGAGGGCCAAAGTGGCGAAGATGGCGACGCTGCTGAAGGAGAACATCTTGCTTGGTACTATTAAAGAATGGAGGTGATCTGGGATCAAAAGAGTGGCAGAACACAAGCAGATGAGGAGTCGAGCGAAGGGGGGTGAGGAACTGGGAGGGAGCGTTGAACCCGACTTTATACGATTTCTCGCTGTGGGCCAGGAAGTCCGCTTCGAAGACGGCGTCTGAATTCCGTCTGAGCCACAAGCCCGTCGGGGAACTCTGAAACAGGTGCTTATACGTTCTTGACATGGCTATTCTTCGCAAGCGGCGGTGTTTACGTCAAATCGACACTGCTAAATTAAAGAAATAACGTGGTCGATCGACTGCAGTGTACGAACGCAGTCGTTCGACCTATTGGGTGCGTTCAGTTCTACGCGAGGTCACGAAATGAAGAATAGAATTCTTGGCAGCCTTACCTTGAGGATTAAAACGTCGTTTGCCTGCCCGCTGCTATCGTCGGTAGGATGTTCCATGAACCTAGCAAGCGTTCGACGTATTTCGAAGCTCTGTGACAGACGACTCGAAGCAAAAGTTAGTGAGGTGACGTTGAGCATAACCAGCGAAAGAAGCACTCCTCGGCACTAAATTCGATTTGAGACCTGCCCGCAGGTTCATTTCGGCTGAAGGTTCTAAGCTCGAAGAAATCCGAAGAGTTCATCATGGAGTGCACTGTGCACTTCGAAAAGGTTGAAAATCAACCGAAGGAAAACCTGTAAACCTAATTCCATTCAATCTCCTGCCGGTAGAAAGCTCACCTGTGTGGGGTACATTTCATCTGTCTCACAGTATAAACGAAGGAGGTTGAGAGCCACCCTTTATATTGCCGAATTCACTCACATCGCACAGAGCGAGAATCAACCCTCTCACGCAGTAAATGTCACCCATTATATGCCACCAAGTTTGCCCACTACAGTTCAACGTGTATGGCTCCCAACTCGTAGTATATTTCATTAAAAACGAAGATACGATACACAACAGAGCCTACATACAGTTACAGATACTATGAGGGCTTCAAAGCGACTAGCTAGCGAAGGTCGAAACTGGATAACCAAGAGACTATGGTCCCTACGTAACTCGACATATACACGCCGTTCCATCTAAGTGTCTCATCGTAGAAGAAAACAAAACCTAAAGATAGGGTAAGTCGAATCGTAACAAGAGACCCAGACGTTGGGATGCTGACACGGTAAGCAGGCGTACCGAACAAACAAGCCACGCACCGGAAAATGAAGGACATGGACTCTTCACTCGGGCTGACGTGTCGGAAACTCCTCTATGCCAATCGTTACAAGTAAGAAAAGTCATGCACCAATGAAACATGATCCGGATATCCTGCATGCGCACGGTACTCTTCACCGTTAGTTCTCCCAGTTGAAGACACATCTGTGCATAGAGTCGTAGTCAGTAAGAACATCGCCCGAGAATGATTAAGGTGACGGGGCAAACCAGGCGGGCGATGTCGAGGTTCTGCGTAGCGAGGAAGAGCCCGCGGGGAGGACTTGCCTGCACGACTGGGATACGTGAATCGGTCAGGTCAAAAAATAAGAGAAACGGAACCGTAAAGACATACCAACTACAACGACTTAGAGACACCCATTCGCAGATGTGCAAATGCCAGAACGTCGCTCTACGAGGCTCTACGTCGTGGTTGAAACGGAACTGGCAAGACGCGGAGGGGATCGCCGTGAAAGCGCTGCCACGCATCCGGTGTGGCGGTGAACTTTAGGGCAGACCGAAGTTGACTCGCCTGCATTGTTATTTCGCATTTCCCGTCTCACCCGCATTCACTCCATCGCCGGCTTCACCCTGAGCGACTCGTTTAACGAGTGAAAAGTAGAAGTCAACCTCCCTTAGAGGTAACATTCAGCCCCTTTCACGTGCACAGTGGTGCCCCTTGTCTGGGCGAGGTCTGGAGCAAGACGCGTTACGCGAGGCCAAAGCAGTGAAATCTCCCAGGATCACCCAAGGGTGTGCAAGCTCATCAAAGGGGACCGGGAAGACGACGAGAAAAGCAAAACACAGCGCAAAGCATTCACATAGCTGAAAGAAAGAAGCCTACACCAAACACTGTAAATCAGAGTTCCAGCACAGCATCACCGCCCGTTCCCATTTCGCTCAACAACGACATCCCGCTGCTCCGAAATCGGCAATTCATCGTCCAACCCAGGCTGAACACTATCCTGAACCACCGGGGATCCTGCACGCGACTCGGAGCCGGCATTCCCGGAACCCTGTTCGACATCCTGGTCCATAGGTCCAAGGCCAGGAGGCGGCATGGTTGTGTGCCCACTGGGTCCTGCTCCATGAGTCGATGCTGCTCCGGGAGCAGTCATGATACCCACTCCCATGCCAAACTTCCTTCCGGTGCGACTGCCGTTGCTGCTCATGGACCTTTCTCGGTGTGAGACATGGTTTCGTCGACCACCTTCACCTTCATCGTCAGAGTCGGACAGCTCTCCGGACGCTTGGACGCGTCGATCGAGCATGCTGGGCGGTCTTCGGTCATCAGGGTCAATCATGTCCTCGTCTTGATTTGGGTCGTCCATTTCGGCGTCAATTGGGTGTTGTGGTACATCTCAAGATTCGTTTCAGGTTTTTACGTTAGCTCAAGTGGTCCATCCCAGATACACAGGAAAGAGCTCACCAGTCATCTGAACGCTGGGAGGACCACCGAGACATCGCAAGTGCTCCATGACAATATTTCTCACACGCTCGAGATACGCCGGGGAGTTCATATCCTCCGTGTTGGACGCCTTGACATCGAGCTGGTGATCCGGCCCGAAATACTCATAATACTCGTTGGTGGGGATGGCTTGCAACACACATCTGTGAGCTGGCAATGACGGTCATTTTAATATGTACTTACTGGGACCAAGCTCCACGCCCGTCGCCAGGCCGGTCTCGTATGCCCATGCACGACTGACATTCCGCATGGTATATCCTCCTCCTCCGAGCAAAAGCAGTGGCTTGTTGAAGGACTTGACGAATTTGACGCAGTTTGCATGCCCTTTAACGACACTGTCAGAGGAGTGCCAGTGGAGATAAACAAATGGTGATGTACCTCGCATTGACAGGTTCAGGCAACCGAGTTTATCACCAGCTAACGAATCGGTACCGCATTGAAGTACGATGGCTGACGGCTGGTACGACTGCATGACTTCTTGTATTACCTATTCCCAGATAATGAGGATAAGGTGCTTTAAGAGTAAGAAACGAGATCACGCACAGGCTCGAAAACGCTCTTGTAATTCGCGTCGTTGATTCCGTCTCTGAGCGGAAAATTCAACGCGTAATATTTACCCTTCCCTATCCCGACATCCTGAGACATCGAATTTTTTGTGTTGTGTTGAGTACGAAAATTTTGGATGAGTAGACTGGATTGGACTTACGCGCAACTCACCCGTCCCGGGGAAGTACTCTCCGTACTTGTGGAAGCTGGCAGTCATGACTCGATCAGTGGTATAGAAGGCCTCCTCGACGCCATCCCCATGATGAACGTCGATGTCGATATAGAGTACCCGAGGATGATACCTATCGCGGCGTTAGCATCACGGAAGCGCCTTGCCCATCGCATTGGTGACACGTACCGTAATAACTCGAGGATACCCAACACGATATCTTCGAAGCGATATCCGTGAGTTTGGTCATGAAGGATACAGAAGTGATAGTCGCCTACCGTTCACATAACAGAAGCCGCTAGCTTCGCTCTTCTTTGCGTGGTGCAGGCCTCCCGCCCAGTTGACTGCAATGTCGCACTTGTCCCGACTTAGTCGTGCAGCGCCCTCTGTTCAGTGGGACGCGCGTCAGAGGAGAACAGCTCAACAAAAGCACGTGGATGCATACCCATGGATCCACCAGCAGATATTGAACAGTAATCGAACAAGCCGTCAAATACGGGACAGTCGTCTCCAACGTTACCTATAGAATGAACAATGGCAATGAGTCCGAGGCGGTAGAGGGATAAAAAAAACAAACAAACAAAGAGGAAGTATGACCTACATTTGTGCTGTTCCTTGACAAATGCGTTCATGTTGCTCGGCGTGATCTTACTCAGAAAGTCGACATATTCATCTGAGTGGAATTGTGTCATCTCGCGCTTGGTGGCCGGTTTCGCTCGCTGTAGGGAGCAGTCAAAATAACTTAGATCAGTGACGGTACACAAAGCATAAGTTTACGATGTATGGTAGCTCACGAAGATCTCCATCCTTTTGTATAGCCCGTAATTCATCACCAATGAGTGGCACATCCGAATCCGGGTCGGTTTCATCCTAATGAAAGTTGAAGGTGGCGTAAAGGATGAGTTGAAGACCATCGCCTAAATCGAGCGAATGAATATACGCACGGGTGCCCCGGACCATAATGAAACCCTCCCACGTCCGAATCGAAGAAGTAGCACTACGATACAGCAATCAAGTCAGTGAGCGTCCAGAAACATACTCAGCTGCGTGGTGACAGGCTGGACCCTTCAGGTCTATAATTGCACGAGAAAGTATACATACAACTCGCTTTTTGCTTTCGCCTTCGATGGGGAATACTTCGCCGGGCATGATGAGGTGGGAAAGCGAGAGGCGTGTTGTGGCACAGCGCTTGCGTTTTGTTCCAAGGTGCACAATCAAATTCGGGACCGACGTGTTGGGTGAGGATCACGTGGTTTTGTTTGGCTGCGGCATTCGAATTCAACAAAGTACGTCATGTTCGACGAAGTTCGAACAATCTCCATTTCGTCTCAATACTGTAATTGCGACATGGATCGTAAGCTAAGACAAAATTATGGGCATATATGGCTGTCTAAAAAGTAACATAGAAACAAGCAAGAAAAGACGTGACGCATAAGTATGTTACAAAGAAGGCATGAAAGTTCGTGATGGGAGGAAAGGAGTGTGGTCATGCCAGTCTGGAAACACAGAACTGAGTCCAAGCTGAACGGGAGGCATATACAACACAGAGACACGGAAGAACGAAGAGAGAGATAAAGACAGTAAGATATGCCGGTGACTAAGAAGATATCAATGAGTAACATAGAAAGTAATGTTGAATCGCGAGTCAGAATCAACACTGATTGAAGCTAGCATACCAAACTTACGCCGTCATAAAGACATTATGAATCGCATGAAATACGTGTGGCCTCGTCATCCGCCGAATCTAGCGCATCGTTCTCAACTTGTGGATTACCGCCCCCATATCTACCGGCTCGCGCATGGTCTCCCTGCGCTCTACCCTTGCCCAGAATCTATTAGGCTCCGCTATCCTGACGTCCACATCTATTGGAGACGACGGTGCATCGAAGGGGACAGGCGGAGGAGCAACAACGCTTGGACGTGGCGTATGAGCGCCAGGTTGGTCGAATGAAGAAATGTCCTGATACGTAACTCCGAAGAACCGCGAGAGCTTCGCAGCTCGCAGACGGCGCTGGCGGAAGTCGGAACTGTTCTCAAGGTCGAGCGCAGCGTGTGGTTGCGATTCTGCGATTGGGGCGGGTGGCGGTTGCATAGAATAGGCTGAGAAAGGGGGTGGTGTTGGAGGTGAGCGGGAAGCAGCCATTTGGGAAGGGTCCGAAGACTCCAGATCTCCGGAGAGCATCGATGGCTGCGAGTATATGGAGGACATGCTCGAGTGAGAACGATGTCTTGACTTGCGCGGGGAAGGCTGAGCAGAGAGCATATCGAACGGGGGCAATGAGAGCAAAGCTGCAGAATTGCGGCTTGGGACGTCGACGGGTTCGGGTGGAACTTCTGCACTCGGCGAGAACTGGTATAGTTCTCGTGGGGGATCTGCGCCGAACATCTGCAATGGGTATACGACGACCACAATTAGAATGGAAAGGCGATTTTGAGTCCACAAAAAACACACCTCTTTCATCTTTCGCGCGCGTTTAACGTTCAATACTCTCTTCCTCTCCATCGCTGATTCGGATTCCGAGCCAAACGGACCCTCTCGAAGGTTCCTGATGGCAGAAGCTCTATCAGGCATGGGCTCGACATGTTTCTCCTTCGCCTTCCTCTTATCTCTATCCGCCCACAAGGAGTTCGCCCTCCTGAGACTTGGGGTGCTTTTGGTATCGATCCGCTTCCCAGCAGGAGCAGACATAGAAGCAGCCCGAGTATCACCTTCTTCACTCCTTCGTTTCCGCTTTTCCTTCACCAAACGACGCCCAGATGCGGAGGATGGCCGAGGTATGGATGTAGCCACCGGGGATTCGAATGACGCTGTACTAGGCTGTGTAGGTATTAGGTCGACAGACAGGGGTTGAACGATTGGGCGAGGCATCAGAGGGGGGACGGGAGGTATGTGTGAATGCGAACTGGCCGTTCCGTCGTGAGTGGTACTGGAGAAGGACTTGACGGACCGATCGAGCGATGGACGAGAGGCCTTCTCACTCGTTGTTCCTCGAGATCCGGACAAAGAGTTCGCAGACCGAGTAATCCCATTCGAGGGGAGGCGAGTAGGCCTTACTGAGGTAGTAGTCGGGATCGAGTGGTCCTGCCCAGATGCAGACGCAGGCGTAGACAGGGTAGGCTGGAAAGACAGCTTCCTGGCGATCTTCGCAGCCATACCTCGCTCTCCGTTCTGATTCTCGTCGGAAGAGTCTCCTGCGAGGATCTTGCTCATTCTCTTTGCCTTCTTCAAGAAGGTGTTGGGCTCCGAGGTGTCCATTTCGGTCGGGGATAGCGGCATGAATGCGGGTGTGAACTTTGTCTCTTCTGGTTTAGATGCGAATGGGTGGCGAAATTCCGGGATGCTGGAGATGGGGGAGCGAATGTTAGCCGGGCCGGGGGCGTAGTGAGACTCCGTCGGTGTTGTCAATGGTGTTTTCTTGCCACTGTCGGGGGCTCTGGAGGACGCGAGTTGGAGAATAAGAGAGAAACGGTTCCGGGAGGGTAGCTGTGAGGTAGACATTGTTGTGGTCGCGACTGATGACAAGGAGAAGATGGTTGTAGCGATATGACGGAAAGCGATCACGATGGACAATAGACTCACCGTCCGTCGAGTGATCGCAAAGGTCCAAAGCGTGTTCTAGTCGAGCTGTGGCGATATGAGACAGCGTCCGTGCTGAACGTATGGACGACGTCAGCTTTGACTTGGACGGGGTCGACGTGGCGGGACCAGCGGCACGTCGAGGGGGAAGCTGTCAGACTAGTGACTAGCAGCTGGTGGCGAAGAGCAAGTAGTGTACATCGGCAGTATATGATATTCGCATGGCGCTTCTCGGGCGAAATACTGTACGCGGTCTGTGGCTGCGAGTCGTGGCGCGGCGAACCGTGCCGTGGGAAGGTATTCAGGCCCCAACGGTTTGGTTCCGTCTGCGTCCCGTCGATCGCGTGGGTGCCTGCTCCTGATCTGATTGGCTGATTGCTCGCGGTAGCCATGCCAACGGCGTTCCATTCCTCCTCACACCATCTTCCCCTGCCTTTCTCGGCCTGCCTTCCCGCCACTTCATATACTTAAGACGAATGTCACCTCAGCCTACGCAGGAAATCATTGATTTCTCCAAAACGCCTTTGGCATCCAACTACACTGGCCTTTATGCCTCTGTGCTCGACGGCCTATTCACGGAGGCAGAATGTTGTTCGCTTATTATTCTCGCTACCTCTCCTCTGTCCGCCAATCAGGGTTCTCCAGGGTCTACTTCTCCCTCCGCCTTATCAGAGCCTCTAGCCACCGATGTATCTGTGACCTCACCGTGGCGGCCTGCAGGTCTGAGTGCGGAAGCGTCTCACCAGACTGTGCATGCCGACTTCCGCAACAGCGAGCGGATCATACGAATTGACGCCCATACCGCTGGCTGGATATACGACCGTGTGCGACCGTTCTTGGAGAGTGAGCTTGGGGCCATCAAACAGGGATCGAAATGGGATGCCGTTGTGGGACGAAAGGGGAAAGTAGACGGTACCTGGAAGCTGGCAGGGTATGTTACTGTCTCGTACACAGGTGCATAATCTAATTCAACTTTCGCTGGGATCGCTCCATAGACCGTGGCCGCGTCTTAGCTTTTTGCGCTACACGTCTGGTCATTTCTTCAAGCAGCACTGCGACGGCCTCCTGACCGACCCTGCTGCCGAGAACACGCACTCCCGGGTTACCCTGCATATATATCTTAACAGCGACTGCGAAGGTGGTGCCACTCGGTTCTGGTCACCAGACAAGAAGCGCTATCTCGACGTGGAACCTCGCATAGGTCGTGTATTGATGTTTCAGCAGCGAATGCTCGTCCATAGCGGCGAAGAGGTCAGGGACGGCGTCAAGTACACATTGCGCCTTGATGTCATGTTCCGGCAGGAAAAGCCTTGAGGTGGTATTACCCTGGAGTCGTAGAGTCATAACGGTGCGACGCGGCCACTCTTCTCCGTCGTTGAGGTCGCATCTCGGAGGACAGATTCATGGCGGTTCACCTCGTCTTCATCCAAATAGCATTATCCGATAAAACAGTCCGTACATGCAATACTGTATACAACGAAGATGTTCCGTAGTAACCTCATCTGACCGGGTACCCAGGCAAGAACCTTCAAAGCTCTTCTACCTCGATCGTAAACCCACACGAATGGCACATCTGCGTGGTCGTCCCGTCCTCCGAAGGATGCGGCTGACTGAACACATGCTTATGCTCAGCATCCTTCCGCTTCTGCCAAACGCCCTCTCGTGTCTTTCTTCTCAGCTCCACCAAGCCCTGCTCGAATTTCTTATTCTTCCTCTTTTTCTTCTCTGATGTTCGTTTATTCCACTCGGCGTCGAGTGCCTCTGGGGAGCCCCACTTCTTCCAAGCAAATTCTTCGACTTGAAAGCGACAAAAGAGCATCATGTTTGCAAACGTCGATTTGTGCGGGTTAGCTTTAAGCAGGTGGGGCATGATCTCTTCGTCGCGAAGTTCGGCTGTGGACATGGAGAGTTAGACTGTCTTGAACTACCCGGTTGCGAGGAGGAAGGAGAGCAGGGAGTCTGAGATAAATATTTCGAACTCACAGTCTGTTAAAAGATAATCCTGACGGAAGCAGCAAGTCAGTATCGTCCTAGTATGTCTTAGCTAGAGGTGTAAGGGGTCACCTCTCTACACTCCGTCTTCGTCAACAGACTGTACTTCTCCGGCTTCTCGTTCTTGCACTTGTTACATACCAAGCACCGAAATACCTTTCTATATGTCTGATCAAGGTCTATGGACCCACATTCTGCGCACTTCGGATTCTTTCCCTTCTCCAGGTAGACCGCTGCAGGTACGAACGAACGCAAAGTTGGATATCAGACATCGAGATTGTGAGTAAGTACCAGAGTAGAAGGGGTAATACGTACGCGGATCCAAATTCTGCACCGCACGCTGCCTTTCCCGTTCCTTCTCTTTCGCCTTGTGAACCTCATCAACCTCTTTATCGTCCTCCACCAAGAATCCACCCTTCGAGTTCACCATTTTTGACAAATCATAGTCAAAATACTTCCCAAGTCTCGTGTCCCTCTTCAGCTTCTGCTGTTGCTGCCGTGACGGACCTGTCGGTGACGTAGATGTCGCGGGGACCACTGCCAGTGGTCGTTTATTGTTCAGATTCGGTAGGGAGGATGAAGAGGAGGCCGTCTCTTTCTGGCGTTGTTGAGCTTTGGCTATATGATTGGTTCTCGTCAGATCAATGACCTTTTGTGATAGAAGATATGATGTGAACGTACCTCGCAGACGGTTCATCTCTATTCGTTTGACCTGTTCAGGCGTAAGCTGTAGGTCATTCCCCGGCACAGGTCTGGGAGGAGGGGTGCATGGACGAGTACTGGGGCCCGCTTCAGACATGATAAAGCTCTTCAAGATATGTTTCTACTAGAAAGTAAGGAATACAAGTTGCAAGAAGCACGAGGACAAGGAGATGGGTGAGACAGACGACTGGTGTGGGGCTGAGTGAGAACGTTGTGGCACTGAGTCACGTCGCACGTGCTGTAATTTACCGCGCGCGCGACGCGCGTTGTTGTAGGTTGTTGTCGCGTCCACACAGACTGTAGCAACCACTCTCTATAGCAGGGTATGTGACGGCTGCACGAGGGCGTCCACTAGCTTTTCTCCCGCCTTTCATTTCCATCCACCTTGCATCCACCTATCGTTCATCTAGAACCACTGCAGTAATCGCTGAGCCCTAAAATCCACTGCTGGGCCATATATCCGGCAATCCGGGCACACTGCATAGCCGGTTGCGTTTACTAGCTGTTCCGTCTCCGAGCTTCGCTATAGGAGCTCTGCTTTCTCTGACCAGCGTTGCATACCATACCATCTCTAGTCCCACCTCACTATCCAACTGCTGACAGCATAGATGGCTGAAGCGGTCCCAGACGCCAATCGTGCAGAGCCGGAGGAAATCTCTACTTCTCTCTCGCTCGAACAGCTCGACACAAACTTGTTCCGGTCCAAGTCTCTCTGGCTTCCGTACCGCGCCAGAGGTGTGTTTGGTGGTCAGGTTATATCTCAGGCTATTGTCGCAGCTACTGCCTGTGTCAAGCCTCAGTATGCACTACACGTACGTCTTTCGAGATTCTTGCGTTATACCGAACGTATTTGGATAATTGCCATTGACATTTCACACTTTCGATCGCTAGTCCTTGCACGTAAGTCCATTCCCTTGACCTCGCGCGCAAATCAATCCCGGAAAGCAGAAAACCAGGCGCTGAAATACCCTCCACATACCACGACCAGTCCTATTTCCTCCTTAGCGCTTCCCCCGCCGTCCCCATCCTCTACTACGTCGACCGCGTCCGCGAAGGGCGAACGTACACCACCCGATCCGTCCGCGCCGTCCAGAACGGAAAGACCGTCTTCATCCTCATCTGCTCCTTCCAAGTTCCAGAAACATGGCAACCTTCTCACCATTGGCCTATACCGCCCAACGTCCTTCCGCCGGAGCAATGCGAGGATGAGAAGGACAGGTGGATCAGGAGTGCGCAGAAGGAGGGGCTGGACGCGAAGATCAGTGAGGCGTACATGCAATTCGCTGATGTATGTAGACTGAACATCTAGTGCGGAGTTGTTGAAGCATTACTCACCGTGAATATCTTCGGTTTGTTGTAGGAGAGGCATAGAAGTCCGGTGGAAGTGAGGAGAGGGGGGAGTTATACGGGAGCGGAGGGAACAGTGGTTGAGATGGTCTGGATGAAAACAAAATCGACAGAGACATACGAAATACCCTTCCAAAAGGTCCGCCATACCCTCCTCCCTTCCGAAACTCTAGTGCTTACCTTGTTGGTCTATTTATCAGGGAATTCTTGGCTACATGTCTGATTTCTACTTGTACGTCTCCATCGCAACCTCTCTCCGTATACACCTTTGGATATGTACCATAACTCATACATATCCACTCGGCTCCACATAGTCTCGGAGTCGCAGCCTCCTCTCTCGGGCTAAAGCGCCACACCCGCGGCCCTGAAGCACTATCCATGCTCTCGACTTTGGACCACTCAATATTCTTCTACTCGTACGTGGCTCCGACATCCTATAGTAACGAAGATCATGAGAGCGCTAAAAATATCGACTCCATTGACAATAGGAACGACTTTGATTGTAATGACTGGGTCTTATATGTTGTACGTGGTACCCTGGCGTGACCTCCCATTGTCATTTATATACTCAACACTAGTCGGTTCCTCAGGTAACATCACCTGCTGCAGGTTCAGGGAGAGGTTTTGTCATAGGCAGGGTAGGTGCTTCAGTCAAGACTCCTGTGTTTATCCATTGATGATCGTTGTCGCAGATGTATTCGAGAAACGGAACTCTCGTAGCAGTTACTACCCAGGAGGGTGTGATCCGAGCGGACATTCGACCTCCACCAAAAGAGAACCCACCAGCGAAGCTATGAGGACGCATACGAGGATCTTGTGATCTTCAAGCGTAGTTAGGCGGACGATCTCACTTATAGACTTGTACGATACACCCATCTGGTACCATACATTATTGACGGTTGGATTGGCGTCGTCGTTCGACCGAGAGGCGACA
Organism: Stereum hirsutum FP-91666 SS1; assembly: GCF_000264905.1. Taxonomy (NCBI): domain Eukaryota; kingdom Fungi; phylum Basidiomycota; class Agaricomycetes; order Russulales; family Stereaceae; genus Stereum; species Stereum hirsutum. The sequence goes on from NW_006763131.1 coordinate 2,963,023, forward strand.
GAGTTCACTCGCTGAGGCTGGGAGGGCGACTCGTCCATGTTCCGATCAGAAATGGTACAGCATAGCACATTTATGAGAGAACAAAGAAAAAGAGCGAGCACTATGCATGTCGGGAGGCACATATCGAACATAGCAGGAGGATGGGAGAGGCATGGGGATGGACGGGCGCCCGGCAGGCGAAAACAGCGAGTTTGTTGTGGGTGTGTGCGTGAGCGTGCGAGCTAGACAATGCGATAGAGAACCGATGGCAGGAGATGCAAGGCAGGGTAGATACGATACAGGACGGAGAGAGACCAGTCTGCTTAGTTCTTCCGGCGGTACGAGCTCCCTGTATATGTCAAGAGTTGAAGTGGCGACGCATCCGATGAGAACCAGCGCTGGAAGTGAGACGGGAAGTGGACTCACCCTCAGTCAACCTTGCCTTACCACCAGTAGGCTGGCAGAGCACACTGGCGCATGCGCCGCAGAGGACGACAGTCTGTGCGTGCGAGAAGACGGTGGTGATGGCGAAGCACCCTGGATTACGAAGCACGCGAACTCTCCTCAGGCTTTGTATACATGGGCTAGACGGGGAAACAAACGCACCTGGGCACTTAACGTCCATGAAGTATGAGTTGGGCGACTGCACAAGACGCTTGAGCTTGTGCCTGCGGGTTTCAGCACCGGCGGAGGGGTTGAGGAGGTCAACGGCGAGAGTCTAGTACACATCATCGAATGGGTATGAAATACGGCTCAAAAACAGCAGAAATGAGCCCAGACGCACCATGTTGGATGCGAATGAAGGGGGTTGAGGCTTGGCCGGTGTTTTGGGGAGTGACGAGCTTTTTGAGGAGGCGCGGGCGCTGTGAGCGACGAGGTGCAGACGCAATATCTGTCGGTCGGTGGGCGAAAACGGTAGAATAAGGTTCGAACTCAGAAAGTTTCGGACTTTCAAAGCGGCGCGGAGCCTGGCGAGAGTCAGTTTGAGTCGGTGGCGTGCGGCACCGCTGCCGCCACTCAAAGTTTGCTAGTGTTTTCACGCTCAAATCGAGTTCGACTCTTCACAAATCGTTACACAGCACCGGATCCAGTTTTCTGTCACTCCCTCAAGGCCTTACTTATGGCTGAACAACTTGAGCCAAGCTTAGACGCTTTGAGTAAGTCCGAAATCCTAGAATCAGTGGACAGCGGCGCCGGCAGGTATGGAATTGTTTCCCCCACCAAAGCTCCTTTACATATCAAGTGGGCTGCTCCCGGTCAAGACAATAAAGTTCAAAGGTGTTCTGGGTAGGTACTCAATGTACTGAAGACGTGTGCGAAGGCAGAGACCTGGACCAACACTCATGCCGCGAGGCCACCTGCTTTCATAGACAAAGCAAAGGCGTATACGTTACCTCCAGGAGAACCGTAGAAGAGTAGTGCACAGCCGCCTCCCAGGAACTTTCGAGGTACAGGAGTCGAACAAACCATTCCTTTACTCTGCGAAACTACAGATGAAATATCCGGGGAAGGCCAGACCTCGTGGTCTGCGGGTTCGGAGGTTGTGCGACGCAGCTGCTGCCAGGGAAGGACGCTCAATTGTGAACGGGGCTTTGGTATAATTGTGAGAAGCTCAGCGAAATGGGATCAGAAGTCGGCGGGAGAAAGGAAAGGTTGTCTATTGTGCTCTCGGCGCAGGCGCGGTCACGTGTGCGTTCGAAGCGAGTCCTGCGCGCCCATTGTGGCCGGATTCGGCAGGTGTTGTTTCGTCTTGTCCCCCTTTCTTTTTGTCTTGCGCCTCGCGACCTGTACAGCCCGCCGTCCATTGTCTACGCTTAGAGGCGCTGTAATCCCCGACGCTCTATAAGTACTTCTCGTACCTCCCCACTAGTCCCCAGGTGTCGATCCATCTTCCATCTCTCTCTTCGCTTTCCGGTACACGTTCAGGTATGTGCTTTGCCTCTCCATCTTCTCCAAGTCCATCGTCTGACGTTCAGCTCTCTTGGTTGCTTTCTACTCTAGCTCGCTAGGTTTGTACCAGCAATGTACTCTTATACCGCCACCCGAGCTTACCTCTACCCTTCCTGCAGATTCTTGGTTAACCGACTCCATCCACTTGCTACACGTTCGACGCCTGCATATCACTGTATCCAACATCCATACGACCATCGCACTGTTTCCTTAGATCACTCAACGAGCATCTCTGCATCATCTTTCATCGCAGCCGGCTGCCTCCAACTTCATCAGCATCTCATCTCGTCAACACATTCGTCATCTCGTATCTCATCAATCACAATGGCCCCTTACGTTTCCGCTGAGCCCATCCAGACCAACGTCAACAAGGCCGTCGAGTTCCTCACTCATCGCCTTCGCTATCCCACACCTGTCCTTTCCACCCTCCGCGCCGCTCTAATCGACAGCCTCATTGCACACTACGCCCAGTCATGGGATCCCACCGAGCCACCCCGCGGATCTGGCCGCCGTTGCCTCACTCTCAGTCCAGAGAGCCTCCCTCCCCGCCCAATCTACACTGCCATGAAAGCCGCCAACGTGCAGTGGTCCGAGTGGATTGCCGCTCTCGGTGGATTTGAGTTCGACCTCTGCGTCGACCCAGGGCACGTGTACCGTCGTCGGACTATCTCTGGCTTTACCGAAGTTCGCGACATTTGGTCTGAGGAGGCGGAGCAGAAGATGAAAATGGACGCTTTCCGTCGGAATCAGAAGGAGGCGTCGGCCAAAACGCTGGCGCAGCAGGTGATGCTGGCCGATGAAGACTCTGAAGACGAAATCTTCGTTATGATCGCTGACGAACTCCGCGAGCCGACATGGATGACTCCCATTCACCCCACATTCCCCAACACATCATACCTCACCGTTCCTACCACCGCCGCCACCAAGACCAGCTCGACGGTCTCGAACCACTCGCGGTCCAGCTCTCGCTCGTCCAACTCGAGCTCTGGCTTCTCGTTCTCATCCGTCGACACGTCTGACACGTCCTCCGTGTCCTCTGGCACGACCGCCTCTTCCTCTTCGACTCAGACGTCGTCCAAGCTGTCCCGCAGGGAACGTGCCCGCCAAGCGCGCGTCTTCATCGATCAGAGCAAGACGGAGGTCACGAACTACGACGGTGGCAAGACGACCGTCCTCACCGGTGGCGTTATGCTCGGCGGTCGTCCTCCCAAGCCCGCTGCTGCCCCTGCTCCCATTCAGAGGACACGTCCTGCTATGGGTCCCAGCTTCAACTGGCGCGCCACCCGCGTCTGAACGTTCCATGTGTTCTTCTACACCATTCGTATTCACTTTCATTTCTTCCCTGAACGACGTTTTTCACGATTCATCTTTTGCCCACAGTGCAGGACACTTTCGACGTACATATTACGAGCATACTGACGACGTGCCTTCGAGTCATTCATCTTCATCTTCTCACAATGGTTACCCTATTGCACTCTAATACCCCTTTCTCTTTCCCTCGTCTCTCATCCACTGTAGCCTTGGTCTTTCATCTAGTCAACAATTGTGTCCATTATCTCGCAGCGTCTCGAACCGTGTAGCATTTATCAACCTCATACCCATCTTCCCCACTCCGTCGAACCAGCATCCATTTAACGAGCTTCGTGTTATCGTTCTATATCATTATTCCGTTTCGCGGCCTCTCGCTTCTAGCTTCCTAAGGACCGTCTAATCTTCGCTTGCTTCTGCTTTGCTTCATTGCTCTCTCATGTGCATAATAGTCTCCTTCTAGTTTGTCGCTCTTCTTCGTCGGTGCACCGTTTGCATGCATACGCCACACTCCTTGGGCTCTGGTATGTTTATATATCTTTCTGGCTGATACCATACGTTACATACCTACATAGTACACAATTGCTTTTTGTGTTACTTGGTGTTGTCTTGGTGTTAGCGTCGGTATCCGGGCTTCATTTGTAGTTTTGACCTGGTGTTCAATTGAGGCGGGTTCTGGAACTCTTTTTGACGTGTGTGATCTTGCGTGATATCCCGAAAGCAAAGCCAATCGAGCCGGTTCGAGTCGGTTCCAGACGGCAAATATATTTCTGCTTTCAAGATACAAACGATGACTCAGAAGAGCAGATGAAATGCAGAGAAAGAAGAATGTCTTATGGATATCATGATGCATTCAAGTTCGTCGAACAGTGACAATCGCGCATGCCACTGACCAAGTCGTGCTTTCGGAAGAGACCGACATGCTGATAGATGTAAGTAAGTGTCTCTGCTCATCACCACCTCGAAGCTTGCCACGGACGATCGAATGGTGTGTTCACGCCGACTTGCCAGTGCTCTCTATTTCGAAAATAGTTGTTATAAATTTTATTGACCAATCTCTAGGTATAAGTCACCGCGAGATAAACCGTGACTATGGTTCTAATAACAATCAAACCATCAGTGCAACAACGTCGAACTCGACCCGGATTCGTCATGCATGAATCGAGCCACTACAAAGATAAAACCTCTACCAACGACCGATCTTCATTAGCCCCTCCCACCCTGATCCTGTATTTCGAAGACCACTCGTGGTCCATAATGCTCGACATGACGTGCTGTCAGCTCTTGTAAGTAGAGGGCCAAGGTCAGGACGTCCGGTCAGACTGGCCGGGATCGTGGAGACACTTCAGGAGTAGTCCTACACGGTATAAAATGATATCAGTAGGCAGCCTCGACGTGTAATTATGACAGCCCGGGACAATTACGCTGCCAGCTCGAGAGTCTGCGTTCAAAGACATGGTCATTGTTGATGTGGTGCGAAGCAGGCGGGGAGAATGTACCCGAAGTTGCTGTACGGCAGCCTGGGTAATCCCTCGCCTGTGAACGAAGGTAAAAGGGTTGCATCCATCGAGTAGGCCGGGAGGGGTGACCACAAGGTCGGGACGCCGGATGGTCGCTGTCCAGAGGAGAACAAAGACTACAAGGAGGAGCGGGTAGAACGGCGACGGCGACGACAGCAGCGTCGTGCAGTCGACGACAAAGGTCGTCAATTGGCCTCGGAGCGACCTTAGGTAAATGGACGGCCTGAGATAGAGAGTTCGTTGTTCAGTTTCAGCGCAATCAATTGAGCACCAACCAGCCAGATGAAGGTGGAGTACCGAGCATATGCTGAAGAGGTCTGGTGCGGAAAAATAATTAGTTGGAGGGCTTGGCGACGTATGGACGAAGTGGATGGACGCACTGACCGTGTTAGAGTCTGAGGAGGACGGCCAGGCCGTTGGCCATAGGCGCCAGCAACCTCGAGCACCGATGCTGAGCGCTGAGGGGAGCCTTGGGGAGTCGTTCCAAAATGGATCGAACGGGTATACGGCGCTCTTTGGCCGCTTGCCTTCCCAAGGTAGCTTCTCCGGTGATGGTGCTAGAGGAATCGAACAACATTCTCGTTATTCTGGAGAAGAGGAGCGGGGGAGAGAGCCGTCATGATGATATCAGAGAAGGTGCAGAAGGAGTACACGGACAACTATTTGTGTCGATGAAAGTGACGGACCATGAACGGTTCTGGTTTAAGTAGTCACCCAGTGCTCCAAGATATCCACCCAAGCGTCAGCCATCAAGCGCTTCCAGCGGCACAGGCAGACGAGCAGTGACGGGAACCAGGCGGTGTTCAAACGAGGAAGGAGCGATCGACTTGCATACGCTGATGGGCCTCGAGCGTCCTCCACTGCAGATCATCCATGAACGTCACTTAAAATGAAAGATGAAGTCATTGTCTGTTCGCGGTCCAAGCGGAAAGGGTAAGTATATGTGACACGCACAGATTGAACAGTAAGTCTTAACTAGGAGCGAGCCCCACGTTGTCGAATTCGCCTGGGCAGTGTGGCTACAGGCGCTTGAACCGCTAAAAGTAGGCATAAAGTCGTAGGGAAAGCGAGAAGCAGAAGAGCACGCAAACCAGAGAGAAAGTGGGGAGCAGCGACGAAGAGAAAAAAGACGGGTCGGGGGCCTTAGGACAGCCCAGCGTCGCACGAGCAGAATCAGACGATGCGTGCGGTCAATCACCCACTATAGTGCGATTATGGCCTGAAGCTTCGTTCTGAATGTTCCTTCAGGCCCCACTGTGCGCAGATAAATTTGATGACCTCACTGGTGCGACCAGAAAGCTTTAGACTCTGGCACCACCTGCTCCACGCTGCAGCAGCTCGGCGAAGAACGCGACGCGAGATCTCTGCCAAGCGAACCGGCGGTAAGAATATTGTCGGTCTCGAGGCGTGCGCACAGACATGTAGACAGAAGAACTTCGTGGAACCTCTACTTTCCCTCGTCCCTTGAATTACAGGGCTGCCAGGTTCTGTTGCCCCGTAAGCACATATTCGATGTCAAGAACGCCTGGACAAAAACGACACCGCAGTGAAAAACATTCAGAGTCGTGATACAGTGAACTAGGGTCTTTCCAATCCATATGTCGTTGTATTAGCAGCGAGAAGAGCTAAACCGAAAAGAAAAAACGCTCGTTGTGGATGGGAAGTAGGAACAGCTTTATTTCAAATTGTGATATCCTTCGAGCAATGATATCATTCCCGGAGAGTTCCGCCCCATCTCAGATGAGGCTGCCTTTCCCGACTCTGCAAAGAGAGCGGTCAGTTCCTACTTTCTGAATCGTTCATTTGTCGATTATTCGGACGAAAGAAGGCAGCTTACTACAGATGGAGAACACGGGGCAAGGTGGGGAAATCGAACGGGGCGAACCGCCCAGGTGGCGTGAAAGCAGGCGCGCCGAGTGCAAATGACGAACTTTGTTTGTCTGCGGAGTCACAGCCCAACAGGTTCGACAACAACGTCATTCGCCGGGTTCGACCACTGCGGGGCAGTCCGGTCCCCTGAGCCTATATAACCACATTGCTCACAATAAATATTATCATCATCCCATCCCTCGCCCTGAGCTTCAAGCCTCATCGCCTTGCCCGTCTCCAAACACTTCTTCCTACCCATTTACTTTACCACCGACGACTATCATCATGTCCGTCCAAGGCGTTGAACTTCAGAAGCAGCGGTACGCAGAGGAACTCCGCCGCCACACTCTTCGGCAGTGGACTCTTGCCCGCGAGTCGCTTGAGCAAGCACAGGGCAGGAGTTCGGGTGCAGGCTCTCCCAAGTCGCCTTCTCCAGAATCTTCACCAAAACGGTCTGGTTCGCGTACGCATTCGTCCACTGGTGGCTCAGGTCAGTCAGTGCATCCTCCCGATCGACGTTTAAAATCCAAGATGGCTTATTATCCAGGACATGCTCAGCCCTTCCAGCGCATCAAAGGATGGTTTCAGTAACGGCAGGAAACTGAGCAGCTGAATTCTCACCTCTTCGTTTTCGTGAGCCACCTCTCGCATCTCTTCTGTAGCCCGCCAGCTGACCTCAATTACCCAGTCGTCTCGCATCGTGCACGTCGTTTTATTGTCGCCTCTGGACACTTCCGGCGACCCCGCAATTAAATTATTATCTCCCCTCGCCTCTCAATCAACCCTTCCCGTAACGCCTGTACCGATCGTCCGGAATGTACCACCACCCCCTACATCCATACATACCTTTTTACATATTTACGAAACTATACGGTTTCTTTCTTGCTCTCGTCGCAACTGTCTCCCTGTATAACCAGTCTGCTGCCCTTGCGGCAATACGTTCAAATAATTCATTTTCGCATGATGCGCAAGACGCGTCATGTTTTCATACGTATACGGCACGGCAGGATCAATATGTCGAAATGCCTTGAACAAACATCGAGCGAAGTGGAGCGTGCATGTCATCATATCACTACATATAGCCGCCGGGGGCTGCGATCGACGCGGTATGGTCGTCACTGGGCCCTCGAAGCCCCCAATGGGCCAGACTCGACACGGTTACTTGTAAGGCTGGATTCGGGAGTTGGTCCCACCCGTTTGACTTCCGCCTTCGAAGCCGCGGAGAGCTGTGCATTGACATACGCCGGTGTGTCATGTTCATCGAGAAATGATCACGCCAGCTCGCGTAGACCAGTAGGGCTATCCTCCACAGATTGTACACCCGTGCGGCGGCGATGGAGAGAAAGCATAATCATCGCGTTTTATCGACAGGGGCGACACCCCTTTCACACGCTACGGTGGAGACACTGCGTACAGATGGACTGGTTATTCGATATAGCCATCATGGTCCCTCGAGACCAATGCCCGTTCTTCCCGAAGGCATTCGGGAAATACGCAACGCAAAAGCGTAAGTAGTCGAATGAACGTAGCCTGCGCTCCTCCAGAAGCTGCTGGATAATACAGTCATGCGTACGCGAATGTAACTTCCGCTCCCCACTCCAACTTCAAGTGACTAGTCATGCACCGATGAAGGATGGATCTTTAGCTTGTGGCGTTCGACCCGTTTATCATCAAAGCATCCGAGTGTGGAGCCAGAAGTCGATATGTTCGTTCGGTGGGAACATGCCTTTCCAGAAGATGCGGGAAGACCATAACGTGATACAGCGGCTCCAACAAGAGAAGGGTTTGACTATGGGGATGGTAGGCTGCGAGGCTAGGGGGTGGGGCGACTAGTGATGTCTCATGGAAAGATCGTAACGACCCTCTTTTGCCATCGTACTCATCTGCGACACGTTTGAGGGGAAGGTCATGATGAGCCCCCTGTACTCAAAGCGCAACATTTGGCCCGGCATCACCAAAGATAAAGGACAAGGAATTTGAGTGACTCGCGGATCGAGATCCGGGGAATTTAGCATACGCTAGCATGAGATTGAGTGGCACATCGGGGGTACGAGCCTGAGCCTAAAACGCCACACCGTGGCAGCCAGCGGTAATCGTCAGAGCGCAAATGAACTCGTATATTTGTCTTTTGACGAGTGATCGCCGGCGAGCGCCTCATCGCAGAAGAATTTCACTAATGCAGAATAGGTTAGTAACAGAGGATGAAAGGACAATACGAGCGTACCACGTATAGCTACAGCATCCGTAGAATCTAAAGCTACAACTTGAGCATTGCCTGCATTTCCTTGGGTGGTGGCGTGAGCGTTTGACGGTGAATGGCGTCGGTATAACAGCTACACACCTTTGTTCATTTCTACTGTTACACCTCTTCAACATCAACCGCAATCTCTTTCACTTCCTTGTCTTCGGTTCCGTCTCGTTCCGGAGATGAACCCGGGCCTGGGCCACCGTGCTCGATCTCGTTCGAGACCGGGACGTTGGCTTTCTCGTCGAGAGTATTCAACATGAGATCAGCCCGTGGTCGATGCTGTTCGACGTAGCGACGCCATGGACGGTACAAGAGGACGCTGATACCACCAAACAGCACAAACGACGCGCTTATGGCTCCGCCTGTGAAGTGTACGGTCAGAGTCGGCTACTGGTGTGAGGGCACTCGAAGATGGACGAAAACTGACCGATGATGTCAAAGTTATCGCCCGCAGCGGCCACGCCGTCCCAGAAAGCGCCGTGAGGGTTCGCGGTGTTGAGTATGAGCGTGAAGAGTTGTATGAAGCCTATGGCAAGGGCAGCGATGATGGTGATTCCGGTAAGGACGACGGAGAAATATAGCACGGTGATAGGATCCCGAGCTCGTGCCGTAGAGGTATACAGCGCCATCATGAGGGCACCGTCTGTCGTGTCGAGGAGGCACATTCCAGCGGTAAACAGGATAGGAAAGCACAGTATAATCCAGATGTTGGTCCCCTTCGTCGCTTCGATTGAAGATATACCTAAGAGCGCGACCTCAGACGAGGTGTCGAATCCCAGCCCGAAAAGCACGCCCAACGGATACATCTTCCAGGGGGTGTCTATTAGCTTGAACATCCCTTTGAAGATCGAGAACAGACATCCTCCTCCTTCAAACGAGAAGGCGTCCAGTTCGGAATCAGGAGCCCTGGAGAGGATCTTGCGGAGTTGTTCGACAAGCTTGTAGAGAATATATATGTTGACGATGCCGAGGACGAGGAGGAAAGCAGCGGAGACGGAGGTACCGATGATCCCACCTGTCGAGCTGAACTGGTCGAACTTGTTACTGATCGCACCGGCAGTCGCCGCGACCACGATGCTGGTGATGATGACGATCCTGTCATGGGGGCAACCGGGTGAGTACAAGTTCGTTCCTGATCGCGGTGATCTCAGAAGGAAGGAAGGGGACGAACGTCGAGTGCCCCAGGGAGAAGAACATGCCTACAGTTACCGGATGTTGGCCAGCCGCGACGAGTCTCCGGGTCATGAGGTCGATCGCCTGTGAGGGAAAATGTGTACATGTCGGCTACACAGCAGAAACCTCATGGGTAAACGGGTCGTACAGATATATGGTCGGCATCCAGCGCATGCCTTAGGCCAAGAGTGTACGAAAGGACGGCGGTGGAGATCAAGGCCCTGAACTCAAGTATGAGTCTCACTCAACTTCGCCGTCGAAAGATATGGCATCGACGAACCCACTACTTTGAGTGTGCTGAGTATGTTGAACAACGGATCAACATGCCATCAGAGAAGCGGGATCAAAAGGCACATACCAATGCAATGCCGGTACCGGTCCAAACCAACGCATTGACGAGGAGCAGCGCAAAAATAATCGAAACCACCGATAGAGGCAGGACACGGATAAAAGGAATACGGTCATGAACGTTGCGCATGCTTCCTCGCACCTTCAGCGACAACTCAGCGAACATCACCATGGCAGCAACGGTGCAACCGAGCAGTTGGAAGGCTAGACACAGGCGCCTGCGGTCTTTGGCCTCATTCGACCAAAAAGACCGGTTTTGCGAACTTGGGTGACTCGCGGGTGGCGACGAATCAAGTGGCCCGAGTTGACCCTGTTTGAGCGCCTATTTGGAAATTGATAAGATGATCTGCACTCGAACCTTGCTGGGGCTGATGTAATGCGATAAGATTGAAAGATCCCCATCCCCACGGCTATTTCCATTCTCCAAGAAGTCAAGACTCAAACGTTTCCACAGCCAAGTCAGTCGCTCACCTCTACATCCTGTACATTCGTCGTCAGCCACTCTCTTTCATACTGGTCCACGATGTTTCGCGCACCGTCGATGCTCAGATCCTCGCTCGTTAGACGGACGCTTGCGACCCATGCCTCAGAGGTGGCCCCTCCACCAGCTGTGCGCCACAATTGGGCGAGAGATGAGGTCCAGAAGGTCTACGAGACTCCTCTGCTTGATCTCGTCTTCCGGGCTGCTGCTGTACACAGAGAACACTTTGATCCAACGAAGATCCAACTGTGTACCCTGATGAATATTAAAAGTACGTTGTGCTAACAATCTGAATATGCTCCAGGACTGATTGGCTTCATGAATGGACGCGAATGTATAGCCGGTGGATGCACAGAGGACTGTGAGTCTCCATCGTGTACATTTACCGACGTCAACTCAATCTGAGCTGTACGAATGCCTCAGGCTCGTACTGCTCTCAGTCGTCTAAATACTCGACCGCTACCAAGGCGTCCAAGCTCGTTGACATCGAACCCGTCCTCGAGGCTGCACGGAAAGCCAAGGCGAACGGAAGCACTCGTTTCTGTATGGGCGCTGCATGGCGAGATCTCGCAGGCCGGAAGAGTGGCTTCAAACGCATTCTGGAGATGGTCACGGAAGTGCGTAAGATGGACATGGAGGTCTGCACGACGTTAGGAATGTTGTCCCCCGCCCAGGCTCAACAACTTAAGGAGGCGTAGGTTCTTCCAGCTTATTGTGTTACAACTCTAGAACTCTCTTGACCTCTTTGCATGCTAGTGGGCTCACGGCCTATAACCACAATCTCGACACTTCGCGAGAGTTCTACCCAAAGGTATTTGCGCATCTCAGAACTTATGAGTCTGATATCTTGTCGCTGACTTCGAGGGACCAGGTCATCACCACCAGAAGCTACGATGAACGGCTCGATACCATCTCTGCCGTTCGTGATGCAGGTATCAGTGTATGCTCTGGAGGTATCCTTGGGCTTGGCGAGTCTGCGGAGGACCGCGTCGGTTTGATCTGGGAAGTTTCAAAGTACGGATCGCCGGCATCCTCCAAGCGCGCGCTACTGAACTGATCCCATTGGTTCTTCCTTGGCTTTTAGCATGCCAGAACATCCAGAGTCGTTCCCTGTGAATGCGTTGGTCGCAATACCCGGTACACCTCTCGAAGGAAATGACGTACGTCTCTTGATCAGGCAGGGAGTTCACGTCGAGTGGATGCTGACAGATATCTGCAGCCCGTCCCGCACCAGACCATCCTACGGACCATTGCTACAGCCCGTATAGTGCTCCCAAAGACCATCATTCGACTGGCGGCCGGCCGACAGACGTTCAATGAGAGCGAGCAGGCGATGTGCTTCATGGCAGGTGCCAATGCGGTGTTTACAGGCGAACAGATGCTTACCACTCCGTGTACGTTCGATCGCCCGTCTGTTAAGCGTGAGTCTAACGAAGCTCGATGTATGGCTTGTAGGCTCTCCGTGGGACGAAGACAAGGCAATGATGTCTCGCTGGGGTCTCGAGGGCATGAAGAGTTTCTCCCAGGTTGACGTTGCTCGGAAGGAAGGAGCCAGACTGACGTCGTCGCCTGTCTCTACGCTTGAGCAAATCACGGCCGCGGACTCGAAGGAAACGTCGTCAAGCTCGCTGTGAACACATTATATAGCTGCTTGAACGTCAGAGAAGACAAAGATGAATGTTGCTGTGAGTACGGATTGACCTCCTTTGTTTTCTCATCCTTCTATTCGTATTGCTATCGACCCTGCTCACACGAATCGTCACCAATCACAAGAGATGTAGAAGTTAGATCACTTGTATCCCTTTTCTTGCTTGAACAGACCACGATTTGTAGCCCTTCTCATCGGCTTGGCCATTTCCAAATTTACTCGGCGTAAGCGACGAAGCTCAAAATACCTCGGCACGGTGATTGCGCAGGAGTCGCCTTCTGGGCGGAAGAGTCTCATCAACTTCTGATCGCAGAAAATAGTCCTCTGTGCGACTCCATCGGGTTCTTGGCTCTGGTTGGGGTATCGGACACCAAAAATGGAGCTGTTGGCATGTTCGATTGTACTCCGAAGAAAAGCATTGTTGGTACTGGATTCCTGCTGTCTTTGCTCCGTTGACCACCGTCGACGTCATGGCCAACATTTTCACGTAGACTTCAGCTCCCGTCGTCCTTTCTCATTCTCGTGGGAATCGACGGTCAGCTCGGTCGCTGTCAATCGTGATCAGACTCGATTTCGAGTGGACATCAGACTCGAGTTCTGTTTCTATCGCACAGACTCGCAGGATGGGTCGAATCTCTGGCCTACATAAGAAGTGATCGACTTGGACGACAGGGGCAAGGAAGGAAGGAAGGAAGCCCTTTCTAATCTGAGTGTTGTTTACCGCTTTTGGAGTTGGTCGCTTTCTCCTCTCGGCTTCTCATTGTCCTCCCGCTCGCTTCCTCGTACTTCTCAGATCGGGGCCGCTCAGGGACCACATCTGTCGTCTTCGAGTATGTTCGTCCTTCTCCGCGTCGCGTTCACCCTCGGTGCGCTTGTAACCATTTCTGTGCCGCGTCTTCGACATTCATGGGATGCCCTCGGGTTTGTTGTGACAGCCAACTGTGTCAATGGATCCTCATCGTTTTTGAAGGGGTTCTCATCCATGTATATTGTTGTCTGACTGTTATGCATTTCGATGTCTGCAGCACGCAGGACCAGCTACTCAGCAGGCTACCGAGTGTATCACCAACTTGGTCCTGTCCTGGTCTCGCCAATGTCCGGCTCTGATCGAAAATTTCAACTGTTTCTATCATTCGAAGGACCTTTCAGTCTTCTGTATTCACCCACCGGGACCGAAATGTCAACGACAAAAAGACATACTCAATCCAAACCTGGACTTTGGAGTCTGCACGCTGAATTCAAGCAGAGAGTGATCTGATGTAGATGTAGACGCTCACTCGCCTCACTCCTCACTCCCATCCGTCACCCTCGTCAGCTGCAGCGCGTGAACCCTCCTAGAAAAGCTTGAGCGATTCAGACTTTCTCTGGCGTCGACCTATTTTTACCTAACCCGCCAGCTTAGACTACAAACGGCGATGCTTCAGAACTCGAACTCACTCCTGGTTCCATCGTTTGGTCCTTGCACGCCCTTCTCCTACTCGAACTCGCGCTACTATCTCTCATCTGGTTCGCCCACCATGACACCGGATTATCGTTACCCGCCTGCCTCACAGCTCTTTTCTTCGCCTTCAGACTCTTTTTATCCCGACACACTTGCTCCCGGCGGGCGCAGGGACCAGCAAGACACGCCAGAGAGCTGCTCTTTTCCTGCCACTGTCATGTCCCCGCAGTCAGCGGCGAGCGGTGCGAGGGCTGCTGTCTATCCTTTCATGTTGTCAAAAATCCAGCCTTCGAAAAGGTACGCCGTTGTCTTGATCCCTGTCCCGAACTTTCACATCGCTGATAGAAGTTGTGAACCCAGATATCTCGCGGTGTCTGCACAGTCCGTATACGGTGGGCCTTACGCAAATATACCCGTGCTCGCGTCAGTGCCCTTCCTCCTTTCTTCATTACCACAGCCCCGTCTTTTCGAATGTGCACGCTCAGTTCGCCTTAGCTGACGCTTCTCCTTATTTGGATATAAACAGCCGAATATCCGTTATAGACTATCGAGGAAATGTTCTACTGGATACTCTTGTTCGTCCGACGTAAGTCGATGTCCTCAGACTGTGCCGCATATATGCGTTTAACATCGAGCTACACTCTACTTTTGCAGTCTCCCAGTGACCAACTTCCGTTACAGCGAGACTGGTCTACAGACTAACCATTTCGCCTCTGGTAATTCCCCATCGCTCCATCGTGCAACTCTGCCTGCTAATATATGACTTAAATATATAGCTCCGACCATCGATGAAGTCAAACGACAAGTGGCCACTCTCATAAGTGGAAAGATCCTCGTCGGACATAGTCTCTGGGAATTCCTCTCGGTTCGTTCCTCCTCTCTCTTTCTGTCCCTAACTATCTCCTACATCTCCATGATCTTCGCAGACACACTGACGTACTGTCTAAAACCCACTGTTTGGTGGTGTCATGCATCTGTGTTGACTATGATACACGCAGGCTCTACAGATATCGCACCCCGCCAATAACACTCGCGACCTCGCGCTCTTCGACCACTTGCGCCGATTGCTCCAATGCAGACATATCCTCTCCTTGCCCATCCTCGTCAATAGGATACTAGGAAGAGATATCGGCCTGATCACTGAAGATCCGGTGCGTTTTGATGATGAGCTCTATCTCAGACTGTGACTGACCCCTGATACTGACTTGCCAGACGGAGAACGCGCGTGCGGCGATGGACTTGTATAGGTTTAGTGAGGTGAATTGGGAGAGTACGCTGGAGAGAGGGGGATGGCCTTGTGTTTTGCCTCCGGCAGCGGCTGCTGGGTGTTTTACCTGATTGGTGGCTCGACAGACTGCTGAGAGGGTATGGAATGGGTCAACTCGTCGTGCTTGTGTTCAACCGTTACATGCGGATTCAAAGTGTGGTGTACTTGTAACTGGAGGACCTCAAAAGACTCTTCGAGAGTCATTCAATGGATATATTTATTAGCATCGACCAGATTGTACTTGATGAATGGTAGCTGGGAACAATGTCTTCTGGAAAGAGATAATTTGAGTAAGTAAGAGTCGTGGCAGGTGAAGGAAGATCAAAATGTGTGGCCCCGGCACTCGATGCGCCACCCGACGGAAGCAACGGAGCTTGCCGATCGACCAATTCGAGGCCCTTTGAATCCTCTTTCGACTGCCTTCCCCCCAAATACACCTTCCACCCTTCGTCGCGTCGCGTCGTCTTGTCTTTTCATCTCTCTGCTTCATACCTGCAACAATGTCTATCAATATGGCTACAGACCACTCACAGATGCACGTTACGATGAGCCAACCAGCTTCGAGACCGTCGACGAGCCACCAACATCAACACCAACACCAGCACCAGCACCAGCACCCACACACGGTTTACTCCGCTGGGCAGAAACGACCGGCTTCGTTTTTCGATGAGCCTTCGCACTCGCAGTGAGTATCTCTATGTCTCATATTCTCTGTATCTTCTACGCGTTTTCTATGACATGACGGTCGCTGACGATTATGCGCGATTGCTTGAAAGCTATGGTTATGTCCCGGTGGCCTCGAACGACTACAATTCGTCGTATTACCCAAAGGTCGTCTCAGGATCGGACGAGGAGGATGTGCCGATGAGTGCATTGAGGGGCAACTGGGGCCGAAAGACCACGAAAGGCGCGAGATGGCATCGGAGAGGGAAACTCGCGCCATGGGGAGCCGGTCTGGACGAATGGGAGGTACGTCCGTCATCGTCCACAAATTTTCTACGCGGGATTCTATCTGACGATGTGTTGCTACTTAACGGAGCAGGCTGAAGAGCGTGCTAGACAACGCCTGAAGATGCTCTTGCCCCATGAACGACGATCACCGTCTCCGCCCACACTTCCCCATCTCCGTTCAGCATCGCCACCCCTCACTGCTCCCTATCCCGCGCCGAACACGCATCATCTGAGCTACTCTTCGTTCATCATGAGCAAGGCTGTCACGCATTCTTTCCGTTCGCCATTGATCGAAGATCTGGAGCGGGTGTCGAACGGATTGATAGAGGGAGAAGGGCACCTGAAACGGGCGTTGGGGAGGTTGTGGCAAGTCATTAGCGAAGATCCAGACAGGGTGAGAGCACAAGAAGCTGCAACAGCGAACGATCACGTGATGAAGCAGGAGGAGGAGGATGGAGAAGGACCCGGGGCGGATTCGGCTCTCGTCGAGAAAGAGAAGAGGATTGCGCGCGCGCCGGATCTGACCCCTGTAGCACACAAGCTGTTCGTAGAGTTCCAGGACGCGGATGAAGGGGGGCAGATGCAGAATTCTCCGGCTTTGCAGGATACGAGACCTTCGATAGACGTGCAGATGGACGTGCTGGACAATTCGTTGGCGACGTTGAGAGAGCTGCAGGATGATGGTAGGGAGTATACCGAGCGCTTGGAGGAGATACGGGAGCTGTTGGGGGATGTGAGAGCGCAGAGGGACACGGTCTGGAAGGTGGTTCGGACGAACGCTCTCAGCGAGCTGCAACAGATGGCAGCTGAGGCTGAGGCTGAGGCTGAGACTGTTTACGAGTAGTTGTTTTTATGTGTTTCCCTTGAAAGAACTGTACAATGGGCATATTTTATTTTTAGCATTTTGCGGGGATGAGATGCGGGGAAGTGACAGCGGTCAACGATCCGAACAGCCGCCCGCGTGGCACCGACCAGTCGCGGAGGTTTCGCCACCAAGCGCGCTTCGGTGACGAAAGCGCCAACAGGCGCCACAGCTGCCAATTCTCTCTCTCTTGCTGCATACACGACCCAGCGAATTGATAAACGCCCCTCGCCTCCTTTACTCTGTCTCACCACCATCACCAACGAAATGACCCTCCCCGACCTTGCAAAGCTCTCGATACACGACCCGGTTCCGCCAAAGCCACCCCCTATCCCAGAAGATATCGAGCACGCGACTGACCGCTATGTTCAAAAGCTTAAAGCGTATGCAAGGGCCTTGCCCTATTCCATCGAGTCAAACTCGAGGATGCAGGATATGCTCGATTTCATCTCCAAACGCATTGTCCAGTGCGTGGAAGCCAAGGACTATGACCCCGGATTCTTGCAGTGGGACAGCATGCTCACCTAGTAGGCACCACATTCATTCGGGATTTCCATGTCTCTCTCTTATGAATATCCCTTATAACTGAGATGATCGTTTTTTGTTCTGTTTTAGCTGGTGCTACCTCAAGTACCCTATCCCGAAAGATAAGCGGATACGGTTTGTTATGCTGTACTACAATATTTGCATCACCCCAGGCATGCCTCTGCACATAGTCGCCACTTGTGCGGATGCATTGGATGGCTTGACGAGGTCAAAGAATAAGATCTCAGTTGAGGATATACGACTCCCTTGGAAGCCCCTTTACGATCGCCTGTCCCAGGACCTGTTTCTTACCAGGCGTCAGTTCGAAGTCAGGCGAGTTGTCCTAGGTCCATCCTACTCCATAGTCTTGTGCTCATTTGTGGTGATACGAATGCAGCCAAACTTCTTATTATATGGGCTACGTCATAAGCATAATGCGCCGTTTCTACCACCCGGCAGCTATCGACGAGATGCTCGCCACATTCGTGCCACAGATTAATGGAACCGTCTTGAATGCAAGTCACACCTCTCTCCAAATATCTGAATGAACATCCTCACTAACTGCTTGACTTGTTTCGAACCATCATACAGAGTCTACTCGTCACGCAATATTATATGTTAACTTTTCTCCCTCAATCTCACCCTCAATCTTACCTCCCCATGTTGTTCCGTCTCTGGGAGTCCGTGAACTCCTACATCTTCGACGAACGCATGCTCCAATTCCTCGCTCGACTGGCGGAGATGCATCAAGACCCTTCCGTCAGCGATCCTGCCAAGATTACTGAGATTCCTGACGATGCCCTTTCCGAGGGCGAAGGAAGGCCCCAGTGGGCCAAGGACGATATGAAGAACGGCAGCCTTTGGACAGGATTATTCAAGGACGTGGGTATATTTTCTGAGTACGACTGGCACTTTATCATGTGCAAGTGCTTGGCTTCGATGGGTAAGCCTTCCTACTTGCCTGGAGGCCACATCACGGTGCTGACGCCCTCTTCAGAGATTCCTCTGGCGGACTCGGGATCCTTGACAACTGGACCATCCGCGGACAGTCAAGCAGCATTCGAAATCGGTCGTCTGCCCAAGCCAACATGGCGCATTAGTAAGGCCCTCTCGCACATTTGGCCCTTGCCCACAGATTCGGCTGACCATCGCATATTGCTAGTCTCTTTGGCCAGGATCATCGTCCACTCAATGGCTCCAGACGGACGACCCGTTGCTCCATCCAATGCCCCGACACCAATGGGTACTCCCATGGGCTCTGGGTTCAACACGCCAGGAATGACTACACCGGGCGTCATGACGCCACGAGCGGTGGGCAGTGGGTCTGTGGGGGATTATTTGACGGCGCATTTACATAAAATGGCACCGTTGTTGAGCAGCCATAGCTATGTCGGAGGTTCGAAGGCATTGGATTCGTTGGTGAAGCTGATTGCGTCCACGGAGAGCTTCTTCCATCCGTCGAATTCGGGTGCGTGGACCTCAGACGTAAGTGGCGTTTTCGTGTTTGTCCCACCAGATCCGATGTCATGGGTGGAGTGAACTTCTGCTGATGGAAATGGTTATACTGTATAGCTTAGTGCCTTCATCAAATATGTGGCATATGAGTTCAACAAACGTGAGTACAATTTCTTCCTTGGCCTCCCTTCATGCTATCGCGCTAACTCTGAATCAATTCTTAAAGGTTGGCACGATGAACAGAGACCAGACTGCAAAACGCCCAAAGTCCGATATCAGTTACTCTTCCACCCCAAATTTCACCGCTAAATGAACGGATTCATGTAGCATCGGCGACTGACACGCGACATGAAGCGAGAGCTCGTCAAGAGCTTCCGGACTGTCGCTCTCCTGGCAATGTTCTCCGAAGACTCCACGACTGTCAGCAACATCTCGAGCTGCCTGAAGTGGATGAGCCTCATGGAGCCCGAAATGATCCTTTACCCAATCTTGGAGAGAGCTGTGCCCTCGTTGGAAGCTCTCGTCGAGGTCGGTTCCATTGCAGTTTGAAGAGCTATTGTGGAGGATGATTTCTGATCGCCCTGGGTCATACTATTGTAGACTCAACGCACCATTGCGGTGATCAAGGCTTTGGGAGCGATCGCGCCTGCGATCGTGTCGAGGCAGGTCTACTCCCCGGGTGCAAAGCACCTTGTTCCGATTCTACAGCTTTTAATTCCTGGGATTGATCTCGTGAGTGCACTCTCTTTCTGGCAGGTTTGAAGATGCTAATATGTTCTCCTAGAACGACCCGTCGAAGACTGTGAGCCCCGTTCATGAGAGTCCTTGAATCCTCTGCTTATTCTCCCCTCCGCAAAGCTCTGTACTACAACCTTTCTCATCGAAATCTCGCAATACATCAAGTTCGGCGACCTGACATCCCCAGCCCATACCCTGTCTGCCGACATAGATTCAAGGTCTCCGTTGTCGGCATTGTCGGAGGGCTTGCCTGACGGCAACGGCTACAGCAACGGACCTCCAACTATCTCGTGGGAAGCGCGGGCAGCGAATGGGACAGAGGTCAATGGAGCGCCACACTTCAGCAAGGAGGAGGAAGATGCTCTCCTTCGCGAGTCTACCGGCGGCTTCCCGGAGTGGATCGCTAGCTTCATCAGGAGGGTCATTCTTCTCTTTGATAATCTGCCTGAAGAGGCGGGTGGTGCCACAGAAGGTCTGTTACAGCTCCTTTTCTCTCATATCCGGTCACGTTCAGTACTGATACTACAACGACATTTCATGCACCCAGTGCAACTGGTCGATGCGGTGACGAACGCCTGCAGCCAGATTTGCATCCATCTCTCCGAACCGCTCTTCGACCTCGTCCTCAACATGATCTTCGAGTACGCCAGCACGAACGTGCGGCCGAACGCAGTCCGCGCCGTGCATCAGCTTGTCGAATGTGTGGCGAACGCGAATCCGACGAAGACCTTGGCCAGGTTCATGCCGTTTTGTGTGAGGAATATCTATGTCGAGCTGGATAACGGGGCGAGCGCTGTGAGGACGACTTCGAGTCTGTCGACGTCGTTGCCGGCGGATGCGACGTTCCATTGGAGTACGCTTTTCTGGTCGCATGTAAAATGGATGTTGTGTGGCGCTGACTGAGAGGACCTTGATTAGATTTGGCAATTCTTCGTGGTGCGATGTTCAAGTGAGTGTGTGTCTTGCGTTTCTACATGTGTTCTCTATGCTTACTTTCTCCAATCTTAGCGATGGCAAAGCTGTGCGTTCTTTATATCATACGTGGCTGACTGCAATAACTGAGTCATTGTCGACAGGTTCTCAAGTACAAGGACGATGTCGTCCCTCTTCTGCGACGCCTCCGGGATCATACGTTCTCGAAACGTGGATTCTCTTGGAGCGGCAAGCTGCTGTCGAGTCTACTCTTGACCCTCACGCACACCTACCCGTTGGAGGACAAATTCGTGAACCCGAAGGAGTGGAACAGCGAAGGTACCAAAACAGATATCTGCCGCTTTCATCCAAGCTTCTGATCGTTTCATGTGTGATTGTTAGAGTTCCGAGTCAATCATCACCAGCATTGGGGCAAACTGTATAAGGCAGAGGAAGTCGAAGTCTCATGGCATGTACCTACACGGGAAGAGATAGACTTTGGTCTGCAGATATTCAGAGATCTTGTCGAGCCGTTGATGGACAGGCTGGAGGGGTTGCTCAAGCCAGGCAAGCTTTCTGTGGCGCTGCCTCTGAATTTTAACCGTCAGAGATACTGACGGGTCTTTATAGGCGTTGCTCGAGATAGCATATGGCGCAGTGACTTCTGCCGGTTAGTTATTTCCATCTCCTCTGTTAAGACATCATTTTGTTGACAATGTTTGCAGGTATCTGAGCTTCGTTCGTAATGCCTTCGCAGGCACACCCACCTTGGTCAAGGAGACGATCTCGAAGGAAGATAATCAGCACGCAGTCAACACTACGGACATCTTGTGTGTTTCTAGTTTACTCTTACATTTTTCTCCTTTCCCTACTGACTGAAAGATCACTAACGCTTTGATTTGGCAGGAATGAGATCCCAGAAATGATAGCCTCGATCACGCCTTTGAACGCGGGATTCGCGATCTCGGATCCGGCGGACCCACGAGCGAAGTATTACACGGCGATCAAAAAGCGGTTTGGCAGGTTCCTGCATGATGCATCCACCTCGCTGAGGCAGCAAGGGGAAGAGAACACCGTGGATGCTGTTGATCTCCTGGTTTGTACTTCCCCCGGTGAAAATTACTAGGTCATCTGGGTAGTCACTGACTTCATGGTCGTTTGGGGGCGTAGATCGAGTCCATCAGGACGTTTATGCTAGAGTATGGGGATAGCAAAGACAGGTACTGAACAATAACTTCGAGGTTATCGACTCTGATTGATCTAATTTCGTTCACACTTTCCTAGCTACTACCTGCAGCTTGATAGGTATGGGACCGAGCTAAATTACGCACGTCAACATTCGAGGCAGAAGGCTTGGCCCAGAGCCGTCTTCGTTCGGAGGGCACGGTAAGTATCTGACGGTCGTTGCCCTTTTTTTTTCCCGTCAAGTGTACTAAAGTCTCGGTGTCTTCAGACTATACCATGCTGCTCGACTACGATGGAATTCGATTGAGAGGCCACGCGGGCCACTGGAAGACTCTTTGATCGACGACGTCGCTGAATGGTCAATGTGGCAATATGCGACAGGTATGCGGGTCTTCATTCTTTCGACTCTTCATCAACGCTGACTGTCGTATTCTCAGTCAGGGAGTACGTACAATGTCATTGATTTCGGAGAAGCTGTAATGTGACGAGCCTTTTACAGTTCCAGCCAGTCACTTCTGGATTCTCTATCTTCGGTGAGCTCTGACAGTTGGACAATTCGATGTTGTATATGCTCAATCAGACGGTAGAGTTATGATGGCGTCCGACGACTCTGTATACCTCGGATATACGAGGCTCTCGCTCCCGGCACGGACGACGACCGGATGAAGGGCGCACTCTGGACTCTAAACATGGGTGCCTTCGGTGAGCTGTAGTGTCTCGATGACCGCATCGAAGACTTTACTTAACACCATTGTCCCAGTGAAATATGCTATGGCCGGTATGTCTGCCTGTCACGCTCGCCCTAAGGTAGTGATGGCTAACTGAAGAGTGAATAGAACCGACCATGACCGAAGAGCTTCTCAAGCACATATTTAGGTGCCAGGCCAACGAGAAGGTTTGACTATGTGGCCTATTTTACGAACGTAACACCACTAAACAAGTATTAATCAGCCTAGTATTCAAAATTGTGTAGCCTCCGTCACAGAGAATGGTGCGCCACACTTTCCTTGTTGTGTCATACAAAAATCAAACCATTCGTATGGCCACAGCCCTCAACAGCTTCGTCGAGCCATGTTTCCTGGTATACGGTATCGAAGCACCACTGCTAGACAAAGCTATAGAGCGCTTCAAGGCGTCCTTGCCATTCGGACAGGAGGACCAAGCGGTAGTCGCCCGATGCGCAGAACAGCGTGCCCGGCGGAATAACCTCCAAAGCAACGGTGCTAACGCTACGGTGTGTACTTCAATCGTCAATTCAGGCTTCACCATCCTAATCTCAATCTCTCGGCAGACGTCTTTCGTGCTGGACATTGCAAGATCGAAGTCGACCCATTGGCGTTATGCAATCTTTGCGCTTAGGTGTCTGCGAACTCTTATCAGGAGGGACACACCAACCACAAAGGAGCACCTTGCTTATTTCTTGGAGAAGGCCCACGATGATCATCCGTCATTAGTTTGTCTCCGTGTTCCTGCTTCGTGATCATATTATGCTGACCTATCGAACTATTATAGCGCTATGTCTGTTCATCTAACTGACCGCATTTTCGTTTAACTCTGACCCCTATTCAATCTCCTAGTACTCCCAGAGAGCCATCATGAAGAGTACACGGTACATCAAGCTCCGAACATACGCCAAAGCTCCACTCGATATCATGCTGGAAAAGAACAACAACCCCATGAAACGCAAGATCCCGTTGAACACACCCGAGGTGAACTTCACCGACAAGTTCCTGGATGCTTTTAAGCACCCGGAGAAGGTCCAGACATTCTTCCGTGAACCGTAAGCAACGTCTGGGTCGCGCTTGCGTCCGCGGACCTTGATCTTGACGTCATGCCCTTCTTGTACAGACTCTACAAGGAGCGAGCGAACAGTGGTTGGGTGGCCTGGAGCAATATCATCAGTGGTTATTCTCCGCCGCCTGGCTCGGGAGCGGTACTCAAGCCCTGGGAGAGTGCGAGCGCGAGCGCTATCGAGGCGATACGTGAAGCCGCACAGGACGCCAAATTCTGGAAAAGTCTCTCCACTCATTATGCCGCCGAAACTAACGCAGATGCCGTTTCGTCTGACAACATGTCGGCGGTGAAGTCGATAGGTGCGTGGTCCCGTATACTGAGACATTCTTTCTAAAACTGACTCAGCCCATCGTGCCCCACAATGTAGTGCAAATCTTGGAGGATGAGTCGTTTAAGCCTCTGCAGGACCTCGTCGAAGAGCTGTTGGAGAAGTCGGACCAGAATAAGCAGCGTGGAGCCGCAGAGTTGATGGCTGGCCTTCTGTGTGGTATGGTCCTTCCTGTTCTCTTAGGGTTCCACCGTCTCTGATGGTCATAATTTCTCTCAGGCGCTAAACACTGGCCGATGGAGAGTCAGAAGGAATTGTGGGCATGGGCTATGCCTCTCCTCGTGAAAACGTTCAAGACTAAGATCAAGACGGATACTCTTCCGGTCTGGACGTCCTTCCTCGAGGTAAGCGCACATTAAAATATCCCAACGGCCGATATACTTAACATCGTCGCGGCAGTACATGTTCTACAACCGGGATCCACGAAGGTATCAAGTGCTGGTCGATCACCTCATTGCGGAGTTTAATTCAACCGATTACAACGGAGAGTCTTCTCTCAACGCTGTGAAGGCACTGAGCTTCCTTCGCGCGCTATACGAGGAAGAAGGTTGGAAATTCACGGCTTGGACCGATGCTGCCATTGAGCGCGTCTGGCCTGAGATGAGTAGCGAGCACGATGAGGTCCGGTCACATATCAGCGAGCTGTTGGCGTTTGCAGATAAAATCAAGGTCTGTGGTGCTTCAAACTCCATGTACCAGGTGACGGCTTACTGACTCGAGTGATATGCATAGCAACGGCCTGTAGTGTCCCTCCCGACCGCTGAGGTGTTTGTGCAAGAATGCCGCACCACATCCATCGACGTCGACCTTATGGGTATGCGCGGCGTGTTCCACGAAGCCCGGGTCGCCGAGCTCGTCAAGAAGTTCCCCGAGTGGCGTGCGGAGCGTTTACCTGGTTCTCGGGCTTTCCAGTCAACTTATGACAGGTTCGCACCATCTCTTCGTTCACGGGTCAGACGAACGCCCTCACTTACTCAACCTCTGGTAGGGTTGGCACGACGGTCTGTCGGTGGTTGTTCCAGACTGTGCATGATACGAGCGCTATTTCCGTTTTTGACTATGTTCTACCTCTGATGGTGAGCTGCCTAGACCTTGTTACTTTGCTCGCTGAGACCGACTTCGCATCCTATCTTAGCCCGAACTTTTCCGCTTCACCGAAGGTTCGTCCCCAGGATTCTTTTTCTTTGCTCTCCATCTTCTTACCGAGTTCTGATCTAGTGAATGACAACAACGAGCTCGTCAATCGGGCAAGGACGCTCCTTGTTCGGATGTGTGGCGTGACGCCACCCAGACCACTCATTGGACCCATCCTCAAGGCCATCTTCAGTGCCATCCAAAACTCACCCGTACGTCCCCGTATCGTCATATTTTCTGGAGCGTTCTGCTGATGGCTGCTCTATCAGTCGTGGAGAGTACGGCTGCAGGCCCTCCCCCTCATCCAAGGTCTGTTTAGAGTGTATTCTCAGCGTTAGATCGAGTCTCTGACACCGTGGCCTGCAAAAAAAACAGTATTTTATTTCAGGCAGGTCCCTCTACTGAGTGACGCCCAGATTACGGAGATTATGGAGGTATGTATATGTATTGCGTGGCTTCGAAAATTTGTGATGACCGATGATTGGCTGTTTTCGATGACAGGTGTTGTGCAAGTGTTTGGACGACGAGCATGTCGAAGTACGAGAAATGGCCGCGACGTATGTAGTTCTCCTCATCTCAAATTTACCTTGAATCTGCTGTTCATTCACAACATCGGGCTATACAGCACGCTCTCAGGTGTTCTCCGTCTCTCCCCACGGCGAAGTCAATTAACGCTCAAGGTACACATCCCAGTCCTTCCTATCTCCCAACTTTCAATTCCCAACTCCCAATTCTGACACTCTCATCTCTCTGTCCGCCTCCACAGGAACGTTTCCTCCGCCTCCTCAAACGCTCCCACCTCCCGACCAACCGTCAATCGCCCATCTACGCCTCCGCCATCCGTCAACGCCACGCCGCCATCCTCGGCATCGTGGCGTTGGTCGACAGTTACCCCTATACCGTCGAGAGGTGGATGCCCGAGCTGCTGACGAACGTCTTGGCGGAGCATACCTACGATCCGGTCAGTCTTTTTGATATTTCTTACTCTTGAGTCGGGTTTCGTCTCTTTACTGATGTGTGTGGTGTTTATCGTGTGGCTCAGATCCCGATCTCGACGACGGTGCGGAAGTGCGCGAGCGATTTCAAGAAGACGCATCAGGATACGTGGCACGAGGACTCGAAGCGGTTCTCGGAGGAGCAGCTCACGGCGCTGTCGACGCTCTTGACTGGTTCTTCGTATTGTGCGTTCTCCTCCTCCCCTCTTCCTCCTCCCTTCCTTTAGAGTTGAGGTCTGATCATCATTCTTTGCGAAATGGAATAGATGCTTGAAATTGTGAGATGACCGCGAGGACGGCAGACTGAATATTCTTGGCCTTTCCGATACAATCTATCTGTACTGTAACAACTTTATCATGACCGACCGAGAAGAGGGGGCGGGTGGATGCGGAGCACGCGACACAGACCGAAGGGAAGAGGGAAGGGAACAAACGTAGATCGGACTACTTTTATTGTATCAACTAACCTCTCCACGACAAAGTTTCGCCACTAATGCGTGTATGTACATAACCTAACAACTGTATATTTACTACCGGATCGCATCTCGTCTTGTATATATATGACCGTTGTTCGTTCGATCATTATGCTTGGGAAGAGCGCAAGAGGAGACAAGAAAGAACTATCATCTGTATTTAAGTCTTGTTACGAGTGTGAAGACGTGTATACAGACAGCGGATGCGATTCTGATCGTGTCAACCAAAGTTGCAAACTAGAACAATGAAGGGAGCTTACATACACCACGAGATCCAACCCAGAGGGTTGGACACGATAATGCACAAGTATATAATTTCAAACAAAGGAATTGAGAGAAGAAGGAGAAGAAGAAACCCGACAAGAAGTCCCAGACGAAGACGAACGGAGTCCGATGTTTGGAAGAGTACAAGCGTTATTAGAGAGAAGAGGGAGGGGGAGGGGTTGTAATATAAAATCCGATTAGCCGCATCATGAGTCCAAGAGAAAGAAAGCAAAGACGGAAAAAGATGAAATAAATCAACAAACACGATGTGAAAGGATGACAGGGATTGTTTGCGTTATGTGCGTTATGTCATGCGGGGGATTGGGTATGGCGTGATCGTGGATTTAAACAGGGATGGTCCGTATATTGAACGCCGGCTCGAGATTGTTCGAAGACGATGCAGGAGCGGCGGCGGCGGTGTCGACGGTTAATTGTCTAGATGACGACGGACGTGAAGAGGACGGAGAGGAGGACGAAGCGAAGGACCGTGAAGGTGGACGGGAACCGGCTTCGATATCGGGAATGGCGAGTGAGGGTTCCGTCGTCTCTGTTCCGTCTGCGTGGCCCATCCTCGAGCCGGCGTCGGCGACGGTATCGATAGGTGCGTTCGAACGATTGCCATACCCTGACTTGACACGGTTGTTCGTCGTCTCTTCTCTGTGTCCGGTACAGCCGATGTGGCAAGGAGGCGGAGGCGGGTGGTTTAGCCCGAGTGGGTCGGAGTATGCGAAAGAGCACATACCGAATCTCTGCGATGAGGTCCTCAATGGCGTACCATGCCAGACCGCCATAAGCTACACCTCGCCACCAACCGAGTTTATCCGCGGGCAGGACGTAAGCGTGTGCGTGGAGATGGTCCGTCACTGGGATCTTGCTGTCCTTCCAAGGCGGTGTGATGAACCCAATGCGGAAGTTGGGGGTATCCGTCGTAGGTGTCGCTGCCATGAAGGTGGACGCTCGAGGTGAGGGTGAGATGGGTGAGGCTGGGACATCGGTGGACGGTCTGCCGGCGAGGTCGGTGAGGAGGCGTGTTGCGAGATCCCGGACTTGGACGAGGAGGGGCAGATCGCTCGAGGACTGCGGATTTATTGTGTAAGTGAAACTGCTGGCATATAAATAAAAAGAAGAACGGGTTGTACGGACGAGCATGTAAATGGAGGGGACATGGAGGCTGTTACAGAAGGAAGTACGTTAGAAGACGAACAGAAATAGAAAAGGAGGGGTACTGCGGACTTGAAGGCGATGATGATATGGCCCTTGGAAGAGACAGGGTTCGCGGTTTCGTGGTACGCGGTGAAGTTGTCATCCCGATGGAGGATGTTATGGGAGGGCGAGTCACGGGCGGCGGAGACGACCCCGCACAAAGGACAACCGGGTTTTGGACTGAATGACATTTGTGCTCGTTCGACGTGCGGGGAATAACGAACGACTCGGAGCGCACGAATAGCTCCCGCCACGCCCGTCCCGGGCTCCGCTCCATGCGGCCCGCCCGTGTTCCACTCATCCTCCGACGCGGTGATCTCGACGCTCGTGTACTCTACCGTGCCCGATGGCATCCTCAGTACCTCCAGGTGGCGCTCAGGTCTCCGACGTGCTCACCGTGTTTGACTCCTTTCGACAGGAGCTCGACGACCATAATGATCGCAGAGAGCGCCTTATAAAGGTCCCTCCACTCTATTTACACCTGTTCATCACCGCGTTCGAGTCTAACCCTTCTCGCCTCCTTATCCATTTCCATAGGCCAGCCGCGATGTCACCAACGCGTCCAAAAAGGTCATATTCCTCCTCCATCGCATAATGACCGACCCCTCCGTGCAAGATAAGGACGCCGCCTCCCGCGCCACACAGGAGGGCCACAAAAAGCTCAAGGACATCCGGCTCATGTTCAAGGCCATGAAGCCAGAACTGCACGGCGACCGTTTCTGGCGCTATCAGCACCAGGTCTCCCCGGGCCTGCAGGAATACATCGAAGCGCTCAGCTTTGCGCATTATCTCGATCGGGGGACACTCATCACCTTTGATGACGTCCAACAGACCCTCTCGGACGAAGATGGTCTCGTGAGTGCAGAGCCAGGCACCTCCATCAACTAACTAAATTCTGTCTTGTTGAATTAAATTAAATTATGTGGCCCAGTATTTTCCGCTCCCGGTCTCGGACTACCTCCTCGGCCTGTCAGACCTCACAGGCGAACTCATGCGCTACGCCATCTCCGCCATCTCCAAGCGCGGCGGCACCACAAAAGCAGCGAACATCAGTTCTTTCGTTCGGGGATGCAAAGCAGGTACATATATTGACTCTTCCAATTCTTTGACCGGATCTGCCAAGCGCTGATGCCATCAATGCCCGTTCGTAGACTTCGAGGGTTTCACGCCCTACGTTCGGGACCTCTCGAAAAAACAACGGGTTACCTCACAATCACTGCAAAAGATCGAGCAAGGCATGTCTTTTTTTTTCGATACTGAGATAATTAATCAATTTGTGGCCTCACCTGACCACCATCAATCTAACCTCTCATAGCGGCCTACGCTATCGCCGTACGCACGTCCGAATATGATCTTCCCCCAGACATCCTGGAAGATATCGTCGGTCGGATGGTCTCCGGCTTCAGTAGCGCCGACTCATACGGAGGCGGGCGGAAAGGATCTCGCGCGGACGATAACGACGAAGGGGACATGTACGACTAAGTAGTATTGATGGACTTGTGTTTGTGTCTTTTGCCATTTCGTTTTGTTGTACTTACTAGCACCATAAACATAAATTACTGTATGGTTTACTTTATTGTACTCGCTTGGGACTTTCCGGGGAGCCTTGACATTGTATCAGAGCGCGGCATAAGATCTCCTCTATATTGCGTGAATCGTGAGTGGTTCCGTCATACGTGAAATGATCAAAAAGATACGTATGTATGTGGTAGGTAACTAAAAGTGAGCGGACGAGCACACGCACAGGTCAGGTCAATCCGTGTATGGATGGCGGCCAGAATAATGATATGTATGTATTGCAAGAAATGTTTGTATTCGAGAAAGAAAGAAAGAAGTGTATTCGAGAAGAGAGGTGGAAGGAAGAAAGAAGAAGAGTACATGGCGGGGTAAGGCGGGTAGATGGACAGATGGAAGAGCAGAGATGGGGCTAAGCTACACAATTGGGCATACAAGAACAGTAGACAGCGATAGGGAGGGGGGATAAGGGGGAGGGGGTGAGTGGTGAGTGGTGGGGTCAGATAGGGTAAGATAGTCCAAAGCAAAACGAACAAACACAAAGTCCTCAAAAACGGGCCCACAGTCAGAAAAAACCTTAAGGAGGAAGCTGCATCTCGCTCGAACTAGGCGGTGACGGCCCCTCCGTCGTCGCCGCCGACTGCGGCGTATGCATCGGCGAAATATTCGGCGACAGCTCCGCGATCGCCTCGACCTCCTTCTCCTGGATGATCGCCGCCTGTCTCGCCACTGTGGCCGTCTCGAACTCCTCGTCCGGTGGCATCTCCGTCGGCGGACTCGTCGCCAGCTCGTCTTCTTCGTAGTCCTCCAGAGCGGCCTTAAACTCGAGCATCCAGGGGTGATACATCAGCTCTGTTGCGGAAGGACGTTGCATCGGGTCGACGGTCAGACATTGACGGATGAAGTCGATGCCGAGTGCGCTCAGCTGATCAGGTTCTGGCAGTGGTGGATGTTGTGTGGCGACACCGATGTGGAACATGATGGCCCTGCGTAGTAGAATAAGAAGGTCAGATTTCGGGGAACATGTACCACAGACAAAGACGGTCTGCATACCATTCGTTATCCAGATTACTCCACGGTTTCTTCCCGGTAGCGAACTCCAGAACGACACAGCCGAGCGACCAGATATCCATCGCTCCATGACGACCCCGCATGTCGTTCTTGATGACTTCCGGGGACATGTACATCGGTGTCCCAGTCAGACTGTTGTTCATGCCCAGTCCGCCACCGAGTCCGCCATCGGGACCGGCCGGGCGTCGGGAACGTTGGACGACGGAGCGCTGGTTCTTCGCTAGGATCTTGGCAGCACCGAAATCAACGTACTTGATGACGCCGAGGTGGTCGAGAAGGATGTCTACGAGAGATCATGGTCACACAACCAATGAAGAAGTTGAAGAGCAAAAGAGGCGTACTGTCTGGCTTGATGTCTCTGTGAATGATACCTCTGGAGTGCAAATATCCTAGACCCTCGAGCAGCTGCATCGTGTACACCTGTATGATCCGCTCGTCCTCGATCCGTCCATGCTCAAGCAACGCCGCCAAGCTCCCACCCTTACAGTACTCCTCAAAGATGTATACCTTATCGCGGTGTACCTCGATCCCATAATACTCCACCACATTCGGATGATGCAGCATCTCCATGACCGCCAGCTCGTCCTTGATCTGCAAATACAAACTCGGCAAACCGGACATCTCCTGGAACCTGATCTCCTTCACCGCCATGAGCGTTCCCGAATCCAGGTTCACGGCTTGGTAGACGGACCCGAACGCGCCAGCGCCGATGAACTTGCCCTGCTGCCAGCGGATGGAGATATTCGAGCTGAACGAAGCCAAGAACACCAGCGACCGATCCTCCAACTTCTCGTTATCGAGCACCCGGCCGGACATCCTCTGCTCGGACGTCACGCACGCCCTCTCGTTCTCCAACTCCGCCAACGCCCTCGTTGTCTTCTCCCAGTAATGTCTAACCGTCGGATCGAGGTAGCCTGTCGAGACCGCGGTCTCTTCCGAGTGGTCCAACACTGTCCCGGTCAACTCGTCGTCCGCGCTGAACGTCTCCAGAGCGGGCGCTTTACGAGCCAATTCGCCCTGTCGCTGTTCCTTCTCCCGTTTCGCTTCGGATATCGACCGTGCGCCTAAGATGTCGAAGTGGCTGATGAGGAGTGTCATACAACTGGCGACCTTCTGACGCAACATCTCGAATTGATCGTCTGGGAGCTGAAGGATGTTGTTTCGCCGGGTACGGTGGAGGGCGAACTCGAGCGCGTTGACCGCCCACCTGAACGTCTTCCTGTCGTTCGGGTCGCAATCGTCGCAGATGAAGGAAACCCATGAGATCGCGAGCTTGATCAGCAGTCGATTGAACCTGAGCAGCGTGGACCGGTCCATGTATTTCTGAACGTGTAGACCGTGCTCTGACGAGAAGAGGTACCAATTTTCGAGCAGGTCTTGTCGCTTGGGTGAGTCCCGCAGCGACGTGCGGACATAGTGGACGGAATCGACGATGGATTCGGCGAGTCGGTTCGTGGCGCGACCGATCTTGCGCAATTCGCGATTGACACTGGGAAGGTGGGCTTGTTGGTCTGCGATGCAAGTCAGCGGCTTGATGTCCATCTCGATGTCTAGATCTTCCTCGTCGTACGGCATGAAGGCCTCCGCAAACTGTTGTTTCGCCAGATGAAGCCTATGATATGCTCCGTCAGCGATCAGTCGAACTCGATTATCCCTCAGCTCGAGGTCGATCTTCGGCATCTCGAGCATGAAGACGAGGCCATTCCATAGGAAGCGCTCGCGCGGTGAGAGCACGAGGAGATAGCCAGCCTCGTCGGGATATTCGGCATTGAGATCGTAAGTTTCAACCACTTTGCGGCCGTCATCTTCGAGCACCTCGGTGACGTGGAATGCTTCGACGAGTATGCGACGGATATAGTCGGGATGCTCACGCAAGGGTGGCGATGCGATGATGTACGTGCCCTCTTCCTCGTACGTCTGAGTGTAGATAAGGAAGTGGTCGGTCTCGACAAGGGCTGCGATGAAGAGCTCCATGGAGACACCATCGAGGGTATATTCCGCGGAATTGCTGAATCTCTGGTTGATCGTCCTATGTCAGGGAGAGAACGGAGCGATTGATGAGCCTGGAAGCGCAAAACTTGAAGTGTATGTTAATATCTCGTACCGAACAAAGCGTTGCAGCTTTCGGTAGCGTAGACGCACGCTATCTAGGATTTTGCTGTACCAATTTACCATTTGGTCTCCGTTCATTTGCGTGCGGACACCTTGACTATTCAACTGCTCCTGTCTTCGTCGTTCGCCTTTATTCAGAGTTGGTACGCGGACTTGAGTCTCGAAGAAGTTCGTGACGCGAACCATGAGCTTGTTGGTGAGAGCACTACGAGATGTAGACAATGTCATACAGCGAAACAAAATTCAGAGTCCATATCGCACATACCAGAGTTGCTCCGCCACCATCGAAGCGCCGCCTCCCGCTGTCAGCGCGACATCGTTAAATGTGGCCCACTGGGCTTCGATGACATCCGTCTCTTTGAAGTAGATATCCTTCGCTCCACTCTTCAGCTTCCAGTGGATGAGTTTGAACAGGAAGGCCAGAGCTTCGAGGACAATAAAGTCGTAGTCCGCGCTGATACAGTGAGGAAGATTCCAGTTGCCTCCTGGATCCGGAGACAGGAACGCTTCGTATTGACGCTTGAGAGTGCAGGCGATTCCGATGTTGAGTTTCAGATCATCCGTCATTTGGTCAATAATAAGGACTTCTGGATCTTTCAGTTTGAGAGCGTAATCAAGGCGAACGCGGAGGCTAGCTTGGGCGAGTTGAGTTGGGAAGGATATGAGGGGGACGAGCTCGCGCTCGAAAGTGGGGAGGTTTAGCTTTCGGAACATGGGGGCAAGGTTAACCTGTGCGTCACGGGCAGTGCCAATGAGGGCGTGGACGGTGGTCATGAAGCCCTTCGCAAACGTCATCTGGATAGACTCCTCTTTAAGCACGCGTTCGAGGAAAGTAGTCTCATCAGCGAGAGCACCTCCCTCTCCATGAGGTTTGAGAGGATCTCGAGGTCGAATTACTTGGTCGTTGCTGGTGCCAGGGGCACTGACGTCGAGTGTCTCGCTACCAGTCCATTTGCGAAGAATATTGATCTGGTAACGGAGAGACGTGAAGACGGTGGACCATGTGATGATACTGTCGCGGTACAGCTGAAAATCTTCCTCGCCGACGAGTGGTTTGTCTATCTGGAGTGCTTTCAGGCTCGGATAGAGTGACTGCACAATGTCGAGGTGACGAATAACTTCGTTGACCTGCTCGAGAGCTGCCAAACCTGGGTCGACGGCCTTGTCGACATCAACCGCCCGAAAGCTCAATACTTCATTGATAACATGGTCGACGGTGCGCAACCTCCTATCGTCGATCTTCTTCCTCTCTTCCTCCTCCGACGAACCCGTCATTTTCGCGCGAATCCCGAGCCAGATGTTGACTCCAGTATTGTCCTGCCCTTCTCCGGAGGAGGCGAGAGCGGTAGCTATTCGAGTCTTCTCCGACTTTAGAACGTCGCCATCGAGGACTGAAGCAAGCATACTCTGCCACTCTAGCCGTTCCCTGTCCTCGAGAGTTTCTGGCTCTATGGGCTCGGCGTCGAGAACGAGAGACAACCTGTCGTGCGATTCGGTATTGCCGACGAGGGACACGCGGCCTAGCTCCTCGTCATCGCTCTCCCCTGTATCGACCAGTTGCCCAAGACCTCTCTGGAAATAGTGACTGTCCGGATCACTTCGGGGATCATCTTCTGGCTCGGTCCTGTATCTTCGGAGGAACTGAGAGTAGATGTCGTGGTGGTTGGCGCTATACTGAGGGACTGCGGTAGAAGAAGATTGCTGAACAGGGATGTTAGAGGAGTTAGTGCCGGGAGAATAGGACGCTTTCTGGCGAAGTTTGGCACGGGAAGGGACTGAGGAGGCGGACTGTGTAGAGAAAGGCATGGGGCGTGAGAGAGATTGTTGTGGTTCCCAGTCGTCGTCTTCTTCCTGTCCGTCAGCGACCTCGGCGTGCGCAAACAAAGTCGGTGTGTGGCGCATCATCGTCTAGCAAGACGAAGTACTTAAGAAAAGTGCGGAGAAGGCGTCGAAGCAGACCGGCCTTTGACGTTAACTGCCACAGCGCGTTCATGACGTGAACTTTCCTTATTGATCCGACTTTTCCACGCATATTGCGTGGCGCTGTTCACACTTCCAAGTGGCCTCAGCACTTGCACCGATCCACTCTTCTTGTCTCCAACAAAGCTCCTCTGACGATCAAAATGGGTGTCGTAGAAAAGGTGCGTAGGTTGTTCCTGGCTGTAGGTACATTTCTCACTCGATCATGTCCATCATAGATCAAGGAGATCGAGGGTGAGTCCCACAAACTCCGTCTAGAATAAACTACATTTAATTTACGAACTGTCTGGACTGAAGAGGAGATGGCGAGGAGTAAGTAGTCTCTTCCATTCTTGCCGAATATAGTACTTACCTTTGTATAGCCCAGAAGAACAAGGTGAAGCTTGTCCCACACCGACCAGCATCCGCATCGTATTGAAGCGATCGTGCTCGTGCAAGTAGGCGACCGAATACCATCTGGGTCTTCTCAAGGCTAAGCTCGCTCGGTATCGAGCGCAGCTTTTGGAGCCACCCACGAAATCAGGGGGTGCTGGTGTAGGGTTCGATGTGCAAAAGTCAGGTTAGTGTGTGTCCACATCGCGAACTAGAACTTCATTGAACGGCAACACGCAGGGGATGCTCGAGTTGCTTTGATTGGCTTTCCATCGGTCGGGAAGGTACGTTCTCTAAGTTTCTTCCTGACATTGACTCCAGTAAATTCTCATGCTGTACGATGCCAGTCCACACTTCTCGGTAAAGTCACCCACACGGCCTCGGAAGCTGCTGCCTACGAATTTACAACTTTGACCGTAAGATATTCACAACTTATAATTCACGCCTCATAGTCTCGAAAGTTGATGAATTTATCAGGCCATTCCGGGAGTGCTGTGAGTGGAACCTTACCGGCTTTTGTTGCGGTGGCGCGCTGATCTTCTAGGCCAGAACATACGATGGGGCGCGGATACAGCTTCTAGATCTACCAGGAATCGTGGAGGTAAGTGATTTTTCGTCTATTCCTTCCAGCCTCCCTTCTAATAACTCACTGCAAAACTAAACCAGGGGTAAGAACTCTGCAAGATCTCCTGAGGACGTATCAAACTCATGACTGACCCTTGCTCAGTGCGAGTCAAGGCCGTGGTCGTGGTCGACAGGTCGTATCTACAGCTAAGACGGCTGACCTTATCCTGGTGAGGACTTTGATTGTCGGTCGACGTATCAGTGCTCAGTATGCCACAATAGATTATGCTGGACGCAACCAAGTCTGAGGAACAACGGCGATTACTCGAGATCGAACTGGACGCAGTCGGCATCAGGTTGAACAAGCAAAGGCCGGACGTAGTGTTCAAACGAAAAACTACCGGAGGGGTGAGCATGACTGAATATCAGTGGTCTATCTGTCTAAGGCACTCATTGTTCGAGCTCTGTTCTTTCCCTAAAGATCACGGTTCGTCCATCCGTTTATGTCAAGAGTTCTCTGCCAGTGAAGCTGACGGTGCAATTTCCAGTTGACTGCGACCGTGAAACTAACTAAGACGGACGAGAAGACAATTCGAACAATTCTTGCCAGCTGTGAGCACTTCAGTACCGTTGACCATGGCTCATCCAGAACGACTAACTCAACCTTGGTGTTCGCACATGTTAGACAAGCTACACAACTGTGACGTTATGATTCGTGAGGACGTATGTTTGCTGCCGTTTTGTGACTTATTGCAAATTTAACGACTCACTTACACAGATCACGACAGACGAGTTTATCGACGTGCTGATCGGTATGTACCTGATCTGCCAATTATCCCTTAGTGTCTTTCGTGTTTTGCATGCTAACGTTGAGTTTCGACGACAGGAACACGGAAATACATTCCCTGTCTATGTGTGTTGCATATTCATCCTCGCCCCACCTCGCAATCGGGACTTGGCAATATACCAATAAACCTCTAATGATCGAACCCTTCAACAGATGTTTACAACAAGATCGACGCAATCAGTCTGGAACAGCTCGATAAACTAGCTCACGACGATCATACCGTCGTCATCAGCTGTGAGATGGGCCTCAAGTAAGCTTTCCACACCCCCTCTCTCCGTCTTCTCACCAACGCCTCACATGGCCTACGTACTCACCTTCCATTACCAGCCTGGAATATCTCATCGAACGCATCTGGGACGACCTCGACCTCGTCAGAGTCTATACGAAGAAACGAGGAGCGCATCCGGATCTCGACGACCCGGTATGTATGCGGAAGGGATCAACGATCGAGGTAGAGTTGAACCTTTTCATTTCTGGACAAACGGCAATATCTAATCCTACTTACTCGACAGGATGTGTGTAATGGGATCCATAGGTCGCTGGTCCCAAATTTCCGGTATGCTATCGTTTGGTGAGTACTACTCACTGTTTGCATATCTATCCGCCGAGTTGGTCTCCTAGGAGATTGCATTTGGCCGTAAAGAGAAGGTTTACTCACATTGGTCCTCCGAATTATAAGGGGCAAGTCATCGAAATTCTCGCCACACGGACAGAAAGTCGGAATGGCCCATCTGGTGCAGGACGAAGATGTTGTTTCCAGTGCGTGTAGTCTCTTTCTGCTTCGCCGTTGTCAGTCTTGTTGCCCTCGTACTTTGATTTGCTGACATTTGTGTGTGGACTGCGCCATTCAGTATTCACGAAGTAGATGTCGCTATGTCGTCCCTATCGACTCGAAGTTGTTTTGAAAGAGATGTTCAAGTTTGTAGCTGTATGTACTTGTTGTATACTTTCGCACGCGATTCAAAACATGCTCGCTTTCAAACAGTAACAGGAAGAATCGTTTGGACATTCTGCTTTTCGTATACGGTGATGCGGTACTGCACTGAATATGAGGGTTATAACATCAAGGACACAAACACGTATCTACAGACGGCTAGCATGGTACAATGGAGCACTGAAGTAAAAATCAAAACACGGGTGGGTTGTTGGTATGTACAGAAAGCAAGCGACAGCAAAACAAGATCAAGATATCCAAGAAACGATAGTGTGACGCCCAACTTTTTCGTAACAAGACAAGATAAAATTTCTTACATCTGCACGAAACCTTCTTCCTTCATCGCATTCCACCAGTCCAGAATTTCCTTCGCCGACTTCGTCAACTCCGACCCGGCCAGCCATCTCATCTCGCGGTTTCCCCAACCTTCCCACCGCACCAAGTACGACATCCCTTTCCCATGCTTCTTCTCTAATACTATAGTCTCGATCTCCCACTCCTTCTCCCCATCTTTGCCCCTGCCCGCAGGACCAACATTCGGATCGACCGCTTGTTCGTAGTCATCAGGACCACGCCTTCCAGTCCAGCGCTTCAGTCTAGTGCCCGTAAAGATTGTGCTAGGAAGCAGAACACCCTTATGACT
The DNA here is from genome assembly GCF_000264905.1 of Stereum hirsutum FP-91666 SS1. Lineage (NCBI taxonomy): Eukaryota > Fungi > Basidiomycota > Agaricomycetes > Russulales > Stereaceae > Stereum > Stereum hirsutum. The sequence continues at coordinate 3,001,112 of NW_006763131.1, forward strand.
GGTGGTAGCGGCCATTTCGACATTCCATCGGGAACAGTGGGGAGTATTATAAGACCGGTGGAGAATCGTGAAGGGGCCTTCCCAGCTAGTATGGAACCGAGGACGGCCGTGCTCGTCGACTTGATCATCATGGGGGAGAGGAGGAAAGTACATGCGGACAAGTACTTCATCTCTAGGTCGAAAGTGACCTGAAGGCTTGACCTTCAAAGAATGCGAGGGTGGCACAGGGCGCTTTTTCTGGACGAAAGGCATGTAGGAGATGAGCACACGTAGAATTCTCAAGGATGAGAAAAGGTACCTGTGACTCCTTTACCTGCGCTCGTGATGTCGACAGCGCAAGCGTCTGCTTCTTCACTGGTTGTCGTTTTTCCTTAATTTCAAGGTGTACTTTCTTCCTGTTCCAGATCTCTTCTTCATCGTCACTACTATCACGAACCTGCGAAATTTTGCGCTTCTTCCCCAAAGGTGCCTTCAACTGCTACGATGTACGGCCCGGGGTAAGTCAAGCTAGCAAGGTTAGTTGAAAGGCGACTCACTGCAGATGGATCCTTGGCCAAGCTGATGGGTTGATGCTGAATTTTGGTCACCTGGTGCTGGACTGGCGCAGACAGCTCCCTCTACGACAAAGAGATGGATGATTCAGTGACAACAAAAACGCATTCGACAACACTGAGGTTATTACTTCGGAAGTTTGCGCCTCGTAGGGCGTGAATCGACCTTTTGAATCTCTGACATTGTTACGCTTTGAAGCCTACATCGCATGAAGTGGTTTATAAGCAAGAGATCAGCAAGAACATAGCGACATTGCTCACAGGGGTTTGAGGCGGAGTTTGCTGTTGTCTCTGAAAACAACGATGTGCACAAAACGGTGGTATTAGAAAAACAGACATAAAGCAGGTGGTTAAGAAAGACGAACCGGTGCGTTGACTATGGCTCGGTTAGAAGCAATAATAGAGTCTCCTTGGTCGGGCTGGACGTCGTTATACGCAACGCGGAAGACGTCCTGCTGGGCTTGCGAAGAGGAACCCTGAAGAGGTCGAACGTGATCAGGTGGACGTTGGTTGCGATCTCTTGGGATGGAAGCCGGGATCATTGGTCGTGCAATGCGCGAGCGCTGCGGCGTGTGCGGGGCAGAACCATTTGACTACATTTGAACGAATATGTAGATAAAAATTGGGGAAGCGGGAGCCTAGGGGTGTGAAGAAGGCAGCGTACCGTACTCGCCTGGCCAGGAATTGGGCTAGGTTCGCGAACGTTTGAGGTGCGATCGCTCGAGCTCTTCGCAGCCACCTGTCGTATATTGACCGGGAAAGTACAGTGTTAGCTGAGTTACAAGACCAAGATGAAGGAGAACGCACAGGATGTTCAATGGTCTCAGGCTCAGCGCGACCTTCCTTCAGAACACTAACTGCTCGGTCGATCGAAAGGCGGGCCCGCGCGGCCATAAAAGTTAGCTCTACCCTTTCCTCCTCTGAGATTCTCCCATCAACAGCACCTGCTTCCCTTGGAAGCAGCTTCTGTAATTCTTCCAAAGAACTGTTAAGGTTTTTAAATATAACGAGAGAACTCGCAGGGCCTGCTTGGCCACGGGCGCCGTGTCCCTCCCAAAAATCTCTGAGACGGCGAACGTTCCCGTCGACGCTCATGATTTCATGAGCTCTAGATCTGTCTGATTACTCAATGTCGAGTACCTGCAGCAAGCAGAAGCCAGAATTCGGATGATTGAATCAAAGTCTGAGGCAAGCCTTCCGAGGTCAAGATGATGGAGGTTCAAGAGAGGAGCCTCGATGGGATCTTTTACCTGAGAACACCGTCTCGCGGTGTTCTCATAGATGAGCTTGATATCCGCATCGTTTACATTTGTTTGCGGCCGAAAAAAGATTGAGTTTATGAGTTGAGCCAAAGTTGTCGAGCGGTGACTTCACGCAAATATCCGACACGGCGCCGACACCCCGGTAGCCTCGTGACCTTGCCTCCTCGAGTTCGAACTGTACGGCTTGAGAGCACTTTCGTCCTTTCCGTTCTCCACTTACTGCTCATACGTATCTGTTGCATCGAAAAATCTGAACACTTCCAGTACGGATCATAATCCTGCGAATTATCTGTGCTATATCTTGCAAGACCTCTCAGACCGACACACTCCCAATTATGTCCACGAATGAACCCCCAGCGCAGCCCGAGGTTTCCGCCTCCGAACTCGATTCCAGCCGCACAGCGAGACAGATATACGCGCTAGGGGATGTCGAAAAGGTGTGTACCTACCTGCTCTAATAGTGGGGTTTTTTTCCACTGACGACACTTCCTGCAGGACATAGCCCGCCTTCTACAGCTCGCCTCCTCCTCGATATCTCTTCTCACCCTGCCTCAAACGGACGGCGAAACCGACAATCTACCACAGGGAGAGGAACGGTCTGAACAGTTTGTGCTGGAAGTGAGCGAATATTTTGAACGGCTTGACGTGAGTTTAAGCCCCTATTCGCTTCTTGTGACATGCACCGACGTCTCTACCGCTATGCTTCGTACCAGAACATCCAATTTGCCATTCGTTCTTCCCTCGCCCACATACGACAGTCACGCATACCACCCACCTCCATCGACGCGCCATCCCAAGGATTCAGACCACGAGCCCCTGGAGTCGGTCTTCCCCCGCTGAACAGACAAGATCCATTGGCCGAGCAGCCTAAGATACGCGGACTGCAGGAGGAGCGAACGGAGAGGGATGCATGGCAAGGGATCCTCGATGCTCTGACTCGAATGCGAGACCTTCGAGCTCAGGAACGTCAAGATGCGAAGGATGAGCAGGAAGACGTGGACATGTCTTGATGCTCGGTGATCGGATTCCGTCAGGCAGGTGTAGGACGCTGCGTATGTGAAGTTTGAGACGATAATAGGTGCGTAGAATACAATTGTCTTTATACAAAATTGTACGGTATCTTCTTCCCGACCACGGGTTTTATCTTACAAGGTAGTACTCGCGCTCCGGCATTCCTACATCTGACTCTGCCATGGGCGTCACCATTACCTCAAACGCTAACCGTTTCCAAAGCTTCCTCGGCAGCTATTAACTGCTCATCTTCCGCGAACGCAGGGTCCCTCTTTGCGAGGACCTGAGGAGGTATCGTGAGACCATAGGAAATGCGTCGAGCGGAGTCCGAGTGAATAGAGGACTTACCACAAGGTCTCTCAAATCGGCCACCGTCTTCCCCAACCGTGTATCGGCGTCAACGACCATCTTCTTGGACTCCTCTAGCATCTTTTTCTGCGCGTCAAGAAAACGAAGAACATCTCAGTTCAGTGACTGCGGATTCGTGAATGGCACAAGGGCGAGGGAAGGCGGAAGAAGGGCAGCGGTCTGCATCACGCACGGCGTTCTTTACGTCCCATTCCTCTGCACCATCTGCTACGAGCTTATCCAGTTTCCGCTTCTGGTCCTCTACTTCGTCACGATACATGTTTTGTTCTTTGTAAAGCCTGCCGTCATACAATAGCAAACAAGAATTGAAATCAGTGTGGAGTTCATATGACCATAAATCGCAAACGTTCAGAAGGCCGGCGGGGAAGTCATCGGACGCTGGAATGGGTGAACGCAGATCTGTGCTTACCTTTTTGCAGAGCCAGACTTGATCCTGAGTTGTTTGCGGGTTGCAGCTGCGTCCATGGTTGCTGTTGAATGTATGTTTTGGAATTACGTGTCGGTGGCAAGAAAGGTGAAGAAAAGACGTTACAAGCGTATGTCGGTACGAGACTCGTCAAGCAATTGCGTGTGAGCTTTCCGATGACGATTGCGGCAGGATCTAACTTCGCCACCGCCATCTTCCTTCGGACGCGAATTAGACCATCGATAAGGGCTAAATCTAGGCTACCTCGCTTCCGCATTCTGAACTGCTACAACGGCTGAAGCGCTGATGGCGCGGCATCAACAACACGTCAAGCAAGCTTTCCTTCAAGGTTCCGTAACGGCGGGTGCATCAAATAGACTACTTACCCGGCATTTTTTTGTCTCAAGCTTGACGTCGGGTTCCCGCATGAGATGACAATAATACCACGTAAAGAGCTCATGACAATATGTCGTAGATGTCTACCTCCTACAGAGAATACAGGCGTGACTAGCACCTCCGGGAACGTAGATAAAACAAGCGTGCAGTTCAGACAACAGGAGCATGTGAATGAACATCAATAGGAGCCGGAATCGAGAAGCGGGGGAAGTGAGGAGGGATTTCGACGGGAAAAGCAACACGGTGAAGAACGATACCGTATAGTATACATGTACTGCAGATGAGACTCGTATGGAAGAAAGTCCTATCAGGCGAAGGGGAACAGACGAGGGCGGGCTACAGAGGGGAACGAGCAAAATCCCAACATAAAACCAAACGAAGAAATTGAAAGCACCGTCCAAGCGAGCCCAACTAGGGGCGCGAACGATGACTCCCAACTTCTCTCTCGTGTCGACGACGACGGTGACCGCAGCCGCAAACCCCAACGACGACTACTCAATCGACAACGACTCGCTCGCGCGCGACGGATTTCAACCCAAGGCCCTTCTCTGGTACGGACTAGCCGCACAGCGAGGCGGGGAAGTGAGTGCGGGAGATACGGGTCGGATATCGAAGAGGAAGCGTAAGGGAAGCAGGATAACGAGTCGCGAGATCGAAGGCGGAGAAGATGGTGATGGTCGAATTGGTGCTGTCTGAGCGACGCGGAACCGAGTGACGGACAAGCCGCCACAAGCTCGAAGGGATGTTTGTGCGTAGCAGAACATCGGGAACGCCGGGATGCAGTGGCCGGAGCTGAACGTCGAGGGATCGGAGGACATGGGAAGTGTATCGAAGCGAGGCGGCAGGCGTTGATCAGGCGCCATTCACACGCTCAAGACGCTGAGGGACGGGATGGAGATGAGGTGGCGACAATAATAATAGACGGGGAGATGATGGCATCGTGACCGGAAGGCGCCGTGAGGAATTCTGGAGGCCAGGAAGGAGATAGCGTTGTGGGAATCATACGAGTTGCAGGAGACCGGGAGACAAAACGAAAAGATGCCGGTGTATTGGCGCGCACCATATGAAGGCGACTGCTCAGCGAAGAGGTCGCATTCGGCGCGTAGACGAGGGAAGAGAGTGGGGATGGAGACTGGACGACGATGTGAAAACAAGAAGGCGCCGTGCGTTCGACGAAGCGCTGACGCTCATGGGGAGCGGCAGAAGGTGCCTCAAGCCGAGATGCACGGTCTTGTGTCAGTGTCGTGTCGTTCGGCATCCGTACATCCTCGGTGATCGTCTTCTTGTCGAGTGTCGAGGGTTCCTAGCACGAGCTGTCGGCGTCGAGAACGGTGACCGCTGGTCGACCGAACGCTAACGGAGAGGAGGGAGAGGCAAGGCGGCGCGGCCGCCACGTACGGTAACGCCGAGGAAGAGTGAGGGTGCATCTTCGACAAGCTGCTGGCTGGTATCCTCCCGGAAACGAGCACCATGGAAATAAAAAACCACATCGATAGCAGGAAAGATGGAAGCGGGAAGGATGATGCGAGGTAGGTATGCGTGCGTAGAGTGTCCATGCGAATAAAAAAGCGTCGAGCCTGCAGTCCTGGCAGGATATCATCATAGCATCAATATTATCATAAAAAAGCGCGGGGTCCGCAAGTTTTTGTCGTAAGACCGCGAGACGGTGCTGCAGTCCTTCCAAATGCGCGGGGCAATCAGAAATTGGGGGCGGACTGCTGCTGGACGGCGGCGACGGCGGCGGCAGCAGCAGCATGACGTTGCTCTGCGGTGCCGAGCATGAGCGCCTCGTTGACCCTGCCATGAATCGTCAGCGACATATCAACATCAAGAGAAGGGGAGGGTACTGACGATCGCAGACGTTGCGTCTCATTCTCAGCCTGCTGAAGTCTCGTCTGCAGTTGACCCTGGGTCATCTCCAAGTACCTGATGTGAGTCGTCGCACGGTCCAACAGGGAAACCTTGCTCGACTTCTGGTTCGAAATGGGCAAGGCCTCCTTCAGACGGCGGTAACCGTCCCTGAGCTCGTCACGTCGGCGCTGCTCCGACTCGATACGCTGGCGGCGGATTTCCTCACGGCGACTATTTTGAGTTTATTGAATGAGTCACGGTCCAGTCTGATAGATTCAAAAATAGAGCTTTACTCACACTTCGTTCGTCGCACCACTGGGGATCTGTGGCTGGAAATCGTCGTCATCGTCGGAGAAGTCTTCCGACTTGCTTCCTCGGCGCTTGCGGGTGGTCGTCCTTGTGGGCGGCGTCACCGCGATGGGGTTGTAGCGGTGGGAGCGGGGAACAGACGCGAGCGAGGATTCGCTGCTGCGGCTGGCACGGCCGGAGCGCATGCTGTCGGAGGAGGTTTCGCCCGGGGTAAGACCAGTGAGCATCGCGGGGTAGATGCCGTGGCTGGGAGGGGTGTACGGGCGAGTTGGCGAGCCGGAGCCGGTGGTGTACGAGCTGGTGAAGGAATAGTCGGCGAGCGGGTTGGAGAGATTAAGGGAGGAAAGTGTGTACGGCTCGGAGTGAGGGTACTGGAGATAGTCGAGCCCCGTCAAGGAGTCGTAGGTGAAGTTGGGGGTGCCAGTGGCCTCCATGAAGCTGGGGCTCTTGGGATGCTCGAGGGGACCTTCCATTGCGGCGAGGATGTGCAGACGAGATAGATGCTGAAGAATAAGATAACGATGCGAATGTGTGCGGCGGCCTTGTACAGATGATTGAATAAATGAGATCAGATAATGCTGGGACGCTAGAAAAGAGGACAGGCTGGGGGTTAGAAAGTCGACGCCGGGCGATGAGAAGGAATACGGACTGCAGTTGGTACAACAAGTGCGTGAGGTGTACGAAGACGCGGAGATGGAAAAGAAAAAGAAAAGGGAGGAGGAGAAAAGGGAGATGCGGAGGGGAGAGAGGTCACGGAGAGACGGAGAAGCAGCTGGGATGATGGGGATGGGGGAGAACAATCCCGATTTGCCTCCGTTCCTTATAGCTTTGCATCCGGCCGGACGCGCCGAATAGGCGGCCTCGTGTCTTAATGAGCCGAATAGTCGGGCGCAGTTTTCTCAGCTGCAGAGGACCCGCAGAGGACTTGGACCGTCCGCTTTCCTCTCTCGTCTTCTCCGTCTGATCGTCTGCGCCCGACCTCCTCAGATGCTCACAGCCCTAGCCCATTCCAGCCTTCTCTGCTCTCTGCCCTTCGACAAGTCACCTAACACCGCCCATGAAACCAGAGTCCATCAATCTTCTCGCTCATTCGCATTAATTTTCCGTCATTACCTTATCCCTGTCTGACCTCTACAGCGTTCTCCATGGAATGTGTGCCCTTCTCTCTTTCTCCCCTGGCTGATGGATTGTACGCCAGCCTGGTCCGTGCATACTGAGCAATCGATCTAGGAAGCATATCTCGTCTTCCCGTCAAGCGCTGGTTCCGTTTTCGCCGAAATCCCCTCACTTCCCATTTCTCACACTTCCTCCGCTTTCCCTGCGCATACTGCTCAGTCTAACCTTACGCAGTGAACCGGCTGCCGTGTCCAATAGAATTTTACGCCCTCCTTCCAGTCTCTTTTTCCCTCATGGTCATGCGTCATGAGGCCCGACACGTTGTTTTAATCAGAGCCCTATGTAGGCCGTTTCTCCCCAAGACCGCTCCCTCGCATTCTTCCGACAAGGCTATGCACGTCCAGGTATCATTTCATCCCGCACTTTGTACCCTCCCGAGACGGATCCGTGAGCGTACACCCCGTCACGGTGACGGATTTGTGACCCTCTGGCTTCATGTTCAAAGGCTAGGCTCAATCGTAAACCTGTGTGGTCCTACTGTAATGTAGTTAGACGCACAATGGTCCAGGGCGCGACGCCACAGGAACCTAATAAGCATTTCGAGCGGTACGGGGGCGGGAAGGAAATATCAATGACAAGATACAAGTCCCCGAAGGGAACGCGAGCGTCAAGGCAGAGGTCGTGATGGGCGGAACAAAAGCCGGGAAACGTAAGGTGTCGTTAATCGTGATCGTTCGTCAATAGTAGTAGCAAAACCCTAAACGTAAAGGAGGAGAGGAGAGCCGAGTCGCGGAAGTCCAGAGAGGAGTAGAAATATCCTAGGAAGGATCAGCGACGGAGGAAAACGGGAACGAAACCTAGGATCAAGCGTTGTAGTAACCTGCAAGTCATAAAAACACGAGGTAAACCACTAGTGACAGATCTTTACTCAAAAGCCACCTGCTCACCTCCGTAAAAGGGTCCCTTCATGCCGGAATAGTGCTCCAGCCGTTTCGAGAATCTCCAATTGAGGAACATAGCGTAGAACTAGAAAAGTTGTAAACTGTCATTGCATGGTTCTACCTACCACGAAGTTCGACGAAAAATCTACCTGGAAGCAAAGGTCAACGAGTACGGCAATGATCCATGCAGTGTCGATGCTACTGTAACCGACGTTACAGAAACACGACGGTAGACTGTACGTCGTATAGTTCACATTGTCCGGGTAGATGGTCGAGTCGTTGTCGCACTCCCAGTTGATCTTGTCCTTCCTGTGATGACGGTGGAGAAGAATCAACGACACGGGGGCAATCGAGAAGAGGAGTAAAGGGTCCACAAAGGATGTAAACCAATCGAGACAGAGCTTACCCCCGCTGAAGCTCCACGATGATGATAATATCTCTAACAGCCGATATGACCACTATGAGTGGCCATAAGAATTTGCATACACGTGTCCAAATGTACGATTTCTATAGCGAAGAAGAATCGTCAGTCGATCTGGGGAAGTGGAGTAGTTAATACGAGAGTCACATTTGAAAGCGCAATAACGTTGATCAGCGCAACAGCACCGATAGCCATAGCAATACCACCATAGATCTGCCTATGGGACTTATGAGCAAGGCGTAAGTATAGGTTCCAAAGTACAACTCCATACCATTCAGGGTATATAAAGAAAAAGTATGGGCCCCACAGAAAAAAGAAGATACCACCGACGATGCTGTAAATCTAGGAAGTGAGGGAAATTAGGCAGAATCTGTCTGGAAGGACGAATTGGACATACGAAGATGGCAGCATTCCAGGCGATACTTCCAGCGCGCTACAGGTAAACAATTAGCCACTGTGGCACCGTCTACGCGGTACAGGGCAGTCTAGTGACAATACACACGAGGGGTAGTAGGAGGAGACAGTTGTCACACCTGAAGAGAAAGGTGATCAATGAATGGACTGCTCGATCGCCTGGTGAGAGAAACCCGTACCACATAGTTCCAATAAGTTAGTAGAATAAGTCAGACGGTGATATTAAGACAGCCAAAAGGGAGCAGGTACAGGTACAGAGGTGCAGAGGCAAATTCAAGGACAAAAAGAAGGACTGGTCGGGGACGACAGCGAGCGTCGAGGAAAGAAGAGCTCTGGTCGGACAGCGTCCGCGTCGATGCACGTTCCCCACACCCAAGCGTGACAACTGTCACCACGACGTCAGTGGCGTTGCCGTTTCTCCCTGTTTCTCCTCTCAATTGCGTTACAGAGAGGTGAAGTGTGACATCTATTAGTCACTGTGACCGACTGAGGACTTTGGTCCAGTTCCTTGCATCTTTTTCCGAGAGCAAGCTAATCCTCGCACCACACAATAGGGCTTATATGTTAGTGAAAACTTGGAAATTTTTGCGAAAGCTCATTGGCGGATCGGACAGATCTTCCGCCAACAAGTTCCAAGTAAACTTGAAACATATAAGGTCTAATGTCGATACTCAATTGAACTTTCACATTAATTTTGTCGCACAGGTCCGAATAGCAATGTTCGTGAACGAGAAGACTGTCTTCCCGAGATCATGTTCGAGAAATAGAGCTCTCGGAACCTACTTGACCCCATCGACACAGGGCTGCATCTCTCGGTCCTCTCTCTCCTCCAGTATGCTTCAACAGTGCTCACACGGAATTCGATTGCTTAACCCGGTGACCTCCCTTGGAACGCACATGCAACACTTACCCGAATCACAAAGCAAGAACCAAATTAACCTGAGGTGCGTAACCTATTCACCATTGCGGGTCAACACACTCTTTGTTTCGTGTCATTCATCCCTCATGTTCCTCCATGCAGCAATTCATTGACTATGATCGGACTGATAGTCCTGAACATACCTGATTCTTGGTCTCCGGGTGCTTTTGGATGCATAGGCCCGCAAAGTCTGGTTCTCCCGTTCACGTCCTTTCTTGACATATGGGTAATCGCTCACGCTTTCTCTCGGGACGCCTCTCCCTTCTACCGCGGGCTTTCGAAACACTGGTCATCAGGTCTTCCAGCTGGCCAGTATTAACGCCAGTTGCTGCTACGAATAGTCACACTCTCCATAGACCTCGGCCTTGCAGAAGGGCGTAAGGCTGAATATAGCTTCCTTCTTCCTTGTGTCGTTCTACCACTTCCGTACTGGACCTCCGTTGGGGACGCTTTGACGCCACAGATCACGCCGGTAGATCTTGGTCATCCTTTGTTTAGAGGTTTTACCTTCACAGATCGTGCTACTCCGGTTTTCCGAGGCATCAAAATGCATGTTGTCCCCTGATTGGGCAGAACTACCCAGAGTTACTCGATCCGTAAGTCCAAGCGTGGAATGTATCCGCGTCCTCGTCACCTTCCAGCGGTTTTCATCTCCGGTTCGTTCTACAGGAATTGGAATAACTGACGGATGTGGCGCCTGGGTATCTGTTTTTGATATCAGTCCAATGAGCTGCTACTCATCTCTCCACTGGGGCGTACAACGCTTTTCCCCTCGCATAAGTCTCATCTCTGCGCTTCCTTACACCAGGAAAGCAACCATTATAATCCTTCTCGAGCCGTTGCTGGTTCCACTCGGCGGAATTTCGCCCTCTTTCTCAGCGATTTCCCAGCGATAAGCACCCGAGTCCTTCATCTGCGATCTTCGTTGCAGCATGTAAGGTTCTGATACACGTTTCTATGAAATCCTCGCTCCCTTTTCTGTTTCTGTCTCTGACTGCCCTATCAGCTGGTCAGTGGCAACTCTGGATCGGCTTCATACCCCGGAATTGTCCTAGCAATGCAGGGTCGCTTCGTGCTGAGCGCGGCTTTTACGAAGTACACGACGCCCTCACATGTGCACTATTTCTGCTATCCGAACTAGAATGTGACAACCACAACACTAACCACACGAAAATACAGGGGTCCACAAGCACAGACTGTTAATTTCCTGTATCTTTGGGTTGTGCGATTGCCTATGCTAATACACCTCCTGAGGCAGTTGGCCCCGACAGCTGTCTTGTAATCCAGTCATCGGGATCCCATGAGGTTTGCCACCCACTGCAGGTAATCAACAACCCCGGTCATTCAATCACAGTATGTCCACAGGCCCTTGTCTCACCCCTGCTTCCTCAAACCTACTGTCGTGGACGCAGAAGCTCACGTCTGTTCAGATTTCAATAGGGGAGAAGCCTACGGATGTCTTTGATGCGCGTGTCCGACGTATGTACTCACGTACGTGCGTACCTGGATGCTTCGAATGCCGGCCACTACGCTTCGCTTCGCTTCGTCTCAGTTGGGTAGTTCTCAACGCCTCAGCTCCACCTCGTGTTATCGTGCGAGCTCGAGGTGCGCTTTCACCTTTGTACGTCTTTGTACCCCGCCGCTTCGAACCACTTACCGAGGGATCTCTTCCGTTTCGTTGCTAGCATGATGTCGACAAACAAGCTCGTGCCACTGAGGCTGTACAGCGCTTTGGCGTACGAGGCTGACTGACATCCACGCAGCTTCCTGCCCAAACCTCAAACCCGAAGCCCTCAGCCCCATTCCAGAACGAGCCTCGCCCCGCACTCAAAGCTCCATACCACCCCTTTCACTACCACAGGTTAGGCAAGGTAAGCAACATCGACTCATGAGCTGTAGGGCCCTGGGGACCGATGTGGCTCTGTGGCTCTCGAAGTGCGGGCTACGCCACTAGTGCACCAGCTGCGAGTGATTTTCAGTGACAAAAAGCGGGGTCAGTGGTGGGTCGACCACTTATGCATGCCTCATGCCAGTTTTCACAGCCTCTTCATTAGAGAGGTAAGCTATAATCGAGCAGGAGCCGACTCCCAAGTTCCATTTCCGAGGCTTATTGGTGGTCGTGCTGACCCGACGCGTTATTGTTCTTCACTCCAGGTGGTCGCCGTCTTTGTCACCCGCCGGACAATCGAGACTTCAGGGATTCATATCCACTCGTCGAAGGGTGGGTGGTCCACCGGGAGACAAGGCTTGTAGTGGCTCTGTACTTTAGACTCTCCGTTCAAGTTCGCTCCCCCTCACCCACTGGCACGTAAGTGACTTCAAAGCGTTTTTACGTACCCTGCATACCATCCGTTTCCCTTTGTTGACGTCTACTACGCCATCGATTTTCCCGCTCGTGCGCGTGGATGGATGTACTCCGTCATCCATCACGATCGGTGGCCCAGGGCAACCTCGAAATCGACAAAGTGGAAACGTACGCATGTTGGTAAGAACACGAGAAACTCCGACAGAGGCTTGCCTTGATTCGACCTGACGAAACACGAAAAGCACGGAGGACGCGTGTTCCAAGCCCAGTCGCTTTCGCTGCAGCCCTTTTTGCGAATTCACCGAGGTGCCACTGACATCCATCGGGCGACGGGGAAATACCAGATCGTTTCGTCGATGCACCGATGGGATACGATTTTGGTATAGCTAACGGTCATGCGTACAGATCGAGGTGGGACGAAAATCAGATTCGGGATCGGATGACACTTCGACCTTCTAGATCTCGAAGGACGAAGGCGACTCGAGGCAGTCGCAGTGAGCTCGAGGTGGGGACTCAAGAGTAGGATGAAGGGGAGAAGAACTACAGGACCCATAGGCTATGTGGTGTTTGCTACGGAGAGTCCCTACTCCCAGCAATCGATGTCGATTGGACCGTGGATAAACGAAGTGGCGTAAGTATCATACGTACAGTGTATGTACCTGGTTATCGATGTTGTTGTCGAGGTCAAGGGTAGCCGGGAGTCAGGTTTGTTGCGACTTTGTGGACTGGTATGTACGGTCCAATAGTAACACAAGGCTTCCTTTGTTCCTGTCTTTCACTGCTTGTTTGTTCTGTCCTGGAATCCGATTTCATGTAACTTATGTACGGCAGAAATGGAAGCTCGAAGGCAGTTAAATCGATTATTGTTCGCGGCGATACCTGCAGTTTGGTGCCACGGCGAACAATAACTGGACAAACATAACCCTGGCCACAACTGCTGGTGCGAGATCTTCGATAATCAACTGGTTCAAAAGATAGTCGAGAGAAAGTTTCATTGGACGACAACACAGACTACGGACAAACTAGTCTAACAGCGGATACAACAGCAGATTGAGATAAGTCAACCGTAGCTAGCACTGGGGAGAAGAAGAATAGGGGAACGCGGTCAAGGAAAGCAAGCAGGCAGAAATGTGTATATACAAATAGTGCAGAGAAGACGAGAAAAAAAGAGAGAAGGACAAGGACATAACGAACAAGTAAGAAATCAACCTCCAGGTAATCGACTGGAACACGATCTTCGAAACGGAAAACAACAAAAACCCAAAACACCACGGACCATCATACAAGAATGGGTGACCTTCGTCTAGAAAGCTGAAGAGAGGAAAAATGCGAACGTAGACCGTGCCACGCCACAGATTGAACCAACCCTTCATGGGTGTTGTGAGATACATGTCGATATCAGATGAAGAACCGGATACAGTCGTGGAGGATGCTTCGCTTGCTGAACCCGACACACAAGAAGGAAACGAGAAGAAAATGAGTAATCGTTAGGGTCCGTACAAAGTCGTGTGTGTCCGTGTTCTTCGTAAATGTCATAAGTGAGCCGTCATGAGTGCGATGTAGTGCTGGGCGGTGTTGGAGATGGTGGAAGATGGAGAATTGCACGGTATACACAGGCAAATGAGGGTACTTGACGGTAGTGTTGAGGACGGCACAGTATTGCAGAGCAAGATATATACGGGGAAAGTGAAGAGAGGCGGTGTGAGGATGTGGAATTCGCCGGGAATCTTGAGATAGTCGAAGAGCGAGACCGCAGGAGCCGACCTCGACGAGTACGAGAGACGGTGGTCAGCGACATGCGCGACACGACGCGACCTCAAGCCCGGATGAAGTACTCCCTATGGCCAGCCCACGGCATCGAGTCGTAGGTCTCGCGGAAGATTGCTGAGGATGTCGCATTCCTCGCAGCGATGCTGTCGAGGACGTGCGAAAGCCGGCCACAGTCAAGATACTTCGATACAGATATTTCTCCACATCCGCCCACGACCGCGACGATAGGGATAAGAAAACGAGAAAAAACGAGCAGATGGATACACAGGACACGAATGGATGGGAGCAGCGGTACGATTGGGTCGGTAGGTGGCGATGATGATGCCGACGAGCCAGACGACGATGTTCTCGGCTAAAAGCCCCCGTCGGAGGGCGAGGAGCCCGAATCGTCGTGCTGCATGTTGTGGCTCGGCACAGGGACAAGAGAGTGCACTGGAGCGGGAGCCTGCTCGGGATTGTGAGGGGTCGACGCCATGGGCGATGGAGTACTACCTGGGCCGAGGGAGATCTTCTCGTTGAGAGACCTCAGCCTGCCGACCTCTTGCTCAACAGCGGCGAGACGCGCCTGGAGCTGCTGGTTCATCTTGTCGAGCTGGACGATGTGGTGGGTTGCTACGGGATCCACGAGCGCGCGTTAAACATTTTGACGCCCGATGCAGACAAAGGACTTGGGATGAACTAACCTCGCTCAAGGAGGGAAACCTTGCTGTTCTTCTGATTGGAGACGGGAAGAACGTCCTTCAAGCGGGCATATCCATCACGAAGGTCGTCGCGCCTCCTCTGCTCGGCCTCTATCCTCTGCCTCCTCGTAGCCTCCTTGCGGGTGTGGGCGATAGACTCGGCCAAAGAGACACCCATATCTTCGTCGGACTCAGAGCGACCTCGGCGGCGGCCAGACGAGCCTGATGGGGACGGAGTCGGGTTGTAGCGGATGGGGTTGCGGTGATGGTGGTGGTTGACGAGGCTGTTTCCCCGGGAGGAAGAGGGAGAGCCGGTGCCGCTACGGGAATTGTAAATGGCGTCGGCTCCAGAGTCGGACCCTCCGCTAATAGGGGGCGAGAGGGGTTCACCGTACATTTGGGGCGACTCGCCTGGGACAGGCGAGGCAGACATGGGCATGCCATGAGGCGCGGGGGGATAGGCCTGAGGGTACTGTTGGGGTGCGTTGGGCATCATGTTAATCGTATGAAGTCGATACATATCCGAAGACGGCATCTGGCCTGAAGGAATAAAGAAGTGTGATTGTCAGATCGAGGCGATCAACGAGGCGGGAGGCACCCACGAGGATGGGCAGGTTGTTGATAGGACTGCATGGTAGGGTTGTAAAGCCCATAGGTCTGTTCGCCTGCGCTATCATCAGAGGCATAGAACGCGGCGTAGGAGGCGCCTGGGGGGGCGAGGCCGGTGGTGTCGTCTGGCATATGTTGATCCATTGTTCGTGTCTGCGTCGTGAAAAGCGCTGCTAGCTAAGAGAGAATGAGGAGATGAAAGAAAGAGAGAAGAGAGAAGGAAAGAGGCGACGCCGTCCACCGAGCCGTGAGATCCCTTTTACGCACGCCCCCGCTACATCAGGCAGGTTCTTCCCACACTCGTCCCGTCCACAAAAGAAATGCTTTGTTCTCGAGATCCTCACGCACAGACAACCGTGGAGGAGCTGTAACTATGGCAGACGAGGCTGTTCGCTTCTGCACTCGCAGACAATAACCCTTTCGCATTAGGAGTGCGGGTGGCGACGCCTTCTCTGAATATTAATTTGTATTTGTGCAGAGTCTACATCGGAGGCAGCGCGAGGCATTGTTGATGTATCGGGATCAAAACAGCAGGCAAAATCGGGTTTCAACCACCACCACGCATCGTCGTCGAGATCAGTGCGCCTCGTCTGGATCTTGTCCTCGAAGTTTTTCAGCTTTCCAGCAGTATTTACTCCAGTCCGCTCACCGCCGGTGCCTGCAGCGAACGTCATGCTACGAGCTAATCGTAGCCCGTACCCTCCGAGCTCGAGCCTATCAACTAAAAAGAAGCAGACCATTCTATATCTAGTCAAGGGCGAGCCATTTGAAACCGTCAAACCCACCTCATACCACTCGATGCCCTACTCGCTGCCCCGGTGGCGAACACGGCGGAGATACCGCTCGATGAGCGATTGGAATTGACGAGTTAAAACTCGGAAGGCCAAGGCAGGGCCGACCTCACAGGTGACCATGTGTCCTAACATCCTTACCTCCTCGGCCTAGCTCCTTGTACTGTAACCATAATATACGTTGCTAGACGCCGACAGTTTCCTTGTGCCGACATTCCGCAAAAAGTACCGCAACATGTCCTCCATGTTTCTCAGACTCTCTGCCGAAGCGCTCTTCTTGTGATCAACCACCATATTTCTCATCTTTTTCAGTGCCTTTCGCAACCACTTATATCCCGGTACCTTATAGCTCGACCCCGTTAAGTAAAGCAGCTTAAACCAAGGTTTCCGGCATCCCAACTTTCGACGTTGACCGCCATGCTCTTCTGTATGGCGTTCTCAGCGTTCTTGGCCTCTCTCTTGGTTGTGCCACTTTCCGTCCTTGCCGACGTCCCCGCCAGCTCGATTTCTAGTTCGCAATGGCAGTCACTAAACCATACCCTCGGTGGCAAGCTGTACAGCGCACTTCCTCTTGCCGCGCCCTGTTTCTCAGTCGTAAACGCCGCCAATGTTTCCGTCAACTCAGCAGCGTGCTCTGATGTCGAAGCGAACTACACTGATCCGCTCTACCGTGTTGAGAAATTCGGCGCCTATATGTTTGTGAGCATCTCTTTCTTGAGTTCACCCCGAGGCATTTGAGCTAACTGATGGGTGGGTAAACCTGTGGTCGGCTTGGAACGTGTAGCCTCATTGGGAGACTTGTCAGTCGACCGCGGAGAAATGCTTGCTGGATGTCACGAACACGAGCAATCCTTTGGCTTGGGAAGACAGCACCTGCTTCCAGGGAAGCGTTTCTCCGTACTACGTGAGTCTTTCATGGTTCCTTTCCACGATGCCAGGGCACTGAGGTGATGCCTAAGGTTGATGTGCAAGGCGCTTCGGACGTGCAAGCAACTTTTGCGTTTGCGAAAGATACAGGCGTCCGCCTCACAATCAAGAACTCGGGCCATGACTACAAGGTAGGCCCACGTTGACTTTCGTGTCTCTCAGATACTGACACCAACGCCGCGCAGGGACGAGCAAGCTCGCCGGATTCTCTAGGCCTTTGGGTACGTACATATTTTCTTTTCCGTCCTGGCAGCTTCTGTGATTTATTGACGTTGTTTCCAGGTACATCACCTAGACGCGGTACGCCACATCTTCCTTCCCTACCGCAACTCACATTTCAGAAGGACTGATCGTGGTCCATCAGATGTCATACGACGCCGAGTTCTCCCCTGAAAGTTGTAATACGACGTACAACGCTATGACCATAGGAGTGCGTTCATCTTTCGTCGATAATGATTTCGCAAGGCTAACGACCGGCGAAATCCCCAAGGGCGGTGTAGCATTCCATACTGTCTACGAGTTCGCTGAGGCCAACAACTTAACGTTCATCGGAGGCTACCACCAGACTATCGCCGCAAGTGGCGGTTGGGTCCAGGTTCATATTCGCTTGTATTTTCTGTTCCCTTTTCACAGTCTGATCATTGGTGTAGGGTGGTGGCCACAGTATCCTCTCCCCAGTCTATGGCCTGGGCGCAGACCGCGTGCTGCAATTCAAAGTCGTCACTCCCGACGGCGAGCTTCGTGTCGCTAATGAATGTCAGAACGAAGATCTGTTCTGGTGCGTTTCTATGGGGTGCATACATTTTTGTGGACCGTTGGAGCTGATGTTATCATAAATGTGTGCCCGACGGGTGTAACTTACAGGGCGTTGCGTGGAGGTGGTGGTGGCACGTTTGGTGTGGTTTTGGAAAGCACGCATCTCGTCGAACCGCAGATGTCGCTCCGAGTGTGAGTAATACCCCGTGATCTCACCGTCAACTCGTTCGCGAATACTTATGATAAACATATAGAGCGTCCATCTCTTTTACTCAGACTTCTAATAACTCACGGGAATGGTTCGAGATCGTAGTGAACAACTCGTTGAGATGGGGTAACGAAGGCTGGGGTGGTCATATCGGGGTCAGTTTATCCTTATCCTCCCCTCAATCCTACTGGCGCGAATGTATATTCACGGGAAGTCGATGACCGGCAGGGAAACACCCTCATCCACGTTAACCCGCTGCTCACGCTCGCCGAAGCGAACACCTCGATGAAGAAAGCGGTTGATTTTGCGATCGCACAGGGTGGGACGGCCGTCATCGAAGAGTTACCATCGTGGTATCAATTCTTCACGAAGTACGTTGGTGCTGCTCAGGCCGTATGTATATCTTACTTGTTTCCCTCTGCGCTTTGGCGACTTATATTTCTCGTTCGCATTGCATCATTGACATGCATAGGCTGTCGGAGTCCAGACTATCCTCGGTACCCGCCTCATCCCGAACTCCATCTTTGAGAACGAAACGAGCCAGGCAGCGCTCGTCGATGTCATGGTCAACATGTTGGATTTTGCGAACCCGTACATCGTAGCGGGGACACCGCTCCTCTACAATACTACCGCCAACGCCACGAGCTACACACCGGCATGGAAGGACTCTCTCTGGAGTGTACGTCTACTTACTCAATTTTGCTCTGAGACAGGTCATGTTGATATTGGGTGTTTGCGTATTGGTGCGGTGGTGGTTGTGGTGGTCATAGCTCGGTTTGCATGCGATATGGCAGTATAACGCTACGGTATCGGAGATCACTACTGATTATGAGGATGTGGATACTGTGATGCAGCCTTACCGCGACCTGACGCCTAATTCTGGAGCTTATACCGTACGTCCTTGTTACTTGCCCGATTGGCCCACTAATGTGAACTCGCACTGACGAGATGTTGCACAATTGTTAGAACGAAGGCGACGTGTACGAACCCGATCATGAATGTGAGTGTCATTGTCGCCCGCTTTGGGAATTCTACGTGTTCTGTGGCTTGATCTGACGGTGATTTCACCCGTAGACGCTTTCTGGGGAGATAATTACCCTGCTCTCCTCGCACTCAAGCAGAAATAGTACGTACCTTCCTATCGACAGAGAACTGAGGAAAGATATCGAGACTGACCGTGTGCTGCGCAGTGACCCTGATGGTCTGCTCGACTGTTGGATGTGTGGTGAGTCTAGCATTGTTCACCCCTCACTCTGCGCTCGAACAGTAACTCACACAGGTGTTTCCGTCCAGTGGGTTGGACGGGGTCACAGGCTCCACGATACGGTTGTTACATGGATATTTAATTGCCCGACTTGGCAAGCTGCTTGTGGTTCGAAGGCAGACTTTTTATTTTTTCTTATGAGTGCTCTGGATGCAGACTACATGCTTTTGTTTGGAAGCCGTTCTAGCTCGTCCTTGATGTGTTGCTGTTGGCGATGAACGACGAACGGCGTACAATGATTGTTAATCTGCGGCGACCTCGGAGGGTAAGAATAAACATGTAGTGGCGCAAAGAACGCCAGTGTGCGACGATTCATATTCTTCATAGAGACATGGACTAGTGGGAGCTACATGGACCTCAGACTACAGTGCGGCGCATAATAGCTTACACACAAGGCTGATACAAACCCAAGATTTTTCTAAACCCAATAGCCCAACGAAAAGGAAAGTAAAAGGTAGGAGGGAAAGGAGGGAAAGGAAGGAAAGGAAGAAAACGACGGCAAACAGCACAAATACGCAATAAATAGTTCGATACTCATCTGTCCGTCCTGCCATCGTCCGACAACGGCGACGGAGGCGCTTCATCATCCTTCTTCAACCTCGTCCCTTCAAACGCAGTAACAGGAGTCCACCCCTCCTCCTCGTGCCCCACCCTCTCCTTCGCATCGAAACCCGTACCACGCTTCACATCGTCCCCATGACCCTCCTCCTCGTCCACATCCTCCACATCCACCCTCTCTCTCCTCGGTCGAATCGGCCCCAGAAGCACCGTATCCCGCCTATCCGTATCCACCTCCATATCCACCGTCACAGTCACCGCCGGCGGCCTCCTCGACCCCCACTCATCCCCTCCGCCCGCTCTCCCTCCCCAATTCAGACGCGTACCCCCAATAGTCTCTATGCTCCCGTTCTGACTCCTATCTCCCTTCCAGAACTGGAGCCCCGATCCGAGCCCGAGTCTGAGTCGATGGGCGTTGTCGCCGTTGCTATTGGTGCTGTACCATCGGCCGCGGGGGTTGCGGCGCGAGCTGGCGCCTCCTTCGTCGGAGCTGGTGCGCGGGTGGTATTGGCCCGTGAGGAAGAGCTCGTCGTCTGCTTTGTTCAAGCCGAAGAGCCGGTAGATTGCGGTGACAAGCAATGCGAGGTTGCTCACGATGACGGAGACTGCGGCCTGGATGAGGATTAATAAGGAAACGAGCAGGTGAGTATAATATGGCGATATTCACCTCAACGTTGGCTGTGATGGCCTCCAGTAATCCGCTCGGACCCAGCACGAACACGCTGCAATATCCGGAGGTTTGATGAGTAAAGAGTGTATATATTGTCGAATATCTAGATAAATTTGATACGCACCCGTGAATGACGCTTACAATCGTCGTGAACACGCTAGCGCAGAAAATGGCCATGAGCAGCCGATATCTCGTGCGCGAGACCGAGAGACCCCAAAGCAGACGCAGTGGAATAATGATGAGGATAATGTCCCCGACGATGTCCGCTGTACACCCATGAAGAGCTGTCAGCAACAAACTGAAAGGGAACATACAATGGGGAAGAACTGACTGCAAAGCTCAAGGATACCCACGTCTATCCCCAAGTGGCATTGCGGTTTTGCCAAAACCGTCCATTGCGGAGCGGTACGTATGCATCTCGGTATTTTTTGCGCCAATAATGCGATCACGAAGGCGACGAAGAGCCCGGCGGACCATTTCGCAAGCTGGTGCAGTCTGAATTGGACTGGAATGATCCGTATGAGAGCCGTGAGCATGCTCAACCGGGCGGCCCTATTTGTGGCAATCCACAACGACAGGTCCGTATGCATCGTGTTAGCAAGGGGCTATTGACAACGAATCGAAGGACGTCCGTGCGTCTCAGGAGATCCGTAAACACGGACGTGCCGGGCGTTTCGGGTTCGCGCTGAGAAAAGGCCAGTCGTGAAATGGCTGGGCTCACCAGAGTGTCAGTGTGAAGCTGATGTTGGCTAGCCAGTAGGCAATTATGCGAGTGTGGGCTGGCTGGTGGAGAGGTCCGACATCGGGGGTGTCTGTTCGGATCCAGACGGCGACGATGAGTACTATGGTCAGGACGAGAGAAATGGCGGCAAAGGCGTCATCCCATCCTAAACGGTGGCGTTTAGTACGGTGATACAGTCGCCATGATGTAGTAAGGACTGCGAGGGCATGAAAGATCGTTATCACCGCTGCGCGATAGAAAAAGGATCAAGAAGTTCGGAAGTTCAACGTTCAGGTCAGCAAGGATATACAAAAATCAGACTAGGCCAACTCACTGCGAACGGCTGTTACAGAGGGCTCTGAAATCATAGGAGAAACATTAGTAGGGAGAAGGCCGGGGTGCTCGATGCGATGGTTGCTTTATATTTGCTCAGCTCGGCAGGATGAGCAAGGTACCGCGTCGTAGGAAGGGGCCCAAAGATCGCCGGATGTATAGACAAGTTAGCTTCTTTTCCCAAGACGATGTCAGGCGTACAGCATCTGTCGAGAGGCTCCTGAGCCGGGTGCCTTCAACGCTTTGAGTTGCATTAGATGAGATCTCTGGATCTCCTACTAACCGTACGCGTGTTCGTCGAGGAAGCTTATGGTCGACAGCGGCAAATCATGGATTGGTGGAAGGAGTCGATAATACAAATTACATGGCACTCCGCATCCGGTCGTGTCCAGTGGCTGGTCGACCGTCGGACGATATTGAAGGCGACGTTACAACGGGCACGTAAACAAGGAGTTGTTTCAACATTTACAGAGAAAAAAACGCCGACGGTGGATCAAGAGACTGAATTGCAAGAAAGAGAGCGATGACCGCCTGCACGTGTTCGGATGGGTAGGCATCAATCAGAGCCGCGGTGATGTTTCCGGACGGAACGCGACCGTCCGAAATCCGAAGGTGAAATCGCGCCTACTTGATAGCTCGAATGGAAGCTACGAGAAATCAGCTATAGATGTAATACAACTTCGATGGGCTCTGGCGGCGAAGAATTTCGGAGGACTTTGAAAAAAAAATAAGACCAATCTGTCTAGTCGGAGAGTTTGGTTCCACTCAACAGCACTCTGAGTCAACTTTGATTGATGCCAAGTGACGGGTGAGCCGAGCTATCGGTATCAGATTGCCTTTTACACATATGCGGTTAGCGAACAGATGCGGCCGGCCGTGCCACATCTCGCTGTGGCGAGTAACGTAGTACGGAGACAAGGAGCCGCACAGTGAGCTCGCATGGGGAAAAGTCGCTACGAACGTTACCTATGGGGAAGATCTAGGAGGACATATGTCTCCTTTCGTGGGGATAGTAGCTATGGACGTAACCTCGAACCCGGCAATCCATACCAAACGAGCCGCCAGCATACAAAACCTGACAGCACCATGCAAGACAAGACGCAACTGCATCTCCTCCTTCTCACTATACTGTGCCGTGCCGCCTTGCGTCCTCGCTCGATAGGTTAGAACAGACCCGGTGCTCTGAATATGGCCATAGGCGGCCGCACCTACAGACAGGCAGTATATCACGAAGACACGTAGAAGTCATTAGTATGAACCGAAGCAAGAGCAAGAATCTTGGTGATTATTTGACTCGGACGACGACGATGGCTATGTATTGGAGAGAACGTTGTAAAGAGGGCAGCTCGGGGGTGGAGTGGAGAGGAAGAAGGGGGACATCGGCGAGGGCCGAGTACGTTTAGTTCGGGGTTGCCCGCGTGGCCGCCGGATTTCCCAGCTGTGCTTGCTCTCATCGTCTCCGACGTCCTTCTCGGCCCCTTCGCCGTCGTTGTCTTTCGTGAGCAAGTTACATATAATCTCTGAGCTAGGCGCTGACACGATAATCTGCAGGCTGCCCGGGGTGCTGAGGCATGTTCTATTGACCACGGTGGTCATCCCGTTGAAGTGCAAACCTCTAATAGTCTGGCTGAACGCGCCTACGCTACGCTCAATCGTAATACCTCTCTTTTCTTGTCGCTCTTTCGACGGATAGTATGTCTGAAGCAGAGGCCACCCTTTCGCCGTCGTGGCCCCCGCCGCGCTCCCCCCTTCCCCCTCACCGTCTCGCCATGCTCGCCAATGCACTCGGCATATCGACCCCCGTCCCCGGCTATTCTCTCACCGACTTTCCTTCTCCAGAACCACGGCGCTCTCCAACTCCATCATCCAATGCATCCACCAGCCATTTACGCCCTCATTCCCCCATGCCACCCTCCTCATCCAAATTTCTCCTCCATGTCATCCCTCCTACGCATCTTCCCCACGACTCCGACGCCTCAGACTCTTCTTCCATGACCCCTCCACCATCGAACGCCTCAGGTTACCACACTCAATTTAGACGTGGAACCCTTGTTCCCCTCTTTCCCAGCCTACAATCTCAACTATTCGCCATTGCTAAGGAATATGCTCTCCCAAGTACCGCCGGTATGATCCTCTACCTCGTCTCCTCAGCTCCCAGTCGGGCAACCTCTCCTAGTCTTGTCGGCTCTCCTGTCGACCCAAACGAGGAGCCAGGTCCCAGGCTTTCCGAAGAGATATGGAAGCACCTCTGGGCACGGGTCGCCAAGTCCGAGCAGGATTCCTTCTCCAGAACTCCGTCTCCAAATCCCATCGGCCTTGGATTTTCCAATGGTTCCCGTTTCTCTCCAGTGGCCAACTCCGATCTAACTCCACAGTCGGACTCCACTCAACTTGCCCTACGACCGCTGGTCTCTCCTGGACGTGTCACTCCTCAGCCTTTTACAACCCCAATGACACCAAACCCGTCTACACCCTCTTCGTCCTCTGATCGTCACAACCCTTCTTCGTCGAACTCTCAATCTGACTGCGATACTCCCGATTCATCTTTCCCGCCCGGATCCCAGGCAGACTCTCTCGAACTTCCAGGCTTACTTTCGTCTTCAATCATACCTATCCTTGCGAAGGTCGAATTCGATATCGACAAACGGAAGGCGACATGGTACGAACCCTGGCTCCGGAGTCGAAAGGCCAATCATAAGAAGCGGTCAGCAGGGAGGTCGAGAGATGATGCTTCCACAAGATCGAAGTCAGTAGACGGGAGTGAAGCCGGGAAGGAGTCCAAGGGTGCACCGCTCAACTTGAAACTTGTCGATCGACAGGCTATTCCTCGCTTTCTACTTTCGAATGAGAAAGAGGAAGAGTTGGACCCCGAGGACGAAAAGAAGCTTTCTGATTCACCTGTAGACACAGAGGATGGACTGAGTCCCGACCGACCGCGGCTTTCGGTCACGATCCCGACATCACCACCTCAGCGGAACGAGCGGCGGTCATCACCCACCACCGCTGGCACCATCAAACGCCCTGTGCCTCCACCACTCACCTTGGCTGCCTCGCAACCCAGCGACATCGTATTCTCGGAGCTGACACCCAGCCCGCTACAGACGGCTATGAGCACCGGAAGCACAAAGCTAGCTTACCTTCAGGATGGTGCACCGTCGAGCTCGGACGACGACCTTGGAGGCGAGAGACCCAAAGTATCTGTGGAGTTCATGGAGAACGGAGATTTGGATGACTCAGATCTTGTGGGTGGAAAGAGTCCATTGGATGAGAAGAGGGGCGGAGCATTCTTTGCGGAATTGGACTTGGGTTTGAACTTTGACGATAGCGGAGATGTACGTGACATGCTATCTCACTCTTACCCTTGTGAGGCTGACAGTCGGTCATCCTTGAACCTCTCATAGTTCGATGCAGACGATCCTCATGATCGTAGACGAAGTCAGTATGCCATGAAAGCTCAGTTGGACGAAATCGAGAAGGTCAGTAGAGGATTCCTTCCATTCCATGCCTTGCCTCCAGAAGTAACCCATTCCACGATGCAATATAGGCCTTGGCCCAGTTCTCACCTCGCAAACTGAAGCACGAGCTCGAAGAGGATCCTGCTGATGGTTCGCCCGCTCGTCCGGGTTCCCTGGCGGCTGCGTCCATCACTTTGACGCCCTCTTCCGGGCATTCACATTTCCTGAATGCATCGTCCAGCGGGAGCAACGGGGGCTCTGTACGGCCAGATCCTAGTGCACCGAAGGACGAGTGAGTTCGTTATAAGTGCTGTTCTTAGTCATGTAATATTTGTCTTACGCTTGCCTGCGTGAACAGTCAACCTCCTGTGTGGCCTGCTGTCCCTTTCTCGATGCTCAAGAACGATAGCACGCCACCGTCACCAGAACTTGAGGACTTTCCTGCGCCACCTCAATTAGCTCTAAACGGCGTCTCACATGCCCTTCCAGTATCTCCTTACGCGAAAGTCAACAGGTCGTCCGCCGTGTCAACTGCTTCGGACGAGTCGTTGGCTCGCAAACGAGAATTCCAGGGAGAGGACGCGGATTATCCCGCTATCATTCCGCTCCCCCCGTCTCTTCGCCACCAAGAAAGCAGTAATTCGCCAATCATCCCCCTATCCGCAGATCCCTTTGGAAGATTCCCTTCGGAAGGCGAAACCGACTTCCGTACGTCAGATGAGCGCAAATCGGGCTCGCATATACATTACTCAACCTTTGAGATTCCTCCGGAGCGGAACGCCTCGTTGAATCGCAATGGTAGCAAGGGCGGCGAGAGCCAAAGCACGCCTCGCAAGCCTCCTTCCAGTCGATTCTCGATGGATTCCGAAGACAATCACGGGAAACCCGCTTCTCCATCCCAATCCCAGCTACGACCGCCGACGACCGCACCGTCGTCGTCCTTGAATCCCGTCAAAAGTATCAGGAAGCTCTGGCGCAAGAGTAACAAGTCATCTGTCTCCTCAGGTCCTTCGTCCACGGCGCCGCCGCCGCCGGTTCCTGGTACACCCGCAACGCCACTCGCTAACGGTCGTTCATCACCCAGCGTCGCACAATCACCTCCAGGACAGGAAGTCGTGACCAATGCGATGATACCCCCTCGTCGGTCTTTGGCCCCATACCCCGAGCAAACTTACATGACTACCGCACAAGCTATCCAGAAAGCTAGGGCGGAGGCTTCTATCAACACCATCGCCTTTGATCAGGAGTCTCCTTATCCCGTTCGCCGTTCACCGGCACCTTCCTTCCAGTCAGCGAATGCCGAGGGAGCACAGGCAACGAGGCCGGCGCATCAATCGCACGTCTCGACTTCGTCATTTGCATCCATGTCACCCCCTTCTTCAGGTGGTCCGCTAGACGGGAGCGTTCGAAAATCGATATTGAAGTCATGGAAGAAATCGCCTCCGAACAGTATATCGAAGGCGACCGGCGCTGTGCTCGCCAATGGCTCTTCGTCAGATGGTCGTTCGAGTACGGAGCCCATGGTTCCGGCACGCAAGCGTCGACCGAGTGTCATTGAGTTCATGTCGGGCAGCAGGAGTTCCATCGGCGCCAGCTCCGTTCTTTCTGAAATTCCTCCCAGTCCCGTTTTACCAGAACAGTACATGTCCTCCAATGCTGCTGCCAACCGCCTTTCGAAACATGCGCACTCACGGGTCCAATCCGTCGTTGATGCTCATGGCCGGAGGATGACTCCTGCATCGTCGCTCGAATCCTCGGCATCGTCGTCGTTACTCGCATCGCCGCCACCAAGGAACCAGCGGGGCCCTGGGCCAGGAATCTCGAGGGCGTCGCAGGAGGATGAGCCGTTTGAGATGATTGATACGGAGAAGACGGCCCATGGCAAAACACCGTCCTTGTCGTACCCATACCATGAATTGGATCACCAGGCGTGATCTGTCTTTCTTTCTTTCCTGTAACTTGATTACTTGTTTATACCTTTTAAGTTCTTTCGTCTCTCGCTATCCTCGCACTTTCGTTAGTCGCGTCCGTACCCGGATGGAACTATTTGTTCTTGTTCTACCTTGATTCCCTTTTCGCTTTTATTCTTTCTGCTTATATACCTTGTTCTCCTCGCTGCCTCGAAGCTCTTCGAGGACATCTTCACACTCATCACCTACTTTTACACAGCAGTATTTGCATTTTTTATCGGTCACACACTCACACTCACTCTCACACACACACCATCAGATTTCGTACTCGCAGATTCGGTGTCGCTATCCATCCATCTGAGAAATGTAATTTAATCAGTATAATTTGCTCACGCTCTCTCTCTCTCTCCAACAGCCCGTACGAGCGATGTACGTCGTTCGTGTATGGAGAAGTTGTGGGGCTACGCCGTTTACTTACTAAAGCACGGCGGTGATGGTGTTTTCGCCGCATGTAACGCGACCCGCGGGATCGAGAAGCCTCTACAATTCCATTGACTATGGGACAGACTAGTGACCATCTAACGGACTACTACAATTGGAAGCGACTAAGGCTACAATACAACAACACGTATTACTTCTGACCAATGTCTAACCTTCACTTAGGACGGTGCCACACAATTCAGCAC
Source organism: Stereum hirsutum FP-91666 SS1 (assembly GCF_000264905.1). Taxonomy (NCBI): domain Eukaryota; kingdom Fungi; phylum Basidiomycota; class Agaricomycetes; order Russulales; family Stereaceae; genus Stereum; species Stereum hirsutum. The sequence continues at coordinate 3,028,721 of NW_006763131.1, forward strand.
TCAGTACCGGTCTTGATACTCAGGCCTGTACGACTCCTCCCCATATCCCCCTCGGCGGCCACCTCCACCTCCATAACCTTCTTCGGGCTCCCTCTCCCCTCCCAAATTCAGGCGTTCGGCTCCAAACGTTTCGTCATTCCCCTGGCCGAACCCACCTTCACCGCGATAACCTCCTTGCTCACCTCCGAAGCCTTCCTCTTGACGACCATATCCTCCTCCACCCCCACCTCTATAACCACCACGCTCACCGCCACCAAAGCCTGCATCCTGACGCCCGAATCCTCCGCCCCTGTCTTCAGGTTCACCACCGCCAAATCCTCCTCTACCTCCGAAATCTTCCTCCTGACGGCCGAAATTACCCCCACCACCACCAAAGCTCTCTTCAGGAGCCCTCCCATATCCACCCTCGTTACGCCCTCCGCCATAGGAATCCTCACCGAACCTTTCTTCCCTCCCTCCGCGCCCAGCTGGCCTCTCCTGGTATCCACCACGTTCTTCACCAAACCCTTCGGGCCCACCACCGCTGAACGGTTCTTCTCTGCCTCCTCCATAACCTCCTCGGCCACCATCGTAACCACCCTCGTCCTCGTCGTGATGTTTCTTGTGATGCTTCTGGCGGTGATGTCCTTCCTCTTGCTCACGGCCGTCCCCTCCCCCATAGCCACTACGAGGTTCTTCTCCGCCGTACTCTTGCCTCGGCTCGGGCTGCGAATACGATGGCTCGTAGCCACCGCCACCGCCATAAGAGGGACGCTCTGGCTCTGTCCTCTGGTAGCGTGACGGCTCCTCCTGCCTCCCGTACCCGCGCTGCTCCTCGCCATAGGTAGACGATTGATACTCATTTCTACCTCCGTGGCTCTGCCTCGGGGGCTCGGACTCGTAGTCGTTGCGACGTTCGTAATCACCAGTAGCAGCAGTTGCCGCGCCGCCATACCGTTCGGATTCTGATCACATAGTTAGTGTGAAGCAGGTGAGATTAGTGAGATACATCGAGAATCCAATGAGCTTTAGGACCGACCTTCGCCATAGCGCCTTTGTTGCGCAGAATCGTTGTTACGTCCAGATTGCTGCGAAGAGCCACCACGTCCACTGTAGCCGCCAGCGGCATTGCCTTGGGACATGTAATCCTCGCTGGCAGTGTACTGTCCCTGGGCAGGGAAAGTACCCCCGCTGGAAGCATGCTGGCCTCCAGGAGTAGCGGCCGTCTCGTCGTCCGAGCCTTCACGCTTATTCTTTCCGGCACGAACACTCTCCTGCAGAATACGGATCAGTGACAACTTGCGAGAAGAATGAAACTAGAGTATGCCGTACCTTAGTAAGACTTTCCAAGATTTGATCCTTGTCGTCCAGCTTGCTCTCAAGCCACTCCTGCATGCCCGCATACATGGCGCTCTGGATTTGTGAGCGCCCGGTGTTGAAGTACGGGTGATGGAAGGCCTCCAAAATCTAAGACATCCGGTCTTAGGACCGAGAACAGTTATAAGGCAGGCAATCGAGCACATACGGTGTTGATAACTTGATCTGCGTCTTCGCCGTCGTCAGCCCACGCCTTGACAATATGCCCAACGGAGTATTGGACGACAGTCTGGGCGATCTTTCCAGCGGGCTCATTGAGAATGAGTTGGAAGTGATCCTGGAGGTCAAATTGTTGAGTAGACGATAATAAACAATGTAGATGATATCGTACTTTGGAGAGCAGACTGTGCGATGGGTCAGAGGCTTCGGGGTCGTCGAAGACTGTGTACTGGTCCTCTGAGTCTATGACGGCCTTTGAACCCACTGAGAGGACGTCGGTGACTTGTGATAAGATAGGCTAGGAGTCGATGCGGACAGTGAGCACAGGATGAAAGAGGCGCCAGTTCTAAAGATCGACGTACCGCCACCCAGGGAGCCAAGATGGTGTATACATCTTGTAGTAACCATACATATCAGCATACTGACAGGACTTCCGAGAGTTGCAGATTAACTCACAAGCGTTCAAAGCGTCCGTGAGCGTGTCGATCAAGTCCTCCAATCCGGGAATCATCTCGATCTTGGACAAGATGTCACGGTAAACACCGTCGCGCCACTTGAGCAATTCAAGGAGTTGTTGTTGAACCTCTGGAGGTGCGACATCGTCTGGGTTGAATTCGTAGGCTTTACTCTTCTCGCTCAGGTCTTCAGCCTCGCTTGTGTCGGTTGCTTTTCCACCTATGGGAAGTTTGGAAAGGAGGTTCTTGAGATTTTCGATGTTGCTGTTTCCGTCAGAGTTTTGGGCCTAGGACGACGTACAAAGACGGTCAGAACAATAATATAGGACAAGGAAACGGTAATGGGTCTTACATTGCTCATCTTCTGGGATAGGTCTGTTACCGAAGACTGGCTGATGTGATCGGTGGCCTCGCCTAAGTGCAAAGAGTAAGTTTGGGTGACATGGTTCGCCACGACGGGTGGGGAAATCTTACCCAACATTGAATGCATGAAATCAGCGCTTCCGAAAGTACCAGTAATGAGAGGGGGTGCCTCTCCATTGGGAGTCTGGATTCTGACTACCATGCCCAAGCATCAGTCCAGAAGAAAAAGTGCTATTGGAATTCTGCACGTACCAGAATCACCGACATGACAGAAGACGTCTTCATAGCCCATCTTGCGCAAAGCAAGCTCACACCAGTTGCTATGTGCCAGCAAATCCTCCATAGTATGCAAACCGGTGCCCAGCAGACGATAGGCCTCCCACAAGTCAGCACCTTCTCGACCGCCGGCGCGACGTCCATGTTCGATGCAAGCCCTGAAGGTGCGTCGGATATGCGCAGTGGACGTATCCCATCCCCTGTTCTCTGCAGCCATGTAGTTCTAGCCAAAGTTGTTTGTCAATGACATCTTGACGAGCGGGTGGCAAAGATCCTCACCTTCATGCCTGTCTCTGGATCTATCTCAAGTTCTTCTGGGTTCACAGGTGGGCGCAGCTTGGGGTGGAATTGGCGAGCGTCCCCTTCTGCCTCCCCGTAACCTCTGAAAGACGATCAGTGATCTTGAAAAGACCGCACAAGACAAGCCGACTTACTTGGGGTTGTCGATATGTTCCTGGAAGACGTTTAGCACGAGTGATACTTATGATCTAGCAGTCTAGATACTTACCACAGGTAGATACACGCCAAGTCTATCTGCCGTGACCTCGAACTCTTCTGTGGCAAACCCGAATGTCTGATCAGGCAAGGGCAGAAATGCCCGTTAGTTTAGTATATTTCGGTAAGTCTCCAACCGAACTCACCATGAAGCCCAAGATGGATACAATCAAAACCAAGGTCTCCGCCGTGAGTTTTTGCAGTCCCGCAATATCCATTGCCTAAAAGACTGTAGTGTCAATCGATGATGATTTCGTCTCGAGCAGATCAGATCGTATACCTGAGAATAGTCCCTCAACCAGTTTCCCTGACACATGATGCCATTAGGATCAGTCAGAGCACACCAGATCCAAGACAGCTACACTCACGAAGTAAACCTTCTTCACATCGCTCTTTGAGAATTTTGCGCCACCGCTACCCCCTTGACCAGAAAGTACATTCTTTGCGAAGCCAAGTAGTCCACCTGCCATCGCCGCTGATCCACCAGCAGCGGCAGCGCTCTTCGCGACTTCGGTGAGGATATTCTCAATGTCGCCATGTCGGAATGCCTTCTCTGTTGCCGGTGAGATTCAAGGTAGTGTCGAAAGCGGTAAGCACCGCAAAATTCAATGCGTCAGTGGCGTAAGATGCGTACCGTTCAGGTAAGAGAAATCGGGAATGTCACCCGCGCCGAATGCCCAGGCACTGTCGGGTAGTAATACAACAATAACGGTCAAAAGCAGCAGCGTTGAGCCGAGCGAGGACATGATGGATGGGTACAGGGTGCAAGTCGTTCAGTGGCGACCCGCAGCTTTCAGGTGCAAGGGTATATAAACCACCATGACCCTCCAAGACCTTGCCAAGAAAGTACGATGATGTCAGCCTGGGCCATCGGCACAATCTGAGAAGATCAATGATAGGTTCCAATTATCCGTGGAAATAACATACACGGTACAGCCAGTTGACGAGAGTACCGACGGCATACTAGGTAAGTATTTCAAGTGCCAGTGAATAACTGCATGAGATGTTATTTGAAGCAGTCGTCAACAACTCTGAGGACAGCTGCAACCTTGTTCCCATCAGTGCATCCCGAAGTGGAATCTATTCGACTCCGATGCGGAGCTCAAATTGCCCAGCCAACGTCATGGATCCAAGCACGGAGATCTCTGCGCATGCGACTCGACGTTCTCAAAAATTCCACTCTTCATGTCTTCCTTGCTGACCCTAGAATAGTTTTATCGTCGGGCTTGGGGTAATGACTGGCCTCACCACAAAGGTAGGATCTCTAAGTTCGACGTCGGGCTCCCCATCGACGATCCCGACGACTTCAACTTCGCCGTTGACGATCATTTCGACTACATTTGCTACGACGATGTGGACACCCTTTATCGTATCCTCAACTTGAAGAAGCCGATCGTGAATGCTCTCATTGTTCGTCCCGAGTATGACTTACTTCGGACGATGAGCGATAGTCAGTTCCAAGCCGCGTTCGTCGTGACGGGTCATTCAGGGACTGGTTCGTCAAGATTATCATCTTCAACACAATCAACGCTCATGTCTGCTTCTGCCTCGGGTAGGAAAAACCATGTTCCTCCTGTATCTTCTTATTTATCGCCTTGAACACAAGTATCCGACGGCGGTCCAATTCGACATAGATTGCTACTTCATCTTCGACGAACATGGTGCTTTGGAACGTCCTACCACTGATCACGCCAACCCACGCCTTGACCAGTGTTGGGCACTAGCTAATAGCAACTCCGACGTTACCCAGCCATGTTCAATCTTTCGAAGTGGGGCCAAGCTTGTCATCCAGGCTTCGTCACCAAAACCCTCGAGATGGAAGGATTGTACGAAGGAGGCCCCGGGCGAGCGGATCTACTCGGAGCTGCCCTCGGTGCTCGAGATCGGAGCGATCTTGTAAGCGGACTCGGTGCTTGACCCTGCGATGTCCCTGCTCAAAATATCTCTCCACAGAAAGGAGTCCCACTTTGACCCATCCTCTACTTTCACCCTCGTGTCTAAGTGGGGGCCATCAGTTCGGACGATCATCGGCATCGTGAATGCCGCCGTCTTTGGACGCTCTCAGAAAATCGAAAAGATGTTGGAAGCCGACGCCCGTGGGGCAGCACTCCAGATATGCTCTGCTCCGTCGCTCGTTAACCTCTTCTCATACAACGAAAGTCCCAGTATTAGGTTCGTTCGCCCTTGCCGCGAAAAATTCGTGGATAACGGCAACACTGCCATTGTCTCGTCCTCGGAAGCTATCTCCTTCATCCCGACCAAGTTCCTCGACAATCTCTTCACAACATATTGCACCAAATTCTCCACCGATAGATCCCTCGACCTCTTCGAAGCGTTCAGTTCACACTCCCTGACACGGACCACCGCCACCTGGGTGTTCGAAAAACGCGTGCATAATCTCTTGTGCAGGAGTGGCGCGGATATGGCCATCTTTTCAGCCGATAGACAGCAGATGAAGATGCGGCCATCGACCAATCTCATTCCTGGCACAGCGACCGGGCTCAAGGGCATGGATGTCTCCGACTCCTTCTACTGGATCCCGTCCGTGATGGATTTTCCGGGTATCGACGGTGTCCTCGGCAATACTGAGAGGAACATCTTCGCCGTGCAAACGACTATCGCAGACGGCCACCGTAGATCCGAGGGTGGCCTTCGACGGATTTGGCAAAACCTCGAAGTCAACGTTCGACATGGTCGTACTTGGCACTTGGTTGTCGTTGGAGACAACGATAAAGCGGTTGGTGGGCTGGTGGAGCAGTTTGCGACGGAGTTGAAGAACTTCACCCTCGGCCAATCTCTGATACACGTGCAGGTGTGGGGTTATGTTCTTCATTCTCGCCGTTTGATGTAATTGTTTCACTCGGACTGTTATCTTGCGTGACAGTCTACAGATATCATTATTATCTATGTCGACTTTCTTTGCTGTTTTCGTCCGTATATATAGGGCTGACCATGGTCTGCGTGTTTTACCACTGTGACAAGTTGTGTTAAACGAAAGACAACCAGCAACAAACTCGAATTATCCGTACAAATAAAAAACTATGGTACATCCAATTGACGACAACAACGGCGACATAGGTTAGTTACAGGTAGTACAAGCCTTGTATCCATGACCGAAAGCAACGACAGCGAAAATTTCGAGAAAATCAATGGGCTTCAACCCACCCTGGCCTTCTTCGCCGCACTCGGCTGAGACCCATTTGGCTTGTCCGACTCTTTCCTCTTCTTGGACTTCAGTGGAGCCATCCTGTCCTTAACCCAGTTCCGCACAGTGATTGCCATCATTCCGACCTCGGAGTCTTCGCCGTTGAACCGAATGGCGTTTTGGATCATAAGATCCACATCCTCCTCCCAGGCTTGTATGGACTCATACTTGTCCGCTTCGAGCTTCTGTCGAATCGTTCTGAGATCCCGGGCGGTGTGCTTGGGTATGACATCGTAGTACTGCGGGACGCCAAGTGCGATTGGATCCACTGGTTCTCGGAAGACCCAGGATCTGGTAGAGATGAGAGAATGAGCAACAAAGCTGACGGCAAGCAAAGAAAATGGCGCACATGGGATCCTTGACCAGGTTGTTGACCAACGATAGCAACGCTCGCTTGTCTGAAGGAGCAAGCTTCTTCTCCATAGCCTTCGCCCATTCCCTCCGATACACTTTCTCCACTACTTCGGCCCAAGAATGCGGGGCGGTGGTAGGCGGATTGAATGTCTTGCAATTGCCGAACACGAGCTTGGCATCCTTGTCGAACTCCTCCATCGTGGTATATCTGCCTTCCTTAACCTTCGTACCCATGGTTCCGAAGTCCATCGGGTTCTTGATTTCGTCAAAGTATCTAGAGAGAAACGCTATTGAGGCAAAGAAAGAATAGTGAGGGCAAAATCACGCACGTAGGACAACCGTCGAGCTCAGGATCCACAGGCCGTGAGAATATTCCGTATTCCGGCATTTGTGCCAGTGCTTTCAACACGATCTGGCACTTCTTCTTGTCGAAGGGAGTCACAGTCACAACCGGCGTCGATGTCTTCTTCGGTGCCTTGACCGCAGGCGGTGCTGGTGGAGGGGTGGCGGACGCTGTCGGTTTACTTGGTGCTCTCGAAGGCGACATGGCAGGAACTGGTGAGGCATGAGCACTAGTAGGAGGTTCGAAGGGTTTCCTGGGCTTGATCGGAGGAGCAGGCTTTTCAAGAACAGGAGCCTCTTTCTTCTCATCGGGTGACCGAGGTCGTTTGTGAGGAGAAGCAAGCGCCAAGATCTCATCTTCCTCGACGAGATCGGCGGAAGCGCTAACCTTTTTCCTCTTTGCAGGAGGTGGCCCGGTGATGGACGGCTCAGGTCTCTCGATCGGCCCATACTGGTGTTTCTTCTTCTGGACATCTCGTTCAATCGCAATGACTTCCTCAAGTAGATCATCGGTCCCATCATCAACAGGAGACCCTGAGGTGGTTTCGGCCGCCTTCGATTTGCGAGGTTTGAGTTTCACTGGCTGCGAAGCTGTGGTGGGGATAGGATCCGGACGCAACGAAGATGAGGTTCCGATCTTGAGCTTGATAGATGGACGAGAGGTAGTCTCCGGTACTGTAGAGGTTGAAGATTGAGGGGTTACGGGAGTACGCTTGGGTTGAGACATGTGCGCCGTCGATGCCTTGTGCAAGGGCACCGGAGGGGGCTGCATGGGTCTGGGGGGTGGAGGGGGAGGTTCGTTCGGTTTCTTGCTCTCTATTGTGTGATTGATACGCGCCCACTCTAGATATCCAAAATGTATGAGGATGGCAGCATGCTAGGCAACTATAGATTACTCACGAGCATCGAAGAACTGCTCCAGCGCGACTCCCTCGTTGTAGACATAAGTTTCCGGTGAGTTGTACGTCTTTGCGTTTTGAATCATAAGCCGGAAGTCCGCCTCGAACGCAAAACGGTCTTTGTACATCCCCTGCGAGAGTTTGATGCCCATGGTGTCCAGATCGATGGGGTTCTTGATGATCTCGAAATAACTAATGCGAAGATTGTCAGTTCGTGGGGGCAGGAAAGATATATTGAAATCGTACTTGATAGCCTTGTCCCTGACAGGATCAACAGGATGGAGATAGAAGCGCGCATGCTTGTTGCCTTTCAGTTTCTTCAACGCCATCTCGCAAGCTTTCACATCCCTAATGTCCATCCCACCACTCTGTGCCTTTGGAACAGCCTTCCCATCCTTTGGTTTTGGCGGTCTGCCTTTCGGTCTGGGGGGCGCTACTGAAGGGCCACCATTGATATGTGGCGTCTGGATGGTAACGTTCTTCTTTGTGTTGATGGAAAGCGAAGTCTCTGCATGCGGAGTAGACGGGACTTTGTGGGAGCTGGCATCTGTACTGGCCGTCCCAGGGAGCAATCGGACTTTGGGAGGGTTGGTTGGCGGCACGAGCGGGCTCCTAACAGGTGTACCAGCAGATTTGAGAGGACGACCAGGCTTGAAAGCTGGGATCTTGACAGAGGACAAAGACGGTGGGGTCTCGGTGATGGGGGTCGAAGGGGGAACATGAATCGTAATCTTCGGTGGGACCTCCTCTGAACCCCTGACGAGAATGTCGAGGAGCTTGAGAATAGACCACCGAACTTCGTGATCTGCGTCCGGAGCTCTACGATTGCACGAAGTATTAGCCGAGTCAGAGGAGATACTATGGACACGTACAATATGATGGGGAGCAAGAACTCGCGCAACACTTCATTCTTCCCGACCTCCTTATCCTTCCGGAGGGCCTTCACAAGCTGGTCGACTTCGCTCCTCTTATTCTCCTTGACTTTCTCCTGAGTGGCGCCATCTTCTTCGATGAGCAAGGACTCGGACTCCTTCTTAGAGTCCTTCAGCTCGCCCATTGTGACCAACAAGGCCAGGGACTGGGAAGCATTCCGAGCGACGTGGCGTCGAATAATTCGGGAAGGATCGTTGGCGATGACCGCTAGGATGTACCGGACGATCTTGGGAGTGTACCACCTGGTGAGGAAGAGAGCATCGAAAGCGGCGATGCGGACTTGAACGTAGTTGCCCTCCCTGCGCAACAACTGTCAGCGTCTCATACCATAAAGTGAAAGCAAACGACGCACCGGGTTAGGGGGAAGAACACCCGAGGATCATTGGGAATGAGGTTCGCCACGCTAAGAATCAAGCGGAACTTGATCGCACGATAGTTAATATTCGACGTTCAGCTGCACTCCAGGTCAGGTGCAACCTACCTCGAGAGCAGCAATGGTCACTACGTTGTGTGGCGAAGCGATCAGCCTGTCCATATTCCGATAACGATCCGCCTCAGCCAAGGCGTCCTTCAGGATCATCGCGTCTTCCGAAGACTGTTCGTTCTTTGCCTCCATCGGAAATAGTTCTCCACGTTCCGGGGGAGAAGTAGAGACGCAAGCACAGGCGAGTGAGGAGATGAGGGTGCAAATGTAGAACGCATCGGTATACTGTTGTATTTTAAGCAATTTCCCCTTACGATTTAGTTCAGAAAGGCGAACTCACGGGGTTGGCAGTGTTGTCGTTATACTTCAGTTGATCGGTGAGGAATTTCCGTACGACAGAAGGGCATTTGCCGTTCTCGAAGCGAACTTGAGAAATCGCCTTGATCAAAGCCTGTGCAAATGAGGCATTCAACATGACATGCCCACGGGTAACGCTTAGTGTCGGTCATGATCCTTACCCTCCTGACAAAGTAATCCGCAAAGTCGGAGAAGTCGTTCGGCCGTGGTACATATGTATGGGTGAAGAGATCCTGTTGTGGATCCTCGGGATCGTAGCAGTACCGCAAGAACAACTTAAATAGGTGGAATAGGCCAAGGAAATCCAGGCGACGAATAGCACACTGAACAAGGTGTATGAAGCATATCAGTCATAGTAGGCGATTGAAAAAAGGGAAGGCTACCCACAGTGACCAATGCCAGAGCAGCTTCACACCGGACTCGAAAGAAGTAATTCGAAACGAGCACTGTCTTGGTGAGCTGACTAGAAACAATTGCCGAAGGCATCTTGGATAGAGCATTGACGGCCTGCACATGGTGAGTTCGTATGAAGTCAACCAATACACCTTGTAAAAAGTATGGACTCACCTCCAGCTGCGCCACCACATCCCTATCCCTCTGTAACTGCGATACCCACATATAATCCGGCTGGTCAAATGCAACCGCAGCGATCCATTCGAAATCCGCATCCATCCTGATCCATTCATACGTCGCACCACTCATAACCTGCTCGTCATCCTCCGACCAGTCCGCTACCTTCCAATTTTCTCTTTCCCTCTCATTCTCCCAAATATCGAGTCCGAAGCCCATGTCAACCATTCCCATAGCCTCCGCCGCTTCGGCGTCACCTTCGGCTGCGGCCTGAGCTGCAGCCTGACGGGCAAGGTAACGCTTTGTATTGCGCCGAACACGTTTGTACTTCGTGTTAAACGGAACTTCGTAGCGCTTGAACGGGGCTCGAATATCGAGGACGTGTTCGTAGGGAGTGCCATCGGCTTCGTGAATACGAATTGTCATCTGGCCCTGCGATGAAATGTCAGAGGTCGCTCAAATGATAAGGAAAGAGAACTGTAGTACCTCGAAAAACGGAACAGGTTTCAACAACGCCTTCACAACCGGATTGTTCTCAAGCTCCTTGTACGCCGGAGCATCCTGCCTCATCGTGATCTCTACGGCCATCTTCTTCCTGTTGAACGACGCGGAAAATCCGAACGAGGGGCACCCACTGCCATAGATCCACTGCTCCGCGAACGACCTGAGGTCCACTCCACTGACTTTCCTACATGTCCTAAGGAAAGTGTGCGTCGAGAGCGCGTTGTTTTGCATCTCCCCAGAAATTGCGGAAAGAAAGAGTTTGGGAAGGACACGGGAGAGGCCGAGCGAGGTTCCGGATTTCCCCAATCGACGGTCGAGGATATGCAAAACGAGAGGCGATTTGAGGTTGAGGAAAGGTAGAGTTGCAGCTTCGGGAGGATCGAGATGCTGAGGCTGACAGATAGGTGGCATGCCTCCGTTGTCGAGTTCGGTTACCCGAGACATGTCCTTCTTCATGCGGAATCTGTACTCGTTGGTCCCGAACAGCTTGCGAAGGAATAAACCGCTGATATAAAGCCCTAAACCGTTCGTCAACCACAGGTCGGCCCATGCCTTGGGTTGGATATTGATCCCTATCCATTGATAAGCGAGGGAGTGGGTGAGGGTTTGCCGCGTCTCGTAAACCTGGTCGATGGCATCGTCACCATGTAACAGATCGGCACTGGCGATGGAAAGCGTGGATGTGTCGAACTTGACGCGAGGCATCTCGTCGACGAAGACAAGCTTGTATGAGCCAAAAGGATACGATCCAAACTCACTGGCGAAGAAAGTCATGGCCTGGCGGAGGAAGGGGACAGAATTCGAGAGTTGTGTTTCGTGCCCTGGTAGACAGAAGGCATGCATTTGCGGCTGAGAAGACCCCGCTGGTTCGTCACCGGTGGTGTGTTCTGTGGGAATAGGGAGAACATGAAGAGGGCCTGCAACGAAGCCGATATGCTGAGCCGAAGTTTGTATCCCCTGGGAGAAGATGAAGATGGCTTTGTTCGAGTTGAACGGGTGCGTCACCTTGGTCGAAGCATCAATAATCAACGATGCCGATTTGAACGCATTAGACGCACCTGTTCTACAAACTCTCCACTACAAACCACCACTGTGGGATGTTCGTTCTTTGGTTCGTCTTCCTCGCCACTGGCTTCTGGATCTCCATTATGGTCCTCCAAGTAGCGTGGAACGACAAACTCAAGATCCCAGGTACACTTCTCCCAGATATTATCGATGCAGGGGACCCAACATCTCGCTGCGTCGGGTGTAGATGGAGTCGTATATACATGTGGTACGCGCTGGACAAACAGTTAAATTCCATGTAAACGCCACACGTGACAATGTATGAACTCACGTAGGGATAAGTATCAGTCGGCAGAACAAACTGCAGTCCATCGACAGGATCGCGAATACTGTACTCGATATTGATGGTTATTGGAGAAAATTCCGCTGCGACGGAAGATTGTGGCCCTGAGAAACCTGGCGTTTGAGGCTCAGGGGTCGAAGCTGGAAGGAACGGATACACACCGATATTGACATGCGGATTCAAGTCTGACTAAGGAAGCCAACGCACCTTCGTTGGCAAAAAATGACCCATTTCCACCTCCAGACGACTTCACGGAGACGTCCTTCGGAATGGCTATGGAGAGTTCACCCTCATCGTCTTCTGCAAGTGCCGAGTAGAGTTTTCGCTTCAGTTCTGGATGTGTGTGCACGTCTTGGGGGCTGGAGATATTCAGGTTGGCGAGAGCATCGTATTGGATGAAGTCGGCGCGGTGGGAAGCAACAGTCACGTTGTGGATCGCTGCGGTCAAAAGGGAGCGTCAAGTCAGTCAGGACGCGCCCAAGGCGTTTTAACGCGACATAAAGAACAGTACGTACCACATTGTCGCGAGTGAAGATTGATCGTCCTCAAGTCCTTGCTATTTGGAACTATGATGATCTCCGTGTAACCCTGAGAGGTCGCGGGATAAGAGAGAAGACAACCAGGAGCTCTAGATGAAATACATACCCAAAGCTTGCCCGAGAAGTCAATTTCGAGCACGACTTTTTGGTGACTAGTAGATACGGTGAATGTTATCAGTTGAAGGAATCGTGCATAGAGGAGGATGGACGTATATAGTGAATCCACGACGGAGGTGCTCCCGCTGCATGGTTAACAGACAGTGCCCAGATGAACAGCTATAACAATAAGTTCAAGCTGACTCAGTACAGAAAGCAAATATCGGTGGCTGTCGAGAGGAAAACAGAGTGAATGGTGTAGAGTGGGTAGAAGGTTGGAAGGCAAGTCGACTCGGAGGTGACGCCACGCCGTGATCAACAAGCGTGCGAAAATAATCCCTTTCTGGACTCACTCAGCGCTGCCAATTTGATTTTGATTTTCAATCTTTCTCCCTCTCCGCCAGTCCACTCGAAATGGCACCCAAATCCAAGTCCATCTTCAGGCAGCCCGGCGCACAACACTTCCAGCTCGTACATCGATCACAGCGTGACCCTCTCATTCATGACCCGGAGGCTAGCCAACATGTTCTCAAAGCCTTCGTCCGAGAGAACGATAAAAAGGTGCCCATCTCCCCTACTTTCAACGGCGAATGTAACTAATTGGGTCGCAGGGGAAGTCAAGAGCAGACCTCGAAAAACTCATCTCCCCCACAGATTTAGCACACGATGCTGAACGCCCCAACATCGGCGAGGCATCTCTATACGGTGTCTACTTCGACGATACAGAGTACGACTACATGCAGCATCTTCGCCCCGTCGGTGTTCAGGAAGATGGTGTCGACTCCGTCCTTGTTGAAGCCCCCGCACAATCAAAATCTAAAAGTAAAGGCAAACAACGAGATGACGCTCCTATAACCCTCCGAGACCTCCCTGCCGAAGCTTTACCCTCTACCTCTGAATTACCCCGGAATTACGAAAGCCAGGAAGCCGTCCCGAGCTCAATCGCTGGTTTCAGGCCGGATATGGATCCTCATTTGAGACAAGCTTTGGAGGCGTTGGAAGACGATGCATTCGTGGATGATGGACTAGACGACGATTTCTTCGGAGAGTTGGTGCAGGATGGAGAAAGGAGTATTAACGAGCAGTTTGGGTTTGATTTTGCGGAGGAGGGTTTGAATGATGAAGAGGCACGGTTACAGATGGAGGAAGCGTTAGAGGACGAGGGTGAGGGTGAGGAAGAGGATGACGATTGGGAAGCCAGGTTCGCCAAGTTCAAAAAGGTCCAGGCGAAGGAGGCAGCTGCGGCTGCTGCATCCGACGATGAAGACATGTTCTCAGAGGGCGCAGATACGATCGGAAACCTCCCAGAGTTCTCCGTTATTGGTGGGAAGAAGCGTAGGAAGGGCACATCTGATGCATCAGGATATAGCATGAGCAGCTCGTCTATGTTCCGGAATGAAGGCCTTCGGACGCTGGACGACCGGTTTGATCAGGTCGGTCTCCACTTTCTCTCCCATCTACCATGCATCGTATTGACCTCCTTCCTCGCAGATCGAGAAAGAGTACGCCGAGGACGATGAAGACGAGATGCCAGACGACTCAGACTCAGACGAGTCAGAGGCCCCTCAACTCATCACCTCTCGCGAGGACTTTGACTCCATGATGGACGAATTCTTGGACAAGTACGAAATTTTGGGTGGGAAGATGAAACCTTCACTACCGGGCACCGGTGCAGAAAAGCTCGAAACACTGCGTACAGCTCTGGGCCAGGGGCGGGTACGAGAGCCAGGGAGTGATGAAAGTGATATCGAGGAGGACGATATGCTCGCGGAATGGGCAAAGGAGGATAAGAAGGAGAGGTGGGATGTGGAGACCGTTCTCAGTGAGCATCGTCTTTCGCCTCTCGGTCGTGTGGCGGTGGCACTTGATCAACTAACTGCGATACGTTCTTTCTAGCCACACATACCAATCTAGAGAACCACCCACGACTCATTCGAGCTCGTACATCAAAGCCTGTACCTAAGATTCATCTTGATCCTAGGACAGGTCTCCCCACGGTGACGGACACCGCATCGCCACCTACAAAGAAACATCCTTCGAAGAACAACATTACTTCCGCTCCTTCCTCACAGGAGGATACACTACGTATGCTTCATTTTCATATTTTTAACTCACTCAATATTGCCGTGCTCATCGAGCCATCCATTTGATCGTCCACAGCCGCGCGAGCAACGGTCGCCCGCCCCCGCGACGAATCAAAAGAGGAGAAAAAAGCCCGCAAGCAAGCCGTCAAGACCGAGCGACAGGGTCGTCGTGTCGAGAAGAAGGCTACGAAGCAGGAGTTCAACGCTGCGATCAAGCAGCAGACGAACATCTTGGCTGGCAAGGACATCAAGACGCGCAAGCTCTAGGCTTCTTGACAATGACAGACTTGGAGTTCTCCCATGTTGTTTGTATGATCTGATTTTCTGTTGTATTTGCTAGGAGTGTTTTGCCTTACGGGATGTCTTGACGAATATCATCGTGCTGTCTTCGTTATACGGTCCCGAGTGATACTAGCATAAATCGATCAGTGATAGTAGGGTTGCCTCAGGACACCGACGAGAAGCCAGCGAAGCTGGGATATACGCAAAATATACATTCGAAGCAGGTAATATATACACTAAAGCCAGTCTCGAGCCACACGACAACGTCTTTAAACATGAAGCAATTTACAGACAAGGTGAACACAAGGATGATCTTTGGCTATGAATGCAGCGAAAAGATGAAACAATTGCAGTCTGTGTTCGTTAGTTAAGCATCTACCGCGCGATACGCAGTACAACCTGTTCCTTCAATTGGTCTTGAACATGATCATGTAGCGCAGGCGGATCTGCGACGTGTCGTACACGATGTACTAACACCCAGATTATGATATAGTAAGTATTCTCCCATCGCCAGCGCCGTTACAAAACTCGAGAACGCACCTCATTGTACCACAGACTGTGGTGTTTCGGGTCCTGGACCGCTGGTCCTTCGGGCATGACGCATCCTTTCAAGGCATCGTTACCCAACGCGTCGCCAGCGTCCTTCCAGACCTCAGGACGCCACTGTCCGAGACCGAGGGTGCAACTGAGGAGTGGGTTGTCAATCGAGTATAATCGCCGTAGTAGGCGTTAAGGTCAACTTACAGCTTGTTGTTCGCCTTACAATCCTTGTCGGCGTTATAGTTGGCATTCTCTTGCTCGAAGAACGGCTTGGCTGCAACCTCGCAAAGAAGTAGCAAACCCGTCCCGTCACTCAAGCTAGAGACCGAAAACATTCAGCAAGATATGATTGAGAGGAAAAGACTCGTGCACATACTGGGTATGGCAGTAGCCTGCGGACTATGAGGGGAAGGAAGCCGAATTAGTGGACGATAACGGCAAAAAATATGCTGGTCGCTTACTTTGGAAACCATCTAGAAGACAAGTCATTTAAATGAGAAACGTATAGTGTATAGTGAGGAATAGGGCTTACATCTGCGAAGTACACGCCTTTACCGAACATGTACCCTATGAACGAGGGGGCGTTAGCTAGTTATGTGGGAGATGTACACTGCAAGTCAACTTGCCGGAAACAGGAGCTGTAAATTGAGAGGTTGTCAGAATTAAACCGCCGTCAATACGCAGTGTACCGCCGTACCTTCGGGAGGAGCAATACGAAGACCCCTTTGAGGACAAACAAAAAGTCAGACGGCACCATAGTTCGATGATGAACGTTATCAACGTACTGTCGGAGTATACCTGAAGGAAGAATTGTAAGATAGACTGTTCAGTAGTAGGGTATCTACACATACCGGCGAAGTTAGTGGTCCTAGAACCGTGCCAAAGCAGCATCCTGTTGCCATCTTCCAGCTTATTGTGTCCGCCCTGATGCCATGCCTTAGTTTCAGACTCTCTGCATGAAGACGGCGTGAGCGGTCTAACGAGCACTCGAGACAGAATGTATGCTTGCCTTTCCACGCGATAAGCGTGCTGAATATTAATCTTCATGTGGCTGTGAGTGACGCCGTGCGTATCATTCGCGTAAGCATTTAATGCCTTGAACTCCTGGCTGTCCGCGTTGATAGGTTCCATGTTCGATAGCTGAAGGGAGAGGAATTGAGCGTCCAGTGGGTTCACAGGATTGCCATGCTTGTCCTTCGGAGTCGCAGTCTGGATGAGTTTCTGCGCGACTTCCTGTGCAGCGGGTAAGTTATTGCTACCATCAGAAGACGGGTGTGCCAAACCATGTCTCCTAGGGCGTCAACGAGTTCAAGCTCTTTCTTGAGGATAGCCATATCGCTGATGACTGTGGGCCGACTTCTCCCAAAGGCATGAGGAATGATGCTGCAAGACAAGGATCAACCCCGAATGCAAAACGAAAGAACCCTTCAAAGCGTAACGCACGAATAGTAGGTATTAGTGAGTTCCTGACACGCCGCAGCGTAACTTCCGTATTCAGTCGCCACAGCACCAGCGGGATCAGCAATGACTTCGGAAAGAGACTGGAAGACATATGAGTTGATCTGCGAACATTACTGTGTTATGGACGTACCTTGAGAGCGGAGAACCCGTTCAGGATTGTGGACTTCGCAAGTTTGCCTGTGAGCAGTTCACATAAATGCGGCTGAAAATTTAACGAACAATGATACATACCCAACGGCAGCTTATTCGCGTCGTAGTTCATGGAAGACAAGTGGGCATCTATGAGACTAAAACGACGCGTTAATAAAGGTGATGATCATTGATCGACAGCGAACACACCTCTTGTTGAAGATAAGACGGCAAACGGTCTGAAGTTCCTGTGCAAGGGTGGACTTCGGTATAACCGCCTTGCTCTCGGGTTTCGAGCCTGAGGGACCCGCTTCGGCGCTGTCTTCATCTTCGTCGTTCTCTTCGTCCTCAAATGCACGTTCTGTGCCACAGGAGGGTTAAATACATATACGGCCTTCGTCAAGGTCATGACTTACCCAGCCACATATACTTGCCTGAGGACGATCGATCAGGACGAGAATGTTGGGAGATGAAGGTCAAGACTGACCCTTTTTGGCTGTCATGCCATGCCTCTTTTCCCAAGCAGTGGACGTCTTGGACTTGAATTGCTTTTTGAACTCATCAACCGCTGCAGCGGGCGGAAATGGACCCTGATCGCAACGTAAAAAAGATGACCATTGGGATATTATCTGAATACTCACTTTGACCTGCTGCGATCCGCTCTCACCTGCAATACCAGAGATAAGCGAAAATTGGATCGGTAGAGAGTCCAGGACACTGACCAACACGACCCCACCGAGTGATGAGAATTATAGAAGAGTGGTTGCCAATGGGGTGCAATAATTGTATCACATAGAACCTGAGCGGAGGTAAGGAAGAGTGAGATTACCAAGACGTGGAATTCACTCACTTGTTTGCGTTCTTCCCTACGTCCGTCTGGTTCATCATAGCATCCCAGACCTGCCCACCAGAAGCATAGACTTGATGCGTGGCTGATCAAATCGTCAAATAATGCCCAATGACTGCCATATCACTAAGATGACCTACCGACGTATCCACTCTGGGGATCAACAGGCGCTGCGCCTCTCTTGATGACGGAGACCTGGGGACACCCGTGAGCTTCGCACGAAAACGTCGGAATGCATTGCGTACCATCTTCTTCGGAGGCTCCGGAGTCTGTGCGTCGTCGTCGTCGTCGTCGTCGCCGTCATCATCATCATCTTGAGTATCGACTTTAGCTTTCTTAGAGGCCGGTTTGGCCTTCTTGGTAGCCGGTTTGGCCTTCTTGGAGGCTGGTTTAGCTTTCTTGGGGGCCGGTTTAGCTTTCTTGGGGGCCGGTTTAGCAACCTCTTCCTCAGAGTCAGAGTCGCCTCTTGCGCGCTTGGCACCCACGGCAGGCGCGGCAGGCGTGGCAGGTGCGGCAGGTGTTTTGTTTCTAGTGCTGGCTCTTGTGGGGGCTTTGGGAGGTGGTTTCGGGGCTTTAGCAGTTGCTTTCGGTGCTGCTGCTGTGGAGGCATCGGAAGCCTTTGCTGCAGCTTTCTTCCTGGGGGGCATGGCGATGGGACCGGGCGTTGGTAGAGGGCAGGAGATGTGCTGGGAGAGGGCAGGAGAAAAGCGATGGCAATGTGTCAAGTCGCGACGCGTCGCCGCCTTTTGAGCAAACGCGGTCACGCGGCCCCGTGATCGAGTTTCAAATTCTACTCGAGTCAAGCTGATGGGGACCGAGCCGTCGTAAATACGGGCCCACAACAAGTTCGCCGAATCATCATCCTGACTCCTCCAAAGAGTCAAACGACTGTTACACGCATCACAGTAAATTACTGCAGCTATGGAGAAGGGCCGTTCATACGCGCCACACTGAGCCACTGTACTCCCATCACACAAGCTGGGAGTTCTTTGTGTATGGCTCCTTTGTCGCTCTGGGGTTTATATGGTACCAGCTCGTCTGAATACGCACCCAAACCGAATGGTAGGGCCTCTACAACACGGAATTTCTCTACTCTCGACCCCCTCCCCATCATCGCTGAATGTCTGAACGATTCGTCGAGTGAACATCGTCCTCTTTGCGCGTCTCCTTTGTCCATGGAGTCGCCGCTATGATGCTCCTCAACCGGCATGTGTGGCGTCGGTATGGTCTCCCAGATACCCTGTGCACGTTTTTCGGTTTAGAACTCGGCATCCAACACTTCGAGCTTTTTTAGGACGAATAACGAAATCAATCTGCACCTCGCGCGCGGAATACCTGGGTATTGTCCGAGCCGTTATGCAGGTAAGCATCGATGCCTTTGACCCAGTCCACTATGCCTCGAGGCGCGCTCGTTTGAAATAAAACGCCTTTGAGCGCCTCGTGTGCCCTCGTATGTCGGACCCTGAACCGACGCCACTGAGTATTCCCCCCATACTCACCATTCTCCGCCTCTTTCCTCGACTAATGGGGCTCAGAACTGAGAGAAGACTGTCGGCATGCCCCATGCGCACAGTGTTTCCCGCCTTCCGAGGCTGCCGCATGTGACGGCGTGGCATTCTAATTTGTCTTTACACCCTCTTCGGGAAAGTGACTTGTGATCTTAGAGAGTGGTAACTTTCTCACTCTATGTTGCTGTACTCCAGGGGCTCTTTGCCATCTCCAGAGTATAAAGGATGAGCGAAAGGTATGCCCAATACTCATCCCAACCGATTTCCCGTCGTTCCTAAATCATAATGTCTCCCACTTCTACCCCAGAGAACATCGCCCTCGACGGTGAGCATACATTGCTCTCTAATAGCGCGCTCAGGGAGACTGACTGTCGCCAACTTCCAGGTCCCACTCAGTACACCCCGGCCCACTACCCAGTCATCGGCTCGGCGCAAGCCTTCACCACGCCTCTACTCCCTCTCTGTTACCCCCCATCTCCCTACATTCTCGACTGCCAGTACTCGCCGTCCTCCTCTGCCTCGTCGCCGCCGTCTTCAGCGTCTCCGTCCTCCACCGCCCCGTCGTCTCCGCCGTCCCCTCCCTCTCCCACTCCCTCCCCTAGCCCCAACGCCACTCGTTCGCGTTCTGCCCGCTCGAGACACGACCCGAACCATATCCCCCGTCCTGCCAACGCCTTCGTCATCTTCCGTTCCAAGTACTGCACCCAGTACAAGATCGACAAGACCATCGAGCATGACCACCGTCACGTCAGTCGTATGGCCGGTTGGACTTGGAAGAACATGACGGCGGCTGAGAAGAAGCCCTACCAGGACGAGGCGAAGGCGAGGAAGGCGGAGCATGCGATCAAGTATCCGGGCTATCGCTTCAAGCCTCAGACGCGTCGGGTGAAGGTGAAGCGCAACGCGAACAGGAGATCTCCAGAGGACATCAAAGTCTCGTTAGAGATGGCTGCCATCTTCGCCAGGAAGGATGTTTCAATCGAGGATCGCCAGGCGGAGGCCTTGAAGGTCAAGAACCGACAGGCTCAGGCCAAGCAGGCCCCCGTGCCTCAGCAGGTCGCTGCAAGTTGGCCGTCGTCGTCCAAGAACGACAGCGTCCCCCCATTCCAGAACCCGCTCCTCGACCCTTCTTGCTCGTCCAAGACTGCTACGGCTTCCTTGACCCACGACGCCAGCCCGCCCTCGCTCTCGGTCAACGCTCATCTCGTAAGTTCTTGAGTAAAGTCTTGTCCTCGGGAAGCTGTCGCTGAACAATATGATCCGCAGACTGCCCACACTCCCTTCTTAACCGAGGGATTCACTGGCCCTGTTCATTCCGCGCTCCCACTCGGAAGTCAAGAGCTCTTTTTTCCCTCCCACCCGCTAGCCCCGACCGAATACATTAGTGCTTACAACACACATTCCACCCTCGTCACGCAAAACGCTATATACGGCACGAACATCTCGAACCAATTTTACCAGCTTTCTTTCCCGGAGCCATGCTTCAACCCGCCCGTCGCCCTGGACGTCGCCCTGGACCTCGACCTGCCGATTATTTTCCCTGTCGACGATGGTTATGGCTCAACCATATTCGGCGGAGGTTTACAGTTGCCGTTCATATCCGATGACCCATCCTCCGATATCCCATACGGCGAGTGGCTCCGCGAAGATGCCGTGTGTTGAGAGCTGTCCTTTCTTCTTCTTCTTCGGACGCTCCTTCATTTCTTCTACGAATCTGGGCTTCGTCATTTATTTCTAAGTACGCTTTGCGGCTCTGCTCGATGGCACATCTCTAGTCCCAGACGACCCTCACTGCTACTTCCGTTACATTTGCTATCGTTTTCATCCTGGTCTGCGGCCGAATTCATTGTAGCGTTAGCGTTTCCCATTTCCTTGCATTCTCACTGTATTTTTGGTCCTCCTTTTATCTCCCTTTTTCTTCCCTGATTATGGAAATCTCCTCCCCTATGCATACCTTTTCCTCTATCTCTCACGTCTCCTCTCGCTCAATCTCTCTCATCTACTCGAGTACTTCCCTACTCATGAAACAATCACGCGTCTCAATACATACGCCGAACACTGGCTCTTCGGACTTTACATTTCTCATATCCCAAATACAAAGTCGACTTCTGCGCGACATCTTTCCTCTGTTCACTTTGAGCCCGATCCACAACGCTTCACGGGCGCGAGACGATCTCGAAGGCCCTCAAGCCCTCCCTTCCCAGCAAGGTCGCAAGTCCCACCACACCGGCTCCAGCACTCCTCATCCTCTCCGCTGCCTCATAACTCGTCACGCCTCCTACTCCAATAACGACTATATCCCTCATCGCTTCGTCACCATGGTTCTTCAACAACGTCGTCAGAGTGTAGACGTTTCCGAGCGATAGGGGATGCAAAGAGTCGCCCGCCAAGCCTCCGAAGGCGGGGAGAACGGAGCTTAAGGCAGGGTGGGTGGTAAGGAAGCCTGGTGTGCCAGATGTCTCGGAGGGGAACGACATCGTCTGAGACGGATAGAGAAGAGTGTTTCCGAGTGTGTTCGTAGACGTGAAGAACGCGATGGGATTCGTGCGCCTGCCGTCTGGACCTGGACCAGACATCTCCGCGACGGCGTTCACGAGCTGTTCGAACTGTGTCGAATAGGTGTATGGAGGTAGTTTGAGACCGAGTGTGAGCGTGGGATCCGTAGAGAAGTAGTCCGCGAAGACTTGGAGTAATGGGCGGAGGGTGGAGATGTCGTATGCTGGCGGAGATTTGCCTGAGATGTTGGGACAGGAGGTGTTCAGCTCGACTGCGATGCGTGTTCGGGAGTGGTCGTTGAGTTTGTTGCGTAAGGCTTGGATGAGGTCCATCATCGAGGCCAGGACGGTAGGCAAGGTAGATGTGATGCTGATAATGATGGGTTTGGAGGAGTCGGGGGGAGCATTGGAAAGGATGCTTTCAACGTTTTGGAGGTAAGTGGATAGGGGGTGTGGCGAGTAGCCATAAGTGTTGAGGGATGATACCGAGTCCTTCGTAAACACTACCTATGAACGGATACAAACGGAACACTATGAGCGATAAATCGAGGAATAAATTGGGAGCATACGCACCGAATGAGAGGATGTCTGAGGGAAGCCCTCGTAAGTCGATGATCGTGTCGTGACCGCTCCGGTCAGGGGGCAGTCGAACAGTGCTTGCAGCTGTTCAAGCTCGGAAGCCCAAGCACACGAACTATTAATCAGGGGAGGTGATACCTGGATGCGACCGACTGTAGCCATTGAAACTGTCGACGACAACGACGAGGCAGGAGACGAGGCAATGCATAGCTGCCAGTTATATCTAAGGACAGTCTGCACCTTATCTCTATTTCACTCTTGAGCGCTGAGCCGCAAGGGAGGAAGGAAGGGGCCGCATCCGACGGTGGGTCACACCCGGCCTCTGTTGTTTCGACGTCCCACCGGCATGACGACTTACCTCACCTTTGTGGCAGACTTTGCGGCAGACTTGTGTTATGTGTGAATCGACTCTTAGGTGGATGTTGAGCGTGTTGATCGTCGAGCACAACATCAGCTTCTCATATAACTGTAACTGCGCGCGGCCGCTTAGGGACCAGGTCTGAACGTTGCACACAACCATAACGTTCACTATGGATGCGAACTACTTTGGATTTGGATTTCCTTCGAACGATCCTCAGCAGTCACTGCCGCATATACCTGATCACCGTACTGAAGGCAGCACAGACCTGGGTGACTTCTCGCTTCCTTTCCAGCTCGAGAATAACACGACAATACATCCATTTCCCCCTCCAAATCAACATCATTCCTCCCTTCCAAATACATATAACTCGGAATCACTCAGTGCAGCATACTCGGATCTTCTCGGGACTAGACTTCCACCCTTCTCCAACCCTACGAACTCCTTCCCGTCCTTCCAACCGTCGACATCCTCTGGCCATGCTAATGGAGACCCTAGCAACCAACTCGAAGTCTTGCGAGAGATGCGACGTATCCGAGAGCTCGAGCTAGCGATACACGAAGAGAAACGACGGCTGGCCGAGGAGCTTCGCAAGCAGCGAGAAGCAGAGGTCACGCTAGCTCAATTCGGCCTATACCAGTCGTCCTCGAGCTCAGGTCTTAGTATACTTCCAGCAGGCACCAGCGCATCTGGCAGTAGTAGCGTCGCGTTCGGGACTCCATCACACTACAATCAACCGCTAAACAACCCCCTTCCTACTTTCAACGACCCTTCCGAGCCGCCTTCACATCATACTTCAGACGCATCCCCTCCTTCTCTCGAAACCTCCACCACCGCCAATCCTTCCTCCTCCGCTTCTCCCGAACCATCCTCCAACGCCCCTCGCGAGCAGTCCCAATCCCAATCCAAGAAGACTCTAAAGAAAAAGAAGGACCATATCATAGTCGAGGAGCACGACGCCAAATGCAAGCACTGCTCCAAGACGATGGCCAAGCTGATCCTGCGCGGCCTGCGGAACGAGCTCGACGTGCCGTACCAGATGCAGTACGAGTGCGGTGACTGTGTCGCCGTGTTCCCCAGGACGATCTCGAAGAAGCGGACGAATCAGTTCGAGGATACGACGTTGCCGACTACGTGTGTGGTTTGTACCAGGATTCAGGGGCAGGGTGGGTTTATGGCGAAGAGCAGGGGCCATTTGTCGTTTACGGTCGAGGTGAGGGTGTTATCGATTTCTTTGGGTCATGTAAGGGATGCTCATCATGAGGGACAAGGATAGACTATTTGCGTTTCGTGTTCGAAGAAATATAAACGGTGAGTTCGTACTGAGCTCTCGTGCTTGCCGGCCCCTGACTGTTGACTCGTTTGCAAAGGTGTAGCAACTGTGGCGGAGGAGCAGGCGGTTATGGAAAATGGCGATGTAAAGAGCTCTTCGAAGGAAACCGTAAAACTTGCACCCTCTCCCATGCCAGGTATTCCCACCTTCCTGCATAAACTTTCTTCGCTCCTGACCACATATCGTTCCGCCCCCAGTCTCAACGCCAGAGACATGGAGATGGCGGTCTGGTTGCTTCCCGACCAGACCAAAGACGCGCCGGAACTGCCTGATCTACTGGAAACCATGCAAAAGTACTGGGAGGAGCATATGATTTCGAAGCTAGCTATTCCAGAGGTATCGTTGTCTCCTGCTTATCACTTCGCCTAATCATTCGCACCACCAAGACTGACGAAGGCACGGAGGTCCTCGAACACTCACCGGGCTTGAGCACTTTCGAAGATATCCGTCGGAACATCATCGACGTCGGCTTCATGGGTCGTTCTCTATTTACCGATCCACCTATGAGCCCGAACCATCGCCTGTACGTGGCTTTAACGTGGGCGAAGCAGCGAGCTCGGAGAGACAAGTCAAAACCAGAGTGGAAGAGGAAAGAAGGGAAGACGACGGACGAATGGTAACTCTTACTCCCTCCTCCGGTTTTTGAGTCACATATCGCCTCGACTTCTCAACACCAGTGCTGTGTACATAGGGTCGCCTTCAATACTCGCTGGACAACGTCTCTGATGCCGGACAATGCGATCCCGAGTGCGATGTGGTTACTCGAGTGGGCTATCCCTAGTAAGTCCATCTTATACAGTCGTTGCGATTGATTGCGCCGAATGGTGTTGCAATTGTAGATCGCACCTTGAACCTCTCGACGCTCTATCCCTTCGACTACGGCGAAATCGGGGATCGATACATCTTCTCGTACATCTCGATGCTACGTCCTATACTAGAAGAGCTCGAGGAGCATAACGCCAAGTCGCCGACCGACCCTTGGCTACCTCCACAACACCTATGGGTACGTCTCTCATCTTCTGAGAAAAATGATCTGATATACATCGTAACCTTGGTTCTTGTTGTTCGCACGCCCACAGTGTTCTGTGAAAGTCAACCCATACGGTAAACCACGCTCTAAAATCTCTCCATCGCCCGAACTAACTCCCTTGCCAATTCGTTCTCTTCTCTTCCATTGCCCGTTCTCCAGCCCTTCGCCTCCGCACCCTCGAATTCGTCCAACGCAAACTAAATTTCATGCCCCTCGAAGAATACCTCGCTCTCCACCCGGACATCGACCCGGCGTCTCTCTTCCACAAAGACGCGGGGAACATCGCGCGCTGTATCGACGCGCGGCCGTCGATAGACGGGCATCATGATATGTCGATCTACGCGAAGAGTCTGGGGCCTGAGATGACGTTGGAGAATGTGAAGAGGATAATGGAGATGGAGTTGAATAAGGTGCCGAAGAGGATTGATGTTTGAGCTTAGTTTGCTTGGGGTTTGATATTGGACTACTTTGAGTGTATGGATGGACTTTGTGCTTTATGGAGTAGGCTGACCCGCATGTTGGTTGGAGATGACTTCCTTCACCGCCGAGACGAAGAGGGGAGGGACGCCACACTACCACGAAGTCGAGCACACAAATCCAATAGAGGATCCAATAGGATACCAAGACGATCGACATCAAACCTGGTCAAGCAAAGCATAAAAATACAACGAATACAGCCGCCGGCACGAGCTGCGCGACAGACAATAAGAAATGATACATGTCACTTGAAGAGCTCCTCCCTCTCCAAGACGCTCTTCTCAAGCTTGATGAGAATGGTAGTCCGAGAGGGATAGAGATCATTTGGTGTGTTGTGTGCCGTGACACGAGCAGGCTAGGGTGGTGCATAACATCCGTTCAAGTCATTTCAAGAGCAGAGGAGACAAGAAGATGACTGAACGACGTACGAATCCCAGTCCATCCAATACTGCTTCAACGATACCCGCCGTGAAAGACGAACAACTGAGCTGGCTCATGTCTCGTGGTACGGAGATGTTACGGGTGATGATAGGGTCATTGTCGATGATCATGTCTATGACATTGCGTTCAGACTATCAGAATGAGCTTGAAGAGAGAATAAGAGCAAACACACATTCATCGTCATTCTCCACACTCTTCTCGATCGCGTCTGCCGGCTTTCCAAAGACGGCCTTCCAGACGTTGGTATGGATGTTCATGAGTGCGGGCAGAAATCGGATCTCGCGTTTCGGTGCTTTGGATGCCGACTCTGCACGCCATACCATTAACTCAAGAACGCGTGTGCCGAGTCGATAACCGAGAGTATTCAGCCTGAAGCCTACAGTGTTAAAAAGATAGCTAAGAGCAGGATACGCTGGCGCACTCACCGCCGTTCGAGGTCATTGATACCGTTAACGCGTTTCTGAGTATATTGCACTAGTTCTGAGAAGAGAAACGCGAAAGATGACGCTGAGACTTGGGCAGTACGGGATTTATTGAGAGGTCTGTCATATATGTTCGGACGAGAAAGCGGTTTTGATGGACCGCCGATGGTAGTCGAGATGGAGGGCGCAGTCGGAAGTGAAAAGCGTGCAGACGAAGTGGTCGGCGAGAGATGTTCTGCTGAGGATAAGGACGAATTGGAGAGGACAGAGAAGCGAGGATGTGGTTGAGAGTAAGAAGCCATGAGGGCGTTCGCGAAGGAACAATGGAACGACCGCGTTTGCTACAAAGAGTGCTACTCGGATCCAAATGCGATCTGCACCATGTCATCCTCTTCCACCTCCCACCAGCCTCCTCCACCGCCACCGGTCCCCTTGACCGCCCCCTCGACGACGTCCGCAAATCCATCGTCGTCCGCAAAAGCCCTCTGGACATACATCGAACCCGCCCTCTTCCACATCCTCCGCTCTCCCTCCAACAATCCCTCAAAACCACCCGTCCTCGACGTCGCATACCACGTCGGCATACACACCGCAGTTTACAACTACTTCACCGCTCCAGACTCCAACCAACCCTCCTCTCCGCTCCCGCCGCTCTCCGAACTTGCTTTCGACGGCGGAAATGGTGACGAGTTTCGCGATGTCGTTCGCGAGGGGCTCTACTCCCAGCTCGACGATTATTTTGCAGAAGTAGCTCGCGAAATTCTTTTGGGCGCCGCTCAGGACGAATCAACGCTCATCCAGTACCTTGTTCCTGCATTCACCCGCTTCTCGTCCGGCGCACGATCCGTCGACCGCCTTCTCAGCTACGTCAACAGGTGCGCTAACGTTATTCATTTCCCCAGTTTCAAACAATTCCATCGTCTACATAACATCACTCATCCTCCAAATGACCAAAAATAGACACTACGTCAAACGCGTCGCGAGCGAGGATAAAGGCTGGCTGGCCATCAGCGACCTCATAGACCAAGAAGAGCTCTCCACAATACGCCTCGTCGAAGCCCGTGCCAAACTCTCCATCAGATTGCGCGATCGACGAGCAGAAGAGCTGAAGAAGTGGGGATACGACCCAAACGTCGATCCTCCCGAGCGTCGCACCGAAGCAGAAGCATCTGCCGAGGCCGCCAGTGGCCTGGATCGTGTAGTCCCATTGATCTCCCTAGCTCATCGGCGGTTCAGAGTAGAGGTTCTCGAGCCGCTTCTTGCAGTACCAAAGGCGAAGGGGAAGGGGAAGAAGAAAGGGAAGACAAAAGCGCCACCCGCAGCTCAATCGAATGGAGGGGCGGAGAAGCCCTCGGGTCCCAAGGGTAGACTTGCGCGAGCGGTGAAGGAGCTGTTGGAGTCTAAGGAGGGCGATGAGCAGGAAAGGAGGACTCTGGCGGAGGGTGTGGCCAGAATGCTAGCCGTGACCGGTGTTCGACCGGAACATCCACTACGGCGACGTTTGCGAACATATCTTGACAAGACTTCGACCTAGCGCTATGCCTTTTCTTGCAGCTTTTGCACCCCCAGACGAAAGTATCTTGAAGTCATAAAACCCGCGCAATAATATACAACAGAGCTTACACTCGGCGACTTCCTGAAGAAACAAGATCACATCAATGTTGAATCGTGAACAGAAATAGAGGTGCCACTTACCGCACTGAAACCTTAGGATACGCCTCCCGCCGCGTCCCCTTCTGCATTGACATGTCCCAGATTCAACAATGCATCCATGTCCAATCCCCCGTCCTCAGCACCGTTAAAATCAAAGGTCGAGCTAAAGGCCGCGAAGTCTATATTATCAATATCGAAATTCGTATCCCCGCCCGTGCCTCCGTCCTGGCCAGAAGAGTCGCCAATATTCGCCAGAAGTGTACCAGGCGATACCGCCGCTCCTTGAGTCGAAGAACCAGGCTCGTTATTCTCCGCCGGAGGCACCAAAGAATCTGAGGGGAAAAAGCCAGACCCCTCTGCGGCGTTGCTCTGGTTCGCCAACGACTGGAAGAGGTCCTCCGGCACTGGGCCCGCTTCTCGGACACCCGAAAAGTCCATCATATCCATGCTCATATTCTGGTCATCCCCTTCTTTCTTCAGCCCGGGCTCTGAACCTCCAGTTTCCGGTGGTGGTGCGCCAAACAGTTCCTGATTGTTTCCGTCTACTCCATCGACACCATCGGAGAAAAGGTCCGCCATCTCGATATCCAAGTCCAATTCTATAGGTTTATCCGCTGAGTTGCCCAGCCCAACCTGTGTTTGCGGTGGATCGGAGTCCAGAGTCAGATCGATGTCCACAGGTCTGTTGGATGCGTTATTCGACGGATCAGGGACTGGACCGTTCGACATCGATGCTGAGTGTATAGTGGCAAATAGGTCGGGAGGGTATTCGTTCGTGGCTGTTATCCTACCAGACTTCGGAGCGAGAGTCACGGGCGACGCGAGACCCGACTGGATCTCTTCTGGGTTGATGCGTAGAGCAGCGGCGGAGAGGTCAAGCTTGTGAGGGAATTGGGGGCGATTGAGGCTGGAGAGGGAGATGGTGGATTGACGTCGGGCGGCTGGCGTCGTGCCACCGGGGATAGGAGGAGAAGATTGCTTGCTGGTAGATGGCGATAAGGAAGGGTCTAGAGGGATGGTGAAGGGAGGAATTGTAGGTGAAGATGGACGAGTTCCGGTTGAGGCTGGTTCGCCTGGTTGACTGTTGTCAACGTTGATTTCGGAGGGAGGTGGTTCGATCTTCTCTGGTGGGGGCTTCAACGCTTCGGCTTCAGCCTCTGCTCTCAGACGTGCTCGTTCCCGCTCCATATCACGTTGCAAGACGGCAATCGCATGTAACTACGTTGGGTTAGATGGGACGGCATGAAGACGAACAGGAACTGTACGGACCAGATGTGATTCCATAGCATCGCACAGCTGGTCATATTTCTCAAACTCCCTACCCAGTGCCGTTGTGAGACCCTGATGCGGTTGCGGAGCGTATCTCTCTATATCCCTTGAAGAACCACGAGTTTCAGCAAAGTCGTATTGGTTGGTTATAATGGGCTACAAACAATCTCTTTGCGTCCGCGTAGAACGCCTGGATCTGACCGGTCTTCGCAGCCGCATTCTGACAGAAACTCTGTATGTCAATCCGGATTTGAGTATAATGTCAGGGTGAGCTTACCCTCAAGCACGCTGTCATAGCGTTCAACTCGGGTTCGAGGATGGCCTGTGGAGGAAGAGGATCTGGAGGTGGAAGCATTGCGCCTGCAGCACTGACAGGTTTGGACGCAGTTGAAGATGTGGTGAAAGCATTTGTGGTTGCATTAGGGGGGTTCTTGGATGCCGAAGAATCTTTTCGTTTGATAGGACGTGGCTTGGGAGGCATTGCGGTCGACGAAAGCGGTGATGACGCGGGAACGAGTGGACGTTCAACGCGTCGCGGACTCGCGGTTACTTTGGGCCATGTGTGGCGTTGCGGAAGATCCCGAGGTTCGTGTGTCGTGTGGCACTGGATTCCCTCCCGGAGCCTCCCGGTCGGTCATGCCGTTGATATTTATCCAACGTAGAGACTCCGCGAGTATGGCTTTGTTTTGTGCGATCAAGAGTGGGAACAACAGTCAATGTTAATACAAAAAACCGCTTGATATACTGGGTAAGTACTTTGTGTATACAAAGAGTACGAAAATAGCTCAATAGGTAACAAACAAGTAAAGAGACAGAGGCAGAGTAACAAAATCGGACAGCTAGTACACGGGGCCATAGGTATGATGTAGTACAATATTAACGAGCAGATACTATGGGAGATCATGCACCACAGTGCGCATCGTATCTGAGTACGAGAACATCTGTGTCTCCACCGCCACCGCCGCGTACATTATTGACTGGGCAGAGGTGAATCAGTCTGCTCCGAGTCTACCAAGTGCTGAAGAACAGCCGATCTTGAGTCCGCCACCCTCGTCTCGCATTTCTTGCGCTCGTAGAAATACTGGCAATCCAGAGACTCACATCGCACGGGCTCGAGTGGACTTACAGCCGTGCACGACGCACATAGTTCGTGCACGGAACGCAACCTGTCTTCAGCAAGGTGCAGGCGCGAGAGTAACGCTGCGGCTGTCGCCTGTGGTCTTGCTCTGCAGTCTTCGCAGATCCCTAAAACCACAATGTGAACATCAGCCATCGTGATGCTCGCGATTTGCAGGACGAGGGCTTACCGTACGGAGTCAACGCATCACAAGTCATGCACTGCACGCTGTGGAAGTGTTCGTCTATCTTCGGTTTCTCTGGGGCATCCATATCTGGTTCGATGACTTCAGGCTTCTTCGGGGTCGAAAGTAAAGGGTCTCCGTTTTCGGCTCGTATCTTTCTCGACATCCCATCGTACCATCCGCGAACATCTGCACCCACGAGGTTGAAGATTCGTTCCAAAGGCGGTATCAGCACCCTAGAGATGTAATAGTGTCCATCTAGATATTTGCTCCTGTAGTATACGATGAAAATGCGTCATCTAGGTGCGTCGAAGGACATTTGACTGACCTGGAATGAAGTACGACCTCCGGAGCCACAGCGCGATCAACCAAGCGTGTGTGTGGTTCTCCTCTTGTGATAACATATGGTACTCGATCGCCGTAAGCTGCCTCGTCCATGGGGTCTTGCAACAGTCGTTGTGCAGCGACAGCGACTCCAGGCTGGGGAGGAACTTTTTCACTGTACGTCCCCATCTTCACCTCCCGAGCAAAGATAAAGTCCTGCACAGATACTCGGTTTTCCAAGAGCTTCGCCCATGATTGACAGCAATATTCCTTTACCGCACTCAAGTCCTGTGTTCGAAAGAGTATCCTGCAACACGACGTTGTTAGTTTGTGCCTCCGTTATGAGAAATGGCAAGGAAGCCTTACTTCAGCGTATTCTCCGTCATTTTCTGCTGCGCTGGGATGCCATCTCTTCGAACGGTCTCGATACCTTTGGCATCAAAGACTGGTTCGAGGTCATCCGGATTCTCGTGCTTGAAGCCCACATAGCGTTTCTTGGCTAACAAAACACAGCCGGAATAAACCTGATGCTCGAGACCTTCAGCGCATGCCGACATTTGAGGGGAAAATGTTGCGCATACCTTCTCAAACTTCAACTTCACAGGCGGAGGATTCAGCTTGGTAATTGTGTCCGCGATGTCGTGGCCTATCCGGAAAGCCTGGTCCTTCGTTCTTCCCGGAAGGTAGATAAACAAGGAATCGGTGTCGCCATAAACGACCTTGGCATCCCATTTCCTCGTTGACTCGATGAGTGAGATTGCCTGTCAGTGAGGATATCTTAAGTTCCTCAAGGTACATAATGTATCACCAGCTCACGTACCTTTTCCAGAGTTTCTCGCCCACTCTGAACTATACTATCAGCAACCTCAACGGCAGGCATCCGTCCTGAAAAGGAAGCGCTGGTGTACCCATACGTCACATTTGCGATAAACTTCAGGCCCAACTGTCTTGCGTCGAGGGTCCTCCTCAAAGTCTAATCCACATCTTAGCCACCGTCGAGACCTTTGACGGTAGAAAATAAGCCACACCTTGTTGTCCTTGACTCCCTTCATGGCCTGTTTCACCATGACCCTCGTCTCCAGCAGCTCTGTAAGCATTCTTCCAAGCAAGCCCTTCCGCACTTGAGGCTTGACATACATCATCCCGTTCGGAGCGACTAAACACCGCATGCGAGTTAGCAAGATTATTCATATGCGAAGTACACAAACTACTTGCCATTGATGTAGTCCTGAAGGGTATCAAGTAGTCCGGCAGGTCGCTCTAGCTCGGTCACGCCGAACTTGTTCTGGCCTTTAAAGTCCGTGACACGGCCGAGGCATGTCGAGTAACAATAGTTGTAAGCTATCATGATCGAAGGATAGAGGCTCTGAAAGTCCAGTACAACGACAGGGCTTGAGTAGAACGCCGATTGTGGTTCCATGATCAGTGGCATGCACTCTGCAGCATTTTGCTTTCCGACCTGCAGAGGGGGCAAACGTAATCAATGAGAGGGTAGCTCAAAAACGCTTAGAAGGGGCCGCACATCTGCTTTGCTAGGTGAGAGCAGGACAAAGCTCTCCGGCTTCGCTATCCGGAGCATGAAAGCTTCGACTTTGAATTGCGAGCCGCGGTTAAGAACGTCCATGAAATCTACACCGAAGACGCGAGCGAATTCCCTGTTCGGAGCTGTATCAGTATGATGACTTGGAATAGAGTTTGAGAGGATACTTACGCAGTCTTCGTTATAGTCTCCGCTTCGTCCAAAATCTGCAATACCATCAAAGTCCGACTGGAGAAATATCGTACGAGTGTAGCCATATGACTAGGATGCTCGCTATTGTACCACTCTGTCAATGTCCCGGCCTTATACATAGGTACCCTGTCCACGTGCAGTAAGCGTCTGTGTACGACTAAAAGTAGGACATGGACTCACCGTTGCCGAAGCACATGAAAAACGGTATTCTCAAATGTATACATCCCTAGGCTAAGTTCTACACGCATGATTCTCCACACATTCAGAGCATGTCGTCCGACAATATGTAGTGTCGAGGTTGTGCGCATGCCCCATTGTTCACTCCCCTGTGCATGCATGGATTGCAACGGTGGAGCACGAGAAAGATGCTCTTCAATATCGAAACCTATAATACCCAAGCCGTCAACAACACTATCGTTCATACATCGAACGAGACAGACATACCGTAATGATTTCCACGAGCCTTCAGATATCCCCACGAAGCATTCTGGATCTCCCAACCTACGATCACGTCGGGGTCCAACTCGAGCACAATATCAACGAGACTGTTGAGCAGGTCCAATTCATCATCGACGACATCAAGCTGGAAGTCGCGCATCCTACGAGGATCCGTGTGCGCATGTCTAGTGGCAACAATCCCTGTTCGGTATTGGGATGATGTGGTATCGTTTGAATCCTGGAAGGCATAGAAGACGAGCGCGACCTGATCCTCGTCTGGATCAGGGAGGAGGCCTCCGCGTGAAGGAGCTAGACCAATACACAGTCAACCGATGCTTGCAGATGGATTAGAAATATAATACTTGCCGAAAACTTCAAGTGAGAACACAGTTATGCTCTGACGCTCACGCATACTGTCCTGCGCCTGTGCATCGGGAGGGGATGTCTTCAGTCCAAAGGGATGAAGCTGCGTAGGTCCGTCGATCTTTTCAGGCATGAGGTTAGTTCACATCCTTCAGTCAGAATAATTGTCACTACCTGCGAATGAAGGTTTTTCTTCGTATTATACCGCTTCACCTTCACCTTCCTCCTACTTCCTTTCATCCTCAACCAGTCCCGCACCTCCCTCCCAGCCGGAGGTGCTCCACCCACATACTCCCATCCTCCCACTCCCGTGGGGTCAAACCCTTTCGACGTTCCACCTTTATGCCGTGAAGGTAGTTCAAACTCAGATGAATCAGTATTCCATTCCTCCAGTTCCCCGTATCCATCTCCGCCCCGTAGATGAAATCTCAGTCCACCGTACTCTTTTGCCCGGGCGGGCACGTCTGCGCGCTTAGAGTAATGAGGAGCTCGATATATCTTCTGGCGAAGGCCATAGTCCGAGAGCGTCGAAAGGAGAGAAGCTGATGTTGGTGGATGGACGGCGTACTCGTACATATTAGACTTATTTCTACCACGGGATTTATCATGCGGTTGTCGTGAGGACGAGATTAGGCTAGGTTTCGGAGTCGAAGCTGGTCCTCGGCGTGGCGTGAAAGTTGCGGTAGGGGCAAAAGTCAAGTGTTGGGTGGGTATAAAGGGAGAGGAGGGTATTTCGGAGTCGGTCGTAATGTCATGTGTAAATTTCATTCGTTTTCTAGGCCTGGTCTCCTCGGTTTCAACCTGGGCTGGAGGCGGATGGTTGGAAGCGCTGCTCGGAAATTCTACTACCGAAATGTCTGGATCGTCAAAGATATTGTCGTCGGGAGCAGTCGGTACTTCAGGCAAGTTCGTTCCATCGTGAAAAATGCCCGTCCGGGGTACATCATCTGTATCATAGTCAGAATTCGCGGACAGACTGCACATTGTAAAATTGTCAGTGGAGCCACAACAATTGGGAGGACGATATCGAGCTCACGCATCGTCCTTGGCGGCTTCCAAAGATTTCTGAAACGATCGTTGCTCTGTGAGTATCACCTCAGAGCTCGGCAAGCTTGCTAGATTCGAGAGTCCCATTCGCCCACTGATTCGTGAGCCCATAAGGTGCCAAATCAAAAGCGTAAGATTAGAACCGACCTGGTCTTTGGCGTGACCTCATCAAGGGGGTCAATTTGATCCTTCTGTTCTCTGTTTATTGCGGTCATGAGAACGACACGCCTCGGGCCACACACAGTGCCACTTACCCTGCCAGTTGAGTAAAGATCTGTTGGAATGGGTTCTTGACATTGGTGATTGTAGAATGCTTCAACGGACTATCCGAGCCTATGGTCATAGCGAGGTTGGGCGTGGATGAACTATAAAATATGGATTAGAAAAATCCCTGCACGCCATGTCCGGCGCACGTACTTCAAACTGCCCAAGGAAGCGTCTCGCCTCGTAGGCGTAGCGGTAACACTTCGTAGTCCATCTTCTTCAGCCTGCAGGTCGGCGCCATCCTCCGGCCACTCACCCTCGCCCTCATCACCCTCCGGGCCCCGACCGAATTTCCTACTCCACTCAGACTCGTCATTCTCGAAAACAGACGTGAGCTCCTGACTGATGAGCATGCTCTCGTCCACCTCAGCAGAGGTATCCCCTTCGCCGTCTCCAGCCAGGCCATTCAAACTCCCTCCACTCTGACTTCCGCTCACCTGCGAACTTCCAGAGGCTTCCTGATACGGATTCGACTCTTCCGGCTCTGTGGGACCTGTCCTAGCACGACTACCATTGACCTCGGCCGTGCGAGTTCGTTTCCGAGTCTTGAGATCGCTGGGCCATAAAGCCTCGATGCTCTCAAACACTGTCATGACCCACTTCTCCCACTCTTCCTCTTTCGTGGGCTTCTCCTTCCCCTTTTCTCTAGCTATCCTCTTCCGAATCTCAGCCCACGACCGTTCCTCGGACACCCAATCTCCACCACGCCCTCTTGAAGCCTCGCTGGGGTCCACAGGCATCGGTGGCGAAGGATTCAATCCAGCAGCGCTCCTCCTTCTTCGTTCGTCCTCCCACAATTCTCGGACCGACAGCACGAGAGGGTCAGGAGGGAGTGGATCAGCAGGGATAGTCAGTTTATGGTGGATGTTTCGTGCGCTGAGTTGGTGACGATTGAGGATATGTGCGGCGAGGGTATCGACCTCGAGTGTCACCCGACTCTGGCGAAAGCAGGGCGATTCCTCGAATTTGGGTAGGTCAATTTCCTCGTCTATACTGAGATCTATACTGTCGTCTGCACCCCCTTTGACCTGAATGCCGCCTAGAACGTCAATAATCGCGTCTCTGCCACCCCGCTGCCAGACCTTCCCTAATTCAATCCATCCACATCCATAAAGGTTGAAATCGCACAGAAATTGTAGTATGAAGCTTAGATGGCCCTCGAATACCCGAAAGCGAGTATCCATGACGGATCCAGACTGCATGATGGCTATACTCCGAGTAAAATATGCTGGGTCGACGATGTGGATCTTGAGGAAGAGTGAATAGGAAGAGTGAAAACCGTAGAAGTGAACGCCCTTGACAAGGACGATGGCTCGTACGAAGCGACAGTTTGGGGAGTCAGGATTGCGTTTGTATGAGACTGCAAGAGCGAGGTTAAGGGAGCGGATAAGAGTGCCAATGTAGCGGTTCACTTTAGAATCAGAAGCGAAGAATGCACACATGTCAGGGGATGAGCACCAAAGTTTTGGGGAAAGGCGATGGACGTACCGCTATCGGGATCGGTCTTTCCCGGATATTCTACCATAAAATAAGGGTAAACCTGATGGACGTGCAAACATGCCTTCTGGCCCGTTGACGAGGTTCCAAAGATGCGAATGACGGGAGCCTTGGGCAAGAGGGTATTGTCGAGTTCAGAAGGGTTGACCATCGTATGGTCGATGTTCGTGATTTGAACACGTAACGCCGGTTCTTGCGAAGAGTCCATATTTACAAGAATCGAGAAAGAAAACAGCTATGTACAGCAAACCATGAGAGCCGTTCACCGAGCACGAAGGAGAGATGCACAGAAGTTCGAGGAAACCATCCTGGCTTCGAACAAGACCGGGACAAGAGCCTCATCCGGCGGCAATGATCGAGACGCGACGCGACGCGACACCCTCGAGCCGGATGGCGGGCCGGAATTAGGACACGAAATTTGACCCAAAAATACATGGATAATATTCCAGCAGAAAACATCGAGTACAGTCAAACTACAGTTTTGGCACATACAACTCGGCTGAGCATTCTCCTCTTCTCACACAATCCACAAGTCAAACCAGAGTCAAGACCTGTTGCCCGATCCAACGGCTACCGGGCTCCAGCTTCTTGAAACCTCTCACATAACCTGGCTCGACGCAAACGAAGTGTTCCCTGCAGATATGGTTCAGATGCAAGACTAGGCAAGACATAATTTATGAGGCCTACCATCCGTTCTCCTCCATGTCCCCGATCTTACTGCCAGCTTCCGCTTGTGGGTTCCAGACCGTCAACGTCTTGAACTCGGTCATCTTCACCTCGACCCCACCTCCAGGCCAGATAACGCTGACTTTGGACGGTGCGTCCTCGTACACAGAGTCTGTGAACTGCTTCACGTCAACGGCCTCTCGCTTCTCTACCTCCTTTGCACCACCCTTGACTTTGTTGATGTACGTTAGGCCGTTGAGGGGAGAGATGGTGACGGCCTTGGATGGTGCGCGTAGATATGTGTGCAGTAGAGCTTGGAACTCGAGTGAGTCGGTGGTAGATGGGTTCGTGACGTGAAGATCGGTGCTGAGCTGGTTTTCAGCGAGAGTGACCACATAAGCGAGCTCGAAGTCCTTGCTGTATATGCTCTTGACGGCAGAGCTGGGTTTCAGCACTATTATGGTACTCAACAAACGTTGACCGAAGTATATGCAAAGGTATTACGCACAAAGACGAACTGATACGCCTGTCTCATTATCCATCACAACAGAGTCGAAAGTCCAGGTCTCGTTGCGGGCAAAGCCATGCTGCGCAAGCTTGGAATGTTCGGGGTGCTCTGGAGGGCCAAAGCAGGGGAAGACAACGGGAATGCCGCCCCGAACAGGTTTCGACCCGTCGAGGGCAGCCTTTGAAGAGACAAAGAGGTGTTCGGTACCACCGGATATGAGGCCTCCAGATGTCTTCCAAGAGATGATGGTAGCCCCATAGTGGAGGATCTCGGCGGTCGCACCCTAATCAAAGTATGGATTGAGATCTACGGTGCCCGCAGGATATCTAGATAGACATACCTTGGGGCTCTTGAGAATGACTTTATCACTGAGCTTTTCGACGGGCATGGTTGTTAATGTGAGTGGATGAGTGGCGATGTGAGAATGGCGGGAAACACAGCAGGAAAGCCACTCTTATAGGGATTTTGTGGCCACAGATGACGACAGGGGCTGGTCATCGTTCTCAGAGCCTATCCAATCGGTCGGATAATTGGATATCCTGCGCCGTATTCGGCTGGAACCACGTGTGAGTGACCCGACTGTCGGACGCGTTCCGTCAAGGCGTTCACCCAAACCACACCATTGCTTGTCTGCGGGTTGTGCAATGTTCGACGAACGTGAGTGTTATAGCTGTTAGAAGTTAGAAATGTCTCACGTCTCGAAATATAATCGCAGACATTGCGCACGCCTCCTCAGCAGGCCTTGCCCAAGGCTCGCAGCCCCACGTTCGATACGAGGGCTTCGAGCCCTCACCGTACAGCCAGGATGAGAGCAGAGCTGAAGCCCTCGATTTCGTGCGCCTTTGATGCATACCATATTCTATAAACCTATACTTATCTTTCATAATGCTCGTCATTGTAGGAGGACATCCAATATGCCGACCCAGCTGCAGCACTCGAACCCATCTTCGACCTCGGCCGCGTCCAGTATACCCTCCCAGCATCATTGATATCTCTTGTCGTCTCCTCGGACATGCTTGCCATGGGCCTCGCATCTAATACTATTGTTCTCATTGAATTGGCGCATGCGGACCAGGTCATCAAGATTCCAATTCCGAGGAAGACAACAGAGTTTACCATTCACAAATTGTTCTTGGATCCATCAGGGAGGCATTTGGTCATCACGTCTCAGCAGGGAGAGAACTGGTATCTTTACAAGGTGTGTAACTTCTTGTGGTTAGCTGGAGGCGATACATCATACGGTATTCAGCATGGGCAGAATATTTGTGGGGATTGAGACGCTAACATGCTTCTGCTGTTGTGTGTCTAGGGCTGGAAGAAACCCAAGCAACTCAAGTCGCTCAAGATGGTCATTGAGAGTATAGCATGGAACAAGGCTGCTCTACTGTCCTCTTCACACCTGACTTCTACACGCGAGATGCTCATTGGCGCGCGAAACGGGACGATTTATGAGGCCGTTCTCGATGCGGAGGAAGACTTCTTCAAGTCCCAAGATCGATACCTACACCCCGTGTTCACTCTACCAGAACGACATCCCATCACCGGTATCAGCTTCGATTTCTTTCCACCCCTGGATGCGAAGAAGGCGCTCGTAGTCGTCACAACACCGTCGCGGATATACCAGTTCGTGGGGGTGCCGGACAGACGGTCGGATGACGTGGGGAAGGTGTTCAATGGCCTCTTCGCGAGCTACAGAGATACAGCGCCGAGTAAGTGGACATTTTATACGGACACTAGTTCTTGCTGAACTCTCGTAGAGATCTCTGAACTGCCTGGAAGCATTCAACATTCCGAACTTCATTACTACACCCCCAACAGCGGCCAGGCACAGTCTCTACCAAAGGAGATGGCATGGATGACAGGTAAATCTCCCGTTCATGTCTAT
This sequence comes from Stereum hirsutum FP-91666 SS1, assembly GCF_000264905.1. Classification (NCBI taxonomy): domain Eukaryota; kingdom Fungi; phylum Basidiomycota; class Agaricomycetes; order Russulales; family Stereaceae; genus Stereum; species Stereum hirsutum. The sequence continues at coordinate 3,068,329 of NW_006763131.1, forward strand.
AATATAGCCCAAAGGGTGTCCGGACTTAAGCTCAAGCCTGATAGGACCGGGTATCTTCCATGGAACGATGAACTTCCAGTCCACAACGGACGACTTCATCGACAGCCCTCAATTATTCCAGTACCCCTCGTTCTCCCAGAGCGGCTCTCAACCGGGAGGCGCTGATGCTCCAGCGTCAATAGCTCTGACCGAGTTTCACTTTGTTATGCTTTACGGGGACCGGATAGCAGCGACATGCACCTTGGACGAGAAACTGACGTATGAGGAACTCCTGCCACTAGTGAGTCTGTTTACAACACTCATCATTTTGTACAAGTTTTACATTTCACCGATCAGAAACCTGGAGAAGAAGTCCGGGGACTGACGGCAGACCCAGTACGGAAAACCTACTGGGTCTACACCGACCAATCTCTATTCGAACTTGTTGTAGGTAACGAAGATCGGGATATCTGGAAAGTCTACCTCGAGCGTGAAAAGTTCGACGCGGCGCTGAAGTACACCAAGGTAAGGCGTGCTTCATATGCTGTTCTCTCTAAACTTTTCTTTCTGACTATCTATGCTTGTGCAGACAGCACCACAGCGAGACCACGTTCTCGCTGCTCAAGCCCATGCTTTCTTCAAGGATGGAAGGTACTTCCAGGCAGCACAAGCTTATGCCCAGTGCTCTGTCCCGTTCGAGGAGGTCACTCTGAAATTCCTGGATGTAAATGAGCGGGACGCGTTGCGCTCTTACCTCGTTTCACGGCTAGAACGCACACGACGGACGGTACGTCCTAGTCTATAATATACCGTAAATCGCAACTGACTGATATCGGCCACACTTTCCAGGACCTCACTCAGCGAATGATGCTCGCCACATGGCTGGCTGAGTTTTATCTGAGTAAGTGCAACGAGCTGGACGATTTAGCTGCGTCGTCCTCAGCGTCGTATGACGTGGAGAATGTGAAAGCGGAGCAGATGATGTTGGAGGAAGATCTCCGGCATTTCTTCAAGACATACAAGGTCCGCACCCTCTTTCAATATCGCTCTACTATGGTCTTCATCTGGTCGTTTCCAGGATAACATCGACCCTACGACCATGTACGAACTGATTCAAGGGCACGGTCGTACGGATATGTATCTCTACTATGCGACGCTCATAGGAGATCACGAACGTGTTGTCGAGCACTGGATTCTCGAGGAAGAATGGACGAAGGCCATCGAAGTCATCAGCCAACAAAGCTCTTTAGACTTGTACTACCGATTCGGACCCGTACTCATGAGACATTCACCCAAGGAGACCGTCGACTCTTGGTTGAAGCAGCCAGCACTTGACCCTCTTCGTCTTGTCCCTGCCCTTCTACAATTCCAACATGCCCCCCGAGATCCATTACAGCCGAATCATGCAGTTCGGTATCTCAACCACGTCATATTCGACCAACAGAGCACATCATCTACGATCCACAACCTCCTTATCACGTTCCATGCATCACCGTCCTCACCCGACGACGACGTTGCACTTCTCCGTTACCTCTCCAGCGCACCCACGGACCCTCTCACTAACAAGCCTTACTACGATCTCGACTACGCCCTCAGGCTATGCAGCGAGGCCAACAGGATCCAGCCATGCGTGCATATCTATTCGCAGATGGGCTTGTGGGAGAGTAGCGTGGACTTGGCACTAGAGAAGGGGGACTTGGAGCTGGCGAAGATCAATGCGGACAAGCCGGAGGACGATCAGCAGTTGAGGAAGAAGCTGTGGTTGAAGATCGCGAAGTTTGTGGTGCAGGATAAGCAGGACATCAAGATGTTTGTTCATTTACTATTCCTGCGTTGACACCATCAGTTGACTTTTCCTTTCCTTCTCATGATACAACAGGGCGATGCGTTTTCTCGAAGACACCGACCTGCTCAAGATCGAGGACATCCTTCCTTTCTTCCCCGACTTTGTTGTCATCGACGATTTCAAAGACGAGATCGCCAATGCGCTTGAAGGGTACGCAGCCCAGATTGATGGCCTCAAGAGCGAGATGGACGACGCGACGAAGAACGCGGATTCAATCAAGGAATACATCGCTGGACTGAGGAACCGGTTCATCACCATCGACGCAGGCGAGAAATGTACGGTGTGTTCGTACCCGCTACTCACGAGGCAGTTCTATGTCTTCCCTTGTCAGCACACATTCCATGCGGATTGTCTCATCGGTTTGGTAAGTCTACTCACTGTTTTTTCAGCGTGTTGGATCTAATATTTCATCCTGTATTCTACAGACGAAGGAATACCTCCCCGCACATGCTCTCCGCCGCATCCTAGCTCTCCAAAACGAACTCATGAAAGGCAACCCTAGCAGTATCGACCGCAGCGCCATCAACACACTCGCCACACCCGGCACAGGAACCGTCCCCTCTCGACAGCAGCAGCACCAACCGCACCACAGTCGTTCGGTTTCCAACTCGCACCCATCCCCACATCATTCACTACCCCCAACCGCCCAACGAACGCTCCTGTCCTCCAACTTCACCGCACCATTGCAAAACGGCACCCGAGCCGCGAACTCCCTCGGTCGGAATATTCTCTCTGCGGGAGACAGGCTCCGAGACTTGATCGTCCCGGACGCGCTGGCTTCAGTGGTCACGGCGCCGGCGGGGTGGATACCTGGGATCGGACTCGGTGCGGGCGTCGTGGGCGGGGGCGGGGCGAAGAGGGGGACGGTGATGGAGAAGGAGTTGGGGAAGAGGGCGGAGAGGATGAGGAAGGAGTTGGATGAGATATTGGCGAGGGAGTGTCCGCTTTGTGAGAGTGTGGTCGTTGGGCTGGACAAGCCGTTCGTGAAGGAGGGAGAGGTGGATTCGAGTTGGGATCTGTGAGATGGCGTGGTGGTCATAGTGTGGCGGCGCCGGCGTTTAGTTTATCTGCGTCCGAGTGATCTCATCCTTTGGAATGGTCGCTGTCGTGCCATTTGTGGTTCGAAATAGGTCGTGCTTCGATTGATATATGGAATGAGCGACATTTGTCCTCGTCGCTTTTGGTATATGTTTCGTACTAATTTGTGTCTTCTTGCACTATGAGGTTTTTTTTCATACCATCCGACGTCTCGCGAAATAAAATGCACGATGGCATCGATGCAGGTCAGACTAGGACTCGGAGATGCATCACTTGCAGAGACAATAGATATTCTGGAAGGCATGTAGACAGGGACATATCTACTATGTGGTTTTGTGGCGCAGCGCCGCATTCGCAGAGCAGTCACATCATGTCGGGTCTCGGTTCGGTTACCAAAGCGTGTAAATATTGTCGTCGATAGCGCGTCGTGTAAATATAGCGAGCATAGGTGTACGCACCCAGAATTCGGACAGACTAGCGAATACTTCCATAAAAGTCGCGACAGGAGCGTAAAAAGACGGAAGCGGGGCAAAAAGGAGCATGGGAAAGCCGGGAATCGTGGACGAGGACAAGGTCACTGGTTAATCTTTTTTGAGCGACCTGCCTTGCGCTTCAGTCTAGCGGCGTGGCGAGCCCCGAGCTGAAGAGAAGAGATGGTAGGATATGGTCAGAAAGAGACATGAAAACAAGAAGAGAAGGGGCCTGAGACATACTTTTGCCTTCATCTCTTCAGCCAGCTGACGCTCCTCTGCAGCCTTCTTTCGCTCGGCAGTTATCTCCCGTCTCCTGTTGCGAAGGCGTGGCGTAAGCGGGATGAGAGAAGAATAGGACACGAGAAGACGGACCGTGTGACCTCGGCCTGCTTTTCGTCCTTGAGCTCCGCCTGCAGTTTTTTTATGGCGAGGAATTTTGTGGTCTTTTCCATGCGGTCAGCCCATGATTTTGTCTTGAGAGCGGGCTGGAGATGGGAGCGCCTGGTGTATCCTTGTGGTTAGTGCGAAATGAAATGATGGGAGGGTGAAAGGACGGACGCTGTGGGTGCCTTTGGTGCCTTCCATGGCTTTCCAGACGTCCTGCCGTTGGAGGAGGAAGCGATGGGGACAGGTTGTGTGGCGGAGGAGGACATGGTGAGTGAAGAAGCGAGCCGGCAGAATGCGGCCGCTCGAAATCCAATATGAACGCGGTTCGCCTTGGCTCCTCGGTCCCCCAGCAAGGTATCTCCTGCCCGCCTTGCACGCCGTCTCCCTCGTCCTCCACGCCCTCTCGCGGCTGTCGTAGGCAACGGCGACGGCGATGTCCGCCTCCCCCTCCGTCGACGAGCACCACCTCAAACGTCTTCTTGACCTTCGTTCTGCGCGCACGGCCGACATGTACAACCACCGCCGCTTCCCTTCCCTCTCAGAAATGTCAGACTCTCCTTCGATCTACAGCCACGCACAGTTCTCCCCACAGCCTATGGACAGAGCTGAGCTCCAAGCGAACACAGCAGCGTTCAACTTTGCCATTCCTTCTCAGTACAAACGAACCGCCTCGCGCGATCCAGAGCCTAGGACTCCTCGTTTCGACCGCGAACGTCTCAACGACCCCTCTGCGAGCACCCTCATCCTCGATGACGACTCCGTCTCCTCCCGTGCCAACTCAGAAATATACTATGATTCCGACCATGAGGTCGACCCAGAGGAACAGGTTCAGGACGAGGACACTGGCCCTCGCATGAGCTACCTCGGCCCAAAGATGAGGTTTCACTCTCCAGCCCCTTGGGAGACAGGAGAGGAGACAGTTATCGAGCAGGATGAGCCAGACGATGACGCCCGTTCCTTCATCTCACGGCGTGGTAGGAACTGGACCAAAGGCTTCGGTCTCGCTACTTCCAAGTTAGGTGGCGCCTCGAGACCCAGCGGCGAATCGACTCGCTCAAGTGGAAAGGAGAAGAAGTCGTCGGACACGTCTTCATCTTCACAAGTGTCTGCGTTTGGCGCACTGCAGTACGTATACTGCACTTCTCCAGATCCCTCTATATTTACCTGATCGTACCAACTCTTCATCAGAGCACTTGCTCAAGCGTCTGTCTCTTCCAGCTCGATCGGACTGTCCGCTCCGAATGGTGCGCAGAGTTCATCGCAGCCGCAGCCTTCCTCATCACACGTCCGCAACCGCACAATCTCGAACGTCAACTCGTCCTCGCAGCCACAACACCGACAGCCCGCATCTCGTTCCAACACCTTCGACATGCCTTCCAGCTCTGCCATGCCGCGCTCACGCTCTCCCGCCAGTTTCATGCCTCGTCCAGATACTCGCCAATCCTCCTACCGCTCCGACTCGCCTGGCTCTCATTCGAGGCAGTCCGACTATGCTTCTGCCTACTCTCATCCATACGCGAATCCCGATTCATCCGCCTACAATCGAGACTCTGTACATCCCAAACTCGATATGTACCGCGCCGCAGATACCAGAAGTATCGTCCATGCAGAGTCGAACACGACCCTGCAGGATACCAACACGAGCGTGAGCTCCCCGTCGTCGAGACGTGGATCGGTTGCCACGGTAGCTATCTCCCCGGACACTTCTCCAGGGTCTGCAGGGAACAGCAATGTCGATATCGCAGGCATGAAGCGTTCTGTGGGCCACATTCAGGGCAAGACCATTTCAAGTCCTATGCCCGCTGATGGTCATGCTCTGCGCTCTGTGGCGAGCATATCGAGTATCGCTTCGCGGTCGCGTATTGATTCGTCGCTTCAACCTCCTGCCAACCCTCTGTCGCGGTGGAACGACCTTCCGGCCTCCCCGACGTTCACGCTCATATCTCTGGAGCAGGCGCAAGCCCAGGCGAAGTCCCGCAGTGCTACTGCGACAGGCACGCCGTCCTCGTCGGCAAACACGTTCCTGGATAGTGAGCCTCCTGTTCGTGTCAGCTCCAGAACCTCTGGCCATCGCACCCGTGCACGCTCGACGAGTGCGGGAGCGAAGGCAAAGAACACTTTACAGAGTTTGACGCCAGCCGTACCCTCGGCGGCGCCGCCCTGGGAGGGGGACGCTGCCCAGGAACAATGGAACAATACTGCCTCCCCTCGGCCGCCATTGAAACACAAGAGAAGTGGTTTCATGCGCTTATTCAATGGGAAGGAGAGAGAGCGCTCCGTAGCGCCACCGTCACCCCCTCCTCCCGTCCCACCTCTACACGACGCCAGCCCCGCTGCTCCCGTCCCAACGAGAACCCACAAATTGTCCGTGACCCGAGTGCCTGTCCCCACAATCACACCTCCCCCTCCACAATCTCTTGATGACAATGGCAGTGACGAACACCCCGCTGGTAGAATGCAAGACTCGTCGCCCTCCATGCGTGGCCGTCGCCAATTCCCTCCTCTAACGATTCTCCCTCCGAATGAGACACCAGGACGCCTGACTTTGTCACCCGACGCCGTAGACTCTTCGAAACCGGACAATCGTAGTCGGGCTACTCTCCGGCCAGAACCAACGCAAGCCAGGGGTGGTCTTGCACCACTCAGTGCCCCTCCTGGGACCACCGAATTCCCCAGCCTCAGCTTGCGTCCCGTCTCTACCATCTTCAGCGCTCATTTTGACCACTTGGTGGATTCGAACGACTCGGAGCCGGATTCTTCCGTTGCGACGACTTTCTCGCCTCTGAGCCCTGGCTTCTCCATGCGTTCGCCCGGAGGAAAAGGTGGCCAGGAACCCATGATTGCCACAGAGGAATCGACAGCCATCATCCAAGCGCTTAAAGACCAGATTTCGTCTTCTCGGAAGATATATCAGACGCAGATTTGGGAGCTGGAAGGCCAGATTCGGGATCTTCATGCAGAGGTGGATGAGTTGCGGAACCGGGAGGGTGCAGCTGGCGGCGACTTTTGTTCCGCTTGTGGGCGTGGATCGGCTCCCCTTGATGGCAATGCTTCCAGCGATGGAAGCGAAAAGCGGAGTATTGTGAACAGACCCAGAGCACGGACGGGAGTCGGTGGTTCTCGGTTTGTTTCCAAGTGATGAGATGCCCTCTTAATGTCTCGTCGGCCTTTCGTTCTCTTTTATGGTCGACGTGTATATACCGTCATGACTTTGTATCGTTGGATTCGGACATCTGGATGGACTTTTTGATCTGCACGTTTCGTGGTACGGGCATCATCTTACTTGATTTATTTCACTATTTGTTCACTGTCTTTTCTTCCCCATTTGTCTTCTTCAGCTCTCTTCTGAGGGCTTCTTTCATTTGTGGTTATTTACCATATATCCTTTTATGTGTTCACATCTCTTTTAACGACCTTCCTTAATACTGTGTAACTACTCTACCCTTTTTTTGTCCATCTTACCACCCCCTCTCTTTTCACCCCCTTCCTCGGCGCCTTCCACTGTGCTGTCGACAGGTCGGAGCGACCGACCCCCACCCCTGGATTCTGTTGTATGTCTGTTAGACTGCGTTATATTCCTCCTCCTCTGTCTCTCCTCGTCTCCTTGTCGCACATGCATACCCCTGTGGCATAATTGTTGCATTCCACACTCTCTTTGTTGCTCTTTTGTAAATAGGTCGTCGATAGGGCGATGCATCTATACGTCCCCCCACTCTCCTTTCCCCCGCCTATCCGTTCTTATACTATTGCACCTGCGTCACTGTCCCCCTGCCTCTGCCGGGTGCGCTTTCTCGCTTTGTCGTGCAACAATTTGCTCGCTGGCTTACCTCGTAGATATGTTTGACATCGTTAGTGTTCATGATGTGTCTATACATAAGTTCACGAATCTCCATGTGGGCTATCTTTCGGTGGTCCGGTTTATTCCATACTCTCAGATTATGGTCAGCTTGAACTATGAAACCTTGAAGAACAGAACTCGGTAAGATAAAAATCGACCAATGTTTGACACCCTATATATATCCTATGCCCCGCGAAAAGTGTCTCGAACTCCAATAAAAACATTCAACCGAGAGCAACGGTTCAATCACTCATCACCAAGCAGCCACCCGAGACCCTTCTGGAACACCCTCGTAGCCTGCGCCGACACATCCTCCTCCCTTCTTCCATCCACCGACCCACGATCCCTGCTATCCCTACTCCCATCCCTCCTACCCGTTCTACTGTCATTAGACGTGAACGACTGTCGAGAATCCGGTCTCCTCACGCCACCACCCAGAGATGTGAAGTTCGCCGCCACACGGCTGAATGTCTGTGCCAAGGCCGCCGTGTCCGGTGTATGGACGAGCGGAGAGGAAGGGATGTGGATGTCTGGCATGTGCAAGTTCTGGAAACGAGCGGCGAGGGAGGACGGCGTGTTGTTATAACTGTAAGTGCCCGAGCCGCGCTGCCTTCGTCCATTCCGCCCACCAGTATGCCTGCCGTTGAGCTCTCCCTTTTGACGCCTGGCGAGCTTGTCCTTGCGGAACTCGATGTCCTCGGCTTCGAGTCTCCGCCACGCATTGAGCACGTCTGGGATTTTATCGGCCGGACAGAGTTCGAGCGCACGCCCCAGAAGGGTCAGTTTCTTGGGTACGTCTGCGAACTCGGGCTGTCGTCCGAGCTGGAAACATCCGACCCAGCAGACCTCGATAGCTTCCTGCACCTTCTGATCTTCCACACCGGGAGAGGTGAAAGAAGCAGAGGCGCGCAAGGCCAGGACTTTGTCGATCATGGTCTCGCTAGCTTCGACAGCACGGTCGAAATCCTCGTTCTGCAGTGCCGTGTCGGCCATCATGGCGAGCGCTTTGACTTCGGCGGAAGGGTCGTCGCGGAAGCCGAGCTTGTGGACGAGGTCGAGGATGACTTCGGTGTACTTGTAGGCGTCGGCGTTGCTTGAGAGTACGCGAGAGACGAGGGATAGACGGTCCTTGGTGAGGCGGATTTCGAGGGGTGAGATGGGGATGCCGGAGCGGGACATCACGTTGAAGGAGGTGATTCGGGAGGTGGCTTCGATGAATTCTTGCTCTTTGGTGATCTCGTCTGAGGGTGCAGGCACCGAAAGGCTGTGGGGAAATACATGAGGTACTGAGTCTATCTGTATCTGTGGAGGGTAAGAATGAGCTCACCAGTCATAGGCCAACTTCATGTCGCCGAAGCGGTAGTTTCCACTGCTGGCATTGTCGTAGAACTCGCGGGAACAAGTCAGACAAATGTCCCTAATTACATCTGGGTCGAGGGAAAGAACGTGCTGTCTTGACCTGAGGAGACTTTTGGCGATATCAAATTCTAGTTCTTCACGTCAGCACTTCGAGGATATAGAATACTGGGATAATGCCACTCACTTCCGGTACTGAGCAGACCGCTGAAGAAGATGCGGATGATTTCCGTCTTCGACAAGAGACCAAACGCACTCCTCACCCCAGCTTCGCTCGTCCCCGACAGCTTGATCATGTCCTCCAACAGCCATTCCCAATCTCCCTGAGTGTCCAGTTCATCGTCCGTGCCGCCAGCACGCCGTGCCATGCGGGTAGCATACGAGCGCTGGAGCGCTTCATCGCCGGCACTCTGTAAGAACCAATGGAGTGGCGACGCCACACTCCACCTTGAGAATATTTCTCCTGATTCAAGGTGTACGTCCAGTATATCGAGTGCGCGAGAGAGTGAGGTGATGGGTAAAGGTTTAAAAAATACCAGGAGGTCCTCTGGCGTGACACGGGGCCTGGTCGTCGACGGTGTGACGAAGGCCCCCAGAGAGGTGATGGTCATATCCGCCGCGTCTGCTTGGTCTTCATCATCTGGGTCACTGGTCCAAGCAGGTAAACATTCGAAAATGCGGCTCATCGTTGACCACTCGTCCGTGCTGTTACTGCCGTAGAGACAAGCCAGAGCGAGGCGCACCATGTCCTTGTCGTCACGAATAAGCCGCTGAGACGCGGGGAGAGTGGGTTTTGAGGCTTCGAAGATACTCGCCACCATATCAAGCGGTGCGGAGAGTATATAGGCAGTGAGAAGCCGGATGGAAAGGGCAGGATCCGGACGACCAGCTCGCTCTTCGCGTGCCTCCAATACAAACAGGTACGGCATGACGAGTTTTCGAATGCTGGGGACGATACTGTTTGGCGTGGCGTGAGCGAGGTATGCACGAATGACTGTGGGTGGGTCCATAGCTCTCCAGGTATCCAAAGTCCATTCTTCCTCGACGTCATCTTCATCGGAGACCTGAGCGTCGTAAACGAGACGTGAAAGGAGGCTAAGCTCTTCTCCAAGCTCGTCGAGGTCAGGAATGCCTTGGGATGCACCGTGCTGGACCATGGCGAGAGCAATGTCTGTCATTCCGGTGGACGATAGAACGTCTTCGATACGTTTGCGGTACCATGCGGTGAGTTCATGGGCAGTAAGAGGATTGGGTCGAGCGCTCTTGCCGGGAGGTACAGACGGCTGTGGATCCTCTATGTCGACAACGCCAGATGCCTTCATGGATCCCCAAACAGTGGCTAGCTCCGACCAGTCAGGTTCTGGCCGCCACGGCTGACTCTGGGGGTGCTGCTCCTCATTGCTCCCTATGTCAAACGCAGGTAGCAAATCACGGAAATCTTGAGGGTGTGCATGCTCTGGGATGCTATCTAGAATGACGAAACGTTGTGGCCAGAGCTCGGTTCCGTGGTGTTTGAGAAGAATGTGGACGCATGAAAATAGTTGTCGGGTCGCCAATGAACATGCACTCTGGATTAAGGGGTTGGTCGTGAACTCGGAGAGTGGAATTGGTGGGAGTGATTCTGCTGGTGATGTGCTTGTCTCCTCCGCCTCCTCGCCGTCGTCCCATGGATCATCTTCCCATTCTTCATCTACCTCCTCATTTCCCTTTCCGTCCTCTTTAATCCCTCCACCAACTTTACATAGCTCTACATAGGTGTTCAGCCGATCCAGGCGTTTCAGGAGAACGGAACGTATGTAGCAAATCTGGGCGTCTGCAGTCTCGTCGCTGAAGTATGTCGTCAACGTCTCGTCTGGCGCTTCGGTTGCGTCTGAGCTCGCGTGTAAGGCATCGTCATGGGTTTCCGTAGGGTAGATGTTGGTGCACCGTTCGAGAGCAGGTTTAGTCCTCTCTAGACCAAGTGCGAGAATAGCCCGTTGAACGACTGCATCGTCCAGTATGCGGTCTGCACATGCAGCTGCGACCCAGAGGTCGTCTCTGACCAGCTGAAGAGTGCCCTGTACATCTTCAGGGGTAAGGTCTGTGTCAGATTTCTGCAGCCATTGTTCGCATAGGTCCTGAGAGTGCTCCGCCATGGAGGTCGAAACGAGGGGTATACTTAACGCAGATGAGGCAGGAGGCAAACGCGCCACGACGCGACGTGGCGCGTCGATCACTAATCTTATCTTATCTATACACACCCTCAAGAATCTTTGATCTTTGCTCGTACCTTGTGCTCCTTGCCTCTCTCCATCCTCGCCACTCTACATACTCCGATTCAACATCATGCGGCCTTTGACAGAGGAAGAGAGCAAAGCGGTTTTTACCAAACTGGCCAACTACATCGTGCGTTCTGCTCCACGGTTCTCTTCAACTTCACGCCCACTAATTTCTCGTCTCTGCAGGGGAAGAATCTTGTTCATCTCATCGACAGACCGGACGAACCATATTGCTTTAGGCTCCAGAAGGACCGTGTATACTATGTCTCCGAGTCTTCAATGCGTCTGGGAATATCTGTCTCTCGACCAAATCTCGTCAGCCTTGGAACATGTTTTGGCAAATTCAGCAAAAGTGGCAAGTTCAAGCTGCACATCACCGCCCTTGACTACCTTGCACAATACGCTAAGTATAAGGTATGTGTACCTTAGTATTATGGCTTCTCTCTATAGTTTCTCATCTCAGCGGCAGGTTTGGATCAAACCCAATGGCGAGATGCCGTTCTTGTACGGTAATCATGTTGCAAAGGCACACTTGGGTCGAATCACGGAGGATACGCCAGAGCACCAGGGAGTGGTTGTCTACAGTATGAATGACATACCATTAGTGAGTCTCTCGTTTACGCAATGTCTGCTCCCCTGACTTAGACTGTAAAAGGGGTTTGGTGTCACGGCACGGTCGACTGTAGATACAAGAAAACTAGACCCTACAGCATACATTGTTTTCCATCAAGCGTGAGTGCAGTAAATTTTCTGTTTCAGTGCATTCATGCTTACCTCGAATTCATATACTAGGGATATTGGGGAGTACCTGCGTGATGAGGTCCGTAACATTTTCCTATCTCAGTTACTTCTGTCTGACCGTGTTGCGCGAACGCGTAGGACACCTTGTTTTGATTCTCGAGAGACGTATTCCCTACGCTGGTCGGGACATCCGATGTCATGGAACCCAAAGTACTACGACGTGCTCTGTTGTCCGGCAATGGACAAGAGCACTTTACTGCTTTATTTATTTGTGGGACTGCCTTGCTTCTTGCACTCTGTATAACATCAGCTGGTCCAACGGTCCAACGCTTGTACTCATAAACATGAGCACTCTACCCTTACCAAGTGCTGGTTTTTGCGCCGAACGGGCGCTTATCTTGGAGGCGCAATCTCACCTCGATGAAACTTCTGAATGGTGAAATTAAAAGGGGTGCTACGCTTGGATATAATAACTGTACGATGGAGCCAACTTCCAATACATCGCTGAAAAATACCTCTGCAGAGCCCTCGACTAGCTGCTTGTAGACTCGGCTGCTTCTCCCAATCTGACCCACAGGCCACCCTATAGAAAATAATCGGTGAGCGTCCGCACACAGACCGCAAGCTGGATGACTTACATCAATAAACATTGTCAGGTTAGACTTGGGCCACAATTTCTCGACGCTTTGTCTCCCAGGAACATCAGCCCAAGAGGCGGGAGGGATCGATTTCGGCGGCTGAACGTCTTGTGCCAGGGACACCGACGAGAAGTTCTGGAGAAGACGGACTAGCATTATGGACGCTTCATTATACGCAAACTGGAATGAGAACAGACATCAGTATGGCATTGTAAGTATCGGAGACCGTTTGGGAGACGAGCACGTACTTGTTGTCCGAGACAGATCCTAGGCCCGGCATTGAAGGGAACGAAGATGAAGGGATTGTGAGTTAGGTATTGCTGCAGCCTTGCGTCGATGAAACGATCTGGGTCGAACTCGATTGCTGGATAAATCGGTCAGTCAGTACAGTTTACTCATGCGCGTTGAGACTTGGGCCTAACCATCAGGACCCCATAGGTCCTTCAAAGACAGTGAGTGGAAAATTAACGTAAGCACAAGAAGACGAAGGCTGGCAATGCTTACAGCTCGACGGTGCATCACGAACACAGAATACAAGACCCTACAATCTGGTCACTACATAATTCCTCAGGTGATAGATTATTGGAACATACGAAGTGCCGCGGGATATGTAAAATGGCTGTTCTCCGGGTGCTCCAGGTAGTGTCGTATCCCTGTTAGCATTCCTGTAGGTCCAGTCGATGAGACAGACCTTCCCCCATGTCAAGAAGTTGAGAAGCGTACCTCAAGTTGAACGGACTGAGGTAGTGCATAGTACTCAGTCTCAAATTCGTCGGAAAGACGCAAGGTACTTACACTGGTGGATAGAGTCGCAAGGTTTCTGTGGACGTAGATAGTTATGAAGGGTGTTATCGCCGAGTCCAACGATACTCACCGTTCAGGAATGCTCGCATATACTTCATCCCTCTTAGTTCCTCATACGTAGGGGCCCTCGATGGCCCAACGGTCTCTAGGACTTCAGCGCGCAGACGCTGAAGCACATGGGGATGCTCTGCAAGCATATATACGCCAAAACTAAGTAAAGCAGCCGTCTGTGAGAGTGTCAAGTCAGACTATCAGCTCCGAACAAACGGCAAACTGTTGGACGAGTTTACAGTGTCTCTTCCGGCCGTCATTAGATTAAGACACTCGTCCCTGAGCACCTTGATGTCTGCAATGGTATTCGCTTCAGAATGGCCAATGAAAGGATGAAGTGAACCTGCCGCACCATCGGTCGACTTGACCATATGCTGTAAGAACGTCTCTTCGTCATTCTCCGCATCAGTGAATGACTCGCCCTTCTTCTGCATAGCGCTCTGTAAGATAGGATCGACAAACCCCATGAGAACCTTCATGTCGTCTTCCGTCTGGTCCTTCCAGAGCTCCATCAAGGGCCACCAGGCCCCAAAGAAGAAACGGGTCATAACCCGGAATTGTACTTGGGCGAATGAAGCTGCGACTAGATTCGATGGGTGCATGAGTTCGGAAGTGCTGCTGGGTGCCGATGGGTAAGGCAAGCCTGCTGACAATGAGCTAACGTCGGACGCGAAAAGGAACTCGGTAGTTGTGTCCAAAGTAAAGCGTGAAGCCAAGTCCTGAAGAAAGAGGGGTTCAGTGGCCTTGGGTGCGAAACCAAATAAGTGAGGGATGGAGACCTGCTTACCTGGAAGTCGATAGGGAAACCAGTGCGTAAGCGTTCTTTGGCCAGCGTGATAGACGCCATGGCATGCCTATCGAAGTTCTCGAAGTCAGAGATTCGGTCCTTAGTGAAGAAAGGTCGGGTCATCGTCCGGTGATATCTGTCAAAGAAGGTTGGCTGAGTTCTGGCACATAGTAAAAAAAAAGTGAACGTTTCTTTACTTCCACATGTCGCCTTTTCCACCAGTTAGCCGCATAGTAGACCTGAGTGGTTAGATATGAGCGACGGGCGTACCGTCAGAGTTGAATACCCCCGTGCCCAAGACCGAGTATAGCTGATCATGCAAAGTTGTTCCTTATGGACAGAGAGAATATCAGCCATGCTTGAGAATAAGCGATCGAGTAACTGAAACGGCATTCACCCTTCTCCCAACAATCAAAGTTTGTGGCGAGGAGTGCCTGTGAAAGCGCAGCAAATATGTTCAGACCTCCTTAGCAGATGACTGAATACGAGTCACGGCGTACCTTGACGTGGTGCGGTTCCACGGTCATGACCCGCTCGTCAAACCCCGCACGAACATAGAATGTATGACCGTACTTCGCGATCCATTCCCAAGCTGTGTCGCCTATATGAAGCCACCGATGGTCATCCCACAATCCATACAGGTTCAGCCTCCAAACACGTACCAGGATAGCCGTTCATGAAACCGTTAAATGTCTTCCAGAAATTTCCAAGGTAAAGAGGCCATTTGTCTTCGACCACAGGAGGAACAACTGCGCCTATGGCAGCTGCATGACGTTTATCCATGAAAAACCTCCACTCTCGGCGCAGTACCACAAGAATAGAGAAAGAGAGAGGTACAATCGTCCATCTTGGCAGGATGCCGTTGCTATGATGTTGAACCAAGTACCCACCGAAGTAAAAGAAGAAGGAAGAGAAAAATATGCCCGGTGAATTCTTAAATACAAAACGTATTCCCGGAGAAATCTTCATTGAATCCGCTCAGTCGTGGAGTCCAAGCTCGGGGAGGTGAACTGTCTAGAGATTCAGGAAGAAGAGGCGCTCGACCTGGAACTTATAAATTATCCCCATTTTATAACACCGTGTCCTTCGTCCTATGACGTGCACTTCATTAGAAGGCCGCATGTTGACTGCAGTCTTATGATATCCTTCGGATGATCTCGGGGATGACAAACTACGTGGAACAGACTGAACTCCGGTATTGGCGCGCTTCAAACGGTTCTTGCCATGCCCATGAAGCAGAGCTGTTCAGTCAGGTCAACGGCAGTGAGTCGAGGGTTAGGAATGGCGGAGATCAAATACATCCCATTGGCCTGCGAGGCTCAGGAGCTCCGAGGACCCGCAAGTAAGACAATTCGCGGAGGTTATCCGAAGCATAGTCGAAAAATTCTGGACATGGTTGCTGGAAGAATATAAGTACACTCGTAGCAGAAAAGCACGAAGAGTCAAGATACAAGACGTTGATACAATGCGGTTACTCGCTTCACTTCCTAGACAACAGCGATCTTTGATGGGATGGCGGACAGTTGGCATCGCTTTCACGTCGTCGCCTTTGCTTCCTCGGCTTCTCCAAGTCTTACCCAAAGACCACCCTGGAGCAGAAGAGAGCCCTATATCAACCTCGACAGTACATGGACGAAAACGTAGAAAAACACTCACATCGACAAACATCGTCAGATGCGTCCCAGGACGAACTTTCTCGATACTCTGTCGCCCCGGAACATCAGCCCACGACTCCGGAGGAATGGTCTTGGGTGGTTGCGCCTCTCTCGCCAATGACACGGACGAGAAATTCTGGAGTAGGCGAACTATCATGAAGGACGCTTCGTTGTAGGCGAACTGGTGCCCAGGATGGGATGTGGAAGGTAAGGGCAGGCAAAACGTGGAATAGTACGGCACATGCGTACCTGCTGGCCCAAACAGATCCGTGGGCCTGCGTTAAAGGGAACGAAGATGAAAGGGTTGGGTGTGAGATACTTCTGGACCCTGGCGTCAATGAAACGGCTAGGATCAAACTCGAGAGCTGAAAAGACAATTATCAGTAATTCGAAGGACTCAAGTACTCAACGAGGCGCACCATCGGGACCCCAGAGGTCCTGATTAGATGGAAGTCAGCTTTGATGACGAGAAATATATATAGGGGATCTCACCGTTCGGCGATGCATCATGAATACAGAGTAAACGGCTCTGCGGCATAACAGTATCAGTTTCGTAGTCAAAGACTAATACTAGCACACTCACTTTGTTCCTGTAGGTATGTAGATAGGCTCTTCACCGGGTAGAGATGGAAGAGTTGTCGGCTTGTTTGCACTCCTGTATCGTTTGCAGGTTGAACGACAACACCGAGGACATTAAACTGCTGTCAACGTACCTCACATCGAACGGGCTGTGTTACCGAAGGATCTTGCTATGAGAATCACGACTGGAAAGGATGTGAGAAGACATACACAGGAGGATACAGCCTCAATGTCTCTGAAAATCATACGTCAGATCTGGCGAAAGAAAGGGGAAAGATGGGAACTCACCGTTGAGGAACGCCCGAAGATACTTCATGTTCCTTAACTCATCGTATGTTGGTGCTTTAGTCCATCCTACCGTCTCAGCAATTTCTGATCGAAGGCGCTTTAGAATATCGGGATGTTGTGAGAGCATATAGAAGCCAAAACTGAGGAGTGAGGCAGTCTGCGAGTCGTAGTTTGAGCACCATTTAAAAGTACAGACAATCAATTATTTTGACACTCTGCGTACCGTATCTCTGCCTGAATTCCAACGATGAGAGCGTTAGGAAGGTCCATCACTGGCGAGTGAATGCATAACGTTTACCTGCGATCATGATGTTCAGAATTTCATCACGAAGGACAGTTATATCTATTATCGAAGTGGTAAGAAGATGTTCTATACTTTGAAGCAATTGCATTGCCCACCATCAGTGAAGTTGACCATATGCTCCAGGAATGTCTCAGTCTCGCCAACCTTCCCCGTACCTCCAACCGCCGCTTCCACTCCCTTCATCTCTTGCTTCTTATTCAAAGCATCAGCCAATATGGGATCAATAAACTTGCCAATGATCTTCATATGTGCCTTAGTGTTGTCGCCAAATATCTCAACCAGAGGCCACAGTGACCCAAAGAATGTACGCTTGGCAATTTCGATTTGAGCTTGAGCGAAAGAAGTGGCAAATTGGTTGGCAGGATGAGTTTCATTGTTGAATTTGGTAGCATGCGGCGTGTTGGATGGATAAGGCAAGCCGGTAGATAGAGAATGGACGTCGGTGTCGAAGAGAAATTCGGTGGCGGAATCAAGAGTGAAACGAGATACCAAATCCTGGAAGATTACAGGGATGAGTTCACTTCATGAGTCTGCCCGCGAGCGAAATTAGAACTTGCTTGGAAGTCGATGGGGAACCCAGCTCGTAGGCGGTCTTTTGCTAGCATAATCGCAGCCGTTGCGTGGCGGTCGAAGTTCTCGAAGTCCGTGATACGCTCCTTGCTGAAGAAAGGTCTTGTCATACTTCGGTGAAACCTGGCATAATTCAATCAGTTTGTTTGAGCCGATCAACTCGGAATACCGATCTTACTTCCACATATCGCCTGTTCGAGAAATGTCGCTCAGGTAGAGTACAGTAAAATGGTGACGGACGGACTTACCATCGGCATTGAACACTCCTGTTCCAAGAACAGAATGCATCTGATGGATAAAGACAGGCCCTATGATGCCGGCTAAGGTTATGTTGCCATACAGATTTACCCTATGCATTACCTTTGTCCCAACAGTCGAAGTTTGTAGCCAGGATTGACTGCAAAGATGATACACCGTACTATGTATAAGCTTCGGTATATTTACATCCTCGTGTGAAGTTCCCACCTTGACGTGGTGTGGTTCGATGGTGATCATCCTCTCGTCAGAGCCTGTGCGGACGCGATAGGTATAACCTAACTTCGCGACCCACTCCCACATTTTGTCGCCTGAGAAGATTAATCAGAAACGTCAAGGAGGTGAATAAGTGTTAAGACGAACCAGGATACCCATGCAGGAAGCTCTCGAGCATAGCCGCCAGGATACCAAGGTGGAATGGCCATTTATCAGGGATAAGAGGTGGAATGACTGCGCCCATAGAGGCCGCCGTGCGCCGGTACCTGAAAAGACTCCATTCGAGACGGAGCACACCTAAGTAGGGTACTACTACGATGGCGAGGGGAACGATAGCCCATCGAGGGAAAGCGCCTCCAGTCTTGTTATACAAGAAGTCGCTGCCAAAGTAGAGCAAGACCGAGAGGGATATTATCGCAGGTGCGTTCGTGATTAAGAATCGAACTCCGGGCGAAAACATGATGTTTCCAGTTGAGTTACACCGTTACAAGTCGTGATACAATTTATCGTTCAATGTTGGGTGATGAGCTTGAGAGCAGGTCGTGGTGACCCGCAATCTATAAGTGGGGGAAGGAAGGATCGTGATTAAAAACGGTTCTTCGGGCGGTTTTGGGCAAAGTAAGACCGGATGGGCACATCAAACGGATGGAACGCTGGATCACCACGCCCACGTACGTGGACAATACGTGGAGCTCGTCCTCACTATGTAGTGATGTCAGATGGACCACGATGAGGGTCACTAGTGAAGATGAAATCAAAGGTCGTTTCAGATGACTTGTCTTGGGCATTGAGCCTGAGAGTCTTGTGACAAAATTACCAAGCTGAAGAGGGGTATTGGCTACCCAGAGAACGCGCGGCCCAGTGACTATGATGCGGCATCGGGAAAGAGCAAATGTCAAGATACCAAGAACAGCTGATAACGCTATTGTTCATGCTACTTGCGACGGCCCTCGTACAATCCGTAGAGTGAAGAAGGAGTCGAATTAGACCTTATATGTTTCAAGTTTACTTGAAACTCGTTGGCGGAAGATCTGTCCGATCTGCCAATGAGATTTCGCGAAAAATTCCAAGTTTTCACTAACATATAAGCCCTATTGAAAGAAAAAGAACTGAAAGCTTGAGTGAATGTTTGGACCGGCCACAGCCGCCGATGCGGAAGTCCGGATGTGGCAAGAGCCGACGGTCGGCGAACGCTTCAGTGGCGCGCGACAACGCACAAGTGCCTGTGGTTGACTGTCCTCAACTTGACTGCTTACTAGTATCAATCGCATTTCTGGCTGGCTCTGGGCTCGAGCTTTGTCTTCCCATAAAGCAAACTATGGCAGCTCCGTCGTTCTCCTCCTTCCAACCGCCATCATTCTCGTCATTCCCTGACCTCGAGCAAGGGCCAAGCAAGCGTGGCGCTGAGCCCTCCCGAGACGACGAACGGCGGACAAAACGTAGCCGGGACAAGCAGGATCACGATGATCAGTCGAAGAAACATAAACACCACAGGTCGCACCGTAAAGACCGTCATACATCCGAGGATCGTTCTAGCAGGCGAAAGGGACCATCTGGGGAGGACAGAGATTCGCGGAGGCATGATCGGCTGAGGGAACGAGAGAAGGGGCGGGATAGGGACGATAGTAGAGATCCAGGGAAGTCTGTGGAGATGAGGTCTGCCCTTGACGATGAACGTATTAAAGAGGAGGAAGACAGAACACGACACCATGGCGAGCTGCCGCCATCCCAGGTAGATTTGACCCGACCGTTGTTCTATTCGGACAAGAAGGGAGATGCGTTGAACGTCCGCTATGGTGGTCTATATGCGGGTGACGTACCCAAGTATCGTTTAGTGGGATGTACGTCTTTCGTCTCATTTATGCCCGGCTGCTAATAATGCAGAAGGGGGTAAGAAGGTCTTAGGATTGCCCAATGCGTGGACTGCTGTGCATAGGAGCAATAGAGGTATCGAAGTTACTGTTGGAGGGAAGCGAAAGGTAGGCCTGCTAGACACTTCCATGTACATAATGACTCAACTATAATCGACGTGATAGATGCCCTCCATTACCGACCGAAGCTCGCGAGACCTACTCAATACTGCACCTTCCCGCCGACTTGTCGCCTCCGCCGAAAGCGCACGGAAATACACAGAAATCGACGGTGTCATCAAACTCCCCACCTCTCGTCGCAAGCAAGCCCACAATGACCAGTCGTATCGCGATATCGAGCTTCCAAACGAAGACGCGGACTCTGACTTTGACTTTTCCTCTGCTTCCGAGGTGGAGAGTTCTGAAGATGATGAGGCGGAAAACGTGACACTTACAGCACACCAGGAGAAGACGAAAGCGCTCGAGCAACGGCTGAAAGCAGATTCTTCCTCGGTATCGACCTGGCTCACACTTCTCTCTCACAACTTGTCTCAAGTCCCAATTACCATCAAGAACGCGATCAAAGCGCGCTCTGAGATCACGATATCTATCCTTGCTCGTGCCCCCAAGTCTATCCCCAATTCAACGACGTTACGGCTCCGGTACCTACAGGCTGGAGAAGCGGTGTGGCACGCTAACCAGCTCACGGACGAATGGGAAGCCGCGCTCAAAGACGGAGATTCTGAACTTTGGCACTCCTGGGCGGATTGGAGGATTCGCAAGAATGTCGGTGGGCTTGATGGGATTGTCGAGGATGCTCAAAGAGTACTTGAGCGGTTGAAGACCGAGTTAGATAAATTGAGGATCCTCTGGCGGATAGCGATCGCTTTTAGACATGCTGGTATGAGCTGTCTTACACTGCGTACGGATAACACTTTACTGAGATACCGGAATATAGGTTTTATCGAGCGTGCTATGGCATTGATGCAGGCGCAAGCAGAGCTGACGTTTCATCTACCGTCTTCTCTCGCTGGACTACCTCTCGATGCACAAACAAGCGCTCTGGAAGAGTTCTGGGAGTCCGAAGTGCCCCGCATCGGGGAAGCCAACGCACAGGGGTGGGCATCATGGCTTGCAGCTGGTCAACCTGAATACAATCCTACTGCACCGTCACGAAATTCACAAACATCCACTCCTTCGACCAAATCTGACCCCTTCAGACGCTGGGCCCAGGGTGAGGTGTCCGCAGATAACGTGCTACGCCCTTCTTTACGCTCTACGGATCCCGAGGCGGACGACGACCCCTACGCGACGATCCTCTTCACTGATATCCAGCCATTCCTTTGCTCGTTGACATCCACTCGTGCCAAGCATACATTTCGACTCATATGGCTATCCTTCCTCGGCCTCCATGTCCCCGGGTTGGAACGTTCCTTTTTCTCCACGTCCGATAATCTCGATGACAGGTGGTGTGAGAACCATCTGACATCGCCGTACTACTTGTCCTCCATCTATCCGAGCATCACACAAACGCGAATGATCACGGCGGAATCTCACGCTGGGGTCCTCGTTGGTCCCGAGGAGGTCTATGAGGACGGATTTGGGCCGGTGAAGAATTGGGGGTATCGTGTCGTTGGGCCGCTCGATAGCTTTGGGAGACAGAAGTGGGGGATGTGGACGAAGGAAGACGTGCAGGGCGTTAATCAAGACTTTGTCAGACGCTTCTTCGAACAGTGCCGACTGGGACAAGACGATGTCGAATGGGATGTACTGGCATTGGCGTTCGAGGCGGTGGTCAATATCAAAGGGTATGCTCTTGACCTTTGAGCTCGTAGTCTTGCTCTGAATTCATCTCCGTTGTATAGTGCTTTAAAGCTCTCACAATCGTTCCTGGATGTCGACCGCGATTCTCTTCCACGCTGGGCTGCTCACGCTCGTTTGGAACGAAGACGCGGCAAGGCGGACAAGGCGCGTCAGGTCTACCAAACCGTTCTCTCGACTGTCACGCCACAGAACCGGCTCAGCGCAGGACCCTTGTGGTGGGACTGGACAGAGATGGAATGGCTAGCAGGCCATGCGGACGCCGCAATGCAAGTCATCATGCAATGCACCGGCCTGAAAGGTGGTGCTGGCGCCGGAGGGGTGGTAGTATTGCGTGCGCGGCGTGTTTTGGAGGACACGGTGAAGGATATACCGCCAATGCTGTGGAAGGTACGCGAGGCGTGGGTGAAGATTTCTGCGTTGCTCGAACTGCTGAGTGCCACATCGACAACGACTTTCCCTGCATTCCTTTCGGGGCCGATTCGAGTCCGGGATGGATCGGAGGCCGAGGAGAGTTCGGCGGTCGCCTCGCTGCATATGCTCTACAATCATGTTGTCACGCTGAAGAGTACGGCGAGGCCAGGCGTTCTGAGACAACGCCTGGAACACGCTATTCGTGCTTACCCCAACAACACGGCGATACTGGCCATGTTTTTGGAAGTACAGAAGGGGCAGGGGGTTTGGGGTAAGGTGAGGGAGTTGATAGGAGAGGATGGTGAAGGCGACGGGGGAGAAGCGAAGGGCGTAGCCAGAAGGGTGGCCGATGTCTGGTTGGCTCGCTGGGAGAAAGGCAGGTGGGAGTGGGAGATCGAGAGGACCCGAAGTGGTCTGAATGCCGCCATGGACGATGAACGGTACGCTTTACTTCCCTGATGTGCACAATAATTTCTCACTGTCACGCAGGACAAGGGGGAGTGCTGTCCTATGGCGTCTGTTCGTGGAGTTTGAGATACAGGCGGGCCAATTGAAACGAGCGAAGGATGTGCTCTTCCGGGCCGTAGCTCAATGTCCTGGAGTGAAAGGTATGCACGATGTCGAATCGTATCATTGTTGACTGATTTATCTAACAATGGCCCGAACTGCAGAACTCTACCTGCTTGCATTCGATCCACTCCGGGACGTCTTTGCGCCACACGAATTGCACGCGCTCGGTGAAACAATGATAGAGCGCGGGATACGAATGAGATCAGGCCTAGACGAGGCTTTGGATGGGATTGAGCTAGGAGGGGGCAGAGAAGAAGGCGAGAACAGTGACGAAGATGAGATAGAGTACAATGCAAGGGAGCTCAGGCGATTGAAGCCGTACTGAATAAAATGCTATGAATTGTGGCGGTGGCCACCGGCGCATGGCGCTATCACGTGGTGTGACAGTGTATTGCCATGAGCCTTTCGTCTGGACGTCGTCTTCGTTTCTCCCCGCAACATCAACCGCCCTCGCTTTCGAGCTTCAAGCTTCAGCAGCACATCCTCAGCAACATTCGCAGTCTTTCATTATTTCTAAGCCGTGTAGACCACTCTCCGCACGGCCTTTGTCCTCTTTCGCTTTCTTCATACCTCATACTTGGTCTACTTCACACCTCCCCCGCCCACGGGGGCAGGCTCTAATCTACTTTGTTTCGCACTACCATTCGACTAGTATTCGAATCATGGTCGCCGTACCTGCACCATCCATCACGCTTTCCCAAGAGGAGTGGCCGGACGCCGACTTCGACATCCCCGATGGCGTACCGCTCCACACAGGAACCGACTGGGAGAGGGAGGAGGAGGAGGACTGGGACGTAGACATGAGTCTTGGCAAGACCGGCGGAGCGAAGGCACAGGCTGTCGTCGCCGGAATTGTATCCAGAAAAAGTACGTCTCAAATGGTCAACATTCGGCCTCCATTGCCGCCTACGAGCGAGGACGACGAAGACGAGGAGGAGGGCCTCTCGACCATCAAGGTCGCTGCTCTCCCCAAACCTATCCCGTCCGCTGTCGACTCTACGCCTTCCATTGACGACGACGACTTCGAGGACGCGTTCTCTCTTCCCTCGGATCTTACTCAGCTATCTCTTCGCCCCCTATCCCTCCACCACCAATCGTCGAAAAACTCTCTCGAATGGGGAGAGAAAGACCATACAACCTCCTCTCAGTCATCCGACGCCTACTCTACTCTCGGGCTCGCCGAAATTTCCCCTTCCTCCTCCAACTCTACCTCAGCTTCACAATCCCAACCAGAGACCGATGACGAGGAGGAGGATCTTGACGGCCTAGTCATCCCTTCGGGCCTCTTTGAGTCTGCATCGAGCGCAAAGCACCTTGCAAGGCTACTTGAGAAGAAGCAGAAGGCACCTACTCTAGACGATAGCGTAAAGATCGCTAGCCCTGATCCTGAGGATGATTTCGAGATTGGTCTCGTCATCGACGACGACGCCGACTTCAATCCGAGCCGACTCTTGCAGCAGCATCAGGACAAGCGTAGGTCTTCCATAGGATCCCGTGCGAACGGTGCATCTCGACCGCTCGGGGCAAGGCCGCCTTCCAGGTTAAAGAACGATCGCCCTAGGTCCCCCGCCAATCCCCCGCCCTCTTCAGCTCGCCAGTTTCAAAAGCTTAAGGCGCCTCCCTCACCCCCAGAACATGCTAATCCGCCGCCTCGTTCCCAGTCCTATAACGCACTGCTCTCCGCCGATACTGGACCCTCCTCATCCCGCTCGGCAAAATCCGGACCTCTGCGTGGGCAGAAATCACATACGGGCCTCAAACCCACTACATCCCCTACGCAACGCAAACTCGTTCGGAAAGCGTCGTTGTCAGCACTCATGGAGGTCAGCCATCCTCAGGCGATAGCTGCCGAGTCGGCCTCCAAGCCGAGTGATGCCAATGGCGCTCGATACGAAGGGGCCACCGCAGCTTCCCGTGCTAAAACACACAACAGCTCCACTGGTCGCATGCGTTCGTCGGAATACGTAGTGCCACCCGCACGACCATCAACACCGTCATCGAATCCAGCTGCCTTACGCCTGACTATGCCGACATCGTCTTCTCGTCTCAAAGCGAGAACCCCGATTACATCAGTGTTTCCCGGTTCGTCAAAGACTGGGACCGGCCGTTCATCTCCTGTTCCTGTCCCTGTTCCATCTCGTCCTCCATCTTCAACATCCTTGCGGTCAAAAGCGGCTGCGGGCCCTAGCACTGCGTCATCGTCGTCAGGCCCGAAAATATTGCGCAAACCCAAACGACAACGAACATACGGAGACGGTACGGAGCTCGATGCATTCGATGACTTGCCCACCGACCGCGACAAGGAGACTCGGTATCGTGTCGCTCCAAAGCCGTATGGAAACCGTGTTCCAGGGGCTATGTACGCCCCGTCCAAGGTAGAGAGTAAGAGCACAACACGGCGGAAGGCTCCGAGAGATGGTTCAGGTAGTGGTTCAGGTGCGCCTTCATCTCCATTCTCTTCCACCTTCGTTCTTTGGCTGAGCTTTTTGTTTTCCTGCGCTATGATCCAGATCTTGTTCAGTCTCCAGAAACTATCGCGCGGCCCTTAAGGCATGCGAGCCGGATAGAATTGGCACCTCAGTCGTCAGCAGCAGACCCAGCTGCGAAGAGAAAGAAGACTGTAATATCGCCCACGACGAACCAACGGCGGAAACCTACACTGATCCGAAATCTGGGTGGTGCTACTGCTCCAAAAGGTATGTCTATACAATAGCATCGTGTCGTTCTCATCCTGACCCCGGTAATCTTCAGTCGTCGGGGACATGAAGTGGAATCCTCAAACACTACGCTGGGAGGGCAATGACCAAGCTCTTCGTGACTTCGATACTGTCGTGGGCACTTCAACACGGCCGGCCCTCATCACACATCTGACTGGCTCCTCTGTGGGCTCACCCGTGGGGTCGTTCGCGACTGGTGCTCGGAGGGTTGGTAATATGATGTTCGACCCGAATAAAATGTGCTGGATATCGACACTATCGCCGGAAGAGGATGAACCAGATGTATTCGCTGACCTTGCCGACGATGAACACGATGGAGACGGGTGGGAGGAAAGAGGAGGCACAATACGTGCCGGCCAACAGGATTCAACCATCACTCCTTCGGATGTCAGCCGGAGTGCGGCGTCAAGTCGTATGGAGACGCCCAGCCCATCCCGGAGTAGCCACAGACGGAGTCCATCAGATTCCGGAAGTGATAGGTGCTCCCGAGCATCAATGGTCTGCGATGTGGACGATGCGTTCCTGGAGCAGACACGACTAGCAGAGGAACGCCATAGGGTCGAGATGAAGGGGTGGAGAACGAAGGTACACGATGACCGTAGTCATCTGTACGATATCCGTGCTCTCGCCACCCGGAGATATTGATTTTTTTCGCTCTTATTATCCTGTGGTATGACGCATCTATATTGCTGCATTTTTCCCCCCTCTCTCTATGCTAGTAACCTATCTACTTTCAATTAGCTTTGTTCACCGTCACGACACGTTTCCTCATTTTTTCTCTCTCAATTCTGGGCCTCGTCTCGTTGTTTTCCCCGAAGAGGATATATCAGATCATGGAGTTCGGACTTGCACCATTTGTTCTCACTCGTCGCACTCGCACACACATATCCGATACAAATCGCTTTGTCTGTCTTCCCCTTTGCCCGTCTCTCCCTTGTTTTACCCCATGCCACTCCCCATCCTCGATGTCTCCCCTTTATACTTGCTTTGTTAATGCCCCTGTTCGACCGCATCCCTTTTGGATGCCGATGACACTCCTTGACTCCCGATTCCTTTTCTCCTCCCCTATGTCTCTGTCTAGTCCGTGTCTCGATATGTAGCGATGCTCCGGAAAATATGGAATAATATGACGAAATGCCCTTCATTCACCGTGCGATCTCGAGATATTGACACCTGGGTGGCGAGGTAATTAAAGGCCGCGTTTAATTTCCCAAGGGCAGACTGGACGGGATTTCAAGCGAGCATGACCTCCAGCCAACCTCCAGCTTCACCTTGACTGATAACGGGTGGCTATCTTTAAGAATTTCCGCAAAATCCTCCGTCTCTTTGTTTGGGACCGTTCTAAATGCACTACGGATAGCCTCCCCACAACGTTGTGGGTCTTTACTTTCCTTGCTCTTTTCCATGAACTCATCAACGTTCAATCTTTTATAGCCTAACGACCATTACAATCTGGTTGTTCATCGAGCTAGGACGTGCCACGATTAAAGCAGCCTTGTCCCACTAATGACTCTACGTGCATCCGGACCCAAACAAACAGGCGCTGGCACCGGAAAGATCGTCCTACATTCTCGAGACCCAGAGGTCGTCTTCTCGGAACTATCATGCACATATCCTCTGAAGTTACTTGCTCTTCGGTCTGCCGACAAGGGGATCGCAACGGCTTACATGGCGTCGTACGGAGGCGGCCTTGTTTGTGGAGATCAGATCGCTCTTGAGGTTCATGTTGGGCATGATGCTCGACTTATGTTGCTTTCTCAGGTGCGTTTGTTACCCCGTACTCAATGAACGTGATGTTTAGGGGGTTACATGTGCATAGGGTTCTACGAAGGTGTTCAAAACGCGCCCCGGACAGAGAGCAGCAAGCTCGCACAAGACTCATATATCATCTGCCAGACAGAGATTGGACGTGCACGTAGCCGACAGAGGCGCCCTCTTCCTCCTCCCAGACCCCGTCACCTGCTTCCAAGCCGCGTCATACCATCAACTACAAGCGTTTCATCTCTCCAAATTGGCATCTATTGTTCTCCTCGACTGGTTCACATCCGGACGGCGGTCTCGGGGTGAAGAATGGCAGTTCGCACGATATATGAGCGTGAATGAGGTTTTTGTGGATGGGGTACGGGTAGCAAGAGATGCTACTCTCCTAGAAGGCGATAGCACAGCTGCGAATAGCGATGTCCCGCCACTTCCTCGTCGACTACTCGCAGACCGACTGGCGCCGTACGCTTGCTATGCGACCGTGATACTCTACGGACCGTTGGTCGAAGGGCTTGTGAAGGAATTGGATGGAAGCTATGAGAAGATATCGGTGTTCAGACAAAGGGATCCTCCAGGTCTGATTTGGTCGTTGAGTCCTGTGAAAGGAGAGGAAGGAAGAATAGTCAGGGTGGCGGGGAAGGAGACGGAAGACGTGAAGGTGTGGTTAAAGCAGGCACTGCAGCCTCTGGAAGAGGTTATCGGTACGGACATCTTCAGGCGAGCATTCGTGTGATGGGCATCGGAGACGTTGTTGAAGTTTGTAGTGCGACGAGCATGCCCATCCCCTGGTGTCAAGGCATCGGAGTCCCGGATCGTGGTGCGACTTCCTAGTCGGCGAACTTTACGGTCTGTGGTATGTTTCCTTCTTTTTTCTAGTAGACCTTTCTTCGATTGACTTGGCCGACGTCGACCGCCTGCTTTTTTACTTTAGGAACCCCGTCTCCGCCATTCCTTGCGATGTTCACGCCGCGGCATTTGAGTTAGTTTCTACACAAGATACCGCAGGAATAACATCATCATGCAGCACCTAAGCTCGGATATAATTATCACTATTTACATTAGCTGTGAGGTAGCGCATACCCATGCAAGTTGTGCTTGCTGGTGCTGGTACTCGAGGGACCCATCTTGAATGAACTTCAGAATTATCGTACAACTTCGGCCGGTGGCGAGTGTGGCCCACGGAAGATGATAAGATAAGACCGTCCATGTACTTTATGTAGCAAACATCCGAGCCTCGGAGCTTTTGCACATTATCCCGTTCCACCATCACATTATGGAGTTCTCTACCACATCTCAGACGACCATCTCCCCTCATAATCAACAGGGTCTTGTCACCAAGCAATATCCGTCTGAATCCGAGCTCGATGGCTCAATCGAACGTGCAGCCAAAGCTCAGAAGGCATGGAGCAAGGTTCCGTTGAAGGAGCGGATTGCTATCGGAAACAAGTTCATGGTATGCTTGAAGTTTTGATCAAATATCCAGATAATCATAGTAGACTTCTTGTGCAGGATGAGTTCCAAAAGATGAGCGATGAGCTTCCACTCGAGCTCACTCTCCAAATGGGCCGGTGCGCATAGATCCTGATACTTTCATGGCTTGTGAACTGACTGTGGCGTCATTCATCACAACAGCCCAGTCTCCCAAGGTGCAGGAGAAATTCGCGGTTTCTTGGACCGTGCTCGGTACATGCTGTCCATCGCAGAGAAGTCTCTTGCCGACGTTGGCCTCGAGGATACAGACAAGCCAGGTTTCAAACGCTTCATTCGTCGCACTCCTCTCGGTGTGGTCCTCGTCGTTGCCCCCTGGAAGTGAGTACACCTCTACTACACCAGGGTCCGATGACTCTGAAACTTTTCCTATCATTTAGCTTCCCTTATCTTGTTTCTATCAACTCCGTTCTTCCAGCCATCGTTTCAGGAAACGCTGTCCTGTTCAAGCCCTCGCCACAAACGCCACTCACAGCCGAACGAATCGCTCTCGCTCTTACACGGGCAGGAGTCCCAGAAGACGTTATTCAGGTCCTTCACCTTTCTCCTCCCCTTGTGGAACACGCTATCAAGCATACGCTTGTCGACTTCGTCTCCTTCACTGGAAGCGTTGCCGGTGGCCAGGCTGTTGAGAAGGCCGCGGTCGAGGCCTCTGGGTTCAAGGGTGTGGCGCTCGAGGTGAGAATGTTCCGGACGCTCGGATGAGGCTCAAGCTGACTGGAGGGCTCGTATAGCTTGGTGGAAAAGATCCTGCGTATGTCAGGCCAGATGCTGACCTGGATTACACCGCGGCGGAGCTGGTAGACGGTAAGATGCCCTCTTGTTCAATAATCGTGCTGTCTACTGACTTGCCACAGGTGCTTTCTTCAATTCGGGACAGAGTTGCTGTGCCGTGGAGGTCAGTTTCGATTTTTAGAGTATCACATCGTATATGCTCATTGTGCCTCGATTCGCTAGCGTATCTATGTCCACAAGGATGTATACGACGCCTTCGTGCCCAAATTTGTTGAAATCGTCAAGGTATGTTCCCGAACGTCGTCATTCTGGCGCATCTTATTCATTTGGGTGTTGTGGCTAGCAATATAAACTGGGAGACCCTACCAAGCCAGAGACCAATCTCGGACCAGTCGTCAGCATCGCCAGCGCCAAACGGATCCGGAAACAAGTCGAAGACGCTAGTAAGTGTCGCAGTATCTCGCCATCCTCGACATCGCCTGATTCCATTCACCATCTCTCCTTAGTCAAGGCCGGTGCAAAGCCACTTGTACCAGAAGAAACATTCTCCTCCGCGGACGTGTATGTTTGAGCTTTTCTTCTTTACTGAAGACTTGACCTGACGTCCATCCGAGTTTAGGAAGACATCGGGGGAGTCTGCGTATGTGGCGCCTCAGGTCCTTGTTGACGTCAATCACTGTGAGCAATAATGCTTCCTTCGTCCATCTTGCGTATGGTGGTAGCTCACACTCCTCTTACTAAACAGCTATGGAGGTGATGATGGAGGAGACCTTTGGCCCGGTTGTCGGCATCCAAAAGGTGGATCCTTTAGCACTCGCCCTTGTGTCATAACGCTAAAAGCATTTATTCGACAGGTTTCCTCTGACGAAGAGGCTGTCAAGCTCATGAACGACTCACCGTACGGCCTGACGGCGTCCGTCTGGACCAACGCCGAGAAGAACGCCGATTCACAGGAGGCCTTCCTCAACCTCATTGACGAACTCCAAACCGGCACCGTTTTCCTGAACCGGTACGCCCGTCTCCTCTGTTGTGGAAGTGTAGACAGCTCACTGACCACGCATGCTTATCCTACCCTGGATAGTTGTGACTTCTTGGATCCTGCACTAGCGTGGACTGGCGTGAAGAACAGTGGTAGGGGTATCAGTCTGAGCAAATTCGGTATGTTGAATGATTGCCGCAGAGAATTGGCTTCGGGACGCTCACAGGGCTTGCTTATCCAGGTTACGACCAGCTCACGCGGGCGAAGTCGGTGCACATGAAGATCAAGACTTCATGAACGCAGGAATGAATGTAGGACAGAAAGCATGCAGTGTATTCGGAAGTAGTATACAGAATAGAATGTGCTAGTACAGACAGAAAAGCGCAAGGCAGACCAGTGGTATATTTCGTGAGTTGATGAGGTTCCGGAATGGTACGCCATCCCATACAGGCTGCGTTGTTGAACGAAGATCTAGATGGGTCCTACAAGACATGAAAGTCAGTATCATTGTGACAACAACGAATCAGACAGACGAAAGTTTCAGGGCCCTCAAGCGTATAAGAGGACCGGCAATAGTTGTCACCACCGTGCAGAAGCACTCGGTCTGGTGCACAGCAAAATATTCATCCTTTGAGACGGAGTAAGAAGAAAGACTCACAACAAGCAACACACAGGTATGTTTTGTGACACTGACGAGTGATAGAAAAGACCTGTAGATGGAAGAGGGGGTAGGAGGCAGACGGCGCTCAAAATTTGCGAGAACTTTATATCGGTCGCGTGCTAAGCGCGTGCGAATGTTCGCACGATCTTGGGTAGTAAAGCTGGACAACGCCGCGCTGTCTCTTGACACTCTTCGTACACCCGTCACGCCTCATAACCCTTGCGATGGTCGGAGAGCCATCTCAAGACTGACCACGTATATAAAAGCTATTCATGCACATCAGAGGAGCTCTTCCCGAATCCTAGTCAATGACCACCATCCCCTCGAATCCGAGGCCCCGTTGGCCGGCGGTAGACAGACGATAAGATATGCTTGCGCTCGTGTGGAGAGCTAACCATGGAAAGATCTATGCTGATGATGTCGACGACTTTGACCCCGTGCATATGGCTAGTCCTAAACCGTCCCTTTGCTTCTTTCTCAGCGAGCTCTCATGTCGTCGGACGACGGTCTCTCCAAGGAACAACCAGTCCCAGAGCCTGAGGGCGTGACATATCGCCCGGATGTTGACACCAGCTCGGTCGATGAAGCCAGGCTAATGCGTAAGATCGACATCAGACTCATTCCATGGCTGGCGCTGCTTTACTTGCTCAACTTCCTCGACAGAGGGAGTATCGGAAATGCAAGAGTAGGTCTTCGCGAAAAGCTCTCAGCGTGGTTTCTTGTGGACTGAGCACTTTTCCTGACTCCAACTTACTAGTTGTACGGAATGGAGACGTCTATACATATTGTAATGTCCTATGTCTTATGTCCTGCCCCTGCGCGTTATTCGTGGCTTATTTGTGCGACAGACGGACAGACAATACCTCATTGCTTTGACGGTCTTCTTCTTTCCGTACTCTCTGTTTGAAGTACGTCACATAGTCTCTTGATCTCACCGCACAAGCGACTGACTGAGGCAAACATTATAGCCTGCGACAAATGTCGCGCTTAGGCTCATGCGTCCATCCTTGTTTCTAAGCGCAACGATATTCTTCTGGGGTGTTGTCATGACTTTACACGGCGTCGCCTCTAATTACGGTGGCCTCATCGGGTTGCGATTCGCGTTAGGTCTTGCTGAAGCAGGCCTTTACCCCGGCATTGTCTTCTACCTCTCATGGTGTGGCCCAAACTCCTCTGCCCGTGATCTCGCCCTCGGGCAGTGAAAACTAGTTTGCTGATTGTCATTCATATCATCTATAGCTGGTATAAACGAAATGAGCTTGGAAAGCGAGTTGCTTGGTTCTTTGCTTCCGCAACGGTCGCCGGTGCATTCAGTACGTTCCACAGCAAAGTGCTTGTTCTTCAGACATGATTTAATCGACCTGGTATACCTCTTTATCGACTGCAGGTGGTCTTCTGGCAGCCGGCATTCATAATATGGACGGCATCGGTGGCAAGCCCGGCTGGGCATGGATCTTCATACTCGAAGGTCTCGCCACCGTCATCGTCGCAGTATTGTCACCATTTGTGCTCCAAGATTTCCCTGAGAATGCTAAGTTCCTCACCGAGACTGAACGTAAGCCGTAGTCAAACTCTGCGATCTGTCAACCTTCCAAGTTCCAACGCCTGTCTTCACAGGCGTATTCGTCGTCAGGAGATTGCAAGCGGATATGCAGTTCAGCGCCGGTGGAGAAAAGTTCCACCTGAAGCATGTGTGGTCTGCACTACAGGATTGGAAGTCATGGATTGCGATGGCGATTTATGCGGGATTGTGAGGATTTCTCAGTATAAGTCACAGTCTCTTACTGACCTGTTGAATGCTTTCATATCGCAGCGATGGGCCACTATTCGCCTTCTCGTTATTCCTACCCACCATCCTCAATCAACTGGGATTTGGAAGTACCGCGAGCAATCTTCTGTCGGTACCCGTATATGCCGTGGCTTGCATAGTCCAATGTCTCGTCGGATTCTTGGGTGACAGGTTCAACAACCGCAGAGGGTACATCAACCTGTAAGTCCAACAAGCCCTTCTAATCAATGCCGCCTTCTTACCTCGCCTCACCGCTTGTGTGGTCAGCGTCCTTTTCGGCTGTGGCCTTGTAGGATATGTCATCCTGATCGCATCGCGGAATGCGGCCTTGTCATACTTCGCCACCTACCTCGCCGCAATGTATGTCATTCAGTCATAGTCATAGCTCGTGTTAAGACCAGCCAGTATTCACGCATCTCTACAGATCCATATATCCTACCATTCGTGCGTACTATGCCCTTCTGATGATCAACCACCCACACTATTCCTGATCTCGGCCACTCGCAAACTAGCAAACTCTGTGTGAGTACATTCTGCTTTAACATGATGTCCTGCATAGCGTGCCATGGACGAGCTAACGCTACTTACGACCCGCAGAGCATGGGTGTCCGGAAATGTTGAAGGTTCGTACAAACGGAGCGCCGTTCTCGGAATGGCTATCGGATTGTAAGCACCTAAACTCTCCAAACCCTACTACTACCCCACGTCACTCACGATACTACCCTCCTTGCGGCCCCCGTCTACAGCGGAAACCTCAACGGAGCCGTCACATCCAACGTCGTGCGTATCATCTCGTTGCACCCTTCCCATATCAATGACACCAACGACTGACGACTCCTTGTCCCATGGCGATACTCCCATACACTTCAACAGTACCGCAGCCAAGACAAACCGTGGTACTCCCTCGGTCACGGCATCGTTCTCGTCTACATCGCCATCGGCTTCCTATCCTCCCTCGCCTACATGATCCTCCTCCGACGAGAAAACGCCGCACGGGACCGTGGGGATCGGGACGAAGTCATCGTCCCCGCTGGTGAGGCAGGAGGAGCGGGGATCTTCATAGACGAGGATAATAAGAAGAATAGAGTCACGAAGAGCGAGGGTGAAGTTGAGAGCAGCGAGGAGGATCTGAAGAGGAGGAGGAATGGGGTGTTTGTGAGCGTGGAGGAGGCGAGGAGGGAGAAGGGCGATTTGTGGAGCGGGTTTAGGTATTCGCTTTGAGATGCTTTCGCGCTCCGATGAGACGTGGACGCGGATGGAGCGTAACAAAAGGGCTGGAGTTTTTGAGTTTCTGAGTTTCTTGAGCAGTGCGATTTATGAGGGGATTATGTAGATAAAATACACATGGGAAACAAAAAATGGTGATGTAGCAAAGACTCAATGAGCGACTGAGTACCGTACCGATGACTTGACAAAATAAATCATTGCAAACTTGCAAAGTGATGAGTCTGACCCACGAACGCAACATGTATGTATCAAGCGAAAAGCCAATCGATTCGTCCATCGTTTCATGGACCATCGACCCGTACACTAGTTCTCGCGAACAACCACCCACACCCTAACCTGAAGACACTACAGATGCAATGTCCGCTCCGCGACTCTCGTAGTAGCGAGCTCAGGCTGCGGCGAAGGACCCGTGTCCGTCTCGCCAGGCTCGAGCGGCGGCGGCGCGCTGACCTCACCTCCTCCCTTCCTTTCCTGTTCGTCGAGCCACTTGTCCATGTCGTCGCCCTTGCCAAGGGGACGTTTGCCGAGAAGTCTGAGCATGTCCTCACTGAAGAAAGAGAGATGATGGTGATGAGAATGGATTAGATGTACACGGCGTGCAGAAGGAATACGAACCGGGTGATGTTCTCCTTCTCGAGCAAAAGTTCGGCGACCTTGACCACGTCCTCGCGGTGCTTCGTCAACAGCTCCGTCGTCCGCTTGTGCGCATCACTGGCAGATTGAAAACACGCGGTCAGTAAACAGAATCAGACGAACCTCCCTACGCTATGGGAGGGGACAAAGAAAGAGACGTACGTGATCATCTTGCGAACCTCGGTGTCCAACGTCTCCGCCGTCCTCTCACTGAAAGGCTTATTCCACCCCTCCGTCGTCCCCTTCGTCCCACCATAACTGACCGGACCAATCTTATCGTTCATGCCCCAGTTCGCGCATGCCTCGAATGCCAGCCGGGTGATCTTCTGCAAGTCATCCTGCGCACCGCTCGTCACGTTCTCTGTCCCGAAAAATATCTCCTCGGAGACACGTCCACCGAGCGTCATGCACATCCGGTCGAGCATTTGTGGCGCAGACAGGAGGTAGCGGTCGGTTGAAAGGTACTATCGCGGATTCCGTCAGACGAAGTCAGGGAAGATAAACGAAGAGTAGACATACCCGAGCGTAACCCAAAGCACCAACACCTCTTGGGATGATGCTGACCTTGAGCAGAGGATCGGCATGCTCAAGGAACCATCCACAGATGGCATGTCCAGCCTCATGATACGCCACCGTCTTCTTCTCCTCCGGACTCAACACCCTCGACTTGCGCTCCAAACCGACGATCACACGCTCAATAGCGTACTGGAAGTTCTTCTCGTCGACGGCCTCGGCGTTATGCCTCGCAGCGTGCAGCGCAGCCTCGTTACAGATGTTCGCGATGTCCGCACCGGAGAAGCCAGAGGTGAGGACGGCCATCTTCTGTGCGAACTCGTCGAGTGGAGGGAGCGTGTTGGCGAGGACGATAGGCTTGAGATGCACCTTGAAAATATCGCGACGTCCGCTCAGGTCTGGTCGGTCGACGGCGATATGCCTGTCGAAACGACCAGGACGAAGAAGGGCATCGTCGAGGACGTCAGGTCTGTTGGTACCAGCAAGCACAACAATGTGCTGATCCGTCCCGAAACCATCCATCTCGACGAGCAGCTGATTGAGAGTCGACTCGCGCTCGTCATTCCCGCCGCCGCTCGCCTTACCACCCTTCCTCGAGCGACCGATGGCATCAATCTCGTCAATGAAGACGATAGCGGGTGCGTGCTTCTTGGCTGTGGCGAAGAGGTCACGGACACGGGAGGCGCCGACACCGACGAACATCTCGACGAATTCGGAACCGGAGATAGAGAAGAAGGGGACATTGGCCTCGCCTGCGGTGGCCTTTGCGAGGAGGGTCTTACCGGTACCAGGAGGACCAGAGAGGATGGCGCCACGAGGGATTTTGGCACCAAGTTTCTCGTACCGTGTTGGATCCTTGAGGAAACTGACGAACTCCATGATCTCCTCCTTGGCCTCGTCCATACCTGCCACATCCGCGAACCTTGTCTTCACGGCTGCGTCCTTGTTGAAAAGCTTGGCCTTGCTCTTTCCGACATTGAAGATGCCACCGCCACCACCTCCGGCGCCACCTGCGCGACGAGAGAGCCAGATCATGCCGGCGAGGAAAAGAATGGTGGGAGCGAAGCTGAAGAGAGTGCGGCCGACGGAGACCTCATCGTGGTAGGAAACAGGTATGCGATCGTGTGAGGGAATACCGAGCTCGCGCTGAGCGTCCTCGAGCTTACGCTCGAAGGCCTCTACGCTGCCTATTGAAAAGTAGTACTCGCCGGATTGTGGAAGGTTGAAGGCCTGTGCAGCAACATTCGGGTGGAGCTTAACGCGCACTCTCTGGTTGTTGACGACAGTCAGCTTCTCGACGAGACCCTTCTCCAAGAGCGAGGTGCGGAACTCCTGCCAGGTGATCTCGCGAGTGCTATTTGAAGAGGGATTGAAGAGGAGGTAGTAGGCGATTACGGAGCCAGCGACGTATAATGCGAGCTGCTGGTTATTATTGTTGTTGTTGTTGCCACCTGGAGGGGGTGGTGGTGGAGCATTCTTCTGGTCATTTTCCTGGCCCTTCGACTGCTGGTGGTACCGTTTGAAGAAACTCTCGATGCCGCTCAGATCGGATTTCTCCTCTGACGGCTTGGACTCTGCCTCCTTCCCCTTGCCTTTCTCCTCTGGCTGCTTGTTCTCCTTCGGCTGCTCGTCTTTGTTCTCTTGTGGTGGTTTAGAGTCGTTCGAGGGTGTGGCGTAATACCGAGACCATCGTGCTGCGACGGATGATGAAGAGGACGCGGGAAGAGCGAGACGGCGAGCAGAAAGACGAGACGAAGCGCGAAGTGAGCGAGGAATCATGAAGGGGTTGGTGTATGCGTTGAGGGAGATGGTGGTCGAGAGGAAAGGGTGGATGTCTGGAGAGACAGACTGGATTGCTCACGACCTGAGCCGGCACGCAATATTCGTCACCCGCCGCCGAACGCGCGATGACCGACGTCCCGCAAGGCTCCGACGCCACACATGTTCCGCCGATCCCCCCATCCCACTGTCCTACGATCAGGAAAAGTCTGTACCTACCAGTTATGCTCCGGCTTTATACTGTAATAAATTAATTTCTTGCTCATCTTTCCATCTGCCGAGAGAATTTGGTAGAGACGAAGACATGGCTGGGGCAATATATACATTTGAAAGGGTATGTAAATTGCGGAGAGAGGATAATACGGTAAAGAATATTGCAACAAGCTGTAGCATATCGTCACCATCGACATCCAGAATCGCATCGCGTTAATAGCCCTCCTCAGGCAGGCCGTCCTCTACCTCGAACGCACAACAAAATGCGTCCCTGTCCAACAAAATCATCCCCTTCCCGTCCGGCGCCCACTTCAAATCCCTCGCATCGAACGTCTCTGTAAAACAGCCCCCAAGCAACGATCATAAATAAGACACATTCCCGACATCAACGGAACAATAAATATACGCACTCGCAGGTACACCGACACACTCCGCCATCTCCTCCGCCACGCCGTCTTCCCCGACCCACTCATCGCTCCACATATACATCGCCCGTCCACCACAGCACGCAGCCATGCTCCCTCTTCGTTGGGGATTCCATCGCGCTTGTTGTACAGGCCGTGAATGCAGCAGGACGCTGCGCAGTGCGGGCGTGAATGGCTCTCCTGGTTCTGGGAAGGAGAACAAATGAATCGCGTGTGGCACGTTCTCTGTCATATTTCCTCGAGTGAGCAGGGAAGTATGTTGTTGCTAGAGGTGAAGAAGCGCGCTTACCAAACCGGACGAGGAGGGCTGTTCCTGTGTGATTGAATTCGAGCTGCACTGGGCCACATTTCGGGTTGGCTTTCGATATGTCGGCTTTGAGCACGTTTAATGCATGTGGAGTTCTTAGACGTTCATCTGTTGTGAACGTAAACACACGGGAAGAAAAAAAATAGACTGGTCGGTCGTTGGAAGGAGCGATGGCACGTACATGACAAGAATCCTCTCCCTTCCGTCGCTTCAATCCAATTCGTTGGTTCTCTCCAGACAGTCTAGACTTAGCCACTCAATAAAGAGAAACAGACGGGTTGATAAAGACGGACCAAGTCGACTTACCGTCCCTGCCGGTATTCTAGATACGAGCTCGAGCGTGGCCACTCTCGACCACGTCAAATTTTCCAATATGTGGATCTATACCCAAAAGGAAGATAGATCGTGAACTGGTGCTCCCCTCCCCCGCTGAAACCATCAGTTCGAGACCTGCAGCGGAGGCTAGCTCACCTTGTCGTCCCAGCCGCCCACAGCAAGGAACATCCCCGAAGGATGCCACGCCACGGTTCGTATCCCAAACCCGGGATCCACGTCTGGCGTGAACGTCCCGAGCACGTCTCCCGCGAGCGATAGTATGTAGAGCTTATACTATGGTTGCGACGGAGGCCTTTGCCGTCATCCATCTAACCATCAATGCTTGGTCTGGAACAAGGGTGGACTCACCTCCATGGGGCCTTCCCATATGGCCAAATGATTGCCCGTCGGTGAGAGGGATAGAGATGACATGTAGGACGTCGGTAGGGGGTAATGCTGGTGGTCAGATCGTCCGGAGCCAGTGTCATCAGCGATTGCGAAAACATGAGCGAAAATGTCAGGCTCACTCGTGCGAGCCTATACTCTTCCGCTGCGTCGTAGACGCCTATGGTATCTTTTGATTTATGGCGCTCAGCAAGCACAAAATAGCGCCCATCGCGTCTGAAAGTATAGCCTGTAGAGATGAGAAAACAGCGGGGCGAGAGCAGAGTCGACAGTTGAAATACCTCGGTCAGGATGTAATGGATATTGGATGTACGTCGCCACGCCGCTGACGAGCGACCAGATGGTAACGCGAAGCTGCGAGCCCCCCATTGAGCTCACGACACGGAGATGTGAGATGCATACGTACAGCCCAGTCAGAAAAACAAACTATGTGTCTACCGTCTGGTGCCCACTCTGCTCTTGTCAAACCCTCTACGCCAGCCTCAACCTTCGTATACCACCTATCATCGCTCATCCTGAACACATGTACGACGCCCGCCTTTGCGCATGCAGCAAGCACGAACTCCGAGTCAGAGGACCATGCGAGGTGCGTGATTGTCGGCGTCTGAAACGTTCCAGAAGATGAAGGTAAGGAGGCGGTGGCAGATGGGGCAGGGTCGATGGCCCAAGAGCGGGAGATCTGGAAGGTGTCTGCGCGACGGATGATGACGCGGTCGGTTGCAGCAGTCAACAAGAAGTGGGCCCCAGGGCTAAAGGATACAAGACCTGAAGACTGTTTGAATATTTCTGTAAAGTCCATCGGGTGGATGTGGCCCGGTCAGGGAGTGAGTGGTTGGAGGACAAGTCCGAGACGCGTCGGATGTTGATCTGTTCGCGTTCGACGCGTCTATCCGACAAATTGGCTCAGAATATGATCGCCAGCCGCACTCCGGTCACTTTCGGAGTTTCCCGTCCTTTGGCTCGGAGTTCGGTCGCGCTGAGCATAGCACGGTGTGTCTCTCTCCGCCTCGCAACCACATTCATGCCTTTTCAGGCGCCCTCACCGCTAATTGACTCGATGTTTGCATGGGCTTCAGGAACTGCATCAGCCGCAATGAAGGTGCACATACTAGCCGGAGCCTGGAGGTTGAACCTGAAGGCTGACACAGACCCGACGGAATCTAAAACAATCGGCCCCATGTCATCCACCTGCTAGTTGAACCAACCCACTCTCTTTCCAATAACTTTATAGCGGCCGTAGCATTAACGCGGCCTTGCAGTGCACCCACTTTGTCAGCATCAGTCTCGGGCTCCAATGCTACGCAGGTCAAAGCGGCTGGTGGGTCGGATGACTACGCAATTGACGCACTGTTCCGTGTATGTATCCGTTGGCTCTGTCGAGCCAGATTCCTAATGCTCCGCGGAAGGAATATAAAGGGACGGGACCCAGGTAAGGGTTGATCCTGACCGGATCGTTTCCCCTCGTTCGAATCTTCTCTTCTGCTCCTGCCGGTTCTAAGGCTACCGACTCGAAGCTGCAAGTTACTGAGTACCGACTGAGCCCCGATCATGTCGAGTCCTGGGCCATATAACCCAAATTCAACGCATTCAATGACACCCTCTCCGTCTCCACTAGCGCCTGACGCTGAGAACGATACAACCTTTGGTCGCACTCTACAGGATGACGAGCGTACAGTACGTTCTGAGGAAGGTGTGGTGGCGAAGACAGGTGACGGCGAAAAGGGAGATCCATTTCTTGTCAAGTTTGAGGAGGGGGATAAGGAAAACCCTATGGTGTGCACATATTATGTCTCTCAGGTTAAGAGTATCTCACTCTGTCCCATCTGGTTATGTGTGCTTCACGTTCAGACTTGGGCTCCTTGGTATAGATGGTATCTGACCGTCGCTGGAGGCATGCTCATCCTTAATGCGTGTGTGGTTCTTATTGTCGAAACGTAGTCCTATATACCGATCTCATCATTACATTTGT
The DNA here is from genome assembly GCF_000264905.1 of Stereum hirsutum FP-91666 SS1. Lineage (NCBI taxonomy): Eukaryota > Fungi > Basidiomycota > Agaricomycetes > Russulales > Stereaceae > Stereum > Stereum hirsutum. The sequence goes on from NW_006763131.1 coordinate 3,108,963, forward strand.
GAACAGGACATTCGCGAGTGCTGCGCCTTCGAACCTTGCAGTACAAATCGAGGAACAGTTCGGTATGGGCGACGAGGTCTTTACTCTCACCGTGTCCCTTTTTATTGCTGGATACTGCATCGGTGAGTGCACCTCACAAATTATGTCCATATTTAGGTTGCTCATGCAAAATGCAGGCCCTCTCCTATGGGGCCCTTTGTCTGAACAGGTAATCTATCACTAGAACCTGAACTGCAACTTCGGTGGCGATGCTTAGTTGTACCCTTTTTCTAACAGTACGGTCGACGACCAATATTCCTCATCGCTTTTCTGTTCTACACGGTGAGTTTTTTTTTTGTCATCAACGATGATTTGCATCCTCTGATACGTTGGATGTCATTCAGGGATTCCAAGTTGGTTGTATGTTCGCCGAACCCTCATCTACCTCAGTTCGTGCTGATTTAGATCAACCTGTGACAGGTGCCCTCTCCAAAAATACCGGTTCCATTCTCGTCTTCCGTTTCTTGAGCGGTTGTTTTGCAGCAGCCCCATTAACTAATAGCGGGTACGATCTCTATTCCTTGATACGAACGCCGCCCGACCTTGGCTTCGAACTTCGAGCGCGCACGCGCTTCTCACGTTTGAGCCAACTCGTTGCTCACCTTACTGTTTTTCTAGTGGGCTGGTTGGAGACCTTTGGGAAAGCAAGATTCGCGGAAAGGCGATGGTCATGTTCGCCGTGGCGCCTTTCGCAGGCCCGTCATTGGGACCAGTGGTTGCGGGATGGATAGCTACTGCTGGGGCCGACTGGAGGTGGCTGTTTTGGGTGTTGACGATCTTCGTGAGTAACCCTTCATAACTCTTGAACAGTTCGATCGGGCTTCCCTCATCTGATGTATTGGTTTGTTTTTGACAGGCGGGAGTATGCCTTTGTATGGTATTGCTGACGATGCCAGAAACCTATGCGTGCGTCTCAACTTCGGTCTCTTTTTCTTCATCCTGAGCGACTGGATTGGCAGTCGTGTCTGACGTCTTATTTCGTGTATCATAGCCCAGTTCTCTTAGTCCGTAAGGCTCAGAAACTCCGCAAAACAACCGGTGACGAGCGATATTACGCACCCCTCGAGACGAAAAAGATGTCCTTCGGAAAGCGCCTTGAATCTATCCTCGGAAAGCCGTTCGTCCTCTTGTTCAGGGAACCGATGTTGATCGCCGTCACGATATACATGAGTGTAAGTCCATTGCGGCTACGACATTCCCCGTGATACACCTGCTGAGCTGGATTAGCCTATTTTCTATAGTTCATGTATGGATGCCTTTACCTCCTTTTCGAGGCGTATCCTATCGTGTTCACCGAGGGACATGGATTCGATGCAGGTTCGATATTTCCCGATTGCCTTGTGTGTCAAATATATACTGACAGCGGTGGTTTTGAAGGCGTGTCCGGTCTCATGTTCCTTCCTATCACTATCGGAGGGGTCGCAGGGGTCGTCCTGGTGAGCCGAACCTCTGAAATTTTTCTATCAATCAACATGACTGAACATTGACACCGACAGTACCTCACCGTCTTCGAACCGCGCTACGAACGCGCTGTCGAGAAACACTTTCCCAATATGGTCCCACCAGAATATCGTCTTGAAATGACGATGCTCGGAGCTCCTATATTCGCCATTGGTTTCTTCTGGTTCGGTAAGTACTTAGAGGTCCTCGATTCAGTAGTCCCGACGTTGTTTTGACGCGCGTATTTAGGCTGGACGAGCTTCCCTAGTGTCTCATATTGGTCGCCGTTGGTGGCTGGTGGTGTCCTTGGCTTCGGAATCTTCCTCATTTTCGTGAGTATACGAGCGTCTTTTCTGAACGGTACAGGACATCTAACACAATACATACTTGCACCCCTGTGAATAGCTGTCCTTGATCAACTACATCGTCGACACCTATCTCTTCGTCGCTGCTTCTGCACTCGCGGCAACGACGGTCGTGCGTAGCATCTTCGGTGCCGCCTTTCCCGTGAGTACTGTTCTCGTCCGCCTTTCAATAGTTCAAGTAACTGATTGTATATTGGCGTGGCCCGTGATATAAAATTGTAGCTTTTCGCCACTCAAATGTACGAAAAGCTTGGTGCGCGATGGGCGTCCTCTCTGCTCGGATTCATCGCTCTCGCTATGATGCCTATTCCTTTCTTCCTTCGCAAGTCAGTGTTCTGATTCACATTGTCGGCTCATTCAGCGCATTCGACTGATTTTTCCATCGCTTTCTATCTTTTCGCATCCGTAGGTACGGACCCGCACTTCGTGCCCGGTCAACTTACGCTCCGGATGTTCCCCGTCGACCGCCTCCGAAGGGAGAGGACAAGGTCTAAATGTCTCGCTTTTACCTGGGCCTCTATAGCTACCTTCCATGCTCTTAAACGCAGAAGTTCAGACACAGCCTATCATATCATTCTTTGAGGATTCACAACATACCACAACAACTATCAGTACTCACATCCTCGTACGCCAAATATGACCGCCGATCATTCCCACCAGCTACATAGTTCGCCGTGAAAACTCACTATCCTCTCGCCCCTCATTGATGATTTTATGAGCCTCACTGCCGGGTTCACTGTATTTCTAGACATTATACTTTACTGCTTGCTTTCGACTACTTATTGTGACTTTCTTTTATGCTTGCGCTTTTGTTGCTCATCTCTAAGGAAGCTTGATCTTATGAATGATTTTTGGGACGTTGATGGCTGCATGCGCACCCCGAAAACGGATGAACTCAGACAATGTTACCCTCTGGATCAAGTACATGTATAGTCAAAGGGCGATCAATATTCCTCATCCGAGATCAATGAAAAATAAGTGGCGAGGTGCTGGAGGGCAACTGAACAGACGTTTGATTTCCTTGCCCTGTGTGGTCGATGACTTGATGTGCGTCGGTGGCGTGCGCTGAGAACGAACTAGTGCCACACAGGATCTTTGCCGGAACGGCTCACGCCCGCGGGACGAAACACGGTCTTCCGAGACAGTACCCATGTCTCTCCCCATGGCCATCGATGACTGGCTCTATCGCCGCTCAATGCTCTTGGACGGAACCTTTCTCAGGGCATCGGGCATGAGAGATAAATAGTTTGTGCCTGCCAAAGACTCCCAGCTTGTCTCCACATCCTTCGTGCTACCCAAAGTTCAAGTCGACAGAGTTCTGCCACACGCCTTGCCCAGAGAAACGAACGCAGGACGGAACTAACAGAGATGTCCTCAATTAAGATTGACTGGTCGAAGGTCGATAGGCCAGAGCAGCTGTTGATGCGCTTTCCCAGTCGACGCTCGGTCGTGTATGGCACAAAAGGCATAGTCTCCTCGTCGCAGCCACTAGCCACCGAGGCAGGCTTAGAGATTCTGAGGAAGGGGGGTAACGCAGGTACGTCGATCCTCTATCTTGAAAGGCCCTTTTAGATGAATGTGGTTATGCTCCAGCCGATGCTGCTGTGGCGACGTCAGCGGCTCTGAATGTCACAGAACCGAGTTGTTGCGGGATTGGAGGGTGAGCTCAAAGTCCTATACAAATTGTTCATGATCTACTCATCGAACCCGTTGTTGCGTTTTTCAGAGATGCCTTCTGTCTATTCTTCGACGCAAAGACCAAGACAGTCAAAGCTCTCAATGGTTCGGGACGCTCGCCACAAAAGCTCACAATCGATCATGTTCGCAGTCGTGGCATCACTGGACACAAGATCCCCACCACGGACCTCAATGCGGTGACCGTACCGGGAGCAGCGGCTGCGTGGGTGGATACCGTGGAGAAATTTGGTAGTGGCAAACTCACGGTGGGAGATGTGCTCGCGCCGGCGATCAGGCTTGCAGAGGAAGGGTAAGTGCTACATGTTCAGTACCAAGTGAAGCCCTCTGATATTCCTCCAGTGTACCAGTATCAGAGCTTCATAGCTTTGCTGTGAGTGTTTTTCTATTCGTTTTTGCATAAATCATTGACCGCCGTATTTGCAGTGGCAACGCTCCGAGAAATTGATTCAGAATGCGTCCCCAAACGGTGATGAGATGTTGCTCAATGGCAAGGCCCCGCTACCAGGCCAGATAGTCACCCTCTCCAACCTCGGAAAGACCTTCCGCGCGCTAGCAGAGCAAGGCAAAGACGGGTTTTACAAGGGAAGAATTGCCGAAGCCATTGTCGAGCTCATTCAGAGCAAGGGTGGTGTGATGGAGCTCGAGGACCTGGCCAAACATGAGACGAAGATCGTGGAGCCTATCAAGTTCACATATGCGGATGAGGTGACACTTTACGAGGTATGATTAGACTGGGCGTCCGAATTCGCGATGAATCAAGCGTGGCTAACGCCTCCCTTTCACCATAGTGCCCTCCTAACGGTCAAGGCATCACCGCTCTCATTGCTCTTGGGATCCTTGAAGCCCTCCAAGAGCAAGGAACTATCAAGAACCTCCTTGAGATGGAGCATAACTCTCCTGAATACCTGCACGTTTTGGTCGAAGCTCTCCGGTTTGTGGTTCCAAGTCGCTTTATTCAATTTGCAGGAGGTTGACCTGTGCTGTGGCACCTTAGTCTTGCTTTCGCCGGTACAGTCAACCTCAACGCTCTCTAGTGTCATTTAGTTGGCTTACATATGCGACATTAGACAGCCAATACTTCGTGACTGACCCAGACGTCGAAGATGTCCCGGTGGATCAGTTGCTCAGCAAGGTTTGTACCAAACGTCTCCCTCGCCTCCGTTCTAATGTATTTATATCTCTTTTGAAACGCAGGAGTATCTTGCATCCAGAGCAAAACTCATTAATCCGACCAAGACCAACCCAACTGTGGTCCATGTATATCTAGCTCCTTTTGATACGTTGTGACATGATACTGAGGATTGTATAGGGCGACCCAGTGCACTCGTCTGATACCGTCTATTTCTCTGGTATGTTCCACGCTCGACAGTGTGGCCTGTTCTCTTGACAGCCTTCCGTCCCTCTGCAGTGACCGACCAATGGGGTAATGCATGCAGCTACATTCAGAGTAACTACGCCGGTGAGTCAACTTAACCTACGGGCCTTCATGCTCACAACTAATCCACCACATCGCTAGGTTTCGGAACGGGAGGTAAAGCTTCACCCCTTGTCTTGATAGACTTTGGCTGATTCACCACAGCTGTCCCGAAGGGCTGTGGCTTCACTCTCCAGAATCGCGGATCTGGCTTTGAACTCAAAGACGACCACCCGAATGCACTCAAGGTCAGTGCGATCTTTGCATGGTGACGTAGCAGACAATCTTGAGACCATATCCTTTTCTAGGGAGGTAAACGCCCGTACCACACCATCATCCCCGCTCTTGCCACCCGCGGAGACGAATTATTCCTATCATACGGTGTTATGGGTGGTTTCATGCAGGTACATCCCCTTCGCTCTCACTTGCATTGACTTCTTCTCATTGTATTCCCATATCCTCGACAGCCGCAAGGTCACCTTCAAGTCCTGCTAAACATGCTCCGCGGGTATACACCACAAACCGCCCTGGATGCCCCTCGCTTCTGCATCTCTGCTGGAAGTCCCGATACCATGTCTTCGAAGACAGGCGAAGCAGGAGACATCAACAGTGAAGTCAATTTTGAGGAGGGCATCCCTGTTGAGACTGTCAACAAGCTGCGCGGTACGTCTCTTGTGTCGCATTTCATGAGCTTTACATACAGATGAAGCTGATTCGTGCTTCGCGTCCTGGTAGAAATGGGACACGATGCACGCTCGGTCACAGGGTTTGGGAGGAGCTTGTTTGGTCGTGGTCAGGTCATCCAGAAGATCAACGATCAAAGTGGTAGGTTCGTGTGGGCCGCAGGTTCGGACCTTCGTGCGGATGGACATGCCGCAGCGCAAATATAGGAGACCATCGGAACGTTGGATGCATCCGTCAAGCAGAAGTGACCATCAGGGAAATCGATATATGTATACCTATGTTTATGTGAAATGTATTGTTCTCGACGACATAGATGCAAGTGATTGAGTACGTATGAGGCTTGGTAGTGTATAGTCTTGAAACAACAAGCAATGCGAGGGTATTGAAAGGTAAGCATACACTGGCATACGTTCACATTCTCTTCCTCCGCTCCGTACCGACTAGAGGATACGTAGAAGGACGCATGGTTATTTGACGCTGAAATCGCAGACTTTAAAGCAGACAATGCACTCACTCATCTGCTCACGACGATATTCTCTCAGATGTTTCGTCCTATCCGGACCCACTATCTTCCCCCAGCCCGCAAGGGGAACGACGATGGCAGTGAGGTTATCGGGGCTTCCCATATCTTCGGCGAAAGAGATGATGCTCTGAGCGGCTCGTTTGGGGTCTGGACAATTACGAGCGAGGTCGACTATTTCTTGATCAGAGGCATGGGCTGAGATGCCGTCGGATACGCAAACCATGTATGCCCAATCTTCGCCTGTATCATCTAATTTGAGCTTATGGAGCATTGGGGAGAAAAATGAATGGTAACACCTGTCAGGAGCTTGGTGCGGACTTCGGGCTCTGGGGTGACCCCGAATGGTTTCCATTTGAGATCACCAAGGCTGAGAGAGGCTACGTTGAGCCTTGCTGGTTAGCGACAGAGAACAATCGCGCCCACCTTCTAGTATTCTCCAGAGCTCCCATCCATCTGAAGTTTTATCCATTGAGAACCAAGCTAGGAAGTCTGAACCTTACGATGCGTACCGAGTATCACCAAAGGAATCCTGCACACGCGCTCAACACTAAACAACTGAAGAGATACGGCACAAAGGACCTACAGTGATCAAAGCGGTGGCCATCATACGTCGCAGACGACTCGATTCGATGTGGGTCTCTGCATGATGACGCTCGGTCATAGGAAGAACTCTGCCACGATCCGTCGAGCACAGCAGAATCCGGGTATCCCTAGAAGTCAGAGATCAGTGATGCCCGCGTCATTGAGGGTGACTATCTCAGAAGACAAACCCAACATGAGCCACAGTCAATGCGAGCTTCTGTGAGGAGAAGAATGGTGTTGCGGGAGCATCGAGAGAATGAAGAATGGCGACTGAAGCCGTAGAACCACAGGTCTTCGCTATCGGTTCTCCAGAGAGATTCCGGTCAACCTTAGGGGTTTGTTGCTTCAATGATGCGTTAGATGACCAAGATGCTGGATAGACGCACCTCAAAGAAAGCGAGTGTAGCGCGTGCGTTCAAATCCATCTCTTCTGGACAGTTTGGATCCTTCACCCAGGGAGCTAACGGCCCACCCTGAAATCGCTTGAAATATCCACCAATCTCCTTAATCCAAGCGTACGTTTCCGGGATCTGGTGTTTATTCACGGACTCAAACAAACCGTGAAACTCTTGTCGCAGGTATTGTGAGACCGTGGAACCGCCATGCCTACACACTCCATGGGTACGAAATACATAGGTGTGACAGATTCGTGAGAAAGCACGCACCCGTCGTATATTCCTACGAAAACAACCTGACTCGAGTACGGTTCGCCCACGCTCTCGGGATTCCAGTCGATCCCGTGGTGTCTCTTGACGCTGAGACGTAGTTCTTCCGGGTTCAGCGACAAGGCCGCAAAAGAATGAAAGTCTTCTTGGTAACTTATATAGCTCCCCAAAGTCAAGTTATGCCCGTGTGGGACCTGAGGGCAGACGCTTACGCTCTCTCACCGCGGGAGACGGCAGTCCCTATGATTTTGGAGAATAGCGGGACCCTGACGGGGCCCCCTAAGAAGAATCCCCTTATATGAACGTCACATTCTCTCGGGTACAGGAATGGCACGTACCTGGGGTAGCATAACGGACATAGTCGTGATAGGCCCGGGCATGAAGTGAAGGTGGGGTATGTCGGAAAGTGGCAGGGAGAGATAAGAGTCGAAGAGCCATTCACGGGAGTATCGCCCTCGACGTCTGCGTCGGCATCGCCTGCAGGTTGCGAGAAAGCGGCTAGGGACAGCGTCAACGACGCCGGGCGAAATAATTGTGGACAAGTCTTGGATGCGGTGTGCATCGTTCTGCCTGTTCGGGATGTTCAGGAGGCAGGTGTGGCGCTGGGTGGCGAGAGCGCGGGCGGGCCTCGGCGGGCCGACGGCGGCAAAGCTCCTTGTTCTCTCGCCACACATTGCACGACCGTCTCCACTGCCGTTGCTGTCGAGCTCAGACAGCGTCTCATGCTCGTCTGTCGGCATTTATCATAACACAGGATGGGTGGAAATCAGTCAGTGCCGAAGATCACCGCACAGGACAAGGCAATCTTGGAGTGCGTCTCTCGACCCCCATGAGGCGTATGCATCCGACTCTCAACTGCCTCACTTTAGCTTGAAGCTACAGCGTGATAAGCTGAGGCAGTATCAGAAGAAAGTATGTCTCACCTTACAGACGACTATCATTTTCTCCCTGATATCTGGCTCTCTTTCATAGCTCCAGGCCGTCCTTGATCGCGAGCAGGAGATAGCCAAGCAGCACTTGGCCAAAGGCCAGAAAGATCGTGCGCTTGTGGCCCTGAGGAGACGAAAGTATCAAGAGACATTACTAGTGAAGACGGATGGTCAGCTAGAGAATTTGGAGCAACTAGTATGTGTGTTCATTGCCTTGGGCCACGGCGGAATTAACTGGTTGTGTATTCGGCGCTAGGTCTCTACTATCGAGTTCTCGCTCGTCGAGGTTTCAGTACTACATGGGTTGAAGCAAGGGAATGAAGTCTTGAAAGAGATTCACAAAGAAATGAATCTAGACAGCGTCGAGAAACTCATGGAGGAGACGGCAGAGGCTCGCGCATATCAACAGGTATACCAGATACCCATCCCATACGCCGAATTAACTGCTCATAATTCTGGACTTTGCACAGGAAATCGGTGACATGCTGGCCAATAATCTCTCCCTGGACGAAGAGGATGCAGTGCAGGAGGAACTGAAGGCACTACAGGAACAGGCGGTATGATCCCAGTCTCGTCTCCATCGTGGGGCACGATACTGACAGCTTGTTGATAGATGCTGGAGGAGGCACACAAGACAGTTTCTGGCCTTCCTTCCGCTCCAGTAACTCAACCTATGCCAGCCGATCGCGAAGGTGTGTACAGTCTTCTTCGCTTCCTTGTACCCCCATTGAGACCTTGCTGTACCAGACGTACTGGTGGCGCCTGAACCAGAACCTGAGCGTGAGCGAGAACGAGTGCCAGTAGCGGCGTGAGTGCTAGAGCTTTGTATACACGTACGTAGACTTGAGACTGGACATGGTTATTTATTTCATCTATGTATATTAATCACTTTCATCACGCTGAACTATTACACCTGTTCGCGTTACTTCAGAGCGACACGACACTTCATTGACAGCATCCCGTGAGATCGTCAACAAGCAGTCCATTACGATGGTGATACATACACAAGCAAGAACTAGAAATTCGAGAAATCTCCAAAGCCCAGCTTACGCTTCTTGCTGTCTTCCGACTGAGCCCCAGCAACAGCGGAAGCCGGCCGCTTCAGGCTAAGATACTTTCCGACGCCACCACCACTACCTGTGGTGTCGGACGTCTCTAGTCCAACCTTGAGCCCGAACCAGTTGACGTCGTCTCCTTCCTTCTTCTCCTCTACTTTCGGAGTCGGATTCTGTTCTGCTTCTGCTCGCTTGGCCAACTTTTTGGCCAACCGTTTCTTGTAGTCCTCGAAAGGGTCCTGGTAACTGTTGCAAAAGAGCAGAAGCGCATACACTGAGTTCATGGATGAGGTGGAAGAAGCGAGCAAAGGACGTACATGATCACTTCGGTTATCCGGACTTCTTTCAGAGGCCGCTCAGTTCCAGCCTTCAACGTTAGTTTCTCCAGTGCGTTCAGAACATCGTCGCCACCGACTAACTTTCCGAATACCGTATGCTTGTTGTCCAAGTGTGGTGTAGCTCGGAAAGTAAGATAGAACTGAGAACTGGGTGCTCGCTTTCAGCATTGAAACGACATGCGATTGTGGCGGAACTACTGACCCGTTCGTGCTAGCACCCTTGTTGGCCATCGCTAGCGTGCCCCGGCTGTCATGCTTCGCAGCTCCCTTGAGGTCATATTCATCACGGAAAGGAGTCCCCCAGTATGATTGTCCTCCAGAGCCAGTGCCTGCTGGATCGCCTGTTTGAATCTGGACAGAGCAATGAGCATGAGGTAGGGTGAGCAATGAGATGGCAACTTACCATGAATCCGGGGACTAGGCGGTGAAATAGGCAATTATTATATTTTCCCTCTCGTGCAAGCATGAGGAAGTTGTAGCATGTTTTTGGGGCCTTATACGGGTGTCAATTGTTGCTGTCAGGATGAGGTGATGATAGAAACGTACTTTCTCGCAGAAAAGTTCCAGGTTCAGACTCCCTCCAAGACTAGTGACGACGCGAACGTACGCTCGACGTTTGCCTATATCCTTCTCTTTCCCCTTTCCCTTTGCAGGCTTTGAGACATCGTCAAACATGAGTTCCTCTTCGTCCCATACGAGTTTGGCAGCTTGTGCATTTGGGTCTACCGAAGTAGACGTGAATGAAGCGCCCTGTTGCCCAGATGAGTAAGGAGAGATGTTCCCTGTAAAATAACTTGTATGAGTGGAATGAAGTAAGAGAGGCACAAGAGGAAGTGCGGACAAGGTACAGCCTCTTTCTGAACAGCTGCAACTGGGCCAGCTTTCGCCACAGCAGTCTTTTCCTTGTCAGTCTTCGAAGTTGAGGCCGCCTTGGCGTTGGAAACTGAGACCGTTGGCATTCCATGAGGGTTCTGAAGCGTGATGACATCCTCTCTATGCACATTCGCCCATGTTAGAACTATGCCGCAGAGATCAGAACGAGGATGAGGTCGACGCACTTTTTGAAACGCACGTCATTCACTAGGTCTTTCCCTCCCTTGATACTTTCCGCGAGGAAGACATTGCCAGTGGATGCGATAGCCACTATGTGCGAGTGTTCGCTGAAAGGTTTGAAGGTTATGGGGTCGTGGTATTCACCGGAGGCTTTGCGGGAGTAGTGGAGGGTTATGAGGTCAGAGGGTTTCAGAGGCTCCTTTGTGACGGGATTCGTGTTATCGTGTTGTCTAGGAGGTTATCAGTCCAAAGGTTCGAGGTATGGAGGGCAAGTTGTACGCACTTTAGCCATGGAATGATGTTCGTCAGTTCAAACACGTTGCCTGTTCCATCATCATTTCTGGCGCATACTGGGTGGTTGAATGGCTGGAAGGAAAGTGAACAACAGTCGAAAGGTGTCAGTGCTCCGCGACTGGGGCCTTCCTGCTTCCTGTCGTATACTCCGTTAGAACACAGGCAGAAAGTGAAGAAGAGTGAACCCCACGAACGCTCTGAATCCTCCAGAGGAAGCAGTATGTTGCCCAAACATCCCTGAGTGCTCTGCATGAGTGACATAGAGCTTGTTGGAGTTTCCGTGGCCCATTGCCTATGCCGTGTATATGAAGGTTTGAAACAGCAGTGTGGGTCGTGGTAAGTTATGTGTTGAGTTGAGTGGTGGCGCAGAGGCAAGAGTTGAAGCGCCGCCGGTCCAGACGTTGCTCTTCTCCAACCAGTCGAGTATTTATTCATCTTTTCCGTCGGTTTTGCTCGCAGAGTACGTCTAAGACTCTTAGAGGTCTGTACACTGCCCACGCTGTAATCTTCCTTCAAATCGTCTCTATCATATTCTAAAAGTCTGGATTCCTCTTAGGCAAATTCCCCTCGCATGCTCACTCGTTATGCCATACCTGCTTCCCCCACAGGCCTACTTTTCGATTTCCTCGCACCAAATGCTGTTCTTCGAAGGCCCATCAGCTATCAACCCGAACAAAACTCTAACACGGCGACCAAGAGGCGGGGTACACCGACGTCCTCTCCAAAGCCTGCTCTGTCTACACACACCTCTCCTGCACTCATAGCATCACACGGGCTGCCCTCGAGACCCTCTAATGTCACCGCCTTCCATGTCCCTCAACCACTCAGCGATGTGTCTTCTTCAACCTCCGAGTCCAGCATTCAACAGCGAACGCGGGTGGCACACAACACATCTCCCGGTGCTCTTCAGACACCATGGCATTCCCCTACCATACCCATCTCTCACCAAGCTCGCGAGCCGCTTACAATTCGTCCAGAAACGAGGCCAAAATCTACTTTCAGACCAATCTCGTCACCATCCCCAAGGTCGCCACTGACGTTTGCCTTGTCCGCATTTGCTTATAAAGCCTCATATCACCCCATCCTGATTCCTCAGAGGTCCTATTCTAACCCACGGAAGACTCTTTCTCAGAAGTATCCTACACCATCTCGACGACCAAATACGCCTCCGACACCTCCACGCTTCGTCACACCAGCGAAGGCTGTCAACTCTGGTTTCGGTGACCCCAATCCAGAAGCCGGTGGCCCCAGCGTTGTCGTCTCTCCAAGTAATCAGGCTCATGCCTTTCACGCCGAAGTACAGGGTCTTCAAGATGCCCTATGGCAAAAGGACGTCGCTTCCGCTTCGTCTAGTTGGGCATCGTTGGAAGCCTCCAAGCGACTTCACCTTCTGGGACCGGCAGAACTCGAACGATGCTCCAGACTTATCTCAACCGTCGTTCCCTCCGATACGTCCAAATCCCTAGAAGACCACGACCGTACAGCTCTGGAAAACATTGCGGTCTATGCTGCTACGGGACGCGCTACCTATGCTCTTCGTACATTCTTCATGTATCACCTCCAGCGAGACGATTCCGAGGCTATTCTATCCCTTTACGATCGATTCTTGACGAGCGTCCGGACGCGACACGCCATAACGAACGAAGTTTTGGAGGAGCAGGAAGAACTAGACGATGAAGATACCGCTTTGGCATCGACGTCATCCCCGAGCTCTTCCCCACAGATCATGTACTCAGAATTCCTCATATTCGCCATCGCCGCACACGCTCTTCGCAACGACATGCCGGCTGCTGCTCAGACCGTCCTACAGTCTCCTTTCCGACTCCCCTACCGGACCGCCCTTAGCCTCATCCGCACCTTCAAAAAGCAAGATAAATTCGTACATTTCTTCGAACAAGCTAGATTGGCCGGACTCGTCGCCCATCCTCCCGCTCTGATGAGCCACGTATCTAAATCCGTCACCGCTAAGGCTGTCGCCCATCTCGAGAGAGTCTACAACGGCATCATCGCAGGCCTCGCGGACGATCCACCATGGCTATCCGCGTCGACTACCGCAGACCCTGCTCTTCCCGTTGTTGTTGAGTCGATCTGGATGGCATTTCTGAAAGCTTTCTTGGAGTTGGGTCGGATTGACTGGGCGGAACAGCTATGGAATGACATGACCAAGGCTGGGATCCGGCCTTCGGTCGCTGTGTGGAATGTCCTCCTCCAGGGTATCGGATCCACTCGTGACTGCTCGCGCGTCATGCAGTTGTGGGATATTATGTGCTCGCAGGACGTGCAACCCGATGGATGGACGTACCAGGCGGTCGTCATTACCCTCATGAGGAACGGAAGGATGCCCGAGGCTGAAGAGAAGTTTAAGGAGTTCCACAAGGAGGCCGCTAAGAAGAAGGAGCTGTTGTCAGACACGACGGCGGTCGAGTCGTTATATAACGCGATGATTTCCGGATACCTGTTCAACAAACGCGAGACCGAGGCCGACGAGCTTTTCGAGAAGATGAAGGCGGAAGGACCGTCGCCATCTATAGTCACGTACAACACTTTCATGTCTCATCATCAACGGCTGGGAAACTTCAAGGCCATTTCCTCGACGCTGCAGGCTATCAGAGCAGCCGGTCTGAAGGGCGATCCGCACACGTTCTCTGCCCTGCTCATGGCGTTGCTCCAGATTGTCCCTCACACAGAAGCCGTCACACGGACTAGGCGAATCATGCAGGCGCAGGGGGTAAGGCCCGACGCCATCATCTACTCGACGGTGATCAGCCACCTGCTCCGTGAACGCGAGCCTCAAAACCTCAAGGCCGCGATGGACTTACTCGCCCAGATGGAGGCGGACGGGGATCCCGAACTGCATCCTACCGCGGGAACTTACACTACCGTCCTGCTTGCCATCCACCGTTGGGAAGGACTCGCTGAAAACCTCGTAACGGACTACACGGACTACCTCACTCGGCGCATGCGAGCGAGGAAGATGCCGATGAACCAGGCGGCCTATAACGCGCTCATCAAGGCCTGTCTCGCGAACCGCGAGTCGACAGGTATCCGGAGCGCACTTCGATACTATCGGGAGATGGTGACGAAGAGGGTGGAATTGACGCAGGATACGTGGTATATACTGATACACGGGTTACTGTTCAGGAAGGAGATCGGGCTGGCGAACCAGTTGGTGGATGAGTTGGAGGCGTCGGGGTTCAAGGTTAAGGGTTCGCTGGCGAGCATGGTGGCGTCGGCGAGGGCGCAGGCAATGGCTGAACGGAATACATATTATTGAATATAATTGGTTCAATGTCTCGTAGCGTATGCGGTACAGACCGACTGTCATGAGAAAGCTAGATGTCGTTCTCCCACAAAGAAGGATTTCCCGAGACCGAAACGGAGATAGCGAGCATACGCTGAATAATAGCATGAGTTGTGAGCAATACGGACAAGAAGAAAGCGAGCTCACCCCAGTAACTCCAACGCCTGCCTAACCACTTTCCGAAATAGGGCATAAGGACGATGGAAACGAGTTGGGTGAGTTGTGCAAGACTCTCCTCCCACTCCTGCTGGGCTAGCTGGTACTCATCGTCCGAGTCGAGGGAGTCGTCTGAGGAAGCGGTCGAGTCGAGGGAGATGACTGAACGAGCCATGGTTGTTCGACTGTGGCCCTGCTGACGACTCGCAAACAGCACGGAACGCGCGCGGTCGGCACGGGCCGACGGGGATCATAGCAATTGGAATTGGCTCCGACGACGTCGTTCGCGGAGTGCGACCGACAGCGCCTGCAAGTTCCCCACCACCGTCACGCCCTCGCTCGCCATCGCTTTCAACGACGCCGAGCACGTCGCCCATGCGCCATGGACATACCAGTGCCCCGTCCGCCGCCATCCAACCGACGGCTAGTCGGCCAGCCCCTCCTCTACTCTATCTCCGTCTTCGCCTCTCTCGGCGTATTCTTGGTTAGTCCCTGTCACACCCACACGCCGTCGACATAGCTGACCCCCTTCCCCAGTTCGGATATGATCAAGGGTGCGCTTCTGCGCGAATTCTGCCTCTGGGCCTTTTCAGAGCCTCGTCTGACGCTATATATCCAGTGTCATGTCCGGGATCATCACTGGTCCCCACTTTCGAACTTTCTTCAATGCTCCCGGTCCCGTACAGCGGGGGACTATGGTCGCAGTCCTCGAGATTGGTGCTTTCAGTATGTCCTTCCAACCCGTCGAGACTTGCATGCGATGTTCTTATATTCGCCATCACAGTCACCTCTCTAGCCGCCGGTCGCATCGGCGATTCGATAGGACGAAGAGGAACACTCTTCAGTGGAGCCGTCGTCTTCGCACTGGGCGGCGCTCTTCAGACGTTCACCAACGGTTTCAACATGATGTGTGCAGGCCGTATCGTCAGTGGCTTTGGTGTCGGTTTGCTCTCGTAGGTATCCTATTCGGACTTATATCGCTCCAGCTAATCATCTTTCAGAACGATCGTGCCTATATACCAGAGTGAAATCTCGCCGCCCAATCATGTTCGTCATGTTCTCCACTCAGGTGTTCGGTTCGCTCACCCCTGTCTAGCGAGGTGCACTGGCATGCATGGAATTTACGGGCAACATCTTCGGTTATGCCTCCTCCGTGGTTTGTATCATCTGCTTACGCACCTGATATTCGGAACACAGCTGACGTCGCGAACAGTGGATTGACTACTTTTGCTCATTCATGGACTCCGACCTCGCCTGGCGCGTACCTCTCTTTATCCAATGCATCATTGGAGCCATTCTCGCCGCCGGTTCGCTAGTCATGCCGGAGAGCCCTCGGTAGGCTTTTATCATCGCATACACGTGTAATCCGCGCACACGATTAACACAAGCCTTCCGTGATCATGTCTTCAGGTGGCTTATTGACGTTGACCGTGACGCTGAGGGAATGCAAGTTCTCGCGGACCTTCACGGGGGAGACCCAGAAGATCTTATTGCAAAAGCCGAGTATCAGGAAATCAAGGACAGAGTCCTACTTGAGGTATGCTGGTTCTCAGCTCGTACTGGACAGAGTTTGACCCTTCGTAGCGTGAATCTGGCGAAGCACGGTCGTATACCGTTATGTGGCAAAAGTATAAGCGTCGAATATTACTGGCTATGTCTTCTCAAGCTTTCGCACAACTGGTGAGTTTCATAGTCAATGAAGCTCTGAGCTCTTTAAGCCTCATTCTTTGATACAGAACGGCATTAACGGTATGTTCCTACGACTTGGTCCGAGCAAAGCGCTGATGCCGAAGGATTGTGGCATGCAGTCATTTCCTATTATGCACGTAAGTGATGTGGAGGTCATCCAACGTGAACTGTACTAATCCTTGTTTGATGTTCTCAGCGAGTGTATTCGAAGGTGCGGAGCGAGCGAAGTGTCAGTCGTAGCTCAGCTGACCCAGCATCATCCCGCAGAGGCCGGTTGGTTAGGACGTCAGGCTATCCTGATGGCCGGTATCAACGCCATCATATATCTTCTGAGTACAATTCCTACGTGCGTCGCTCTCAAGAGGTCATTTAGGATATGCCTTGACATACTTCCTCAGGTGGTACCTCGTTGACCGGTGGGGTCGTCGTCCAATTCTTCTGTCCGGCGCTGTCGTGGTACGTCGCGATTCTCTGCCATGTTTAATTGACTCGCACTCTAATACGATATGCAGATGGGCACCGCGCTGTGTGCCACCGGTTGGTGGATGTATATCGACATCCCGCAGACGCCGAACGCCGTCGTGGTCTGTGTCATCATCTACAACGCGTTCTTCGGATACAGGTATGCATTCTTACCTCTGAGCCACGAATCAAGCTAACTTTGCGTGGCAGTTGGGGTCCCCTGCCCTGGTTGTACCCTCCCGAGGTCCGTCTCTCCGCGATTATCCGTGTCAGCTCGTACTGAGAGCGCCTTCCTAGATCCTTCCCCTCACCGTGCGTGCAAAGGGGGTCAGCATTTCGACTGCCACAAATTGGGCGTTCAATTTTTTGGTGGGAGAGGCGACGCCGTACCTGCAGGAGGTCATCGAGTGGAGGCTCTACCCGATGCACGGATTTTTCTGCGCCTGCAGTTTCGTCTTGGGTGAGTGGCGTCTTGTTTTCGTGAAAATCATTCACTGACAGTCTGGACTATAGTATACTTCCGTACGTTCCTTTCCGTGTAATGCTTTGATAGATACTAACACACCAGCAGTGTATCCCGAAACCATGGGAGTACCGCTCGAAGAGATGGACGCTGTATTTGGCGAAGGTACGTATCACGTGACTGTCTTCTCAAACACCACAAATTGATTTCCTTTTCTTTTTACACAGACGCACGCGAGGAGGAAATCGACAACCTCGAGTCCGAGCGAGCTTCCCTCGTCTCCGGCGCCATCCCTACCAATAGCCACCTCGCGATCAACAACACCTCGTCCGGCAGGGACAGCTCGCCGTCGCAGAGAGGGTGGGTGAGCCGGCTTCTGCGCAAGGGCGACGGACGGGCGCCGTACCAGCCGATCGCGGATGGAGAAGAATAGGAACTTGCGAGGTTGGATGGCGGGAAAGACGGAGACGGAGATGACGAGGGAGACGAGGGAGGAGGCGAACAGAGGCCCGGTAAAAGGCACCGTTACTCTTCTTCTTCGACTGCGTCGTCGGATGAGCGATAATTATTAATTTGTGGGCGGGAAAGGAAAGGAACTCATTATTGCCACTAGCGAGAGAGAGAGAGTTGGATGAATTGAGTTGGCTTTTGGCCCCCCTGGAGTTGTCGTCGTTCGTGTCGCAGGTTCTCTCGTACTACGTCTCTGTCTCATTTCCTCGCGTTCACACCTCGCAATGTAGCCTGTACTTGTTCACTGTTCTGATACGTCGCACGCAGCATCTCTAGTAGTCGACAACCTTCATCATCTTAGCCTTCCTTGCTTTTTCATGCTAATTCCTTTTCGCCAACCCACACCACTGTCGTTGCTCGCCATTTTCGTCTTCCAGTGTTTGTTATACCCTGTCTGCTCTTATAGCTCACTCTTTCCGTAATGCCCTCTTCTTTCGTTTTCTTTCTCGAATGCCCATTTCTCGGCCTCATCCATCGAATCATCGAATCATCCGTTTTATTTATCTTTCTCTCTCTCTCAACTTGCCCCCTTGCCCCCTTGCCCACACGGCGTTGCCCAGACATTTGTGCATCTGAGTAGCTAGCGGTACTGTACCATACCAATGTTTTTTTCCTCCCTCCAACCAACTGCAACAATCATAACGAAATGTTACAAAACATGGTCCGCCTGCCTGCTTCCTTTTGTTTGATTGATGATTCCCCGGAAAGAATTTGGTCACAACCCCAGCCCCAGCTGCGACACGTCCGCGCTCAATTCCCTCCCGAGCACCATCTCCGCCAAAACAAGACCCGTCCCAAGACTCAACGAAATCCCCCAAGGCCCATGTCCCGCACAAACGAACACCTTCCCTCCACCCTCCCCATCCACATCCTCGTCTAAGGCCAACCCCGTCTCTTTCGCCCCAAGCGCACATAACACCGGAACACCCCTCGGCGTAACCGGTCTATGACAAAATCCCTTCTGAATCACCTCGAAGTCAAAGTTCGTTGCCTTCCCTTCCTCACCTTCCTCATCGAGCAATTTTTGAGCGGCCTGGAGGAGGAGCGCGAGTTCGGAGTCGATGGGATGGACGTCGGTGGCGAGAGGGGGGATGGGGACGGAGGAGGTGTTGAGGCCGGCGAGGTAGAGGTCGTAGCCGTGTCCGTGGGGTGAGGAACGGCTGAAGATTTCGGGGGAGAAGTTGAGGGAGGGATAGGTCGTGAACACGGCGTGGACGCCTTCTTCTGCTGCTGCTGTTGCTGTTTGCGCTGAGGGGGGAGAGGTCCAGTGCGGAGAGCGGAGGACGAGGGAGTGTCCGGATAGGGGCGTTATGGGGATCGAGGTGGATGAAGTTGGGAAGAGAGTGCGGAAGAGGGAGGGAGTCCAGACGCCGGCGGTGAGGAGGAGGTGGGTAAAGGGGAGGGTGGTGGTGAGGCCGGTGGTGGAGGAGAGGATGGTGAGGCCGGTGAGGGTGGTGGGGCTGGGCGAGGTGACGAGGGCGGTGGGTGTGGCGGGGTGGTGGATTTGGATGTTGCGGGTTGTGCATTGTTTGAGGAGGAATTGACAGAGTTGGAGCGGGTCTCTAAATAATATGGCATAGGATGAATGGGTTATTGTTGAGGGTAAGTATAAGGAAGTTGGAAAAGCCTACAGCTGAGCGGTCGACGTCCCGTCCGAGATCTTCTCGACCTTAGCTTCAACCAACCCCCGTCCAACAGCCAACCACTTCGGCACCCCAGCCCCCTTCGCCGGTACCGCATCCCCACTCGCCGTCAACGCCCTCGTCGTCCCCTGGTGCAACCAATCCTCGCCCCTCTCCCCCGTCGAGGACGCATGCACATCCGCTATGCTCAACCCCGTACTGGGACTATATGCCCACTGATTCGCGCCGTCGTGCGCTGCGGCGAGGGACTTGTGGAGGTCGAAGGAGAGGGCACCGAGGGAGGAGAGGGCGGGCGAGAACCAGTCGCGCGCGAGGAAACCGGCTGCTTTGCCGGAGGCGGAGGCGAAGAGGGTGGGCGAGGTGTCGACGAGGTGGATGGTGGTGTTGGGCGAGAGCTCGGAGAGGTAGTAGGCGGTTGAGAGGCCTATGATCCCTGCGCCGAGAATGACGACCGAGTTGGTTTCTGAGGAGGACATGTTTGTGTGCTGCTAATAGAGAAGAGGATGGGGGTACTGCAGTACCCCCCGGCCATCATACTTTAAACCATTATACTAGAGTTCATGACTCGGACGAAGGACTGCCCTGGATGAGGCAAGATCGATCCTAGAGCACACAAGTGACGGCTTGGAAGTACGTCCTGGAACGCCGTGAGTTCGCCGTGAGCAGTGGTGGTAGGAGACGGAGAGCCGGACTCGGACTTGACCGCGAACGCGCCTTTTGCTCTTCTTTCTTTTCTACATGCCCCCTCGTCTCGCCGCGACTTCGACAACTCGTCTGTTTACTTCACCTGTTCATTATTCTTCACGGTCGTTTCGTTCATCCCCCCAAATATTACAATTACATCCATCCGAATCTACCCCAACATCAGAACATTCACGCACTCTCGAACCGTCCGTAGACGCCACACCACCCGCCCCCTCAACATCGCGCTCCCAATGGACGAAAGACATCGCGAAACCCCTCTCCAAAAAACGGCCACAGAAACGAAAGACTGAAGAGGCCCCTGCAGCGAAACCGTCCTTCACAGGCCTCGGCCTCTCCATGCCCATCATCCTCACCCTCAAAGCCACCTTTCCCAACGTCCGTGAGGCGACGGAAGCGCAGAGGCGTTTCATACCTGCTATTGTCCAGGGACGGCAGGATGTTTTGTTGAAAGGTCAGACTGGGAGCGGAAAGTGCGTTGTCTCTACATTCTTTTCTCTGCGACGTTGGGTCATGATGTTGATAGTCATACAGGTCTTTCGGAATCATGCTGGCTCTAATGAGTAAACCACTCCCGGACAACTTCCTCATCCAGAAACTCTCCAGAAAGCCCATCACCTCCCTCCTCCTCGTCCCACATGCAGACTTGGCGCACCAATACCTCCACTGGATCTCACGCATGGTGCGCGCAGCCGACCCTTCCCGCTCCATCGACTCCATCGCCCAAGTCATCGTCCGTGGCGACTCTTCCCCAGACCTAGTAGCCACCCAAATCGTGAAACTGCGCTCCGAGCCCCCTTTCATCCTCATCGGGACCCCACAGGCCATCCACGACGTAGCTCAAAAAGATCCCGGCGCACTCGGGATCCAATACCTCTCCACCGTCGTCGTAGACGAAGCAGATTTCCTCATCCCGTCCGTGCCATCGCATACGCCGGAGAAGAAACGCGAGCAGTTGAGGAGGAGGATCGAGATGCATCCGACGCTTACGAAACAGTTGCTTGATGTGGTTTATAGGTCGAGGATCAGGTCGGACGATGGCGAGGAGACCGGGAGTGCGCTTAGGCCGTTGCCTCAGTTGGTGATGTGTAGTGCGACGCTTAATACGGGTCTTAGGGCGTATATTGCGCAGAACCGGTGGATGAAGCAAGGTGTCAATGATGTCGTCAAGATTTCGGACGGTCAAGAGGATGCTTCGAGACGGTCTCAGTCAGAGGAGGAGGAGGAGGAGGAAGAGGACGAGCGGACGGCGCGGGCATATTTGGGGCCGAATATCAGTCATAGTGTGCTCGTCGTTTCTGAGGACGGCCAGGTGAAGAACATCGCGGGTGCGGTGGACGAGTCCGAGCCTGCCGAGGAGCAAGAGCAGGACCGTCATGATATCGATATTGAGGCTGTAGCTCAACATACTCACGAACCTACAAGTCCCGAAACGGACACCGCATCTGAATCACTCGAGAAGCTGCCGGACGACGTGGTTCTGAGTGCGCACCACATATGTTGCATCTGCTCTTCTTTGATGTGCTGATTCGCGGGCTATGTTTGCGTTTGCGTCTGTATCCAGGGTATGAGATGACGCCGAGCCCGTACCACGCGCCCTCGATGGAGACATTGGCCGAGATCTTCGCGGTCAACGTGCCCCGCGTGGCCCTCCTTGTGCTCTCCGCGTCCTCGTCCATCCCCCGTGCGGTGTACGACCTCCAAGCTTTAGGCGTGAACGCACGCGCACTGGACCTCCTATCCCCACACGGACGGGACCATCTCCTCCGTGCGCAGGACTCAAATGACCCATCCTCACCAGCAGCAGGGTACGACGCAGAACCGACTCTGCTGGTGTCGAACCTGGCGGTCATCAGGGGCTTGGACCTCCCTGAGCTCTCGCACGTCTTTTTACTGGGCGTTCCTGAGGCGGCACGGAAGGGGGACAGTTATCTGCATATTGCGGGGCGGGTGGGGCGGTTTGGAAGGAGAGGGCGAGTGGTTACGATTTTGAGGGCTGAACCGTATGAGGAGGGTGGGCGGAGGATGAGCGAGACGAGGGAGATGAGGAAGTTGTTGCAGCAGATTCGGGTCGTGCCCGTGAAGTACGACTATGTCGAGCAAAAGTAGAGTAGAGTACATACGATACGAGATACATAATTATATTTTGGTGTAAGGAACACATAAGGAACATGTGCGAGGAACGGGGTGTGGATGACGCAGTGAAACATATGAAATTCGCGCAGCTGTAGGAATTTGGGAGGCGTCGTCGTTGTCTCCCACCCACCACCACCACGTCCTTCACGCTCTCTACCGTGCCTTTCTACGTCACCGTGTCCGCCGCCCACGAGCTGAGGCCAGCAAAGCCAAAGGCTCGTCAAGGCGACGCTTTGACTGGGCGATTATTGAAGTGGGAACTTTCGGATCGGCTTGCGTTCGCCTAACTGAGTTTAATCACAAAGTCCCACAAGCTTTGCCCTTCTGCATCCCACCCGCTCGTCCCTCCTTCCTCCCGACCACCATGGCCTCCCTCCGTTCCCTCCTTCTCCTCTTCGCCCTCGCCCTCGCTTCCGTTCTCTCCGTCGTTGCCCAGTCGTCTTCGTCAAACTCGTCCAGTTCTACCAGCTCCTCATCGCTCTCGCAGACGACCTACCTCACCACCAGCTTTATCTCTACGACTATCGCGACCCAGTCCGGAGGCTCGACCGTCCAAGTGCCTACGTCCGTACCCACCACGCTCAATGTCACCTCCACCATCACCCCCACCTCTACCTCCGCCTCCGCCACTTCCTCCGCATCCGCCTCGGCCACCGCCACACCCATAACTCTCGCCACCGTCCTCGATCCTGCCTTTGGTGTCCTGGGAGGTCTGCTCATCATCACCGGCCTGCCCAGTGCTTTCTTGGGTCACAAGAACCGATGGTGAGTGTCCTGTCGTCGGGGGTCCATCCTCTTTCCGTTGGCTAAACGGTTCCATGATTAGGTCGTCCTTCTTCCTTATCGGCTGCTATACCCTCTCCCTCGTCTGCTTCGTCCTCATCCTCAAGTTCGGGATATTGAACGCCGTCAATCCACCCAGTAAGACCCTCCGAGGCATGTTCGTGCTCGCGTGTAGCGTGGCTGGCATCGCCGGAGGGGGTATCTCCATCTTTTTTTGGAAGGCGACGCGGTTCTTTATTGGCGCCTGGGGCGGCTTTGCGTTCGCGCTTTGGATCGAATGTTTCAGAGACGGCGGCCTCATACATACCATCGGTCTCCGCTGGATTCTCTTCATCGGTCAGTACCCATCTTGTCGAGCCCGTCTATCTGTTGTTTGTGTAGCTTATCAAAGTGCTATATATAGGATGCGCCGTTGCGGGCTTTGTGCTCTGCACCATCCAGAAGATTCACTATCACGTCGTTTTGGTCTCCACCGCGTTCGTCGGTAGCTCGGCCATGATGCTCGGTGTGGACTGTTTCACGTCGGCGAACCTGAAGGAGGTAAGCATAACTATAATTATAAATTCGCGCTTCCATCTCGCTCCAACCCCCACCCCCCTCCTGACATCCTTCCCTACTATGTTCACAGTTCTACATTTGGAACCTCGGATTCTCCTCGCTCTTCCCGAAATACACCAACAACGGTATCCAGTTCCCCGTCTCGCAGACGATGGAGATCGAGCTCGGTCTCATCGGCGCCATCGCCCTCATGGGCGTCGCCGTCCAGCTCCGCATCCTCAAGCTCCTCCAACGGAAACTGAAAGAGATCAAGGAAGAGCAAAAACGGCGGGACGCGGAGAACGACAGCAAGGAGGCCGAACGCTTCTCACGCCTCCCACAGGAGCTCGCAGAGTGGGAGAAGGAGCACCCCATCGACGGCAAGCACTGGCGTCAGAACAGCGAGTTCTCCTCCGTGCCCCTCATGCAGCATAATGCGACGGACTCGCCCGGGACCCCCGGGACCCCTGAGCCGATGTTTGCGCGTAATCGGAATCCGTCCGAGACGTCGCAGCTCATGTTGGCCCCTCCCTACCGCGCACAGAGCCCAGGCGCGCTGCCTGCGCTCGATCTGGGCCTCGACATTCAGGAGGACGTCCCGAAGGGGTTCATGGCAGATGTTGGGGACGACACGAAGGAGTCCGCGTCGAATGGGTCCGAGGCGAAGAAACGCAAGACGGAGCTCGAGGCAGAGATCAGCACCCTTCGTCGGTCGATCGACCTCTTGGGCGACTCGCAAGCCTCGTCCGCGTCTGGCTCTCGTCACCCCTCTCTCACCTCTCGTCGGACGCTCAGCTACGACCTCAACAACGCCGTCCTTCCTGCTGCTTCTCACTTACGCCCCCCCAAAGTGAACGAACAACGCAGCCGCGTGCAATCCATGGAACTGTCCACCCTCACCAGCAGTCAGCAGGCCGGGAATTCCATTGGAAGGCCGACGAGTGCGCCTCTGCGTAATCAGGACGATTGGGACGCGTACGTTCGCGATCGTAAGATCCTACAGCCACCCTCTGGTCCCTCGGCTCCGATCGCGACGACGCCCATCAGCATGCCCATGCCGGCACCTGCGCCACGTCTGACCGTTCCCCCTGCTGTGCATGAGGCTCTCCTTCGGCGGGGTCAGCGCGAAGGTATCTTGGACGGGGAAGGTGGTGTGCCTCTGGTTTCTCCGGTGATGGATGCTGAAGGGGCTCAGTTCTTGGGAGCAACGTCGAGACATCGCCACCACCGCACGAACTCGTCGAATGTGCCTCACAATAATAATAACAATGGTGGCAGTTCAGCCGCTGTGAACGTCTTGCCTCCCAGGAAAGGAACGTCGCCGAACGGTGGCAGCCCGAACGGACCTCATCATCCCCCTCGTACCGTCACTTATGAGGAACTCACGGAGAGGCATCGCGAGAAGCTGCGGGAGCTTCAGGCGCCACTCACTCAGGCCGAGAAAGAGCACGCCGAGCTCGAGGCGGCAAAGGCGAGGTGGGAGCGCTCGAAGGCGGTGGAGAAGCAGGCGGTTATGAAGAGGCAGGCGGAACAGGCGAGGTTGAACGAGAAGAAACAGCAGCAGCAGCGGACGGGTGCTGGTGCTGGTGCTGAGGACGCGCAAGGGCACGGCGATAAAGGAAATGCGCATTCTCGCTCACCGAGCGCCGGTGTGGGGAGGCCCGTCACGCATACGAAGAGGCTGTCGACGATGAAGGTCGAGGATTGGCAGAGGTATCAGTCGGATGTTGAGTTGCAGCGGTCGACTCAACAGCAGCAGAAGCCTTCCCCGAGTCGTAGACAGAGCGCGGTGCCGTTCCCTGATCAGCCGAGGGGGCAGCAGCAAAGGCCTAACCATGAGCGGAAGGGCAGTCGCGGTCTCTCGGGGGTGTTGCCGCCGAACTGATCGTTTTTGTGAATTGTGACCACCGCGGTGCATAGTGGATTTATTGGTCACTTTGTTCATGGACTGCACGTAACCTTTTCATTGTTGTTTCTTGGTACATTGTACGTTGACGTCGCCGTTGACATTGTTCGGGTATCGGTTTTCGGATTCTTTCTTGGCTCGCTTCCCCTCTCTTTCAGTACGTTATCCTCTTTCCTTCGCTTCCTTCAATTCGTCCATGTCAATGCGCTACCGTCGCCCGCCATGACCTGGTATTCTTTTTTTGTTGCAAAAACCCTAGTCCTCTCCTTCCATGTCACTCTTCTCCTCTACTCTTGGACTTTCATTCATTCTCTCTCTCTCGGTTGTTCGGTTTATCTTAATCGATAGCGGAATCACGGACAGCACAGTAACCAGTAACTCAATCTCTTCCTCCATACCTCCCCTCCCTTCCCACCACCAACCCCTTTCTCCCCACACCACATCTGTTCATCACTCATGACATCTCACCTCACCTCACATCCGTCTATGGACCCTCTGCACTTTTATATTTCTGAACATCCGAATGTTTGTCGCAGCATCACGCATCGTTAGTTAGTTAGTTAGTAGTAGTTGTACATACTTTCTCCTTGTCACCTCCAGTAGTCCAGTAGTAAGCAGTTGGTCGAACCCGTCCTGTCCCCCTCACGCCCCCCTCGTTTAGACGTTCGATATTCATGTAACCCACCATATCCCATATCGATTCTTCCGGACACATTTCTCACATTACGGTCTGAACCATTATTAGCTACATAGCATCATCATTCATCTTTATTTTGAGTACTCGATACGTCGTACATCGCGTTTGTGTTCTGTTCTGTTCGCAAATATACCTGTAAGGCGGGGGTTCTGACGCAGAGTCGACCCCGTCGTCACGC
Organism: Stereum hirsutum FP-91666 SS1; assembly: GCF_000264905.1. Lineage (NCBI taxonomy): Eukaryota > Fungi > Basidiomycota > Agaricomycetes > Russulales > Stereaceae > Stereum > Stereum hirsutum. The sequence continues at coordinate 3,135,205 of NW_006763131.1, forward strand.
ATAGTTAAAGTTAAGTTTGGTACGATATTTTGCTGTCTTGAGTCGATGTTTGTTGGCTGAGTCTTTGGACGTTATTTAAGTTTCCGTCTCGCGTCTTGTGATAAAATCATTGATGATGGTTCACGTTGATAGCAAGAGGTTATCCACCATTTGACGGACAGGAGGTAGTTATACGAGAGGCGAAAGACGCAATGAGTTGCATATGGATATGTATATCACAGAGACCACCGTTTGCGCTGGTAATCCAAAAGAATGGGTATAAAGTCGAGCAGACCGAAATCGGGCCAGTACGTGTCTGAGAACTGGATCTGTGTGTCTTCGCAGCACTGGGAACGAGCGAGACGTGACGTGGCGCGGGCGATTCCGAGAGGTCAGTGGTCAGTATGATGGTGATTTCAAGGCTCGAAGATGGGAGTAAGTATAGGAGTGCGAAGGGGGACGGGGATGAAGGTGAGGACAGGGATGTAGGAGAAGAAGGTGGGTGCTGGCAGATGTGTCATTCGTGAATCTAACTCTCACCTGCCAGAGGAGATAGTCGCTCAGGCGCTTGACGCCGCTGGTGCGGATGAGAATGTCGAGCGGGGGGCTGCCGCCTTTTGAGGTCATCAGGTGAGCGTCGATGTCTTTTTCTGAGATTGAGCTATGATGATGATGAGGAAGGGGACGGGAGGTCGATGTATTAGTGAATAGTGAGTTGATGCCAAAATGAGGGACAAAGGTGAGCGTACGCGTTGTTGTGATCTATGGAGTCGTCTATTGAGGAACGTACGGCTGCGGCGATTTCGTCGCGGGAGGTGTAAGGCATGCATAGGTTCAGAATAGCCCTGTGGAGGTACCAAGCAGTCATGATTCAGCGCTGAATAGTATCAAAATTTCGGACGAAAGCGATCTTTACCTGTTATTATACTTGGTCATTTCTTCTGCCTTCCGAGCTGCCTCAAGGACATCCGGTGGTAACAGGCTCACGTTGCCTACGATATTCAAACGGACGCTGTATTCCTGCAATAGATCCCTGTGGAGTGTGTATGATCAATTTCTGAGCGGTATGATTGACGCCAACCAACGTCTCCGGGAAGCGAGTTACGACCTGAAATTCCATACTCAAGGCTCACTCACCCTTGTTGACAGAGTTCTAAGAGTTTGCTTCGAGCGAGTGTCATGAGAGCCTCGACCTCCTCCGGCGAACGCTTGAAGTTCTCGATGGAGAAAGCATATGCTGAGACGCATGTAATATTCAGACGCATGCAGATTTCGAGCATCTGTTATGTTTGCACGAGGAGGTCAGTTTTCTTCAAAATTACAAGAAAGAGCAAGACAGTTAAGAAATGTTTTCCCACTCTTCTCAAGGCAACGAATCCTTCCGCATGTCCTTGCTGCACTTGCTTGTGCAGCCGACGTGCGTAGCGCCGGTTACCATCCATAACGAACGCGACATGTCGTGGAATGGGACCGGCCGCTAAGACATTGATGAGCCCCAGTTTAGCTTTTTCAGTGAGCGTGGTTTGGAGCCATGAGGTGCATTGAGTGAGATATCCGAGCACCATGTTCTGGAGATGTGCGGGCTACGTGGAAGAGTGGGGAAGCAAGTTCGTTTCAAACTCCGATGTGCAGCGTGGAGCAATCTTAGGGCCGGAGTTCCAATCCGATTTCCGAGTGGCGCGCCCCTCTGCAGAGTCGTCCACCTCTGTATGGGGCTCCAACCCAGTCTAAACTTCATAAACTGAATTCACCGATGCATAATTTTACTCTTCACATAGCAATGCACGAAATCCCCCGGCTACATATCTTCATCCGCACACGATCTCCCTTCTTTTCTTCCTCTGGCTGCTTTCGCAGCTGTCGAACCATCCCCGTGAACACCTTCTCTAAATTCTGTGCCGTCTTCGACGACGTCTCAAGAAACTCGCAGCCGAGCTCTTTCGCCTTTGCGACCCCCTCGTCATGACTAACCTCACCCTCAAAACTCTGTTTATCTAGTTTGCTCCCAACTAGGATGGAAACAGGTTTGGCTAGTCCCCTTAGAGCGGCATATTCTAGTGATGCCTGGTGATAGATGTCGATGTCATCAAATGAAGCGCAGGAAGCAATAGAGTAGATGAACAGGAAACCATCGCAGTCCCTGACGGGGTATAGAGTCAGCTTTGAATAGCGTAGTAAAAGAACTTGATATGAAGGAAATAATCACCTGAGAACTTGATGGTCGCTCGAGAAAGGGTTTGACTTCCAGTGCGGATCGAGTATTTCGAGGAAGCACATCTTGCTATCGACGACGAGCTGCTTTCGAAATGCCTCGTAAGCTTCTTGTTCTTCTCCCATCTGGTGCACGGAAGTCATGATGAGTGGAGGACTCTGACGTGTGGCATGATTTATGTTGTTTAGTTTTGGAACGTGCCACCATATCTGAGAATCGAATTTCATCAGTATGTTTGTAAGAGAACTTGATCGTGAGGACTCACCAAGTATGCAGTTCATCGTGAACTGTAAGTTATAATTAGGGCGAACCATACGCCATAAACAAAGGATCGGGCTGCACCTGCGTTGCCAGTGTGGTCTTGCCAACATCGTGATCACCCAGTAAACCGATTCGCCAGTGATCCATTTCTTTCAAATGTGGGCCCGAGGAAACGCCGTAAAGGAAGGTGAGATAGGAAATGTCTGAAGGACCCTATATATACCTGGCAGGAGAGATGCGAGTCATTGTCGTCTGTGGGTCGTGTGAAGAAGCGAGGCGGGGGCCTGTTTAGCATCTCAGTTGAGCCACAGTCTTCGACGACATGGTAAGGCAACGCCGAAATCCTGTAGCTACGACTTCTCGTAACCGATTGAACTACTTACCCTAGTTTTCAAAGAAACTGTTCATCTTACAGAATATTTCTCAGTTGTGTTTGCGGTAAATTAGGATTTACAGCCTATGTGTAAGTTGACTCTTCACATAACAATGCACGACCTCCCCCGGCCCAGCATCACCCTACGTGTCTTCGGCGGCACATGGTCTCCCTTCTTTGCTGTCCCTGGCCGCTGTCGCAACTGTCGAATCACCTCCATGAACGCCCTCTCTACGTTCTGAGCCGTCTTCGCCGACGTCTGGAAAAACTGACAGCCAAGCTCTTTCGCCTTTGCGACCCCCTCGTCACGAGTGACCTCACCCTGATAACTTTGTTTGTCCATTTTGTTCCCGACTAGGATGAAGACCGGTTTGGTTGGTCCCTTTAGAGCGGCAGATTCTAGTAATGCTTGATGATAGACGTCGATACCATCAAATGAGGTGCGGGAAGCGATGGAGTAGATGAGCAGGAAACCGTCGCATTCCCTGGCGTAGGTTGAAGAGAGTCAGCATTGGATAGGGTAGACGATCTTGATGTAAATAATGCCAAAGAAAACAAAATATTACTTGAGAACGTGGTGGTCGCTCTGAAGAGGTTCTGACTTCCAGTGCGGATCGAGTAACTCGAGGAAGCACATCCTGTTATCGACCACGAGCTGCTTGCGAAATGTCTCTTCTTCTTCTTCTGGCGTCTGTGATGCGCAGAAACCATCATGAGTGAAGGACGAAGTGTAGCGTAACCTATGCGGTCTAGCTTTCGAACGTACCACCATATCTGAGAATGGAATTGCATGAGGATGGGCCGCGACGTTTATGCGAGAAGTTTATCGTGAGGACCCACCAAGAAAGCAGTTGAGGGTGAACTGTAACATATCGTTATAATTAGGACGAACAGTACTCTGTAAACGAAGGATCGATCTTCACCTGCTTTGCCAGCGTGGTCTTGCCAACATCGCAATCACCCAGTAAACCAATCCGCCAGTAATCCATTTCTTTCAGATGTGGGCCCGAGGACACGCCGTGAAGGAAGGTGAGATAAACGTATGAAGGACCCTATATATACCACCAGGAGAGATACGAGTGATTGTCGTATGTGGATCGTGTGAAGGAACGAGTGGGCTGGCGCGTGCCTAGCATCTCAGTTGAGCTATCTGTCGACGACAGACATAGGCAGCGCCAAAAGCCTGCGAAGCATTAGATGTTATCTGCAGCCTGAAAAGTAAGAGTTTCTGTGAGCTTCGGATCGGCGAATCTGAAGGTCGGCAACGCCAATTTTCAAGTAATAGTTCGTCTCTGCACCTTCGGTAGGCGCCGACGCAGGCCAAAGCAGGGTGATCAGCCAATCACTGCCGGCCTACACATTCCCCTTCGAAATGAACTTTCACTTGAAATTCTCACTTTTAAAACTCATTCTCGTCGGTTTGCAACGCAAAAGTCCATTTTTCTGGCTGCAGATAACGTCTATTATACAACTTCGCGCATCGGCACTTGCCAGTGCTCACCATGTGACCGTGATTCAAAGACATTTGAAGGAGATGCTAAGAGATATATCTGCCCAAGGCTAAAGTCAAGGTGGAGAGCATGTTACAGTATTTCGAGAGACAGAAAAACCTCGAGCCATTCCAGGCGAGGTTCAGAGCCGTGTTGAACGTTGTTTGATGGAGGAAGCCAAGCTCGCGGTTCCCCGACGTGGCTGTGCCGCACTCTGTTGGATCGACGCGTTCGACGACGCGTCTTTGTTTGTCCGCTTTCTGCGCCGTGAACACGACGAGTCCTCACCTCCTCGCACGACGCACGGCGTTCTGAAGAGTCCCGATGGTGAAGCACTCCTACGCAGATAGCGACGACGAGTTCCCCATCGAATGGGTTACTCCAGCATCCAAACTAGCACAACCGACCCAACCCTCCCCCTCTCCTTATTATTCTGCAAGTTTGGCCCCAGGACTCGTATATAATAATACCAGCAGTGGAGTCGGCAATCCCATTGCTGGTACCAGTAGCACTACTGGCGCGGCGGCGGCAGGGTCGTCGTCCTCGAAGCCCGTGCTGGACTTGACGGATTCCCCGCCTCGAAAGCCCAAGACCAAACGTCAACGCAAGACGAAGGACGTCGAGCTACCTGTTCAATCTGTCCATAAGCCCATGCCTACTCAGATTCCTCAAACCCCGGCTCCTTTCCCAGAACTTGCTATGTCACGCCCGACTCCGTCTGTCTGGGATTACCCTCCCCCTCCGCCAGCCCGGGCTCCAGCTCCAGCTCCTGTCCAACAAGCTCCAACAACAACTCCGACGCAGAAACCTCCAGTGCCTCAGACTTCGACTCCGACTCCAGCCAAACCGCGCCAGCGCAAGGCGAAGAACACGGAGGACGCTACGGGCGTGCCTTCGTCGCAGAAAAAAGGAAAGGGCAAGAGCAAAGAGGATGGCACTGGCATTGGCACTAGTACGCGGCAGCCTAAGGCCCCGAAGGAGAAACCTGAGAAGCGCGAGGCGAGGTTCAAGTCTTCGTGTCCGCAGAACATACGGGAGCGTGTTGAGCGCGTGATGACCCAGAGGTGAGTGTTGCACGAGGTTCGCGGACTAGCTTACTCGATATACTGATTTGTTTTTGTTTTATTTCGATGAAAAGATTTTTTATGGTTGACCGTACGCGGAATGGGGATGAGCTTAAGGAAGAGTTCGATGTCTTGGGTTCTACCGGGAATGTGAGCATCCTGAGTTTATGAACATTTTCTTTTTTTGTTCGCTGACATTGTTTGTCGGTAGGTTTACAAGGTGATAATCGAGAAGACGCCGTCCTGCACTTGTGCGTCTTTGTTCTCACTACGTTACAAGTCTCCAAAATGCTGAATCATCCCTTCATCGGTGGCAGGCCCTGATTTCCTGAAAGGAAATCACTGTAAACATATCGTACGTTCCGATTTTTGCTGTCCGGACGCGTGGGCTCATCCCTATTCGACAGCTCTTCATATTCCTAAAAGGTTCGCACAAATGGTTTCTCGTCTGCTCATTTGTGTGTAAACGCCGTCTGACCCGATCGTGCTTTGTGCAGTTCTTCAAGTAAGCCAGGCGTCCGGGCACTGGTACCAAAAGTAAGTCCTCGACCCCATTCCCCAGCCCATCCCAAGTCACTCACGGTTTCGCGTACAACCAACACAGAGCCCTCCTCACCACCGAACTCGCCCAAATCTTCGCCCAAGCCCCCATCGCGCCCAACGCGCTCGCGAACCCCCGGATCCGCGAAGCCTACGCGAAAGCGACGGGCAAGACCACCACCACGTCCTCCTCTTCCGGCTCTTCCGCCTCGAACAGCACTGGCAGCAAGAAACGGATCCCGGGTCCGGAAGACGACTGTCCGATCTGCTACGAAAATATGCATAAGCTGGATCTGGGAAAACTCACGTTTTGTCAGGAGTGTGGGAACGGGCTGCATTCGGAGTGTTTTGGGCAGTGTAAGCCTGCGTCCTTTTGCTGTTTTTTTTTTCGGTCTACGTGACTTATAATGATGACCTTTGCTGGGATTTGTGAATATAGGGGCGAAGACGGCGAAGAGGAATCTTACGTGTGTGTTCTGTCGTGCGAAGTGGGTCCTCGCTGGTGCTGGTGCTGCTGGCGGTGGTGGTGCTGCTGGCGGTGGTGGTGTGGTGGCGGCAGGAGGAAGTCGTCGTACGGCGGAGGGATACCTTAATCTTGGTGCTGTAGCGGGTTTGAGCCCGGTGCGCGATACGAGCACCTGTACGTTCTTCCTATCCTTCTTTGTCTTAGGCTCGTAAATTGATGGTCTTTTGGGTACAGATTATCACGGACCACGGTATGGGCAGAGACATTATGGGTATCAGGAGTATGAGGAAGAGGATTATGAGTATTAGGTCTACGATCAAGGAGCGAGGAGGGTGTCAATATCGATTCTCAGATCTACGGAGTACTAATAGTAACAGGGGAGGAGGTCTCATCTTTCTTGGAATTCTTGATTCATCTCTACATTATTCACCGGCGATCTCTCGGACGTCAGACTAATACGGCCTAGCTGTTGTACACAGTGCACCATAATTCTTGCTTCACACATACACATACGTACACCTGGACTTCGAGAGTCGACGACCAAGCCGTGAGACTGCACCTGCATGCATGGTAAGGTTCCATCATCTGACGAGAACTTTACCGCACGTCATGGCTGCCACTTCCTGTTTCCCGTTTCCTGTTTCCTGTTAGGGAATACTATGGGAAGATGTGAACGCGAGAGGTCCATGTTTGGCCATGGATGTTCTCCTTCGAGATGGAGATGAACTTGTACGGTACCGTCGGTGGTTTCGTGGACGCAAGATGTGTTTGATCTCACGGCTCTCCCACATGTTGCATCATACTGTAGGTGTTCAGACAGCAGCATAATCTCGCTCTTGTTCGACCCGCAGAGTGGGAGTAAGTAGGATGGTGAGACGGGATCGGGGCCCCTGTCCTCGATCTAAGATCTATCTAGAGGAATCTAGCTATGCAAAGCGAACGAGAGCGTTCGTTGGGGAGGATAGGGCGCTTTGCAAATTCCGAAAAGGATGCGTTGGGGATCCAGTTCCTCTCAAAGCAGTGTGCATTTACACTAACTTTCCCCGCATGGAAAAGGCTCGAACTTGGCGTCAAGAGAATAAATACCCCGCATCAGGACCGCCGATGCCATACAACCACACACTACTACTACCTCACTACCAAAATGACCACCACTATTCAACGCTCGCACTCTGCACCACACTTTGGCTTGCAGCAGGGTGACAAGGACAAGGTGTTCCATAAACAACAGCGGCCACAGACGCCCAGACGAACGAAGACTACGACGGACTTCGCGGCGATGGCGATGGCGCCTCGAGAGGACCCGTTCAACATGGGCGGGTTCTTCCCGTCACACCATCGAGAGGAGGACGAGTGGAGTTGGCTGCACGCCGAGGACGAGGAGGAGGCAGGGTACGGGGAGGGTTACGAGGAGCAGGAGGAAGTCGAAGGAGGAGAGGTCGAGGCGGGCCCGGGTGCGGTGATTCGGAGCGAGGACAAGTTGGGGATCCTGAGTCTGCGTGCGTTCAGTTCCGTCAGTCTGCGGTTCGATGTGACGCTGACGGGGAATACCGGTGCAGTGGACGCGTTGCAGGGCGAGGCAGGTGCGGATGACCGATTGTATTCGCCGTACGCGGATTCAGAGGCCTGTGACGACGAGTCTTTGCGTCTCGCCCTTTGCGCACGGCGAGTGGCGCACGAGGACCGGTGGGCGTCTAATAGTGGGAAGGGGGGCCTGGGAGAGTTATTCCTGGGACCAGAGAGGGTGGAAGGGGGACGGTTGTCCGAGGGCCTGCAGCTGCTCGCTGGGTTGTTCTGAGCTCTGTCCGTTCCCATCTGTGCTCGATAATCTGCTAGACGTAAATATAGCGAGGACTGCTGGACAATCAGCTGGGTGGCGTGCCGGCTTGCCGCGCCTCGGACTTCCATATAAAGCCCTGCACGCTCCCACGATGAGTGAGCCAACGTGGTTTGCTTTTCGTTCCCACTCTCACGCTCGCGCCGTCTTTCCCAGGCTCGTCAAGAAGTCGGTGCGGGGACAAGATGAGGACGGTCATTCCCTTGGAGGACATCCATCCCTCCTCAAAACAAATCATTCAAAACAACTTCGAAGCACACCACCAGCACCCCCTTCCCCAGCCCCAAAACTTCTCCCAGCTCGTCGTCAACGCCATAAACGACTCCCACTCCTCCCCGTCCTCCCCGGACCACAACGTTCAGCAACAGTTCCACCCAGACCACGCGTCCCATCTCGTGTCCCTCCCACAGCAGGACCCAGTGCCCTCCATAGAGTCCATTATTGCCGCCTCCAAGCAACAGCAGCAGCAGCAGCAGCAGCAGCAGCAACAACAACAACAACAACAGCAAGACTTACCAGGCCAGCAGCCGCCGTGGCATATCCCCCATCCGCTTCCTATGGCCCCGCAATCCCAGCAACGTGAATTGCCCCCCGCGCAGCCCTCTAGACCGGTCAGTCCTCCAAGCTTACCCCCCCTTCCATTCCGATTCCACATCGCGAACGTCTTCCAGAAGAGGTCACGTGCTGATCATCTCTCTCACTCATCAGAATCCGAACAAGCGAAAGCTCGACGACACCGACACGGAGGATCCCCACAAAAAGATTCGTCGTGTCGTCCGCGACCATGTCGTCCCAGATCCAAACCGCGCAGTGCCCATGACCACCGTCATCTGCCTCCACGCCGCCGTCGCCCAAAAATCGTACGGCAGCGAGAAGCGCTTCCTATGTCCGCCACCCGTCGTCCATATCGAGGGCCCCGTCTGGCAGATGCGTCAGCAGCAGCTCTCTATGTCCGTCGTCTCCGAGACCGGCGAGCGTGCGTTCGAGCAGAAGCAGCCGCTCGATAACAGCATGTCCGCAAGCTTCAAGTACCTCCACGTAACTGGCACCGCGAAAGCGAAGAGCTTCCAGCTTTCGCTCGAGATCGCGGAACCCTTGCCTCACAGTACCGGTTCAGAGGGCACCGACGCCACCCCAGGACGCGTCTGGGCCACATTCGACTCCGCCCCGGTCACCATCATTTCGAAGCCTTCGAAGAAGACGGCGAAGACCCGTAACATCTCGTCCTGCATCCTCGCCGGTGGCCCCGTCTCGCTCTTCAATCGCATCAACTCACAGACCGTGCGGACGAAGTACATGACCATCGATCAGACTCAACTTTGCGCCAGCAACGTCTCTTGGTCTGCTTTCAACGTGAATGTCGTTCGACGAGCACAGGAGCCGCCGTCCCATGGTACGTATACAATACGACTTGCCATGCACTTATCGAGACTGACGCGTTCGCGTTCCAGTCCCCCAGCCAGTCACGTACGGCTCGGAGATCATCCTCACGGACACTCAGTCTGGTATCTCGACCGCGCCACTCGTCATCCGCAAGGTAGACAAAGGTAAGATCGCCACCGATGACGGTGGCCCGGTCAGTCAGATGCAGAAGATCGCACTTCAGCGAGTCAACCCAGACGGCACTCGTCATTACTTGTCCGCCTCTGGACCCATGCCTGGTGCAGGTGGCGCCGCCGCTACATCCCCTGGTGCGGCCGGCACACATCCTCTAATCTTCCAGTCACCTCGGATACGGGAGGAAGTGAAGGAAGGTACGCGCGTTGTGATCGACGAGGTGGACGATTATCTGTGTTGGACGATTGTGGGAATCTGTAAGTGTGGCCTTTTTACCCCTATCGCGCCACCCGTATCTCACCGCATCTCTTCTCCTTCAAGCCAAATTCCAATACACGTTCTTCGACGCGTTTGGGCCCAACAACAACATCCCCGAGAAGCCGATCACTCCGTTCCCGACGCTGTTCACGACGCCCGTCTACCAGCCGACGCGGAGTCATGCGCTCGACATGACGGTCTCCAACTTTTACTACGTCCACCCCAAGACGGGAGCGCACACGCCGCTAGACGTCTACCTCGGCAATATCGGCCCTCTCCCATTCTCAGTGTACCCAGATAAATTCTCACCGCTCACGAGCATCTCGCCGTTCGTGCACTCACACGGACCAGGCCAGAACGGCGGCCCCTCGACGGAAGTGGCCGAGTCGCCACTCGGGTCGAGGTACATCACTTCGGGTCACACGCACACGATGCTGATCGTCGACTTGCCACCCTTGGCAGAGATCATGAAGGCGGTCGAGGACGAGTCTCCCGAAGAGCGAGAGAGCGGTTCGTCGCGCACACGAGGAGACCGTGAGGACTCTGGGGTCGTGACGATTGCCGCACCTCAGGCGCTCGCAGGACGCAGCCTGCCGCTCCTGTTCATCCGCTCCGCGGACGGCGTAGGCTACCACTCTGGGCGGACGGTCGCCATCGAGAACCTCTTCCAGGAGATGAGCGGCCTTGGGGGAGACGCGTCGGGGTCTGGCGTCGAGACGCAATGGTTAGCGGCCGCGCAGGCGGCGGCGGCAGCGGATGGCGGTCTGCATGGGTGGACATTGAGGGTCGTGTAATCGTTTTGTACTTTCACTAGGCCGTATGTCGTTCTGCGTTCATTGGTTTTGCTGGCCGCGCTCGGTTGGACGATGGAACGGAAGATTGAGAGGTCTTGGTCGTGACGATGGGTTTCTTTTTTTTTCTGTGTGCCTCGCTTGCTTTTTTACATGATCGTTATCGCTGTCTTGTTGCTTGTCTTTTATGTATTCAGTTTTTTCTCTCTCCCTCTCTCTCTCTCTACTCGTAGTGCTACATACGTATGACAGAAGTGCCCTGTGAAAGTGTGAATGCAAATGAATGACGGTTTGTTCTCGGACCCACGAGTGCTACGTCGTCAAAGAATAGGTCGAACGTTCTTCGAATCAAGAGACTGGGCGACTGGGCGGCTTGGCCAGAAGAAACCGAGACGCGGCGAGCAGCGGACGCGTCGCGCGTCGACCAGCAATAAAAGTATTTTAAGATTTGCCTGATCCGCTCCTCCCAGTCTCGTCCTCTTCGCCCGCAGCCCAGCTCGTCTCTCGAACCACCATCGCAGCCCTGTACGTCCCCCGTCCACGAATCCATCCTTTGACTATCGCCGTCTACCGCCGGTTTCGGTTTCAGCTAACGAAATCCCTTTCCTCCTTTTATAAAAACCCCTTTACCACCTGACCATACGCTTTGATTTCCCCCCTTCCCCCCTCCACCCCTGCAACCCTCATCCAGCTCATAAACACCACACATACACAGATACATAGCTATGGCCGCTTTCCTCCCCACCGACGGTATTCGCTCTCGTCTCGAATGGAGCGCGACGCTCTCGCCTACACAGGCTCCTCAGCCCACTGAGGAGACCAAGTTCTTCCGCAAAGTACGTTCTCTTGTCCCTTTTGACGCCCGACTCTTGACTCATTTCATGCACGCACTGACTCTCTGATGGTGTAGACCGCGATCATCGCGACTATCGGTATGTTTTTTTCTTCTTTTGATGTGATCGTGAGGTGGAGATGGAGGTGTTGATTGATTGGGTATTTTTTTTGTTGGCGATACGTAGGCCCGAATGTGAATACTGTGGAGAAGCTCGCTGACCTCCGCAAGGCCGGCGTCAACATCGGTGCGCATCGATCCTGCTAGCCTTTTGTCCGTATCGTGCTCATCCTCAATCATGTAACTTAGTTCGTATGAACTTCTCCCATGGCTCGTACGAGTATCACCAGAGCGTTATCGATAACACCAGGAAGATGCTCGCTGGTCAGTGTTTTTCTCTTGCATCAGTATCAGGTCTTTGCGCCGGAAGTGTTTATTTACGTTTTGTGATTTGTTCGTGGGATGCAGCCGATCCTTCCGGACGTCCGGTTGCTATTGCTTTGGACACGGTGAGAGTTTCTCTCGACATTTCTTGATGTGGTGAATTAAGCGCTTAATGAGTCTATCGTATGGTTTTAGAAAGGACCTGAGATCAGGACTGGGCTTATGCGGGATAACAAGGATGTTCGTTTTTCGTCATGCGTTGCCCCACCACCCACGACGATGTTGATCCTGTGTGGTTTGTAGATCCCCATCAAGGCTGGACATGAGTTCACCGTGTCGGTGGACCCCAAGTATGCCGAGGCCTGCGACGACAAGGTCATCTTCATGGACTACGTGAGTGTTGGAGCATACTACCAGCCCCGTGTAGTAAATTGACCCCAGGATCTACCTCCAGACCAACTTGCCCAAGGTCACTGCCCCCGGCAAGCTCATCTACGTCGATGACGGTGAGTAAAAACCCCTGTTTTGAGCGAATCCCGGGCCAAGGTTGACATATCTTTTCCTAGGTATTCTCTCCCTCCTCGTTCTCTCCATCGACGGAACCAACGTCCGCGTCCGCGCCATCAACAACGGCACCCTCTCCTCCCGCAAGGGCGTCAACCTCCCCAAGACCCCCGTCGACCTCCCCGCTCTCTCGGAGAAGGACAAGGCTGACCTCAAGTTCGGCGTCAAGAACGGCGTCGACATGGTCTTCGCGTCTTTCATCCGCCGCGCCCAGGACGTCACCGACATCCGCGAGGTTCTCGGTCCCGATGGGGCCAACATCAAGATCATCGTGAAGATCGAGAACGAGCAGGGTGTGGCCAACTTTGACGAGATTTTGAAGGCGACGGACGGTGTGATGGTTGCCCGTGGGGATTTGGGTATCGAGATTCCGGCTAGTCAGGTGTTTTTGGCGCAGAAGATGATGATCGCCAAGTGTAACATGGCCGGCAAGCCTGTCATCGTCGCCACCCAGATGCTCGAGGTGCGTTGTCCTTTTTATCCATCAAATGGGATTTTTGACGAGCCTTTTGTTCCACTCTAGTCTATGACCGTACGTGATTCCGGTCGTTCCTGTTGTTGAATGCTCCTCATCATCTTTGGATATAGTACAACCCCAGGCCCACGCGTGCTGAAGTTAGCGACGTCGCTAACGCTGTCCTCGATGGTGCTGACTGTGTCATGTTGTCCGGCGAGACCGCCAAGGGCTCATACCCCATCCAGTCTGGTAAGTCCTATCTTTCTAGTCCTGTCGGCAAGCATGCAACTCACGGTGTCTTTCCCCCATAGTCCTCATGATGGCTGAGACCTGTCTCCTCGCCGAGGCCGCGATCTGCTACCCACCTCTGTACGACGAGTTGAGGGGCGTCACCCCCCGCCCGACCGAGACCGTGGAGACCGTCGCGCTCGCTGCCGTCGCCGCCGCTGCTGAGCAAAACGCCGCTGCCATCCTTGTCCTCTCCACGAGTGGTAACACCGCTCGTTTGATCTCCAAGTACCGTCCCAGCGTCCCCATCATCACCGGTACGGTCTTTTCGATTATCAAAAAACGTTGATCATGTTGAGATTTACCTTTCCGCTTTATTACAGTTACCCGCAGCGAGCAGACCGCCCGCCAGATCCATCTCCACCGTGGATGTTATCCATTCTGGTACAACGAGCCCCGTGGGATCCAGAGCCACCAGTGGCAGGTCGATGTGCGTCTCCGATTTAGGACACTCTATTTCCTCGGTCGATATACTTACTGATTGGCCCTTTACTCCTTGTTGCTCCTTGTTGCAGGTCGACAACCGTATCCGGTTTGGTCTCCGTAGCGCGCTTGCGATGAACCTGTTGAAGCCCGGATCGACGATCATCGCCGTGCAGGGCTGGAAGGGCGGCTTGGGCCACACGAACACGATGCGTGTGCTCTCTGTCCCGACTGACGCGGCGGACCTCGAGGCGCAGGACTTGGGCGCGAACTAAAGGTGCAAAAAGATCGGTAGCATGACGAAAGGAAAGGAAGTTGGGAATCGGTTTTTCTTTGGGAAGATTCGTCGAAGGAATACGGCAGCTTGTACAATTCGCGATATAGACGTCTGCTGTGAGATAGTTTTAGTGTAGTAATTACCCGGCGCTTATGCGATATAGAGCCTGTTTTTGTTGTACTTCGAGTGGAACATCGAGGACGCCTAAGTTGTAACGGGGTGGTGACATACGGTGGAATAAATAGAGTGACGTCTTGGCGTGTGGCGATCGTTCGGCTAATTCCAGGTGGATGGTCGACTGTCACTGTCCTCTTCAACTCATACCTCCATACCCTCGACGTGCACTCATCCCATCCCCATCCTTCCTCCACATTCCTCCACAAAGCCAGACGCGGGCTCATGTCTGGCCACTTTAATGCCCCGCAGACCCGCCCGAACGGGAACGGCAGCGGCCTACGAGAAAAGTCTCGCTCGCCCGTAGGCCTCCCCATCTTTTCCTCAGCAGTCAAGGAGAAACTGTCCCGACAGTCGCACCAAAAGACCTCCTCATGGATCTTCCCCCTCTCGCTCCCCATCCCAGGCGTGCGCACCCGTCGCATCCCCATGTGGGTCCCGAACCCCGCACGCATCCACCAGGGGAGCGTGAGCCGATTCGGTCGACGGCGGGGCCCCATTATTTTGCTGGCGTTGTTAGCGTCGGCACTGTTCACCGTGTTTGCGCTGGCGAAGAGGTTTGGGAGCGAGGAGAAGCAGTGGCCGACGCCGTTGTTCCCTGTGGGCGAGCCGTCGACTTTGGTGTTTTCGAGGGAGGATCTGCAGAAGGTTTGGAAGTGGGAGGTCGAGAGTGGGCATTATCCGAGCAGTCGGGAGAGTACGTCTATCGTTCTATGTTACTTCTACGAATCCATGAGCGTTTGAACCGATCATTGACGATGTGTTTTCGTGTTTTGTGTTGGTGGTGATTAGTCCCGAAGGAGGTCGGGCTCTCGACTGCGCCTTTGAACCCTGCTCTCCCCCCACGAAAGGTGGCCAAGATCCCTTCGCGGTTCAGGCCACCGACGACTCATGTCACGGAGACCGCTGGCCATGGCGCAAAACGGGTGTATCTCGATATACAGGCCAGGCCTCCCAATACTGCGTATCCTCCACGGCCTGTGCCAGGAAGCGTCGCAGACCTGGACGTCGTCATGGAGCAGTGCGATTTCTCACAACAAAAGGTATGTCACCCTCTAATTTTCTCCGGAGTTCTTTCATCAACGCGTCCACGCAGTATGTTCGCGATTGCCTCGAGGTTCTTCGGTTGAATGCCGGCCTCGATAATGGAAACCGACTCCGGAGAGGGAAGTTCGACGAGTGGAGGTACATCTATCTCGAAGATGGCGATGTGGGGACTTATACCGAGCCAGCCGCTACGAGCATGAAGCCCGGCTTCGACGCGATTCAGCCGTCTGGACCTCAAGACCCCAACGCAGGCCTCTCCCGGAAACCCAGAGTGGAATGGGAAGCACCGCTAAAACTCCCTGCGCCTCTCGAACACAAGCCGTACCACTCCCTACCGTCGACTTGCGATCCGGAAAATCCACGGCTGTTCCATATGTTCTGGGCAGGTCCGTTCACCGAAAAACCATACGTCGCGCTCTTGTCTTTCCTCTTCACGCAGAACGTCCGGTTGCATCTTCACGAAGAACAGCCCGATGCGACGCTCTGCAGGCCACAGTTCTGGATGTGGATTAATCCTGGGCCTGCGGCTTCTGTGCCTAACCCGTCGGCCGTTCACGATATGTTTGAGTCGCTCAAGGAGAATCCGTGGGCTTCGCCGTTCTTGCATCCTCGTTTCAAGGACATCATCTCGTTCAAACTTTGGAACACGACGGAGCAGCTGGACGGCGTTCCTGAGATTAAAGACGATTGGAGGGGGTACAGGGACAGTCTGTTCACTTCTGGTGGAAACGTCGAGGGCGGTCAACTGGATGCAGAGCCGGAAAAGGAGGTCGAGGAGCAGGTTGCGAGCGAGAGCGAGGAGGGCAGTCTGGAGGGCAGTCAGTCTGCTACTTCGACCTCGGCCGCAGCGAAACAGGAGCACAAGCCTCTGGACGAGTCCAAGAAACGGTTAGGGTCAAAGTCGGCCTCGGAGTACGATCGCCTCTCCGTCATTCTCTCCGATATGGCTCGTTTCGTGCTCTGTCATCGCTTCGGTGGAGTCTACCTTGACGCCGACACCATCTTCCTCCGCGACTGGGAAGAACTCTGGGGCTGGAAGGGCGCGTTCGCGTACCGCTGGTCGCGGCTCCCGAAGTATAACACCGCGGTGCTGAAGATGAACAAGCATTCGGCGCTGGGGACGTTCTTGTTCCGGACGGCGTTGAAGAACGGATTCGATTTCCATCCGATGGTCGTGTCGAAGTACATGAAGGACGCGTATCTGGAGGGATTGCTGCTGAGATTGCCGGACGCGTTGTTTGATTCCGCGTGGTTGAACACGGAGTACTACCAGACGGATAGGCCACCGCAGCCGTACATCACGCAGTAAGTGGTTTCCACCTGACATTAGGTTTCTTGGTGCTAAGTCCTCATGGTCGCTGTGTGATAGGTTCATCGACTTCTTCGACACTCCTACGCTGGTCAGTGCTGCTCCTCAGGCCCTTGGATTTGAAGGCTTCTACCGCGGGGCATACTCATATCACTTCCACAACTACTGGTGAGCAATGCTTCACCTGACTCTTTTCACGACATGTCCTAAGTCTGTATACAGGTGGAAGCCATTCGACCCCTCTCGTAATTGGCCAGATCTCGGCCCTCGCTTCATCGAAGGCGAACGACTCGCACGGCTTGGGGAGAATGCTGCGTTGAACGCCACGGATGAACTTCCCGAGGACAAAGTCGAGGACGACAAGCGAGACTTGGACTGGTCTACAGTGCTCAAACGAACCTTCGAAGCGTATATCCGCGGCGAACGGCCGAACATGTATGGCGAATGGCTGCAGTGGTAATTTTGGACCGCTCCAAACTCCGATTCCGTTCTGCTGTCCAGTCCATGGCTTTTACGTTTCTCCCATTCCATTCTCGCATGGCTCGAGGTGGTTCTTGGCGAGATAGAGTTCGCTCAGTCGTCAACTGCAACCTCACCTCACCCGGTCCTTAATCTCGCCGCCAATCTTCTCACTCATCGAACCACCCCCCACTTTTGCCTCCTCTCACTTTCCCTGCGCACACGGATCCTCTCATAGCTCTCATGTCCCACACTCACCCACTCACGCCCCAATCCCATACCCACGTCTAAAGTGCTCTCTCACATTCTATGCAATCTAATTCCATATCGTCAGCTCAGCTCAGCCTAACCACACACAGTGTCCTATATTTCACACCCGACCGCCTAACGCACGCCAAACAATGTCTATATGCTCGCAATCTTTTCTTTCTGTTCTTTTTTTTCTGTCCCAATATTTGACCTGATCTTTCTTTGGGCGGGTACTTACGTGTATATATCCTTCCTCGTTGCCTCGTTCCCTCATTCTCTGCCTAGAGTACTATTTACGAATACCAGATAGCCTATAGCGGTGTCATTCATTTTTTTTTCGTCTTCACGCAACCGGCAATATAGCATCTCTTTATCTTTTTTTACTTACACTTACACTTACATGACCCTACCTACCTGGCAACGGGACTTTCAGCGCCACCGCTCACTCTTTTTCTTTTGGACCGAGCGTGGGTCTTTCCGTTCGTTGTCGATTTTTTGCTTTTATTCCTTGTTCGTTGTGAGTCTTAATCTAGCCCTCGTTTTCTTACATTCTCTTTTTGTTTTTACGCTGCCTGTGGACAGTATATCGCATGACGAGTGGGGCGTGCCAATTAGACATACATATAGACTTCGAGAGCGGTAAGATGGCGAAGGGGTAGGCGATGTGAGCACTCGACTGTGGACTTATAGGGCTCCGCGACAGCAGCGCGCCCGTCTCATCGCGAACTTCAGGTGTTGATACACTGGAAGGGATATATAAAAAGCTTCATTTCACTGCTCCACAGAACTTCTTTCTAATGCATATCCACTGCCACTGGCAGACCGTAATGTGCTTCAACAGCAAACCAAGTCTAAGTACATCATACCAGTTAATTGATACACCACGCATCGTTTATTACATTTGTGTCTTTCGTCGTCTCTTCAACGTCTTTGTCTAGCTTGCCGGATCGTGCTCGATGATCATCGTCTCGCAGCAGCGATCCTGGCTTGCGCGGTGTCGACGGTCGACTTGAGGAGGCTGATGACTTTCTCTGGTTCTGCGGCGCCGAAGATGGCTGTACCGGCGACGATAACGTTGCTGCCTACGGGGGCCACGAATTACAGCGATTCAGCACACGGCCAAGTCTCAAGTTCACAAGAGGGTGAGGAGAAAAGGAGGCAGGAGGAAGAGAATATTACCTGCGTCGGCGCAAACGTCTATCGTCTTGGGGCCCACACCGCCATCGACCTCGATGTCTTTCTCGGGGAAGCGGGTACGAAGCTCGGAGACTTTGGGAACGCAACGGTCGAGGAACTTCTGGCCACCACGACCTTTTGCGATTTATTGAAGAAGAGGGGGACAGGGGGCCGATCAGTCTCATTCGGATGTTGGAGGAGAGGGAGGACGTACCTGGGTAAACGGTCATGACGAGAAGCATGTCGGCGAGCTCACCGACTTCGTCTGTGATGCCTGATGAGGGCGTATCGGGGGAGATGGCGACACCGGCTTTCATCTTGCGTTCATGGATGAAGTGGATGAGTGCGATCGGGTCGTCTGTATGTAGCATTGGCGAAGTAATGTCACATCGTCAAATCGATCGTAGAGCTAAGATGGATAACTTGGTGAATAAATAACTGACTGGTGGCTTCGATGTGGAAGCAGTACAAAGCACCACCAGCATCCGCGATGTCATTGACCCACTGGTATCAAAGATCTCAGACTCGATGTGAGGACGGTATCTAGTAGACGAGGGACGGACCTTTTCTGGTTGTGCGACCATCATATGGCAGTCCATGAAAATTCCTGGGACTCCCTTAGAAACACATGTGAGGATGGGAGCCCCTTCACAGCAGGTTAAGAATCATCGTTCGTTTGAAGATAGTGCGAAGAGAACGCACCCATAGTAATATTTGGAACGAAGTGGCTGCGATCCTCTAGATCAGATTTCTAGAGCACATTTTACAGACATGTAGCAGCATACCCATCCATAACGTCTTCAAAGGCCAGAAGGGACTGTACGTTCATTATCACGAGTTCCTACAGAGCTGAGGCAAAGCTCACCCATATGCAGCCATTCAGCACCTCCTTTGATCATACGTTTGCATTCTGCAGATAGCTGTCCAAAGTCCGAGGCAAGAACGGAGGGGGAAATAATGGCGCGAGGCATATTGGGAGGGGTAGTAGATATGTTACAGAGTGTAGCGAGTGACGGTCGTCCAGTGAGAGGGAGAATATTGTCCATCTCAATCTGACCTCATACAGCGCCAGACTTTGGGGCTCTTTCTTGGGCCACATCTTTGAGTGCCACACACAAAAAATATGGGCCCCTATCCAATCCCAAGCTTGCCGAAAGCAATGATAATGGTCCCAAAAAATATCGACACGGAACAGTCAATACAATGCATCGCGGTACCTATGCTGTACCCGTCGTCCCAGCCGCTAGTGGTCCAAGAAACACCTCTGAAGATGCACGATTACCACTCTCTATCTCCTTTTCCCTCTTCTTGGCCTCTAGCAGTATAAAGGAGACCACGACTTCGTCCGATATCTCATCTGCTAGCGAATCGAGAAGGAGTTTCGCAGGTGCGACAGGCGGTGAGCCGCGAGGTGCTTTAGGGTCGATTTGTGGTGGTACAAAGCGAGCGATAGGTCGAGTCTTGCTGTCCTCAGAGAAAAGCTGGAAACAAATTAGGAGTTGTATTGAATGTACAGCCTGCAGAAGGGAAACATACTTGGAGATGCAGACCTGGCTCGTTGTTCTTCCATTTAAACTCGCGGCCCTTGTCATCTACGAATCTCGCCGTTCTGAGTGTCAGGGCATCAGTTCACCTTCGAGCCTGGTGCAAAGGTATACGCGTTAGAAATACCTACGTCTTGAACGGGATCATGCTCTTCTGCAACCAATTACTTGCTGCCTCGCGTTTCCTATCCTTGAACGCCAGCAAATGAGACCGATTCATGTCCCTCCATATCCAATCTGCAACACGCTTCCCTGTCTCGTCGCATATTCTCGTGGTAGGGACACTCTTGTCGTCAAAGGTCGTAGTGATAGTATAGGCGGTGTTTCCATCTTCGTCGACCAGCTTCGTGTTCGATGGATTGTCAGGGTGGAGAGTGAGGGTAACGGTGTATTCGTCAGACATGATACGAGATGGGATCTGGGTGGATTAGGAAGAGGGACGCTGGAAGATGGAGTCAGGAGTCATAGTCCGCCTTATAAGCAGCGCCGCCGGGAATTTGTCCATAAACAATGGAGGTGACATGCCTCTAGTGCGGCTTCATCAATCGGATTATAGACAGGTGATGCATACTTAGCGTTCTGGATTCTTGACAGGATGGGTACTGTAGACCGTGAAACGTGGATACACAGGTTTGATTTCTATAGACGGCACGTTCCCGGATCATTGTATGAAGATAACAATGGCTGCAGACCTATGTAGACCAACTTCGGTACACGGTAAGTTGGTAGGAACCTCACGACTGCTGCGACAGCCTGTGCAATCCAGCGCTAATGAGAAAGGAAGTGGGCTTGGCATGCATCCAAAAGGGAGAGAACCTTATAGCCAAACTGGCCGGATGATATCAGCTACAGACCTAGCCGTAGGACAATCCTGGATAGTTATGGCGAGGAAGACAAGGCAGTCGCCAACAGGGGCAAACCTGGGCAAACATTGGGCGAATTTGCACCCTTCGCCACGTGGAACCGGCATCATCGAGTGCCACCGCCTGCACGAGCGCGTTCTTGCCACACCCTTCCATCTCGCCGCCATGAGCGCTGTCCAAATCGACCAACTACTACAGCCAGCCGTCCTAGACGTGTCTCAAAAACGGGCAATCCAGACTTTGAATGTAACTTGTGCCTCATCTCAGGATGTTGATGCACTCGTAGCCGCCGTCGGCAGCGCAAGGCAGCAACGAGACAGCATTAAGTCTTCAGTGCGCATGTCTTCTAACAATACACGATCGAACCTGAATAGACCTTCAAAGTCTAGCTTGCAGCATCTCAAGACAACGTCTCTGCTCTAATATCTGACGCTCGCTCTTCTGCTGCGTCACATCTTCGCGATGCTCAACAGCTTTCGCTGGATCGACATTCGCTCGCAGACGAGCTTTCTGCCCTTTCACTCGAATTAGTCTCTTCCATGTCCGACTCGCAGGACACAAAACCTACTCTTTTAGAAGACCTGGAAACTATGCACCGTAACCTGAAAGAGCTCGAGTCAATAAAGGTCTATGTGCAGATTGTCGAACGCGCTTTACAGCTAAGGTAATTTCATTAGTCGGTACAGGTTCGCCCGTGGGACTGACGTTGCATGATCAGTGAACAGGCAGTCGAGGAAGTCAAAACAGTCTATCCCATTTCCGTCTCTAAGTACGAGGCGCTTCGAGCGCTCGTATCCTCTGTAAGTGAAGCATGCTCAAGTACCCCGGAAGAGTCTACGCAACACATTCGCCTGGTGCCTTTCTTAGAGGAGCTCGGAGTGACTACCTGGTCGAATATGATCCGGTCTTTATCTACGTACGGTCCGTCTTCCTGTCCTCCATCTTTCTTGCTGATACTAGCATTATAGAGTACTGCTTTCTGCGGCAGAAAAGCTTCGGTGGCCCATGCCGGTAGACTACTTCAACGCCAATGCAGAGGATAGAAAAGCTTTTGAACAAGCCTTCATCAAGCTCCTGGACCTACAGATAATGTACAAGATCTACTCACTGAGACTTTCTCCTCACTGACTTGCTCCGTTGGTTATTTCAGGGGTGATAAAATACACTCTGATGAAAGGAAATCGGAGAAGGATGTGCTCTACGCCATGCAGGCGCTCGTTCAACCAATCTCTCAAAGGTTCCGCTATCACTTCGAAGGCACTCGCGAGACAAACAGATTGGACAAGGTACACTTGACCCGCTCACATTGCTCGTTCCACCCTAATTATACCGTCTACAGCCCGAATGGTACTTCACTCATATCCTGAATATAGCGCACGAGCACCGTTCCTTCATGGACAATGTGATCCAGAGGCTCCTTTCTTCATCTCCTTACAATGAGATTAACGCCTGGGTAAAGCTCTTGTATCCCCTTCCTCATCATGGTTAAGGCTCACATTTTGTACCAGCGAGAATTCTGCTCCAACCTTCTCACCATACTTTCACGTCGTTTGCGGCGTACTGTGCCGGCGCTTTTACCCCACCCTCCATTATTGGCCCATACCATCTACCAAGCCCTCACCTTCGACGCGTCATTGAAGGACGAAGGGTTTTCGTTGGCCGGTACACTATCCGCTCGTGATCAAGAAAGCCTCAACTGGGATGGTATCGCAGAGATCGTGCTTGGACGAAAGGAATGGTTCGACAGATGGATGGAGGGCGAGAAAGCATGTAAGAATCTTCCTCTGCTATTCCTGGGACGGTCAAGCCGCTAAACATAGTCATTCAGTCGCTTTGGGCCAATATAACGAGCTCATCACTGCCTCTGACGCCTGGCTCATAGCGGATGACGACAGTAGCCCAAACCCGGAAGAGCACGCTACAGCCTCACGAGAAGTACGGCCGACAGTCTCCGCACGCCGTCTCAAGCTCCTCGTCGAACAGGTGACAGACCGTTATGCGCCACTGCCTCAGTTCTCGCAGCGCACTCGTTTCCTCATCAACGTCCAATTACCACTGCTCGAGTCTTATCATGCACGAATCTCGTCCTCACTCGACGCTCATGAGAGTCTGTCCAGTGCGCTCGTACGAGCTGTCCCGGGTGCTCTCGGTGGTGCCACGGGAGACCATCGTGATAAAGGGCGATTAACGAGTGGTGTAGAGGGCGTTACGAGACTTTGTAAAGCGCTCGTCAGTGCGAAATGGATTTCGATGGCTATGAAGGGGTGGGGAGAAGATCTAGTAGGTTCTACTGGATGCACATGCCTTGGTTACCGACTGACGACTTGGCTTTCATCGTGCAGTTCTTCCTGGAGCTCTGGACAGAAATAAATCATCGTGCTTCACTCCGTGTTCGCGCCGAGACGCATCCTTCTTTACCTGACCCCAAGGAAGTTTCGGACGATGCACCGGAAGGGACGATCTTCGAAGAGTTGGTGCATCAGTACGAACAACTCGTCACCCGCGCGGAGGACATCATCACACAGCAAGTCTGCGGCGAAGTTGAGACTAGCCTTCGAAGCTATTGGTCCAAGTGCGTATCCATGCGCGACTACAAATATTTCGTAACTGAACCTTCCACCTAGCCAACAAACAACCAGCTCGCCCGACCCATCCCAAAGCGAGCTTCCGATCTCACCACAACTCCTCACAGCACTCTCCATTCTCTCTTCCCATCTATCTCTCTTGCGTCGCACCCTCCCACAACACACGACCACAACAATATACCGTCAAGTCGCCACCCGACTCTGCGGCCACATTCTCCAACGAGCCGTCCTCTACCGTGGCACTCAGACCCTCTCGCCCGCCGAAGGTAAAGTGCTCCAGAGCGAATGCGAATTGTGGGTCGAGACGTGTCGGCAGGCGTTGGGGGTGTCGCAAGGACGGGTGGAGGCGCCGTGGAGGAGGTTACTTGAGGCTGGAAGGATCGTGGGTGCGGAGGGTAAGCGGTGGGAGGATATTGTGGATGTGGCGTATAGCGCGATGAGACAAAAAGATTGGGAGGAGAGGATGGTGGAGTTGATTGATTGGACTGAATTGACGAGGGATGAGGTTGTGTTAGTGGTGCAGACTCGGGCGGATTGATGCTCGATCGTACGCGTATATTACCCGCATTGCAATCTAATACTGCGGTGGTCTACCCACCACCACTATTATATCCTGAAGAATGCATAATCATATGGTCCTGGTCAAACAGCACTGAATGATAAATTACAACGTGATCAATACCAGCCCCTAGATATCCGAACACCTTCGCACTCCAACACGCCCTGCTCAACAACGTCCCTCGCCCCCGCCACACACCCTTCTAACAACGGAATACCCTGATATGCATACGCTCCTACCACCCAAATGCCAACCGCCGTTCTGCCCTCTTCCACTGCATCCCTTCTCGCCGCTCCTTGCAACGATCCTAACCTCGCTGTCCGCTTCGTTTCTCCGAATGCCCACCGACGGGCCGACTGTACCACTGACAATGGTGATGGCGGCACAGAGAGCATTCGGACAGCTTCTTTCGATTCCGGCGTCAAGAGCGCTCGTTCCAACCGCGCGACGGAGAGTACGCTCCCAGGTTCCGGTGGATATATAGGATTAGTCGTCTGATAGATCGACAACGGGCCTGGTGGTATGTGTGGCGGCCGCGGTAGCATGTGTGTAGTTTGAGTATATGTAGACGGGACGACGTTCGACCTTTTCAAGTCTAAGTCTGTTGCTGTGATTGTCTCCTTTTCTGAGTAGTGGTCGGTATCCTTATGGGATTTGGAATCCATGTTTGGGGATGATGGGTCGGTCACGGTGACGAGGTTTAAGTCTCTTCGATCCCGTGGGTCGGAAGGCAGCATGCTCTCTGACCCGTCTGTATGGTTCACTACAATCGTATGCCTATACTCGAACTTCTTCAGACAGTCGGTCAGCTCTTTTGCTCTGAGCGCTGGGCCTGCCTCTCCTTTCTTGTCACTAAGGGCATCGGCGTAGATAGATACTATGGGGGCCGCATGGTTTGCCTGTGTGGCGAAGATGACGTGAGAAAAACCTTCGTGAACGGTGAGCTGGTGTGCATTCGAGGTCACAACGGATGCGAGGCCTGGATCTGTGGGGTGTGGAAGGAGAGCAACGGTTGGTTCGCCGAGATGGATCTGTGAGGACGGGATAGGTGCGCTAAGGCGGGCCACGACGTCGCGAACGCCATTCGAAACGACGTAGTGGTGTGTTCCGAAGGTCAGCCAAATAAAGTCTACGTGACTCGGTGAATGAGAAAGATGTTTTCTATCATGTAGAGGTAGTAGGCGTACCAAGAAACTCTTCCGCTGGGTGATTCAGAACGTCCTCTTGGGAGGACGTACAGACCGCAGAAAATAGCGGTAAACATATATCGCGAATAAATATCCGCCATCGCTCGTCCATTCCTAATTTCCTGGACGCCCAGCTATTGGGAGTCGTCCGTTCTGCCCAGGCTGACCAGCTCAAGTCTGAGATATCCCTGTGACGGAACCATGGTACTGACAAGAATTGTAGACGGAGGAAGTTCCATAGTAGGACGGCCATCGTTAAAGTGAAGGCAAATATGCAGGTGAGGTAACCGATTGCTCTTGCTGGGCCGTACGGTGAGTGTTCGTAGGTGTGCAGAGATGTAGGTATGCTGATTCCGCCACGACCGGAGGCACCACCATAGATAATACTGGGCCTAAGTTTCGGCTTCGAATGGACGGTGTTGATATAGGAGAATGAATAGGAGAAGTCGGTTGCACGAAATAGGACTCCGAGGTGTTTGTAAAGGGCGATAAGCTGTGGGTAATATCCTGAGATCCATGAACAAAGAGAGCAAGACGGAGGGTGGATTACAGGCGCGTACCACCCTGGAATGAACGCATCGGAACATCGACTCGCCACGACGAGGAAGACTTCGGAAGAGTAAACGTTTCGGAATGTGAGTCCATTCCGAGCGCTGACGCCTTTGAATAGGGCAAAGTAAAGTGTGCATGGGAACAAGATGTGTGTCGTTAATTGAAGGAGTCTCGCTTCGAAAAGCTTGTTCGAGACGCACCTTCTCAAACAAATGGACCTCGACGTCTACGTTGCTTCCTTCCAGTCGCCGGTCCTTCGAAGTCGACAAAAAGTACCCAGCACTGAGACCAGCTAGGCCGCTGCCTATGATGGCAACCTTGACAGTACGTCTGTCTTGCGACATGGGAAATACGGTAATACGGCGTTCGGGTGAGTTCAAAAAAGGTGGTTCGCCTGGATGAGTGAATCACTGTCCGCAATTCAACGATGTCGAATCCAAGTAGTAGCGAGCAAGACTAGGAAAAAATGGGGAGATGCTAATGGCTAGCGTGGGATAAATACGTGGGGCGCGAGCGAAAGTCAAAAGTGGTGTGAGCCATGTTGCGAAGAAGGAAGCCGCAGAGACCGAGGCCATGATGCATGATGCCCTGGCTTGGCCGACGGTGTCTCAGGCTCGCCCAATGTCCAGTGTGGGTGTCGGACAACAACGATGCCCGAAGTTGCAGCGAGATACGAGTTCAATGCAGACGCCGGCTGATTTGTCAACACGATTTCGCAAAACTCAGCGGCGCTCAGGGTCCTCGCTGTGCCCGAGCAGACGGATTCACTGCGGTTGAATTGAGCGGAAAAACGATCCTCCACAGTATTCGAACTACAAAGGAAAGAGATTGAATAGTCGAGAATTGGTACCTCATAGATGCACGAAGAGCATTGAGGCAGCCGTTCGCAGCCGTTGGAAAGGATTGTAGCAAAAAATATGTGCTGAAGCACCACCTCCGCCAGTCACTAACGAAGAGTTGAACTGAGTTACAACACGCGGTAGCTCTGACGCTGGTTCAGTCCACCCGACGTCTCTTCTCCTCTCGTCGATAATCACCTTCCCTCGACCGTGATCTCCTCCTCTCCTTCCATCGACCATCGTCGTCTCCTCTCCGCCTCTCACCCCTAGGCGACCGGTCACGGTCATCTCTACCTCCTCGCCCGTACCCTCGCCCTCCACTATCATCCCTCCCATGTCGGCCATCCCTGTCGGATCCTCTATGGCGATCACGGTCGTTATATGACTCTCCTCGTCCCCCATAGCCCGAGTCGCGACCTCGCCCTCCATCTCCGTCTCGTTCCCGATTCCGAGGAGCGTATCCATCGTCTCGATCACGCCACGAACCCTTGTCTCCGGCTGCATTTGCTCCTGTACCAGGTCTTCCGGGAGGTCCAGTATTTTGTGGACAATCTACAAAATGATAGAAGTCGAGTTAATACGGATACATTGGGCTCAGAATTGGTCGCTATGGTGAAATCATACACCTTTCTTGAGATGAGGGCCGCCACAGAGGAAACATCCTCCGCCATCTGTCGATTTTCCACCGCTCTTAACGGAACCTGCAGCGCCGAAACCGCCGTTGCCAGCCGTGGTGTCTTGGTCCAGCAAATGTGTGTATTTCGTTCGTCCACGTTTACCAAAGTTTTTCACTTGCATGACCTGAGGCAAAGCAGACACGTCGACTGTTGACTCTGTCTTCTCCGTAAAGTCGTGTCGTTTGAGAATGTCCGCATCCTAAAGATAGTCCAGGATCAGGATCCGAGTAGAGCTAGATGTGCCAAGACTAAAGAGCCGAACAAACCTGATGGAAAGCACCTTTGTGCCAGTATTTCTGTAAGAATACTTGACTGCCCTTAGGTTTCTCGTCTCTGAGTTTCTGAGCGCGCTCCAGATCTTCCTTCATTCGTTGTTCCTCGGGTAGCGCACGTCGCCTCTCAATCTCTTCCCGTTCCTGTTCTCTCGCGACCTCAGCTTCTTTATCGCGTTTGATTCGGGCAAGTTCACGGAGACGCCATGCCTCAAACTCTGCCGCGGGATCAAGACCATCCGTATCATCGACGTCAGGGGCCTCTTCTTCCTTCTCCTCTGAGCGGGATTTATGCTAATCAGTACGAAGATTGAAAAGGACGAGGAATGAGAATACGTACTTTCGGCCAGTTCGCGACGAATACTGTCAGCAACCATGTCGTGACTCTGCTTCTTCCGCTCCTCTGCCTCCTCTTCCTTCTTTCTTTGCGCTTCTTCGGTGCTCAGCACTATGGCCTCCTTCTCCGCGACAGTAGCCCGACCACGCCTGAGTCAACCGAGAGATATAGTTAGTATGAGAAAATAACTGAACAAACCAATGTATTGTACTTCGGGACAAAGACAGGTCTAAATTGAAGTTTGGGCTTCTCCTCCTCCTCTGATTCAGTTTCGTATTCACTCGACTAGGTTGCAGATATGAGATCGCATTCGGGTGGACAATAGACAAGTGAGCGACCTACGTCCTCTTCCGAGCCCTCAGCTTGACCTGCTATCCGAGGTTTTGCTTCATCCTCACTCTCTTCCTCCGATGACTCTGAAGGGAATAGAATCGAACCATCAGCAACTCAAAGTCGCCGCACAACGAAGACCGCACATACCGACCTCTAGCGCAGTTCTCCCTACCTCGTCTTTCCCCCCAACTATTACCTTACCCTCCTTCGAGATATTCACGTCTCGCAGAGCTACGCTCATCTTTCCTACCTTCTTTCCTTTTGTCCGTGACACACCTTCGTCGTCCTCGTCGTCCTCGCCCTCTCCGTCTCCCATTCCGCTGATGAGCTGCTCGCCACCTAATGGTACATCTCCCTCTTCCCCAACCTCCTGAACTTCATCCTCATCTTCTTCCTCGGATGATGGGAGTTCAGCGGCACCTTTGGGAGCTTTGCCCTTCCAATACCGAGCTGCGGGCCTGGCGGGTCGAGGCGCCTGTCTGCGCGCCGTCGAAGACATGATAAGGGGCTGGGAAAGACTAATTTACGAAGCTCAATGCGAGAGGTCAAACGTCAAGCGAGACAAAGCCACAAGTAAGTGGCCAGCAGCAGAAGGAATCAATAGCAAAGTCAATGCTCGACAAGTTGTTTGCACCGACTTGCGTTTGTGGCGCCGGGGTTGGGACCGGGGAACAGGTTACGTAATTCCTGAGCCAAACTTCGGCTGATCCGGTATTTCGGAGCTGAAAAAGACGAGCCTGCCCTAAAGTGCCTCCCAGGCCATCAAAAACCGAGCCGACGAGCATGCGGACGCCCACCACCTCTTCCTCCTGGTCTCTGTAGTCGTTGCGATCTACGACCCTTTGCCAGGTGCGTCCCTCCCGAGGCTCAGTGCCTACTCATTTCCTTATACTTATTTCAATGTGCCAGCCTCTCTGCCGCCATGTTATCGTTCACATTGTTATGAGGCTTTTTTCACGAAAAATACGTACCGCGGTACAGGATCACCTCGGGCACGCGGTCTCGAGTCGAGTGAGGAGGCGGAGCTCAGGCTTCGCTGTCTGATACTCTTCGTGCCGTACGGCGCGGCGAGGGCCAGCACCCGACTAGGCAAATGCGTCTTTTCACACTTCGAACGGATACCTTTGACGATCAGCTCTGGACTTCACATCGGCGCCCACCTCCCTCTGCGCTTGCTCTTTCTTTTTTTGGCGTGCCTGCATACTTTCTTGTCACCTGGACTCCCTCTTCTATTCGTATTCATCGTACCGATATGACGATCGTCGACAATCTACGCCACATATGCCAGCCTACCGTGCCCCACATGCGTACATGATAACCTGTCACGATCCGTCGCACACAGATATCGGACGACTTCGCTATATCGAAACATACTCGGTGTGTTTGTGTCGGGAGGCTCTACTAAAGGTCCTTCACACGAGGATGGTCTCGCTCTGCGATGACTGTTTATCGGTGAAGTCCTGCGTGCTTCGGCATGCCGTGGAGTTCTCTCATACGACATGGATTCTACACAGAAGCGAAGTTCTGTCTGGCTGATTCCATTGGGTTTTCATACGAGGGTGACCACCGCCCTGCGGTTGGTAGCTTATCGGTGATACCTTGCGTGCTTCGGCATGCCATGGAACTCTTGCCGGTCAGAATGAAACTAGAAACGATAGTCCAGACGTTGACCCCATACTGAAGATTTATTGGCACAGAAACCCACGTTTCATTGGCACACGCCACGTCCCACACCAGGACCTCGAGCACGCATACGCACACACGCTATCTGCTACGAACGCGCCCCGTCGCACTCCCTCCCAGGGAACCCCTCCGGGGGAAAGTCTCTACACAGAGCCACGCACCCCGTGTCCATGCTGCCCCTGCACAACGCACGCACGCACAAACTGCATATATAACATATCGCATAGTCATACCAGACATCAGGCAGAAATTGATCCGCCCATACCTCTTTCTTCTTTCGGCATCCCTGGTTCGGGCTCATCGTCGTTCGCGATGGCGATCTGCGACGACGACTGAGTTCGTTCCGGCGGTGTCTCCGTTTTGCAGGTCTGGAGTCGACCCACGGTCCTCTAGGCTTGCGCGGCTTCTGGTCTGAGGGTGATGATCCACGATCGTTGCTCTTTGGCCAGATGGCGAATGGGTCGAGTTGCTGTCCTCGACACGATTCCTCGTTCGTACCCGCAAAATTTTTGGAACCCCCCTCTCTTTCGTGGAGAGTTTTTTCTTTTCTTTTTATCTTCTTTTTTCCTCTTCGTGAGGAATTGTTCGGTTTCGTGTTGTGTGAATTGTGGGATGTGGTAGGGGGGATGCTATGTATGTTCTGTCGTGGTTGTTGTATGTATTGTTGCCTCGGTAAATAAATGTATTCCCTTGTCACAGTCATTGTGCTACAAGTTCTTGTGTGATTGAGTGCTCGTTGGTTCATGGCGAGTCTTCGGTGTGTATAACGTACCTGCATGGACAATCAACGCTCAGGCTCTCTTGGGTCCCGCAAGTTCTCCCTTTGAGCTCTAGTCCGCCTGTTCTGTCCTTCACGTGTTTCCCGGGTCAACGCATCGTTCACCAGCTTCATACATTGCCTCCAAGTATCGCTACTTTGTCGCTACTACACTGTTCTGTCCATGTACAATACCCAGCCTGACAATCGATCATACACCCACATGCATGAACGGTGCCCACCTCGATGGCTCCGCCCCTCCATCTCTGAGCTTCCTCGTCGCAAGATTCACCGCCTCTGCAACTTTCTCTATCCTCGGTCTCGCGCCCTTTGAATCACGATTTCCTTCATCACCTTTTTCCGCCTCCACACTTGTCCCAAAAACTACTTCATACACTGTCCCGGCCACCTCTGGCGCGTCTTTATCCGCAATCGACCACATCGCTCCAAGAACGCTCCGAAATCCAGCGACGTGCAGACCGAGTGCCATGTTACAGCCGTTTGCATATGAGATCGGAGTGACGCGCGGAGAAAAAAATGGCGCGCCTCGACCAAACAAAACCATAAACGGCAGTCTTTCTCGGCGCGACTTCGGCAGGCTTTGTGTGGCGTGCTCTGGGCGCATCTGCTTCGTCCTGCCATTCACCTCCAGTGCTCTACAGGGTTGCTCGTAGAGACTTGGTACTTGCTTCATTCTCGCCCACAATACACCTGTCGACATTGGCTACACCGGCCCATCACAAGGAATTTACATACTTAACTCTTGTCGTCATACCGGCTCAGTGGCCATTGTTCGATTCAGGCTAACCATGGCTACGCTCTGCTAAGCTGTACGGGTTGCGGGTTCCTCGACATCGAACTCGCACGTCTTCAAGTGACACCAAAATTTCAGCAGTCTTCAGTCAGTGTAGGCGCAGCTGTAACCGTAGGACACAGTGATGGGTGAAAAGAATGTCAGAGGTTGGAGTGGCCGTACGATTGTCGGATGGCTGAATTAGCCCCTTTGGTGAGTTATGTTTTTATATTTTTTCCTTGCTTTCCACTGTTTCCATACACGTTCGCGGGGGAGAATTTGTATCTACGCAGTTGGCAATCGCCGACGGCTGCCGAGCACTTGTGGTGCCTACTGCTGTATTCGCCCAGACGCCGTCCCCTCCTGCCTAGCATGAACACCTGTGGGCATGATTCCAACCATCACTCTATCCCTTTCGTTCACATGTACCACATTTGAGCTCTCTTCACGGCGCGTCATGCTCCCGTACATGCCTGGTACTACTGGTCTGTCTCTGTATGTGAGTATACATTCTCTGAAAGTACACACTTTTTTATGGTTCTGTTGGATGTCCTTTGTTGTTGGTGCAGTGTTATATAGCTGAGAGTAAAATGCATTGTATTATGGCGAGACCTTTGCTAATAAACTGAAAACTTGAGCGTAGAGGCTGTCGAGACTTTCGAAGCCGACAGACAGCACAAAGCTTTGCACGAGTGACGACGGTCTACGACGGTGCCACTGCCGACGCGTGCCGAAAAGAGCTGCCGTTTGTGGCGATGTTTGGTTTAAGGCACGCCATTTTTTTCTCCGCGCGTCACTCCGATCTCATATGCAAACGGCTGTAAGGGCTTCATCGGCTCCAGAAGTGCTCGATTGTGTTGCAGCGGTATGACAGGCCAACAAGCATGCGAATTCTTCCCGAAATAAAGCTCGAGGTCTGGATTCTTCCGGATGGCTACTCGCTGATCCTTGATCAGTCGCAGGAGATTGAGACGGGTTTGAGTCCAATTGTGACATTGGGTCGGCACGCTGACGCAATATCCTCATGAGCTCGTTCAGGTCCAGTGGACCATCGTAGAGATGAAAAGCACTGGTGTAAGTCATCTTGGGGCTCTGCGACGCGTGACATGCGAAATGAATCCACTGAGGGCAGTTTCTTTCGAAGTATGACCGGACGGAATCGACGGTAGCTGATGCGCCCTCTAGGATTACACATTGTTCGGGTGGAAGGATAGACTGAATACGGGCCATCTCGTGGCGGACGTAGGGTAAGGGGTTCATACCAGGTGTGTTTGGCTGGGCGATGGCGAATAGGTTGGCAGGACCTGTAGATGCTGGGGCTCGAGTAGCGTCCAAGAGGGAGGTGATCGTAGGCGTGTAGGACGATATGACGAAGTCCAGACAACCTGGCCCTTTCTGTGGCTGCGCTGCGTGCAGAGGCAGTCCTATGAATGGACCGGTAGGACACCACCAGACTCGCTGCTTCGTGTGCGGTGTGTCATCAGCTGTGATATCATCTCCTGAGGTCAGAACGCCGAGTACGGATAGTATGGGATGGACGATGGTATCCCATAAAGCACCTAATGCATCGGAAGCACCGTGTGCTGACATCTTTTTGGATGCGCGTTTCAGCATGTTCAAGCTGGAACCACGGTTCTCGTGCAGCTTCCGGAGCTCATCTAACGATACCCGAGGGAGAGGGACATGGGTGATCGTATTGGAAGGGAAAACGACCAACGCATCGCAAGAGTGCTCAGCCGCATTCAACACCACCACTGGACCGTGTAGGAGCGCAAATTCCATATTCGAAGGAATATCCTTCGGAGGGCCTACTAAACCCGCCGATTCCTTTATACTTCGCGGACGGGTCGTGGTGCTCGAGCTCCACATGAGCGTCCCACGTACGTGCTCCAAGAACTCGCCAGATGCAGCTCTCCTGAGCGAATAGCACAAACGACGGCGTCCGCTACCATTTCTACGTCGATAGACAATAGAAATATGGGCTGTATCAGCTCGGTTCTTACAAGAGGAACATCCACGAGAAGCTGTACGAGGCGACGGTACGCGTCCAGCGTCGACGTATGCTTCCGCTCTTCTGCGAAGCGCACCCAGGTACATGCAGCCTGATGACGCCAGAAAATGGAGCCTTGGGGAAGTAGAGCGACCGACTTGAAGGCCTCCAATGCGTCCTCAAACGCTGACTCGTCATCCGGGTTGTGAATGCTGAGCGCGGACAACATTCCGGCGAGTTTGTACATATATTTCGGCAGGTACCCTGGCGTTGATTGAAGGGCGAGGATGGTGGTGCGGTAGATCCATATTGCCTCTGAAAGGCTTTGAATATCGTCATGGTTTCGGGAATATCGTATGTCGAGGCCGTCAGCGAGATCCAGGCGGTAGCGAGATACGTCGCGGGTAGGGGTAGAAGAGGATCCACACGCTGTGATAGCGGAGCGGAAGTTTTGAATGGAGGCGTCGAGGTCAGAGATATCGGAAGTGACGAAGAATCGCATTCGCAGGCCCATACCGAGCAGGCTGAAGATGCGAGAAACCTGGGCATCCGTCTGGCCTGCGAAGGCCTGAGCCTCTCGAAGCAAACTAAGAGCTTCATCTAATCCTGCGATATTCGAGAGTAAGAACGAAGCCTGTTCAATAAGAGCATCCGCCAGGGTAGTGAGAGCGTCCACGGGAGGGACGGTCTCTGATCGTTTGACCTATGTATAGTTCAATCAGTTCCCTCCCAAAAGTAACGATATTGCGGTCACGACAAAGATGCAGACGGGCTCAGCTTACCTCCTTGAGAAGCTCTATGGCTTCATTGAATTCGACGGAGGAGCGCATTTCTCGATAGTATGAGACTAAATCTCGGGCTAGGGAAAGCTTGATGTTTAGAAGGGTCGATGACGGCGCCGTAGCGACAACACTGATCATGACGTGCTCGAGGGCTCGACGGCGTAATGAAATGGCAGACGTGAGGTCGTCAACGATATCGAGATAACCTGAGGTGTGATAGCAACTTGACAATAGGTCGGCAAGCCTGATGCATTTCTGGGCATACTCTGGATCATCGTGTCCAGAGGACGACAGAAGGTGGGATACTGCACGATACTTGTCCTCCTCGGTTGGAACCGTAACGTTCGCTGGCATCCCTAATGAGGTATCTACAAGCGAAATTCGGAATGGCCAATGCTTTG
Source organism: Stereum hirsutum FP-91666 SS1 (assembly GCF_000264905.1). Lineage (NCBI taxonomy): Eukaryota > Fungi > Basidiomycota > Agaricomycetes > Russulales > Stereaceae > Stereum > Stereum hirsutum. Next base: position 3,169,826 of record NW_006763131.1, read on the forward strand.
TAGACCGAAGATGAGAAAGAATCTACCCATGCTTCGCACAGCACGCGCAATCTAGTGGTCTAATAAATCTGGATTGGAAGCCTGAGGATGTCCAAGGCATGGAGAAAGAGTTGACCTTCGGGGGGCGATACTGGACCCATCAATCAATGATTGAGCCGAAGTCAAGCGCCCATCAACTTTTGTAGAAAGAACCTGGGAACGCCACATATTCAAGCAGGCGGTCACATCGATACGTGCCACATTTGCTAAAGACAGCCTCTCTTTGTTCCAGCATGTTTGCAGCATGAAGACGAGCTAGTGGTCTGGAAGGTCATAATATGGGCTTGTGATATCCGTCTCAGCTTTGCGGAAGAGCAGCCACGAGTATACAACCTATCCCGACGAAAATGCATTACAGCGCGAAGACCTCCCCTCCAATACATGGCCAGTGAGTGTCTCAAGCCGACGGCGTTCCCTCTCGCTTGACCCAGTCAAGCCACGATCCTTCATAGTTGTTGATGCTGTTCGCAAGCAACATTAATATTAGCTCAGTGTAGCAATTTACACTACCAAAGACGTTACACACTTTTTGTACCCGTTCCGCTTCGCGACATCGCTCGCGGTGGCACTCCGTTTACCGCTACGGCAGTAAAATATAATTTCTTGATCCTCCGTGGGCTTCTTGAATCCATATTTCTGCTCGAACTTGAAGGAGCCGAGCTTCAACGAAGCTGCGAGTTCGGATAGGGGAAGGTTGACAGAAGAAGGTATAGAACCCTGGATGACTTCATCCGGTTCCCGAACGTCGATCAAAAATTCGTTCTATGGTAACAAAATTATAATTCACTGGGAAGTCTCTTCTACAAACAATTAGGGACATACCGTGCTGGGTTGCTGGGACTTCTGCTTTACGACCTCATAGGGAATGACCGGAATCCTCCAATCACTTTGCAGCTTGTCTCGCGCGGCCAGTGCCGCCTGTCGTGCCGCCTTCTCCTCATCCGTACGAGGTTGTTGTGTGGAGTTAAATCGTATCGAGAAGCTGAGCATGGGTAAAGGACGGGATAATCGTGTACGAGAAATTGTACGGGCGGGGGCGAGGGATACAGCTCGAGAGAGGGCGAATGTGGTCCGCATCATCTTTACGTTTGGTGGTGGCTATACAAGGGGCAGTATTTGCAGAGGTAATAGACTTGACGACGAGCAGATAAAGAATTTGGAAGGAGAAATGCAAACGATAGCAATTAGAAAGCGAGAGTCGAAGTCGAGAGCGAGAATGGCGAGCGAGCGCTGTGGCGCAAACTTGACGCGATACCTCACGTGCAATCGCGCCATTGTGGCGCCCAATCAAGCACCCACGCTAGAGCCACGCGAGCGAGGCTGCGAGGCTTGAGTGCGATTGGCCGCGTAATTGCCTCCCTTCCTCCCACCTTGCTCTCCGCCATCATCACCAACCCGCTCCTCTCTTCGACCCGCTTCCCGCACTCACTACAAGTATCCTATACATCTGCTCTGTGTGGCTACTTGATGCTGTCGGACAAGTGGGAGCGTAGTTCTCAACAAGCTTGTCCCTGGCATCAATCTTTCCTCGACAGCGACGTTGCTCTGCATCACTCTTGTCGGGGCATATATTCAGACTCTCGATGCCCTCATTGGCGATTCTTCCTCTAGCGTCTGAGTCATACGTGGTGCAAGTGCGAGCGTAGTTCTCCGAATCCTGACCACCTTGACTGTCTCGAACAGGTCTACGTTTTGGCACCTGCAATGCACAGGACGGTGCGTAGGATCTATGAGCCTGTCGGGATACTCTACATATATTTCACCTTGACTATCTTGCCATGGTCCAGTCCCCCAACACAGGTGCCCAAGTCTCAGCACACGACGACGGGTATACGGGTAGGACTTCGTGGACAAGTCCACCGTCAGGTCCATGGCCCGTATCGGTAATTTCCTATACGTTCCCACGGTGACTGCGTCAACGTATCCTTCTGCAGTTGCTTCGCAGCGCCGTCTCTTGCCGCTCTACATCAAGTCGTTTGCTAGATCCAGTGAGCACTTACTCACCTAGCCGCCACCACATCACCGCGCCATCATGGACATGTCAGACTCCAGCACCGATTCCAGCTCTACCTCGACCATGATGATGGTCCCTTACCTCCACTTCACTGGCGGCGATGCTCTCTACTTTTCGTCTCTCGCCCCGACATCCTCTGGCGCGATTGCAGGCGCCTCAATTGTTCTTGTCGTTATTGCTCTCATAGACCGGTTGCTTTTTGCGATACGAGGGGCAATGGAAGATAACTGGCGCAGGAGGTGAATACCGCATATCTCACACTCAGAGGCCGTCTTTAACGTAGTCTGCCAGTCTCCTAGAGGCGAATGCAAACCGGTTGGCTAAACGCAGCCAAGACAGTGGCTCTGCATCGGATGTGAAGAGTGGTGAGGGGAGAGCTGAGCCCGTCTCGACGAAGGGCAATGGTGACAGGAGGACTCGCACAATGCCACCCTTCATTCCCTCTATCGACCTGACCCGTGGTGCTCTCTATGCCCTCCAGGCCTTTCTCACCTACGCTCTCATGTTGGCCGTTATGTGAGTTCTCTTGTCCTCCGCATCATTTTACCTCAGGATGCCCACTTATTTGGGATCTGCCTTGACCAGGACTTTCCAAGCGGCGTATATCATCTCCATCATTGTCGGGCTGGGGATCGGAGAGGTTCTTTTCGGCCGATATGGCAGCACACTCGCGCATTTGCATTGAGAGAGGACAGGGTTGCCACTGTTTCATGGAGATCTCCTGACTTCTTTCTCTTCACGTTTCCCGCACAGCGCTCCCCGTGGGTTGCTCGCCCGTAGTTCTTGTGTATACGATATTGTACGAGTTGGCCTTCGGAATACATTCACGAAGTGGTTGCTCCATGTCATAACATGTCACCGTGTTTCCGTCGTTCCCGCTAGTGTCTCCATGGCTTTCCCAGGTCTGACCTCAACTTTGCTCCCGATCAGACAGCGAGATTTCTTCAAAGAATCCTGAGGAAGGAAGGAATTCCTCTTTGCCTACATTTTTATTCTCATATCCAAGGGGACTACAGGAACACGTCAGGCTTGTCAAGGACGGGAGCAACGAATGAAGAACGACAGCACCTTCGCGGTCAACTCGCGGGGGCGGTAGCACGGAAGCGGCGTAACCGTCTCCCGCGACCTCGAAAAGGAAGGAGAGAAAAAGTTTTTTCACGTCCTTTCCTTTTCGAGTGACGGCGGGCCAAGCTCTTGGCGGGACGCGACTTCGCTATAAATCTTGGTTTCCCAACTGCTAGAAATCCCAGCAGGAATCGACACTTCTCGCTCTGTCTCTCCTCCTCACGAAATCTCATCCTCGTCTACGAACCTTTCTTACGCATCCATACCTCCACTACTAACCTACGATGCGTTTTACTCTTGCTGTTGTGTTCGCTGGTGTTGCAGCCGTCGCCAATGCACACTTCCAACTGGCGTACCCCCCTCCTCGAGGTGTATTCGATGAGGATAATGAGGTCAACTTCTGCGGTACATACTCCTTTCATCTCGCACATTCGAGTTTTCAATGTACTCATTTTTCTTCTGTGCATTAGACTCGTATACCAATGCAGTCGATAATCGTACAACCTTCCCGCTCAGCAACGGCTTTTTCACCTTTAACAGCGAGCACCCCTCATGGACTCGTAAGTGATCTCTCCCAACGTTCCTCATACACCTATCCGTTATACAGCAGCTGATACTCGTGTTTTCATGACTGGTGCAGTTGGTGTTTTGATTTCGACCGTGCAGAACCCTGTATCATTCGATAACTTCACCGCGAACGACACCAGCAGCGGTGCGGACCAATTTGCACGGAACTTCGCGTCTGGTACTGGCGAGGGTACTTTCTGTATTCCTCTCGACCTTTCCAGCATTGGGGTCTCGGGCGTGCAAGACGGCGCAAATGTGACGATCCAAATCGTGTTCGATGGAGGTGACGGGAACCTCTTCCAGGTCAGTCCCTTTCTTGCCCATTGCCGTTCTTATAGACGTTCCGCGTATATTCGACCTCACATGATATTGGTGTATTTACTGTATTTTCTACTCTCCCCACAGTGCGCCGACTTGACCCTCGAGAGCAACTCTACCACACCATCGAGCGTAACTTGCTCAAACGCGACTTCCTCAAGCTCTGACGACAACTCCACATCATCATCATCATCGGCCTCCAGTCTGAGGATCGGGTCTACGACGTTTGCTTCATCATGGGCTGCATATGCCGGTGCGTTAGGCGCCGTGGCGGGGCTTGCTATGTCGGTGCTATAAACATTCTTATTCGCTCTTTCGGGTTTTGTGGGCGGATGGTCTGCTATGATGGCGTATTATATGACTTATCAAAATGAAACGTATCCTTGACGATTTTCCAGTGACATCGGTCTCCACTACAACCTTGAAAGTGTGGATGGTGTCTCCAGCGCGCTGACTCGACAGGATACGTTGTGGCCACTTCTGTTCCATATTGTAGCGACACTGGGACATGCGTGTCCCTCGTCTATGAGTACATGCGTTTCTACTAGGGGTTCGGTCAATTTTTTTGTCGGATGTTACGGGTCCCTCGGTACGATACAAATATTTTCTATCAATATGCATATGCAAGTCCGCTCAAAGTCTGCTCTTGAGCATGAACGCACGTGCACCAGGACAATATATTCTCGGGTCAAGCCGGCTTGCAAACTTCCAAACAAGACATCCGCGTCTGCGTCACTCCACTTTGTTGCGCCTGATCGTGTCCTGCCTCCCTCGCGTAACGCACTTTCAGTAGGGTTCACCTTAGCTTTGAGCTATGCATACGCCGTCGTTTTGTGGTTGAAGCGGTCGAATCTGAAACTCAGCTGAACTTCCTCCATATCTGCACTGCTTTTGAGGAATCGCTAGATCACACATCACACAGATATCATAATCACAGCAACTTCGATCTCACCAAGATGCCCATCATGATATTGATCCCAGTGCTCTTAAAAACTTCCCCTCGAGGTGAGCCACGACCACTCGGCTGATTCACTGAGGAAACTTTTGGGAAACTTGCTCGGGCAGATGCATCCTATCCGCTCGTACATGCTGCCCCTATTGTTCGATCGCAGTTACAGGCGGCTGCTATCGAGCATCTTGACTTCCGATCTTTCTCGCAATTCAAGAAGGCCTGCAATGCTTGACACGTTCCATTGTGGTCATATTGTAGCGCCACAATCCACAATCCTGATTGCAGCAAAAGGAAACCATGGATGACAACGAGCGCATGTTACAAATGTGTTTAGTGTCATCTTCCCTATTCCTTGCCGGTCGGACGCGCAACGGCGTGTCTCCGCGTCTCTTCCGTCAAAAGACATTGTCAGAACCTACCAATCGACACTGCCTCGCCGATGGCTGCGCCCAGTACGTGGATCAGATTTCACTGGATGGACGGCATTGCAATTGGCCATGAGCAAGCACTCCTTAAGCGCTGCATTATAAGAGCAGGGCTGCGTACCCGCTCGTGCGAGCGAACTCTCGTGAGTCGCTGCGGCATACATACGAATCACTGTGACCCCTCTCCGGCCTGCTCTTGATCACTGACTCGACTCTTCCGGGCTACCTACCGCCATTACCAAGACGACGACATTCGAGCATTGCTTCCGTCTTGTCTACCACAACAAACACATCCTTATACCAGTGTTACATTAGGAGATGGGTCTTGCACGAGCGCTCTCTGCTTTTGTCAAGAAGAGGTCTGAGAGTCCGTGGGAGGTAGTGGACAGCAAGGACGTGGAACCCGTTCCCGTCTGGGACGACGAAGATGGTGCGTTAGTAGTACCCAATTATATGTATTATTCTGACTAATCACTATTCGTAGACCTTGACATTGTGTTCATCCATGAAACAGCCATTTCTCGCACGTACATATTCGACGTCTCACGAGATAAGGACTTCAAGAACGCTGTGGTGTTTGCTCAGCAAAAGATGCTCGAGGAAGTGAATGACAAGGGGTACAATGTTCTTTGGTGTGAAGGGTGAGCTTCATTGAACTTCCATGTCATCGATAGGCGATATACTAATGCGGTGTTCAACATAGATGGAGGGCAACCCTTCTTCGGAAAGGGAAGAGACATCGAGTTGAAGTCAGATATAAGGGGCGACCTGCACGTCTCTCCGGAAAGCCACTTGTGTCGCAGCTCCCTCCGTTCATGGGCGTTCTCGACGAGATGCGCTACTCTACACACTTCACGCCGTAGACTGAGCATGAAGAAGGCGCTTCCCCTTGCATTCTCAACGTATACCATATTCTACATATTGTCTATTTACCGTGTACTAGTATGTGTTCTCAGGCTATTCTACTGTATTCCCCTCGCATCACACTGTACTTGTATCCATTGTGTCAATAGAGCTGGAATCTACATCCCCTTCCACCCGTCGAGAGCATGTCGCCTTTTTGACGAAGGCCGGCAACAGCGTGTCCGTGCGTACATGCGCTCTTTCTCTGCTTTTATCAAGATGGACAGGCCCAAGTATCACTACTAGTAACAGCCAGCAAAGGCGTTTCCACTTTTCCCATGATCTCCGCTTTATCGCTGTTAGGTACTGCCCACTCTTTACAACGTGGCGACAGCTACAACCCACGACAAGGATCTAACTTAGCTCGTATAGCTTGGCACATACGTTTGATATGAACGTTCCTGCCAAAAGCCGCTTTGACGGGAAGCGATCTATAACATAGCATTCGGGAAGACTCCCGTCCCAAATAGAGCGAGTGTCGTACTCGGAAAGTAGTGCCACAGGCCTTTCTATTACATAGATAGACGGCTTGTTACGAGCCCGAATCCGTAAATGGGCTGACCTGGATACCCCTACAAGATCCTCGTTCAGACGTACCTTCAGACATGGAAGTGACACAGTCTCTACAAGCCTCCAGGTATCGTCATTGCGCTCGTCCTGACACACATCCAGACGGTGGGCCAGTCTAGACCACAGTGGCGCTCCCGAACTGGGTGTATGATGTGACATTCGTCGCCCCGAACGTCTCGGAGGTTCAGAGAGCGATTCTCTCAACAGGAATGGGAAGATCGAAGAGAAAGGAACCCCGTCGTAGAACCTTGCTCCAGCGAGCCAGTCTTTCACCTTCACACTTGGAGCGTTGTGATAGATGGCCCAAGGCACATATGTAATTTGTGATCGCCGAGTTGCGTTCAGTGATCTAGGCGACGTCAAGTAGAAGACACGCACGAACCACGGCCTTGCTGCCGGACGGTCGAACGAACTACATAAATAAGCGACTCGATGAGCAGAAACCTCTCCCTATCATCCCATAAAAACCTCGACTTCAATAACCACACATACCTTACCATCGTGATGATCCAACAGCTACCTCTCATAGCATCCACATCAAGGCTGGCTACCCTCGTCGGTCACATCACAGATCTCGTGAACGGCGAGAAGAAGCAGCACCTCCCTCCCAGTCACAAGTCAAAGAGTTCTAATTCCAAAGCGACACTCTGCGCATCTGGTCCCGCAAGAACGCACGCCGTCCTCCAAGACGCTACAGTTTTTCCTATAGCAGAAGTCGCGCACAGCGAACGAAAAACATTCGCCGTCCCAAAGTTTGGCGGACCCGCCGAAGTATCGCGATCAGTAGACGCAGCGAGAAGGGCCTTGTATAGCAAAGCGAAGGACGAAGGTGGGAACGTCCTCGTTGACGAGCAGTAAGTCACATCCTTTGGAGAATCTGGTCCAACCACGAAGTGATGATGTGAAACATCGTAAATAGGTGGTCCTGTAAGGTCTGCTCACATTCGGGCCACAAAGGAAAAGATAAGGTGAAAGTCGCAGTGAGTACCACCATTCTTCCTAGTTTCGCCGACATATTCATGGATTCGTATTTTAGGTATCCTACTCAGCGACAGCAGCACGATCCGCGTGGCAAGACGTACAGCGACCGGTGGGTCTGAAGGCGCTCAAAACGCTGGGAAGTTTGCGATCAATACGTGACGCACCCGACAAGAAATCGTTGTCTCAATGAAAGACCCCGGGTTCGCGAGCACTGCTGCATTTTATATCGGGGGTTGTGTATGTACGAGTATTCATTGCTTGCTTGTTGTATGACAGATAGTTGTGATAGATGATGTCTTCGGTATATTCGCATTCTATACATTGGCATAATTTAAGAGAGTCCGGGCGAGTTCATCCGTCGCTTTTCACGATGGGGCTCTCCTTCCTGGAAGCGTAACCGGTCCAAGACTAGGCAGAGTACGAATCAGCAGGTTATGCGAAAATAACTAAGGAAGACTCACCTCATCGTAAATGGATACGCGGGTAGCCTCGTTCGCAAGTTTCAGTCCGAGCCACAAGACACCTGTTGAAGTCGCGCCCGGCATTCTTTTGATCAGTTATTGTAGACACACATCAAGCGAAGCACAAATGTACCTGCGGTCATACCGCTTCCGCAAGAGGTGATGACCTTGCGCTTGCCCGTCAGAATTTGCTCTGCGTTTTCGGCTCCTACTGTCTCTACGAGCTTCTCTCTGATTTCTGTCGGGGTAAGAAAAGTGGTGTAGGTCTTGTCGGAGTTGGGGATTTTGTTCGTACGAAGGAATGTGTTGAAGGGCAGGGAGAATGAGTGGGGAATGTGGCCGGAGGAGAGACCAGCTCGTGGTTCGGGGTCTGAGCCGAGATACCTGGTGGTCCATCAGGCAGGAATAGGGTCAGCGATATCGAGAGACAAAGGATCGAAACTTACCTTCCGCGAGACCGAGCGTCGAGAACAAGCTCTGCAGCAGAGTCTGTTATATTAGACGAGGCGTTGTTCACGACTTGCTGATAACCTGCATGTAGATAGAGATCAGTGGTCGTGTAGCAGGAGCAAGCGCTGTTGCCGGCACTCACTCCTGACGACCTCCTCGTTCAGGGTCGGCGGAGGGTATGTGCTTTCTCTCACTTCGGAAAGAGGTCCAGTTTCGGTGGAACCGCCGTCGAGCTCCCATGCCGGGAGACCTCCATCAAGTACACTGGCCTTGTCGTGTCCTAACGCCTTGAAAGTGAAAAGGGCCCGGGGAGATGAGAAGATGCCCACGGAATCGTAACTGTACACAAGCACTCAACAGATGCATAACTATACACAGGGCAATGAAACACGCACATGATAATATGGGAGGACGGGCTAATCCCAGCCTTTCCTGAAGGAGGCCTTTACATAAGTTAAGGTATATCAAACGATTGCACTCTACTCACTCAGTGCTGCTCCGAAGATCTCTCCCGTGGGCATCATATGCTTCAGTCCGAGCTCATTGGGGCTGGCAATATCATCCAAGTCGAAGTAACGTGCACCTGGAATACGTTTCTTCAAAAACTCCTCTTTGGCATTCAGAGGTGAGTTTGGCATGTGCCAGCTTGCATCGAGGACAGAAATGTCCTCAGCTGAGCCAGCGGTGCGGAAGAGCTCAGTGAGCTCCTTTGGTGAGATAAGTAAAGGCATTTTTTTGGGTATAACTTGAGATGACATCGCAGTACGACCGAGTGTTCTTGCTCCGGAAGTGATATACCTCGACAGCATTCCGTTCAGTTGCAGGTGGGATGGAGGTTCGAATTGAAGCTGCGTCAAGGTATCTTTGCGCAACACGCGACGTCATATTTCCTCTTCCGTACTTGCCTAATCAAGACGTGTTATACGGCTGGTAAGGGCAACTCTATTCGCGACAGTTCTTGAGCTTCCACAGACTGGTACCACCGCGCTCTCCGTACGATGCCTTCAGATCAAAGTACCTGGCTCATCGCGGCTCCTCAGGATGGAGACTCAGAAGGTTTACTACAGGAAGTATATTCCAAACTCTCTCAACAATCGAAGACATTTTCTAGGAACAATATCGGGCAGCTCTCTATCCCTTCTTTCAAGGTGATGATCTCTCTAATGCGCGCCATCTTCATTCGCTTATCATGATTTATGAACTAGACGGGCACTCTGGACTCGCTTGTTTCGCTCTCCGAGGAACTGCCAAAGCAAGACTCTGCCTTCACTGCCGTAGTGGCGAAGATCGTGGATACACTTCGTAACCTATTGAACAACGACCCTTCAAAGCTCTCGCAACACATTCTTGTCAACGAGCAGAGTGTGGATGAGTACCTCTTGCAGGATTGGAGATGGAATGAGGGTCGCTATGGCGTACAGCGTGGTCTACGAGAGATGGTCGATGTCCTGGTCAAGGTGCGTAGGCTATACTTGCAGTGACTCTTGAAGACCTGTTTGACCCAACCATGGCTGGGGGGAAATAGGAGATCAACTCCATCGACAATGTGATGAAGGCGAAGCTTAATAGCTATAATCTCGCAAAGGGTTCGCTCACACAGCTACAGCGCAAGAAGACGTGGGTCAACTACTCTCTTCACATAATCATTGTGATTCTGACCCCCCGCGTTCAGAGGAAACCTGTCTGTCCGATCTCTCGCCGACATAGTTCGCAAAGAGGACTTCATTCAAGATTCAGAGTATATGGAGACCTTGCTCGTTGCCGTGCCGAAGTAAGTGGCGCAGTGTGTCATACGTGTGGCCCATCGAGCTCATGGAGGTTTAGGAACCTCGTGAAGGAATGGAATGCAAAATACGAACGGCTGACATCGATGGTTGTGCCTCGTTCCGCTGCGTGTGTATCCTCTTCGCCTCTCCTGCTGTCTATTGGACTAATCGCTAAACAGCGCCATTGACTCAGACGATGAATACACGCTCTATTCTGTCGTGATATTCCGTCGAGTGCACGACGAGTTCCTGCAGAAGTGTCGCGAGAACAAGTTCGTACATACTGAACTGTATTGTCTGCGCTCGCTCACGAACCCCCATAGGTTCATGGTTCGAGACTTCAATTTCTCGGAGGACCTTTTGTCCAAGGAGCGCGAAGAGCTGGACACGGCTGATACAACTGAAAAGGAACTCTGGGTATGGAATTTCACTCCACCCTTACTTCAACTGCTTCTGTGACTTACTTGCTGCAATCTGATCTCCTGGACGAAGACCGAGCTCCTTCGACTGTCTCGTACCAACTTCTCGGAAGCCTTCCAGATCCTTGTGCATCTCAAGATTGTCCGCCTATTTATCGAGAGTGTCTTACGATATGGTCTTCCCTCCAATTATACCGGGCTCGCCATCAAAGTGAGCTTGTCTTTCTACTTCCTCTTGTCTTTCACGCATTTTAGACGCCTCTCGACTAACCCAACCACCCATCATACAGCCCGAACCCAAATCCACCAAACGTACGCTTACGACACTCCAGACACACTTCACCTACCTCTCCCCTCGCTTCAGCGGTGCCGCCGGCTCGAAGAAAGGTGGCGCTAGCGATGACTTCGTTGGGGAGTATCAGACGCTCCTTGAGCAGGAGTTCTTTGACTTTGTTTTGTATGAAGTACCATGGATTGTGAACTAATTCTGCTGTAATTTCTATATTCCTCTTTTCAATGTCCTTCTCAATATGGACGTGATACGATTTGATATTGCGTGACCAAACCCAACATTCGCTTATATCATATTCTATACTTCAACACCACTGCATAATGTTCAGAGGCCGTAGACATCAACCCCGTATGCTAAGATTGTGTATTTCTACGCATAGCGATTGATAATCCAATGTTCTATCTCCTCGACCTTGCAGTTGGTATCGCAGTTTTAAAGTTCTTATGCAGTGGTGTGACACTTCTCAACTTACTGTCTCACCAGGCAAAGGTAGAAGGTTGCAGAATCCATATCCAAGAAGTTCAGAAGACCGTGCGAAAACTCATCAGGCAAAGCTCTACAACGTCACCTAAGTAGCCATGGGGGGGTGTCCGTCCTCTCAGTCTGTACATCCGTCCTGGATACGTGCACCCTTTGTGCCCCGGTCACGAGCACCCGCTCTATATATATATTTGAGACTACCATATAAGTCGAGAGCTTCCTTAACACGTGGGCCACTGGAACGACGGAAACCTTCCGAAACTCTGGCGCCAAGATCACTCACCACTTGAGCTCGACAAAATTGGCACTACAGACTTGTCTCGGACTCGCAAACTGTGGCACAACCGCTGAACTTCATTGCTTTTGTCTCCTCACTACCTAAACAGTTATGAATCACGTCTGGCGGATGAGGCTCGAGGGATGGGCAGGCCGTTTCAAGGAGGTCAGTTCGTCATGTGTATATTAGTGACTTCGTGACTCGCCTTCGGTTTAGGGAGCTACGAAGTTGTGATGGAGCGGGGGGTAAGGTCAGTTGTAGTTCGTCCACTCGTCGGTACCCACGCGACTCACGATCCACGTTTATAAAAACCGGAATATCTAGGATTTAAAATAGATATTGTTATTATCCAAATCCTTGCCTCGTGCAATTGTCGCCCTGGTATCATCCATTTCAATTCCCAACCGTTCACGACAAGAGCAACTACACCTGAAGGAACGTTACGAGCGACACGAAATAAGTAACAAGTCTACACTCGGGATGCATCATTGTATATGACCGAGGTGCGTTCATGTCCCTGACATTATAGACACGCTCCGATCGATGAGGTACCAGAGTACGGGTTTCTCTCTGGAGAATGTGGAAGTAGAGTGCGCATGCTGCCCTACCTCACTCGGTGTACAGGGACAGGGTGCTGTGCATCCCTGATAGAACGAGAACCGGGTGTTGTTAAAACAATAAATATGGAACGCGCCTTTGCGCGATAGCTCATTTCAAAGTCTGGTGGTCCCAATCTCCGACGTAGTTCAACATTGCCAGGGCGTGCGGAATGCTGAAGCTCTATGACTAGGAGGCATCCCCGTCCGAGGCATCTTCATCCTGCCTTCCGGGATAGTAGGAGCTGTCCTGGTAGACCGTGTTGTTATCGCCATAGTAAGCCTCGCCCGACGAGGACGATGCTGTGAAAAACTGTTGCGACGTCGGTGGATGTAATGGTGGAAACGAGAGTGTATGAAGTGTGGGGGAGATAGACGGCTCGTGTGGGCTCTCTCCTTCTGGCAGCGGGATCGCCCACCGATGCATGAATCCCTGGAGTTCTTGCGATGCAGCAGGATCTCTGAAAGAATTCGCCGCGGATGTCTGTTCTTGTTGAATTGGGCAGGCGATGCTGAAGCTTCGTCTCTCGCTGTCTGCGTAGGAACTACGCTCCTCAGCATCGAATCTGTAGCGGATAATTCAGGGTCCGAGCATCGTGACGTATGAGAGCGACGTACAGGTACGGTCTACCATCTTGTCCGGTCTTGATGGGCGGTGGTGCACGAAAGTCGGACGGGAGTATCATGTTAGGAGTAATGACAAGTTGCATGAGATCCCTTCTGCTTGTCGGTCTCTGGAGGCGACCAAGACGGAGGTCCTCCTCTGTGAAGTAGGAGATGACATGGTAGAGTGTACCCTCCATGCGAATGCTAATGGTCTAACGATGTAGGTTCAAGCATCAATGGTCTGACAGGGTGATCACTTGGATGGCCAACTACCTTTTTCCACAGGGCATCCTCATTGAGCGGACCTAAAGCATCCTCTGGTCTGCTTCGGTCTCCTGCCAAAGCTCTTCCCGTGGAGTGCAGGGACGGGCCTCTTCCTACCGGAGCCTCGGTGCCCACCACCTCTCGGTAGACCTGGGATACACATATGTTGAACGAGCCATCGCACTCGCAAAACGGGCCAGACGCACCAGAAAGTTCCCAAGAATCCTGGACCGGGTCCAAGCAATGCCGTCTGTCCATCTCTTGATGCCACTCTCCTCGACTCCGAAGCAGAATACAGCACCAGACTTCAGCATTGTTGACCTCTCCTCATCGTTCAATCGTCGTTGAATTCGCGGTATGATACCAAGCCTAAGGAAATTAAGGTCAGCTCCACGAAGCCGAAGATGATTTATCGAGGACGGACCTTGCTGCAAGAGCGATGTGCATAGCATCTACCGTCGTCTCGACTACCCCTACGAAAGGACGAACCTCTTGAGCCTGTGTCGGAGGCATTCGGGATGATGTATGGCCAAAACGAAGAGGACGTGCGATGCTGACGGGATGTAGTCGGTTACTCCGTCCATGCCCATTACCCAGTGCCATCCTTATAGGCTATCATTAGAAGTATTACGACCCAGCTCGCAGGAGATGGTCAACATTAATCATTGTTAGGCCTAATAGACTGCTGACTCTCCGTCGCACTCTGCATGATTGGGACTCCACTTATGAAGTCGGCTAACCATTTTACAGAGCCTTTGCAATCGTTTGCTGTTCTGTAGTACTAGTGGTCCCCGCCTCATGGACCGACGGCTTACCGCCACTAATCGTGACCTTGGTCCACAGTCGACTACCCCTTGGCTCGGGATGCTGGACTTGTTGAAGGTGGACATGCCCAGAAAGGCGGCTCGAGCGTACTGTACCACTTCAATCAGGTCGCCGGTACCTATACGTAACGGCCGTGGCATAAATTTTCTTTCGATTCCAGAGGTTTGCGAGCCTAAATGCGGCGAACCGATCGAGATAGTACAGTACTTCGTTCACAATGACGACTACTTACCTGCTCTCTCACTCCGCTCTCCAATCCATGACGACTGCAACTTGTCATACCGCCGGCCAGCGGTGTAGAACCCACGCCAAACCCACACAACCCTGACGGCGAACGAGCTGAAGACAGCAAGTATAAGTTGGCAGCGTTCAGCTTCCGGATTTACTCGCTGGTTTGCATTAGACTGGTAACCAAGTTTGCTACGCGTGGGGGGCTGGCGCGAGTATATACAGCGGTTTGCATGCCTTCTTTGAGTTGTTTGTGCACTACGAGCGAAAATATCAACAGTAACGCAAGCCATGCAAGATAATAAGGAAGGCCGCAGAACTGAAACTGCATGTCGTGGATAAAGCGACGCAGGACAGCGCAGGACTCGTCACTTACCCGATTCATGGCGGCACATTCCATCTTTAAAGTTACTTTCCTTTCTGGGTCACCAGGATAGTGACGTCCTTGCTTTTAGTCACCCAGGACTTGGTAGCAAACCGAGGTACGTAGCAACAGTCATTGAGTTCTCTGCCGTGCGAAAGGATTTGGTTCAAGCTTTGCCTGTGCTAAACTCAGAGGGCGCTATGCACAAAGCTGTCTGCCTGTCTGAACGCGGCTCTAAACGAACAATCCGGGAAGACGGAGTTCCTCGGGTCATGAGACTGAGAGTTCTCGCGAGGACCGGGATAGAAATCATGGACTTGAAGGGGGCAAGTCCACTTCAACAGTACAAGAAATGACATGCCCTGTGAATCGTTTGAAGCTTACAGAAAACGGCGAAGATTCAGAGAGCACTTCAGGAGCGGCAAATACACTTACAGAGAGTGATAATAGAAGCGTGAAAGGCAAAAGTGAGACAGAGTGCGATCTAAGAAAAGTCGAGAACGGATACATTGACCAACTAAGCGACCAGCCATTACAGACTCAATCAAACACTGAAGTACTGAGCACCGAGGGTGAGCAGGTGACTCATTTAAGCAGGTAGGCAAGAGACCGAGGTCGAAGTGACAGCAGACGACAATTGTGATATAATGCAAGTATGATACGGTACGGTACGGGTGAGTGTAGCACAGACACGAGGAGATATGGACATTGAACATTGAACACTGTATATGACGACGACGACGACTATGGTTCGATGGAAGGGAAAGAAAAACGAAGGTAACTGAAGTGGAATAAGATGAGGTTCAAGTCGAAGAAAGCGCAGCGGCCGACAATATGGTGACGATGCGGACAGATCGAACGGTGAATTGAAGGGAGAGACATACAAGGCGATGACCCATAAGGAAGTGCAGAAATGAAGACGAAGATGGTTATGAACAAAGCTAATTGGTGATAGGCAAAATTGGGTTGAATCAATGGAATAGGCTGAGGAAGTCCGCGTGCCCCTTCCCGGGCTATGTACAGACCAGACCAGACGGACAGACAGATAAACGGCTTCGAGAGTAGAAGTCGAAAGGCGCAGAGAACACGATATGGAAAAGAAGAAGTGTAAGCGGACTTTTAGGAATGCTTGCCTCGAACGTAAGGTATGGCGTCGCGAGAAAGAAGAAAGGCGAAAAAGATGCGCACGTCCAACCTCGAAGCGCGAACCAGCGAGCAAGCACGTGAATAAACTACTTGCACAACAACACTCGACCTCACCGACGACGAAGGGATGAAAGAGTGGAAGAGACGACTACAGTAGGCACTTCACCCATCAAACTCTCTAGCAAGGACTCACAAGCCCAAATTCGACATCACCCTCGACACATCGTCGTCATCCACCGTCTCATCCTCCAACAACCTGCTCCTCCTGAAACCTTGCGGCGTGCCACCATGACTCCTCATCCCCGGCCCACCGCCAACAACACCCACGCCCCCTCCGTTCATGTCACCCGGACTAAGCCCCCTTCCGTGTGGATGCGTATGGCTGTGGCTTATACTGTGACTGTGTCCGTGATGATGATTGTTATGGTGGAGCCCTCCGGATCCAGAAGGAGGACCATAGACGGAGGGGAACGAAGGCCCCGTGGCAGACGTCGGGCTAGAGCTGTGCGCCGTCTCGCCTAAAGAGTTGGTCGGTGAATCTGGCGGGCCACCGGGTCCGTACCTCGCCCCAGACTCTGTGATCCTCTGCAACGAGAGTGTGAGATCGAGAGACTGAGCCCTGTTCGTCAGACTCCGATTCGGTTTCGACATCTGGTCCTTCAGCTTCGCCTCGAGCAACGAATCCGAACCACGATGGAAACTACCCGGAATGTCGTCAGGCGAAAGTCCGAATCTCGCGTGAGGTGGGACACCAGACGCGGGAGACATTTCGTCGTTGACATGCGACATGGAGAGGAAACGACCGTGTCGAATCATGGGCGGTTGGCCTTGAGGGTTCCAGTAATCGTTCACTTGGGGTTGGATGGGTGGGTAGTTTGGTTGGCTGTCAAGGGACTCTTGAGCTTCGTCGAGGTGGTAGATGTACTGAGGTGAGTTATTGAAGAGAGCTTTAACGTCGGGAGACGAACTGGCGAGCCTCAGTCGTCGGTCGATCATGGGTTCCGGTCTTGAGAGGTCGGCGGAGCCTGTGTGTGACATTCCGTCATTAGCGTCACGTTCTGCAGAGCGCAGGGAGAAAGTTGAAATGGAGATGTAAACATACCACGTGTCCTGGGCATCGTCGACAACACCTTGCTATCGAAATGCGGGAACGCCTCCGCGAACGAGTCGCCCCTCTTATGTGTATGAGACGTTGGCGACGGATACACATGAATATTATGATTCAGCAAGAACTGCTCAAGCATCTCCCTCGCCGTGACGAGAAAATCGCTGTTGCTCCTCTGACACCGGAACTTGAACGAGCAATCTGATGGTGTTTCCGCACCGCCAGAGGCACCGAGGGATTTGAGGTTCGGTGAGATGACGACTTGGAGGTCTCGTTTGATCTGTTCGACGAAAGAGTTGAATTCGGGGGAACTGCAGATACGGGGAAGATCGGGTTGAGGGGGGACGGCCATGTCGGCTTCGAAGGGGACGTGCTCCTAGAGTATCAATCCGGGTCAGTCAAAGGTATGGCGGTAGGGAAGGCTAGTAGGGTAGGTGGCGAGCGTACTAAGAGCATTGTGGCGGCGATTTGGATTTGAGATTCTGGGCCGAAGATGGTGATGCAGTCCGAGGCGTTCTCCTTGTCTGGGAATCGGACGCGAGAATTCGTCTTGTTTTCAATGTCGTGGATGAAGATGCACTTCTCGCCGAGTAATGTCCTATGGTACTTCCTCGGGACCGCCACAGCCTCGCTCATATAATCCTTGTCCTGGACAACGCATCAGCAACAAAGCGCAAACAGCAAGAAGCATGATTGAACTCCACAAAAGACAAGAAAACGCACCTTGGGATTAACGAGCTCCATCACCGACTGCTTCAAATTATCCAAATTGATAGCATTCTTCGCAGGCGTCCTCGCCACCACGTTGTCCTCATTGTCATTATATCCACCCAACTGCGCGAACTCCTCCGCATTGCTGAACTTGACATACACCCCATACTTCTTCATGATCCTCTGGATGCTCCTCCCACCCACGCCAATAATCCGCTTGTGATACGATTCCGGCACGTGGAACGAGATCTCCGCGGGAAGTTCTTCTTGGAGGAGGGTGAGCCCCTGGAGGACGGAAGCGTCATTACCGGCAATGTCAATCAAGAAGTTGTGGTCGTTGAAGGTTTCGAATTTAATCTTCGCATTCGTCGTTTGCATGATCTTGTTAATTTTTCCGTTCTTCTTCCCGCTAATAAACTCGCGGTGTTCGTTCGCGAGCTCGATCTGGAAGCGTATCTCGTGATGGAAGGCCTGTGGACAAAGATAGACATGGCACGCATGGCGGGGCAGTCGTAAGCGCTTGATGCGAACGAAGGTGTGGAAGGAAATATGTAAGGATACGGAAGGAAGATTACCTTGACGATGTCGAGGTCCAAGATCATGTTGACTGCGTTGCGGACTTCGTGCTCAAGCCCATGCATCTCGAAACACATGCTCTTGAAAACGACCTCCGCGCCTGTCGCAGCAGAAACTTGCTTGATGATGTTCGTGACTTGCGTGGTGTTAAGGCTCGGGGGCGGTAATAGGACATTGAATTGCGTTGGAAGTAGCCAAAATGAGGCGATGTAGAATTGACATGCCTGAACACGGTGGTTAGATGGGAGGAGGGTTAATCATTTAGATTGAGCTCAATGGTGGGAGGGGGCAGGGCAAAGAGAGGATAGGGGCGTTGCGCAGACGATGCGAATAGAAGGAAAGACGTTACCCACAAGTTGCATAACCGATCGTATGGTGCGTTGAATATTGACTCTGTGATCGCCATAGACGGTAATCATACTGGTTGAGCTACCGATGGGAGGGAAATGAATGAACGTCGCATTGTCGTGCATGACGGCTTTGAGATCGTCAGCTCGGTTTGTGACCATCCAATCCAGCTTGCGTGGTAGAATCGCAGTGTCTCGAGAGATGACGCCCTTGCTCTGTCGATACAGTGTGACGCGTCATGAACTCATGAGAAAGCAGTTACAAGGGAAGAATTGGTGAAGGCGCACCTTTGTCAGTGCAACCTGGAGCAACATGTCCCGCGCCCTCTGAACGCCAAAGAACTCTCCAGTGATCCGAATAGCATTCTTGTTCAATCGAGGTGGGCTACCAGGCGTTGAAGGAACCGCAGACATATTCGCCACGTCAGGACCGACAAAGCCGTGCAATGGGGAAGGGTAGTATATGTTTGTCGCAGTCTCCTCTTGGATTGACTGTAGCATATGTCGTTTCCGGCCCGCGACAATAGCCTGAAGCTTTTGGTCGATCTCGCACACTTCGGCATGCAGGCCATTCTGCATTGACGCGCGGAACAAGAACCATTAAAAAGCGGAACAGGCAAAAACGGGGCAGAGGTGGCAACATGTGTTTCAAAAGCTAAATTGCAACGCACCAGTTCATCGAGCATCACCAACAACCTCACCCTCGCAATGTCTACCGAGTCTCCCGGTCCGGTGATGACAAGCTCGCATACGCGCTCCGTCTCCAAGCCAGACCATCCGGCGCTACTGCTTATGCCGTCCGGCGGCGTTCGTGTGGAGAGCGAGAATGGAGAGTTGACGACGGCAATGTGTGCGAGTGTTTGAGAGGCAATGTCGTCTAGTCGGCGACGAACCTCCGGCTTCAGTGCGGGTTTCGAGGAGGGGAAGTCAAGAACTTCGGAGCGCGTCACTTTGATGGAGGCGCGGTTCTGTACAAAGGGTGGTATGCGTAAGTTATTGTTGCACGGGGTGAGAGCGCAGGAAGATGGGTGTGAAGAAACGAATGCAAATGGGTCAGGAGCTTCCAAGCGTACAAGTCTAAATCTGACTGCGTAGAGGTGTTAACTCGCCTGTATGGGACATTCTTTGAGAATCATTCCTCGCGCGAAGAGCACCTGCTGATACGTCCCCGAAACGAGAAAATTCCAGGCAGTAGCCTGGTCGGCAGAAGCATAAGAGACATGGCAGGCCTGAGTGGCCATGGTCATCATCGCGAGCTTCTGGACTGCTTCGGCGTCGGCTTGTGAAGGCGCGAGGAGCTGTGCGTCGCTGGCGTTGTTCGTGTGTCCATTTGTGGTCGAGCTAGGGCTGTTGTTGGAGGTTGAGTTTGAGGAAGTGGGGAAAGGAGCGGATGGATAGGCGTCCGAGTGGTTCTGGCTGGGCGAGGTGCGGTTGCGGCGGGGGTAGGTGAAGGCGGTGGAATAGATGTCCATGTCGTCGTCGGGGTCGTCGTCGTCAACGCCGGCGTCGGTGCTGGCGGTGTGGGGCAGTAGAAGTGTGCTGAAGGGGTATGGTATGGGACAGAACGAAGGGGGGTATGGCGGAACGCAAGTGGTATTCGGTCGACGGGCTGCGATGGACAACGCTCGACTTCCGGCTCAATTCTAAATTATATATTCCTCCCGCGCCTCGACCACGGCGCCTGCTTCCGGCGGACTTTCAATCGTCCCCTAACATTCGTGCTCTACACTATGCATAGCAGTTCTCCCTAATCGTCATAGTCGTACAACGCATCGAAGCAACCTATATCCTTGGTTCTCACTCGAAAGTGCTCTAGCGTATTGTTCTTGTCCAGTCTATGCCCACATCGGTAGCACAAATCTTCTTGACACCTTGTACAAATCATCTTCATGTTGACAAGGCAAGGCAAGGTAAGGTCAGTCATATCCCTGCTCCGGATCCTGGACGAGGCTGCCACTTACATGATTGCATCCGTAACTCTTTTCAACCAAGACCTGAAAGAAAATGACAGGCGGGAGCGCAGTGCCCCTCTCCTCCATCAGCGTCATTCCTCTCGCGATCGGGGGCCGGATGAACGATCTCAAAAACAAGGATACCCACCATACAGCTAGGGCACGGAACCGTGTTCTTTCCGAGCCAGTTCCCTGTGGCCTGCTCCCCCAGGAACGCCTGCTCTTTGTATCTCAGGATAAAATGCTCCAGATTCGCTTTTCCCCGTTCCTTCTCCATCGCGAGCCGTGCGTGAGAGCGCTCTGGGAGCGCTAGGTATTCTTTCACAAAGGCCACTGAGGCTGGCATCGGACATTCAGATACAGGGCCATGCCTAACAGTAGGATGGCGATCGGTCAGCTAAGTGTTGCGGAGGTCTCAAAACCTGGTCAGTTATAGCCACGAACTCACCAAGCATGTTTGCAGAACGAGCAGAACGGGAATCGACACCTATAGGAGGCATTCGCCATCAATATGCTTGCGGAATATCAATATCCTGAGAGCAGGGGAAAGACTCACGATTGACATATCCTCAGCCTGTCCCCTCTAGACTCCTCTGTGTCTTCTGCTCCGGGCTTTGACACCGGCTCTTGACAAATCGGGCAATGAATTATGGACGGGTCTACAACGCATAAAGGGAGAAATCAACATTCCATTGAGGATGAGCACCGATGGTGGTATTATCAACAGGCCAAACACATACCTTTCTCAATTTATCTTTTCCTCCTCAACAACTTCCACCTCCCCACCGCCCTCTCGTTTCCCACCACTCTCCTAACCTCCTCCTCCTCCACCTCTACATACTCTCCACTCTTCTTACCCCTCTCCTTAACACACTCTGGATCAGGACAGATAACCTTCCCCACATCCCCCTCCAGAATACACATCGTCCAATATTCATGAAGACAATCCCGACAGAACACATGTCCACATTTGTCGAGTTGTACACACCGAGAGCCTTTGGATTCAGAGATGCATATGGAGCAGGTGTACGTCGTGAGTGCGAATTGGGAGGATTTCGAGAGGCGTGAGTGGGTCGTGAGGTGGGTGGCGAGTAGGTGTGGCGCTGGATGGGCGAGGCTATACGGACACCTTTTCAGAATTATGCGCAGTCCCGAGTAACGTATACGCACCTGAGAATCCCACTCCCCGGCTCATCCACAGACATGGTCCCCAACTCTCTCAAGAACTCCGCACTGCGAATCCACTCTACCCAGGTATAAAGCACCCATTCACCGGTCTGCCACATCCCCGTCAACATCTCCTTTAGCTGATTTATCCTGCGAAGCGTAAGCCACGAATTTGGGGCGTGGTCAGCGGATACGTTTCCGGCAACATAAACTGCAGCTGAATAGGCGAGAGGGACGAGAGGGTCAGTGTCCGAGTCGACAAGCACACGGTACTGCCGGTGGGCGCCATATTAGCAGAACCGTCTTGAATGATGTATACCGTCCGTTCTTGACCGAGTTCTACGGGGATTTACAGGGTTTTTATCCTATTTGAAGAATCGCTGGAGACACAGTCTGGGTAAATCGACTACAAGGAGGTCCCTTCTCGTAAGACTTCTCATCGCTATGATTCAGACATGGTCCTCATGAAGTACAAACATACCTCCAGGACCTCCCATTCCTCCGACTGAAGGCTAGCGCATGTCTGTTCCTCCTCGTCTGGTACACTGTCCATAGGGGCAAAATGACGAAATGAAGCACTAGGGAAAAGAAAAATCACCAGCAGAAGAGAACAAATTTCTAGGTCCGGAACATATGGACAACTATAGCCTCGTTCAGAGTTCGGTTTCGAGACATGAGCAAAGAGTGTTTAAACACTCTTTCAACAGTCGTTGAACGGGTTCTCGATTCTTGGCGTCGAAATACTCTGATGGCCGAGAGAGTGCTTTCATTCGGCATCTCTTTTGATTGGCTCACGAAAGAGTGTTTCGACCGCCAAGACTCGGATACGTTCAACGACCGTCGAAGGAGTGTTTAAACACTCTTTCGCCTCCAACTCTGAACGAGGCTTATGGACAGGTTTATGTACCCGCGCTTTCGTCTCGAGTCATCGTTCGTCAAAAATACTAAGCGGGGGGCTTAAGCGATATAAAGAGAAGGTGCACATTTCGCACGCCAACAAAGATGGCCGTGCTGCTCTAAAGGGCGGTGCAAAGCGGCTCTGTCGTAGAAAATAATACATTTCGACTGGTATACCCAGAAGCCTTACGCTGCGGCTTACATTGAGTGTGTACACACCTACAGTACTGTACCATGCCCTCATGTCCCACGCCTCATCCTATTCGACCGCAGCGTCGTGGCCATCCACAGGCTGTTGGGCGTCCTCGACGTCATCATAGTCGAACAGCTTCGAGTGGCACCTGTTGTTCGGGTTGGAGAAGTGGTCGTAAGGGGTAATCCGGTCTAATCTCTCGCCGCATCGGTAACAAAAGTTTTCGTGGCATCTTGAGCAGGTCATCTTGGAGAAAGGGAAGCGAGGTCGATGTAAGTGTAGATTGTGGAACGAGGAGGGAATATTTCGGGATGTCCTGTACTTACATGGTTACATCCATAGCTCTTCTCAACATGGACCTGGAGCCAACGAGATCAGCACCTCCATCAGTTCCCTCCCTTTCCAACAATATTGATTTAACCATGAAAGATAAAGAAATTGACAGACCTGACAATTTGGACAAGTCGTGGTGCGACCTTCGATCCACAACCTGTTCGATTTATCTTCTTCGCACTTCTTGACAAGCCGTTCGAGGGTTGCTTTTCCGTGCCGCTGTTCAAGCGCCAGACGTGATGGCGAGTCTTCCAGGAGCGAAATGTATTCCTCTACGAATTTCTCAAATGCTAGCGTTGGGCATTGAGAGATTGGACCATGCCTGGTTGGGGAGAGTGTGTATCAGGATCATGAACATTGCGTTTCGGCGAGAGTTTCACGTTCGGAGGAGTTGTGCATATGAAGGCGACGTCGAAGAAAAGAAATTCAGCAGAAACTTACCAAGTCCGTTTGCAGAAAGAACAAAACGAATATCCGCATCTCAAAAATTATCTAACGTTAGCATGTCGAGGATTAGCGTTGTGTTTACTTGAAACACGCACGATTGACAGGTCCTCAGTCTGTCCCATCCGGAACCGTCTGGCACCATTTCGGCTGTCTCCGGTACGGGCTCCTGGCAAGCTAACAATGGACAATAGATCACGGTTGGGTCTACACAGAAGCCGGTTAGTCAACGGTGCCCTCATAAAAACTCCATGGAGAGCACTTTAGGTATACCTTGCTCAATCGCCCTCTTCCGTTTCAACCACTTCCATCTCACAACCTTCTCCTCAGCAACAGCTCTCCTCACTTCCTCTTCACCCGCTTCACGCTTTTCTGTCACACACTCTGGCGATGGACACCCGACTCTTCCTACATCACCCTCCGTGATACACATCGACCAGAAATCATCAAGGCAAGACCGACAGAAGACATGGCCACAGTCTAGTTGTAAACATCGAGCGCCTTTGAATGTAGATATACAGATAGCGCATGTGTAGGATGTTTGAGCGAATTGTGAGGATTTGGACCGGGCATCGTAGTTGGTAAGATGTGTGGCGAGGAGGTGGGGCGCAGAATGAGGAAGTCTATACGGTGGTACGGAAGGTTAGCAGCTGTCGTCGCATGATTGTTGAAGTAAATCAGATGCACCTGACAACATTGCTTCCCGCCTGACCCTCCGACAACAAATCCAACGCGCCAAGGAGTTCCGCACTCCGAATCCACTCAACCCACGTATAGAGCACCCCCTCACCGGGTTGCCACATCTCCACCAGCATCTCCTTTACTTGATTGACCTTCCGAGGGGTCAGCCACGAATTCGTCGCACGTAACGAGACGATGCTCGGGGGCGTAGTTAACGGATATGTATCCTGTAATATGAACTGCAGGAGAACCGGAGGGAGAGACGAAAGGGACAGCAACCGAGTCGACTCAGACTCGGAATTGTCGGTGTCTATGGACGTCATATTCATTCCGTCGTCGACGATGTGCACTGTCCGTGCCTCACCAAATTCTACGGGAATTTCTAGGGATTTGATGCCTTTTGAAAGATCGCTAGAAACACAATCTGGGTAAATAGCCTGAAGGTCAGAGTTTTGTCTCCGTTAGCTTCCTCGTCCTTTTGTCCTTTTGACTCGACTACAATACAAATGACACGCACCTCCATAACCTCCCATTCTTCTACCTGAAGATCAGCATTTCTCCTTTCTTTGTCTAGGAATGTACTATCCATGAGGGGCAAATGATGGGATAAAACACTCGAGAGGAATGGACCTCTATTAGCTTGAGAAGAGAGCAATCACAGATTTGACATGAATTGATGGGTAACACAGATGGGCATATATACCCTTCTCACTGTCCTCTCGAGTCATCATTCGTCAAGGACAAGCGAAAGGCTAAGCAACGTGAAGAGTAGGTGCACATCTCGTGCGCCTACAGACGGTCGTGTTGTACTGCATCAAGAGGGCAGTGCAGGAGCGGTCTGTAAGTGCAATACTGCATAGTCAAAATTTCCCGTTAACATACGGAAAATGATGATATTGGGATCGTTACTGTTACACCCAGCAGCCACACACTGCAGCCTAATGTGATCTGTGCTGTGCAGAGGTGGAAACATTTGAACGGTAAACATACCACGAAAGATGAGAGCGTGCAACCTCGAACCCTAGTGTATGACACGGAAGAATGGAATCCATGAGATCCTCGCGCATCACCCGATCCTTCACTCCCAAGGTGCCACGAAATGGATCCATCATGCCTACTCATCGAACACAGCATCGAATCCTTCCACCGGCTGCCATCCGTCCTCGACGCTCTCGTAGTCGAAGAGCTTCGAGTAACACCTCGTCCCCAGGGTCGAGAAGTGTAGGTAGGGATTGTTTCCGTTTAGTTTGTCGCCACATCGGTAGCAGAAGTGTTGGCGACACTTTGCGCAGGTCATCTTTGAAGAAGCAGAAAATGAGATCGGTACAAATGTGCTCAACGGAGTGGGCCAGGATGGAATTGTTGATATTTAGCACTCACATGATTACACCCATGACTCTTCTCTACATGGATCTGGAAACGGAAGAACACCCATCAGCATCATCGCTGTCGGAATTTGACGACCAATTCAAGGCACAACGAATAATACCCACTTGACAACTCGGGCACGACATAGTGCTTTTCGCTAGCCACTCTCTATTTGCTTTCTCCTCTTCATATTTCAAGACAAGACGAGCGATATTTGCCTTTCCGTACCGCTGTTCTAGCGCTCGTCGTGATGGTGACTCTTCGGGGAGCGACATGTATTCTTGTACGAATTGCTCGAATACTGGCATTGGACAGTCAGAGATTGGGCCATGCCTGGATAAGTCGGAATTAGGATCATATATCGGGAGATTCCACATTCAGTGGTGCAAAAACTCACCAGGTTCGTCTACAGAATGAACAAAACGAGTATCCGCATCTGAAAGTATACGCGACCATTATTATGTGCAGAGGTCGCGTTGTAATTGATTGAAACACATACGATTGACATGTCCTGAGCCTATCCCAACCAGAACCCTCTGACCCCATTGCTTCCGTCTTCGGCACGGGCTCCTGGCAGACCGACATCGGACAATGAATTACGGATGGGTCTATCATGGAGAAACTGGTGAGTCAACGGTGTACTTATAACAAGATGGCTTGTACTCGTACCTCGCTCAAGCGACCTCTTCCGCCTCAACCACTTCCATCTCACTATCTTGTCCTCAGTGACTGCCCTCCTCAGCTCTTCCTCCCCTACTTCACGGCTTTCTTTCACACAATCCGGCGACGGACACCCAACTCTTCCCACATCACCCTCCGTGATGCACATCGACCAGAAATCATCGAGGCAGGACCGGCAGAAGACATGGCCGCAGTCTAGCTGTAAGCATCGAGCACCCTTGAGCGACGATATACAGATGGAGCACGTATAGGATGTTTGAGCGAATTGTGAGGATTTGGACCGGACATCGTTATTGATAAGATGAGTGGCGAGGACGTGGGGCGCAGGATGAGAAAGTCTATGCACGAATCGTTAGCAGCTGCTGTCGCACGATTGTTTCCGTCAATGTGACGCACCTAACAACCTCACGTCCTGTTTCATCCTCCGACAACAAATCTAACGTACCAAGGAAATCTGCGTTCCGTAGCCACTCCACCCAAGTATACAGCACGCCCTCCCCTGGTTGCCACATCTCCTCCAACATCTTTTGCAACTGATTCGCCCTCGCAAGCCACGAATTTGTCGCATGCAGCGACATAATACTTGGTGGTGAAGACATTGGGTATGTCTCCGGAAGAATGAACTGCAAGAGGACTGGAGGTAATGATGAGAGGGAGAGTGCCTGTGGCTCTGAGCGTGCGGTTTGATGATCCTCCGTTAATGAGGTCGATCCCATGGTTTCATCGTCAACAACTATCACCGTCTGTTCTTCACCAAATTCTATGGGTATTTCCAGGGACTTTACGCCCTTTGAAGGATCGCTCGAAACGCAGTCCGGGTAGATCGACTGCATATTCCTCATGAGCCAGTCCTTTCGTCGATGCTCGATAGTTGGACGCACCTCTAAGACCTCCCATTCTTCCAACTGAAGGCTAGCACATGTCTGTTTATCCTCGTCGTTTGCGTCTGTCATGAAGTAAAAGTAGAAAGAATAAAATGAAATAAACAGAGGGCGAAGGCAGGCCTACACGACCCACACCGGGGCCACTGTCTGACGGAGCATTTGACTCCACTCAACTTTCTCCCCCGATCGCATAGATCCCGAACTACCAATCGCTAGCGTTCTCTGCCCCCAATCCGAGGTTAGGGTTTATATCAATTGCAAGATTTTGGCAAGTCCCGTTCCTCCTTCTACTCACCGTCTTGGACGATGCCTACGCATGCTACATAGCACCTCAAAAATATCATGACCTATTTCGACTCTCCACAAAATTTCGTTCGTGGGCTCAAAGCGCCAGTCGACCCACCCAAGCAGGGAGACCCCGCCAAAATCGAGATCGCACTTGAAGCATGGCATACCCCATCCTTCGTTGTACCTTCCAAAGCCGAATACATCATCGAATTTATCCTCACCCGTCTCCTCAAAGACCGGAGTCATGACCCGTAAGTTTTTCTTGCATTTGTCTCACTGTGGCGGAAGTTTTTGAATGCTTTGTCTGTATCAATGGGCTTCGCCACATTTGCCGTAGAGCAGACATACCAACTCCAACCCAGTAGTCGATGTTCGATACTGGTCACTCTTAGCTGATATTCTATATCCTATCAACGCCGCTTCCCCTCACGAAAACATCAAGTTATACAAATCATGGCTTTTACCTTTACTGAATCGAACACCGTTCGCACCCATCATCGTTTCTCTCCTGGCGCTTTCAGTTTCCAAAGTTCTGGATGAGGAGAAGAGGAGGAAGTTGTACCAGTCTTCAAACCGCGCATTTGTGGTACTATGGCCCCTTGCTGTCAGCAAGCTCACTGCGGACGCATTGATGGACTGTTTTGGAGCGCTTGTGGGCGTGTTAGCGAAGGAGAAGAGCACAAGTGAGGACTTGCAAGTCATGGGCAGTATGATTGTTTCTGCATTCCGGAGCTCATTAGGAAACATATCGAGCAAACGGAAGGCATGTCACAGCATTTCGTTCACTTTTCTAAAATGTTCTAACGCAGTCGCATTATCTTCGAATAGCTTTACCAGACCTTTACCCAGTCTCACCTCGAAAGTTGGCTCTCTTCAGCTCTACAGCTAACATCTATCTCTATCACTCGGGAAACAGAAGGAGCCACTTCCACAACGAAGCCGGAATCCCTCTTCCGCGAGATTTACACCGTCGGGACCGATGTCCTTTTCAACCCTGACACCCTTCGCGCACAGTTTTCTGAAAGCTCGTCTTCGTCTTCGTCCTCGTCCTCCCCGTCATTCTTCTCGCCATTCCTTTCACTCTGCTCCTCGAAGGCCCAGCTATCTCTCCCTTTACTCCCCCATCTTCTTGAGTCCTTCGCATCTGCGCTTCGCAAGTATAGGACGACGTTATTTGGAGCAGGAGAGGCTGGCGTGACAGACGTCAGGAGCAAGGCGTTCGGCTTTTTTGAAGCCTGTGAGGGTGCTCTGAAGGAAGTGGAGAAGCGTGCAAATAAGGTCGAAGCGGTGCTGGCGTGGCGTACGAGGGTGGAACTGTTGAATGTCGTTGAGAGGGAGAGGTTATTTGTGGGTGGGATGGACGAGGCCGAGGTATCACTGAAAAAACTCGTTGAAAAGGCTGTAGAAGTTATTTCTACTTCATATGAAGAGATAGGTAAAATATCTTCACCGTGCGCTCGATATGATGTCCTATACTCATGATTTTGTATGGAACGCACCGCAGGACTGCATACGGGAGCCCTCGAATCTCTATGCGCCATCTCTCGAATCGACCGTGACCTAGTCGACTCCTCCGTCCCGTCCATCCTGTCATCCATCATCATCCTTCCCCTGACCTCTCCCAACACCTCGGCGTCTCAATTACCACAGTCTCTATCCCTCGCCACATCAACCCTTCTCTCCCTCATCCTTAACTACCACACTCAAACACGTACTCTCCCGACCCACTTGGCCCGCCTCCTTGCCGCCCTCACTCCACCTTTCTCTACATCCATCATTTCCCAATCGGCTGAGCCAGAAAATGTTTATCATGCTCTATCAATGAGCCCCAGTCTCTCGCGCGATCACCTCTCCAAACTGTCAAGAGCATGCAGAACGTTCATAACCCCTGGCCAAGCTCTCAGCACCGCAGAAGAAGTATTAGGGTCTTTGGAAGGAGCATGGGATAGTTTCGTGAAGGCTGCGGAATCGAGTTCGGGAACAGAGAAAAAGAAAAAGAAGAGGAGAAAATCCGAGAACCTGGACGAAGACGATGCCATGGATGTGGACGACCTTGCAGGTAGTGGAAGTGAAGAGTGGGGAAGTAAGGAGGCGTGGGCGATTGGCTTTGCTTTGGAGGGGAGGATTGTAGAATCTGTTCTCCTCTTGTTGCCCATGCGGAACGTCCCGGAGGACGTAGCGGAGACGATTAGAACGGTCGTAAGGAAAAGTACAGGAGGGTTCATGAGGGATGCGATTCGAGGTGGTGTGGGTGCAGGGCAGGATGCGGAAAAGATCGACGTAGACGGAGAAGAGGGAGGGAAGAAGAGGAAGCGGAAGAGAGTTGTTGGTCAGGAAGGTGGGATAAAATCGGGGTGGGCAGGGCAGGTCGTTGCAGCGGCCAGCTTGAGATTAACTTATGCAGTTGAGGGCGTTGCGGATCTTGTGGTCAACCCCGGGCGCGAGCGTGACGAAGAGAATCTGGTTGAGGATGCGGCCCTTGAAAGTGCGATGCTGAACACGGTAGGGGACGATGGATCGTTACCAGAGTTGAGGCTCGAACTAGTGAGTTTCCTACTTAAGAGGTGACTCCTCCTCATACTAACGTCCCTCATAGTTCCGTACCCTGTTCAAACGAGCATCACACCCAGCCTTTGCTCACCGCTCGCCCCTCATTGAACATGCTCTGACTCAACTTGAACGGATCATCTACCAATCGACACCAAGTCGCACGCAATGGTCCGGAAGATCCTCACAATTGAGTCACGGAGATGAGGGTGCCTCTTTGGCTGCCATTGGTCTCTTACGATTGGTGATGGACCGATTTTTGGACATCTTCGAGTAAGTTGTTCAACACGACGATATCAACTTGTTACTCACGAAATGTAATTCAAATCTTGTTCAGTGTCTACGCATCCACGGAGCAACGCGAGAAGCTCGTCAACATTCTCTTCACCATCAGCGGTACGAAATCCCAGACGAGCGTGGCGCCGGCGCCACACGGACCAGGACTGACGCCCGCGGGAGTTTTGACGGAAACCCTTCGCTCTGCGGATTTCTGGGAGAGGTCAAATCTTCGATGTACGTTCTCTTCCGTTTGCGTCGTATATCCTGTAGCCGAGAGCTGATTGATATGAACGTCCGTAGCTGCGCTTTTGTCCACTCTAACGGCTAGGACAGCTTCCCTAGACTCTGTCGATGTTTCACAGGTTCTCTCTCATCACTCGTCATCTTCTCAGTCAACCTCCAAGAAGTCTAAAAAAACAAAGTCAGCCTCTTTGACGGAAGAGCAGGTCAGGAATGCTGCGAGCGCGTACTCATTCCTTTTGTACGCGCCTAGCGAGTACGTCCCTCGGTCGGCGAGAAGTGAATTGTTGAAGAGAGCTGTGGCCTTGGATGGCGTTGTCATGCTGACTCCGGCAGACGACAGTGAGGCTGGGGATGCGATCATTGGCCGGGAGGTCTTACTGGCATCGATACGTACGTTTTTGTTGAGATCGTTCGTTCATGTTGGTGCCGCCGACCACCAGGTACTGTTTCATGCCCGAATTATGAGATCAGTTGGAGTACTGACAAGGGCCGCACCACAGTTCCTCGGAGAATATTTGCGACATCTTGTCATGAGTCGCGGTGCGCTTTCCAATGTGTCAACGCATACCTTCGTTACTTTGGATTTAATTCAGATTCATCTCTTGTGAGTGTATCCTAGCATGATTTTAGTGCTCTGACGACTAACGTGTTTACAGGACTGTCACTCGCATGGCCGAAAAGGAGGATGGAGGGAAGCATTTGCTAGATGTTATCGAATGCTGGACACGCATACCGTTCCATGACCAGTCATCGATTCAAAAAAAGAGTGCACTGGGCTTGATTGCAATGTTGCGGAGCGATTTTACCTATTCGAGGTGAGTTCACCCTTCGTTCTCTAATGCACGGTGATCACTGAATCCGTCTGCTGTGCGCCAAGCTTCCCAACAACTGTTCAGTCAGCACTTCAGAAGCTGTTGCACCATATTACAGAGGGTGTAAGGCCCGCTGTTGAAGATGTCGTTGCGCAGAAGGTCTTCGATGAGGAGACTTTGGATGCTTGGTGTAAATGTGTCCTGATGGCGAAGTGGACGGGTAGTTCAGGTATGTCCCGTCATATCCCATCCTTTGCTTCATTTCACTGACTTGTTCTGGCCTTCTGGCCTGGACGCAGACGTACCTTCCCCTGGGCTTGGGAAAAAACTAGCCCATATCTTATCCTCGAAGTCGTCTTCCGGAACTCAATCCCAACCTATGTCAATCGTGACGTGTAAAGCGGTCTTTTCCGTGATGCTGAGCGAACTTGACTGCTGCATTGAGGATAGGGAGTCTCAACTGGGGACCATCGTCGCGGCCTATGTGCTATTCTCGAGACTCTGCGAACCCAAGGGTGAGTCGTCCTTTATTCATACTCATATTTATCTATAATGCTAATGTTCTATGGTATGGTGCCGCAGAACAAACACAGTTCGATGAAGATGTGGCGAGGACGTCTCGAGGGCTGTCTGTCCCTGAGTACTCGTTCGTATTGGACCTCGTGTCCGAGTCTCTAGCACCAGGGACATCGGAGCAAGATCTCTCATGCTTAGTCCATCTGTCTACCTTGCTCCTGCATGAGACTCCCGAAGGTGCGGGCTTGTTCATTGTGGTACGCATATCTACGTTGGTATTGACTAGGCGGTTTGGACAGGCACAATGAAAGTGGTACAATCCTACATGACGAAATGCCTCGATACATTCGTCAATGACGAGAAGTTTTACTCTGGATCACCATCTCTTCGGCATCAAGTCCTGACGCTGCTCAATCGGCAATGTTCTGATAACCCTGCCTCGATCCGCTCCTCAAACCTTCCCGCCATCTGGACCCTCCTCTCCAAGTTCCTCTCCCCCAGCGCGTCAACGTCTTACCACGACCCCCAAACCCATCCCGAAACGTTCCACCTCCTCACTTCAATCATTAGCGCCCTCATTCGTCTCCGTCGTGATCTTGTCCTCACAACACTTCCACATCTCTGCCTTATCCTC
Organism: Stereum hirsutum FP-91666 SS1; assembly: GCF_000264905.1. Classification (NCBI taxonomy): domain Eukaryota; kingdom Fungi; phylum Basidiomycota; class Agaricomycetes; order Russulales; family Stereaceae; genus Stereum; species Stereum hirsutum. Next base: position 3,202,492 of record NW_006763131.1, read on the forward strand.
CGCCGACTCATTTTCACCCTCCGCACACCTCGCCCTCAACTCGGCCGCAAGCAATACTCCTTCGTCGTATCTGGTCTTCCCCAATGGATCAATCCATCAGATCGACCCCTCGGGCCCGAAGAGTCAAAAGCACTCGCGAGACTGCTCACCACACTCTCCACTAAAAGCGTCATTCGCACCTACACCAATAATGCCACACATGGGACTTCGGCGCCATCGACAGATACACAAAAGCCCGAATCCCTTGCTCGTCCGCTGAGCAAACACGTTGCCTACGTCCTCCAAGCTTACATCGAAGTCGTCAACGATCCGCTATGCGTGTTCTCTAGCGAGATGAGGAAAGAGTTGATGCCGGGCTTGTTCGTGCTCTGTGGGATTATGGGGGAGCATGCGAGGGACGCGTTGATGATTTCGGCGCTGGATGGGGGCGGCAAGATGGTACTGAAGGGGGTTTGGAAAGAGTATGAGAAGCAGAAGTACGTTGGCAAGGGGTGAGGGGAGAGGTAGTTTGTTGTTGTGGTTTGTAGATACTGTACCAGACGGGGGACTCAGTCTGTCTGAAAAGCATATGGTTCCCAGTATAAAGCAACTGCATGCTCTCGATGAGTGGAGACCAATTTCATACAGTCCAGTCTAACAGACATTCTATGAAGCACAACATGAACAGCACAGGAACATTACATGATAAAGATATTTCACATTTCCTTTACTTCGCTAACTCGTTTAAGATCCACCCGTATATCGCCACAATTAGCAGTCTTGCTTCAGCCCTCTCCTCACTCGCTCAACTTCCGCCTCAAACTCAAACCCCAACCCTTACTCAGTGCTTAACCTTCACATAGATATTCTTCACCGCCCCATTCGCCTTCCCGTTCACCTCCGGTTCAGACCTCACGAAACCAGCCTTAATCTTCTCCTCCGCCAACTCCTTCATGAGCGCAAGGAAATCGTCGATCGTCTCGTCCGTGTTCTGTATATGGACGACGAGACGCGAACCGCCGATGGTGATAGGGTCGGGGAGGGACGCGGCGCGGGCCACGATTTCTTCATAGCTTACGCCGATGGGCGAGGGGTCGAAGAAGACCTGCAAGATAATGGAACATTAGCACAGCACCCCGGACGCAGACAGAGCGGGAGACGTACCATGCAAGTCTCCGCCTCCGACGTAACCTCCACCCCGATCTCCCTCAACCCTTGGTCAAGCCGGCGCGCCATCAGATGCACGTCCACCAATCGAGGGAAATTATAAGTCAGGGCGTAGGCCGCAGAGGCGGCCATGAGCCCAGTCTGGCGCATGCCACCACCAAAGAGCTTACGGAAGTGGCGAGCTTTCTGAATGAACTTCTTGGGGCCGACGAGGCAGGATCCGATGGGCGCGCCTGTTTAAGATGGTGATGTGATTAGTTGAGTGTGTCGAGCAGGGAACAGAGTATAAAAGTGACATTGTGAGAAAGATATGGTATGGGGGAAAGGACACAAGGAAGATATAAAAGAACGACGTACCAAGCCCCTTGCTAAAGCACAGACTAACCGAATCGAACGGATCGCAGAGCTCCTTGATCGAAACGCCCGTCTCAGCAGAGACGTGCCATATCCGGGCACCGTCAAGGTGCATGAGCACGCCCTCAGAGTGGGCCCATTCGGAGATGCGGATGACTTCTTCTTGGGGAATTATCGTCCCGTTCAGAGTGTTTTCGAGTTCAACAATTTGAGTGGGGGCGCTGTAAAATGGGGAGCAAATGGTAAGTGGTGAGTAAAGTGGTCGTGGTAAAGGTGGGAATGATTGGGTAAAGGGAGTGGCGGTGAAAAAGTAAATGAAGGTAGGTGATAGAGTGTGGCGGAGTGACGTGTAGGGTAAATCGGAGATCAAGCGTTGAAATTAGAGATAAATGGGGGTATTTATAGGTACAAGAAGCGATAACTCACGTATGAATGTTATCGTCGAGAACTGCGTGAGCCTGAACGTCCTCGAGCGTAAGATGATGACCTATCGAACACACACCCCAATCATAAATACCAAAAGCTCGGGAATATTCAAGATAGAAATAGTAAGACTCACCATTAGCGGGTATGACAGCATGAACGGCAGCACCAGAGTGGAACGCCGCACCGCCAGCCTCGTACCTATGGATGTGCGCTCTGTGGTCGCACAGGATCGAATAAGGTGGCTGCATAAGATGCGACCTGAGGGCGATTTGGTTCGACATCGTGCCGGAAGGCATGAAGAGGGCATCTTCCTTGCCGGTGAGTTTGGCCATGTGTTCCTCGAGGGCTAGCGTCGAGCTGAAGGTATAAAAGCATTGCCAATGATAATGTCAATAAGGGAACATGAGGGAGAGGGATGAGACTGACGGTTCATGGTAAACGGCGTCACCGAGCGAACCCTGCACGGCGTAATCGTACATTTCCTTAGTGGGCACTGGTAGAAAAGATTGATGGGATCAAAGCTGAGGATCATCATGTCCATAGCTGGAGATAGGTTGTAAGAAGTCACCTGTAAGAGTATCCGCTACAAGTACAAGCACGCCACAATTCATGATTCAGTATTTAATCATCTCAACAGTGGACGCCCGAAAGAGATGACTCACATATGAAGCTCCTCGAGACCTGTCTAATATGCTTCGCGTTATCGTCGGCCTGCGTCTCCTTCAAGATATCAAACTTGACCTGTGCGGCAATCTTCGCCCTCGCAGCCTTGATATCGCCATTGGCAAGACTCATCGTACTGATACTCGTCGGAGTCGAAGACTGGGAACGTTTGTACAGGTTCGGAGACGGAGAATAGGTACTGTAATAGCGCGGCTGGGCACTCGATTCTACCTGTGCAGCGTGTGGTGACATGGTTCCGGCGGTTAGCAGTGCGCCAAGGGGAGAGGCAGGGGAAAGACGGGGAAGGGGAGGGCAAAGCGGTGGATGGAGAGATGCCTCTAAAGGTAAGAAAGAAAGGACGGGGAATGACTGACCTCGGACGACAACTGGGCCTAGCTGGCGATCGCGACTGTGGACTGGTCGAACGAGACTGTCGGGGGCGGCCTGAAGTTACTACTAAACACATTTTCCACTGTTTTTTTTCGGGTATGTGGCGGAGAATGCGACCGAAACGAGTCAGTCAGCTCAGAATGGCGAATTGATCACACAGGGGCACACCGTCCACGTGGCACAGATATTTTATTTTTAGTCTCGGCCCGTGGCCGAATCGAGTTTTGCAAGATTTTGCAGTGGCGGTGCACCGCCCCTACTCGTTTTTGCCTGCTGTCCTCCTTGCTGTTGCTGTCTTCTGCTCCTTCTACTCGTTGTGTATTACTGTCTTTTCTCATCCTAATTTTCAGTCATGGGAAACGTACGGCCCTGTACCACCAATCGTGCAGGATTTATACTGATAATTCATCACCGTAATTCAGGGAGCTAAGGCCCAGCAGAAACGGGAGAGGAACGCGGACAAGAACGGCGCGAAGGGCTCCAAGAGCCAGGCAAAGGTCAACGAAGCCGCTAAGAACATTGTCTGTCAAGTCTGCAGACAGCCATTCGTACGTCTCTTGCTAGTTTCTGACCGACACATCTTCAGCTGCTGACATGATTATTGTTTGTTCCCTATCAGCTTGTCACCACCCGTGCCCCTGCGTGATTATCTTTGAACTCATCTCCACTGTGGTACGATACTAATCGCATGTCGTTCATGACAGTCTCGAGGAGCACTCGCAGAACAAGCACTCGAAAACCATGGCCGAGTGCTTCCCCGGCGCCAATTAACCGCCTCACCACCCATACCCCATTGCCTCGCATCACATCGCATCTTTCTCGCTTTCTGGTTCTTGCTGTGGGTCTTTTTCAGGAATTTACGGGTTTCCTTTTAGATGTTGTATCACTCTTCTCTCTTTTAATCCATTCATCCATCACGTGCTGTTGCAATCCCACATCCGTGGATCTTTCTATGTCAGAGTAGAGGTGGCGTAGCGCAAACTAAGGCCTAAAGGCACATAAATAATGTAGTAATCAAAGCATGAAGGGAAGGTCCTGCGAACTGAACAGAGATGTCAGTGAACTACAACACAAGAAGCTCAGTCAACAATCACCGACCGCCTCATCGAGCAGCTTCCTCTCCGCACGTATGATAATAGAAACACGAACCTCGAGATTAAAAACCAACGTCCATGCGAATCCCCAAACTCGGCTCCTACAAACCGAACCCTCCAGGACCACCGCCGGACTGTTGTTGTGAACTCGCTCCGACGGCCTGCAACCGTTCACCGACCTTCTTGTTCGCCTCGAAATACTTCGCGACGCATCGGTCTATGCAGACGCTTTCGCCTTTGTTAAGGTCTCCTTCCATATACCGTGTGTTGATGCATTTTGAATGGCACGCTCTATGTATTAAAACACGAATGTAAATGTGACGCAGTGTCAGTCAGTCTAACGAGGTCGCGTGCGATTGAAAGAGCAGAGGAGAGGATGCGTGATGCGTACGAGACGATGCGGTTGAATGTATCCGTGACCATATCCAATCTACACAGAAGTCCATGGACATCAGTCAGCGACATGGTGTAGGAAGTACTGTGAACGAAATCGACGTACTCTACCATGGCAGCCTCAATCCGCTCTGGGTTGACGGAACCCGAGGGAGGCGCTGAACGTCCGAACATCGACATTTTGGCTTAAAAGACGGAATTAAACGAGATAGGGATTGGCGTTGACGTGAACAGAGGGGCAGGAAGCAAGTTGAAGGTAACTTACAAGGAGACGAACAAGAGGACGAGACGAGGATCCGGCGGAGTCGACGCGCTTGCAAGAGTCCGATCGTGAAGAAATTTCAAGTCGCGTCGCGCCTCTTCACTGGGTCCCTTGCTCTTTTCAAGCTCCCTTTTCCCCGTAAATACCTTTTTTGCTCTCTCATTGTTCACAATATTTTTAACAAGTCAATATAAGCAAGGATGGGTGAATCTACCACTCTGGCCGTCCACCGGTGTCGCTTCGTCGACTACTCACCCTCCGCCATAACATCCATCGCCTTCCCGCCCCTTCCTCTCCCGTCCCTCTCCAAAAAATCAAAAGGCAAAAGCAAATCGTCATCAGCTTCTAATGCCAACGGAACGAGTACTCAGATCCCGAAGGTAGGGACACTAGCTGTAGGACGAGCGAATGGAAATATCGAGCTTTATGAGTGGACGGGAAATCAGAGGGAGGTTCAGGCTCCGCAGGCTTGGGTCGTTCGGCAGGTGCGTTTCATTATTAACTATCTTGCGACCTTAGGGAAACTTATACTGTGGACTGGCTCTTTTGTGCGATTATTATAGACATTAGTTGGTCCTATAGACTCCAAAATCGACTCTTTAGTCTTCACGCTTCGCTACCCAGACTCTGTATCTCGAGACGAAGGACCCTCTATCAATGACCTCAGATTATTCAGCACCTCCGGGGGGAGTGAACTCTTAGAATGGGATCTTCAGCGGAACTGTATACGGGTAATCTACATTTCACACCTCCCTCTACTGTCTTTTTTCAATGTGGCTGACGGTGTGGCCCAATTATTCAGAGATCCATTCCCTCGCAAGGAGGTTCTATATGGTCCGTGGCCGCCAACGCCGCCTCTACAATGCTTGCTCTTGGCTGTGAAGACGGTTCGATCCATATCCTGTCGCTCGAATATGATACGCTGGACCATCACCGTCGTCTCGAACGTTCGAAGTCTAGGATTTTGAGTCTTGCTTGGGGCCCACCCCTGCCGCCTCAGCCAAAATCCACAAGAAAATCATCTTCGAATCCACGGGCGGGTGTAGATGGAAACGATGAGAGTGATAGCGATAGTGATGAGGAGGAAGACGAGTGGAAGGACGAGTGGATCGTCGCTGGCTGCTCAGATAGTAGTTTGAGGAAATGGGATGTGATTAGTGGAAGGGTGTTGGAAAAGATGGGAACCGACAAGGTGAGGGGTGAGAGGACATTGGTCTGGACTGTTGCCGTTATTGGGTGCGTTTTTCCCCCGTATCTTGAACTGCCAGAGAAGGAGGAACTGAGTGTGGCGTGTCGTATACAGGGATGGAACGATCATCTCGGGAGACTCAATGGGAATGATAAAATTCTGGGACTCAAGGACATGTACCCAGTTACAAAGTTTCCAAGCCCACGGAGCGGACGTTCTTTGTCTCACCATCGGACATGTACGTCTTATACGCTCAGCGCCTACGCATCAGACTGACCTAGACAAATTCCTACAGGACGGAACAACAGTTTACTCCTCCGGCGTCGATCAAAAAACGACCCAATTCACGCTCATCAAAACCACGGGTACCTCCATCCTCTCCTCCTCCAGCCGATGGGTCCAATCGACCTCTAAACGTATGCACTCACACGACGTCCGCGCCCTCGCCATCTGGCCTCCTTATACTCCCATTCCACCCACCACATCTTCACATCTCCACCCCCACCCTGCCAACATCTCACCCATCCTCGCTTCCGGCGGCCTCGACATGTCACTCGTTCTCTCTCCAGCCTCATCGCCCTCCCAAACGACTCTCTCCAGAACAAAAACCATAAACCCGCTTGCGACGAGTCAGGTGTCCACATTTGAGGACGCTTACCATAGGAGGGTGGGGTATACTTGTGGGACGGATGGTAGGAGCGCGGTGGGGTTGGCTAGAGGAGGACGACTAGTCGTCTTGGCGAGGGACAGGGGGGTCGTGGTCTGGAGGTTGCCGAAGACGGTGGGTTATGATTCGGGGGCCGGGGTCGGAATGGGATTGGGACAGGGACAGGAGGGAGGATTCCCGTTGGAAGGCGAGGGGCAGGGAAACTGGGCGATGGTGTTGGAGATGGATCTGAATGTGCGGACGAATATTGTGTCAAGTGCGATTTCGGACGATGGAAAGTGGCTTGCGGTCGCGGATTGGTATGAGACGAAGCTATTCGCGCTTTCGGAGGATGTGAGTCTTTACCCTCCACTAGCAGCGACATACGTTTTGGAAGCCGAATGCTGACCTTGATTAATTTTTTGATACAGGACCGAACATCCGACCTGAAACCCAAACGCATCCGTGACTTCACGGCCATCCTCCAATCCCATCTCCCGCAGACCAACTCTCAGCCTATTACCCCAACCGGCGCCTCCTCCCTCCTCTTCACTCCCGACTCCTCAAAACTCGTCCTTGCCACCACCTCCTCATCATATATACTCGTCGTCGACCTCGGAATTGATACAGGCCGCCCGCGCGTTCTTCGTCGGTTCGACCATCACCGGACTACATCTTCACTCATGGGTTCCCGAGTCGTCAAGGGCAAGGGTAAAACTGGTCCGACAGCCCCTGCGACGTCTGTCCTAGGGGATATTGAGATGGTAGAGGCAGAGGCAGAAGCCGACGTCCAAGGAGGAAGTGACGCCAGCGATTCCGGCTCTGAGCCAGAAACCGACCCCAGCAAGCTGAAAGAATCCTTCGGCACCATATCACGCATGTCCGTCTCTCCAGACGGCCAATGGCTCGCAACGACAGATTCGCATCGTCTGACGCATATCTTCAATCTTGATTCCATCCAGCATCATGCGCTCCTTCCTTCGTTCGCATTACCAGTGCAAGCCATGACTTTCTCTTCGTTCTCGCCTTCGCCGTTCTCTTCGTCGCAGTCTTATCCTCTTTCGCATCCGCATTTAAACGGACATCAACCGCACGCACACCTCGCGACTCCCACATCCACCACTCCCTCTCTCGACGGTGGCTCCTCCCTCCTCGTTCTCATCTTCCCCAACCATACGATGGAGATATACGACGTCGAGCGGAAAACGTTCCCCGGCTGGGCAAGAGAGTTCTGTAAGAACTTGCCGAGGAGATTTAGTGGGTTGCATGATGCAGTGTTGGGCGTTGCTGTCGCTCCAGATGGTAATGGCGCCGGGACGAACTCGATGGGTGCGGGGGTGTTGTTTATGTGGGGTGCGACATGGATATGTAAAGTCCAGCTCGATGCCCCGATAGGTTGGTCAGGGTTCAACAAGAAGCGAAGACGCAAGGCCAACCAGCTTGCAGCCACCCAAGGAGTCGCAGAAGGGCAACCAGGACAACAAAGAGAAGGAGAGGACAACTTCAAGCTCGTGACGCATTACCGGCCGATATTGTACGCCGGGTTCTTAGAGAGGGGAGAGTTAGTGGTTGTGGAGAGGCCGCTGGTGGATGTGCTGGCGAAGTTGCCGCCAGCGTATTTCAAGCCGAAGTATGGAGTTTCGTAGGTGGCGGATCAAAAGTAGTTTTTTCTGCGTATTATGTTGCACGTTGGTATGTATAATACGATCACTACTGTGGGGATTGCTACGATATGATGTCTCAAGGTGTAGCGTGCAGCCGCCTGCGAACAAAGTCTGGCTTAGGGGCTACGGGCTAATAAGATAGAGGAAGAAGGCTCGTCGTATGTCCTTCGCTAAATAAACAGCGCTTACACGACTTAAATACATATACAATCCGAATTCGAATAGTTGGGAACGGACTGAAGCACATTCGTTCGATATAGTACGTCTGGATGCCGACTGAATTTTCATTTGAGCATTTGTGAGACGACCGTAAACTCGGCCTCCAGGTAGTGCTAGAGCCTTGGACCAGGGATCATCTCGATATCAAGACCGCCATTTTGTCCATCCCTTCCGAAAACCTATGGATTCAAACATCAGGTCTCAGCATCAGATCCAACATTCTTTAGCCCCGACAAAATCAGACAAAGCTCGAGCGCACCACAGGTAGTAGAGTCGTGTCCTGAGCCACGCCATTGTCAATGGTCAAGCTCCTCCCGAGGTCATTCGAATCGGCATGTGAACCACCAATGACATGGTGCTCATCGACCTCTCCGTCGCCAGGATATTCAAGCTCCTCTTCGGACCCATCGAGGCTATTCAAGGGAGCGCCGATGTTGCCGAGTATACGAGTCGACGCGAACTTGAGTGCGCTGTGCGCGTGAGGTGACACGGCGTTGTCACTATCGCCGTCCTGGAAGGTTCGCAGATTTAGGTATAGTCGGCTGATGAGCATTGTTGGGATCCTGACGATGTTTCGCAAAGGCGGTGTTAGTAACCCACCACCTGGGGCCCTATAGGCATGACCTGAGGGAAGACCTACGCACATGATCGTGTACGGATGCAGCAATAGAAAGAATGCGGCGCCTGAACCCAAGCTCTGGGAAACAAGGTAAGTGAGCGGCCAGATGAAGCACTTGGAGAGGCCGCTACGATTGTTGAGGTGATGTGCACATACCATATCCTGGGTGGCGACAGAATACACGGAGAGTACTGCTGCAGCGCTACCACACAGGAAAGAAAGCCTAGGGAAAGAATGGCAGTATATCATTAGTGCGTTCCATGAGCGATGCTGGGTCTCGCCCACTGACAAGAAATATGCCGTTCCTGTAGTCACAGAGATAGGCCAGGTGAGCAGACATGAAGAGATGGCGACGAAATTAGGAAGATACTGACCGTCTCGCAAAATCACTTCTGCGATGCTGATCTGCTTGAATTCTTGCATATCCTTGATGTGGCGATATGTCTTAGTCAGTGTCAGGATAAAGACGACAAGATCAAAGATCAGAGTGAGGAAGGTTGTCGCCATGTCCACTGTTACAACCAGTAGACCGATCGATCAGGACAGACTTGAAAGAGTGAAAACACAGAAGACATACATCTGTAAGTGAGGGTCAGGAAACTGCACCACGGAGCAGGTGAATATTTTTACTTACCCGACTACTTGCATGATGCGAGAGAGGAAGATGCATGAATTGATCCCACTGACAAGACCGGTAGTGAGGAGATCATCTGTTGATGTGTGAAAACTAAGACCTATATTGATGAGCTTCATGTAGAGGGTAATAAGCCATCCATCGCTTTTCGCGACAATATTTTCTTACCACATTGAGGGTAGCCTGAGCTATAATCAGAAAGGCCAGGATAGCCAGGATTCCACGATGCCTGTTGTAAAGAGCATAAACTCGAAGCGCGTATAGACCTACGGAGCATAGAATGTCAGATTGAATCGTGAATCGTACAAGGCGGCGACGACCTGACAACGTACTGTTTGTTAAGACACGAGAGACAGAGGAGAGGACACTGAAGATATATCCCATCGCATTGCACCTATTACACACGTTCAACAAAGAATATCAAGAAGGGCGGTAGGGCAAGACGTTACCCAGCAGGAGAAGCGATGTTGCTCGTGAAGAGCATCAAATAATTGCCAATGACATACAGCAGGAAACTGTATTTGTTCATGATATACATCGCAGAGGCAACAGACAACGGCTTCGTCCAGACGGTAACCACCTCTGTGGGGAGTGTTGAGAGTACGTCGTACACATAGAGTGCTGAGGGGGAGTGCACGGCCTTAGTCGAAGGTAAGGATGCTGGCAAAGTTTAACCGATACCTACAGATTGACGACAGGGTGATATAATTGCCGAGAAGACTATGTTGAGAATGCTTGGTTCAGCGTGCTATACGAGTGAAGTGCTGAAGAACACGACGGACGAGATGTAAAAGAATTCGGCATCCGCCGGTGACACCTGTGTTGAGTTAGACATGGCGTCGGAGGGAGAGATTCAGATCGAACAAGCTTGTCCAGGTGTTATCTGGCTCTGCAGCAGTGAGCAGTCTTCTTATAAGCAAAGGTGTGGTTCGAGAACATAGAGGCACCCACTATCGCTATAGAACCTACAACACAATTTAGACACATGACCAGGACATACCGTGAAATCGTGAACCCTACAAGGCTTCGAAGATGGAGTAGCTGATTTCGTTCTATTCCTAGCGCTCAAAACAGATAGAAACAGTGCTGGGCTGCTGGGCCCCACAATACATGGGACAAAACCTCCATAGCAGTGTTAGAAAGCTAAAGTGCATGATCGTAGTATTCGAGATACCCCAGACATCTTGATACGTCCTCTTGCACATCAAGCGTTTCTCTCATCGGCCTTTTGCAAAACAGACAATTGGACAGCCTAGACGATTCAGAGCGGCTTCTCGACGAGGTAACTGAAGGCAGTGAAAAGCAAACGATCATATCATCGAAGCAAACATGGGAAGATATATCCAGTCTTCGTGGGTTATACCACTCTGTCGAAACAGACGGCTGAACCTCACTCCTCGATAAGACTCTGTCTGCAGCAGATCCGCTGACCGGCTTTGACCAGTGAACCAAAGGTTGGTGACAAAGAAGGCGTAAACCGAAAATAGATGGGTACGGCCTAGCTGAGAGGAAGCATGCCCAGCGATTGCGCCATGATGGACAGGCGAAAGTGGCAGACCTGAACGGCACTGTGCACGGTTCAAATTCATCCTACTATGCTGCACACGTCTCTTTCAGCGCTCTAAATTATAAAGTAGGAGACCAAGTGACAGACCTTTACGACTCTGTATTGATATGATGGTGTTCAAGGCCATCGAGCAGCAGATCGATATCAGGGTGATTTCTCAGGAGGAGGGGAAGTGGAAAAAAAGAGACGGATTGAGAGAAAGGAATGGTGAATGGACGTGAGCGGTGTAAATGGTTTATACACACATTTTGTCTCCAGAGCAATGCCCTGTGCATGTAAGTCGATGGAAGATAGGCGACAAACTTGACTTTCTCGACCTGGGGAGGTGAATTACACTGGACGTATGACCTTCAGTATCTGAGTCTGTGAATTCTTGGCCGTACCCGCCAAGTCGGGAATCGATTCATCGAGTCGGAGCCCGTCGATCCGTAACATGCATTCACATGTCGAGTGGGGATGCCGTGTCAGACGTCGCAAGGAAGTCGTAGATGGACTAAAGAGATTACCGTATCATACCTCCTGTCGCAGTGCCATCGACTAGCGTCCACCGAAAAGCACTGGGAATAATCGCATGAAAAGCTGCATAGCAGGTCGGGCGCCCATCGCGACCGCAGGCTCCAATGCATCGAGAAAGACATGTAGCCTTTGCTATCTCAGGAGAGGTTTAGAACCAGCCGACTTTTGGTCTCTGAACAGATAGTCTGCGAATTGAACTCGGCAAACACCCGAATTATGGAAGCTTGTGCTTAAAGTGACAGTTTCGCTACATAGGGATATTCGGGGACTTGAACCATGCTATTCAGGCATGTTGTAATGAAGGCCGGATTGCTATGCAAATGCATATATCACTTGAGCGTCTTCCGCAAGGAGAGGCCACTTCGCAACGTACGATGATGGCATCATCTGGAGACAAGGACGATATGGCCCTTATGGCCCGTATCTCTGAGGTTGCCTGAGTGCGTCAGCGGCGAAATTCATGGGGACCCGGACAGGTACGAGGAGGGCAAGTGGTGGGACGTGCTAGGAACCAAGTCCAAATGAATGATTGTTCTTTCCCTTTGCGGGCTATTCGGGGAAGTCCGAATGCCGGATAGGGAAAGGGGTGGTGACGTCAAATTCCGAAGTGCCAAAAATACAGTGCGCCGTCGAGAGCGCCTGTCATCGTCAACTCTCGAAGGAACAACACGCTCTTTCCGTTCCTCGTCCTCTCTCTCTCCGCTCCACCACTCACGCTCACTCTATCTCCCCATCCCATTATCGTCGTCTGTCTCTCTCGCCGCCGTTCTCAACGATGGCGTCGTCGCTGCCCTCGAACGGCCCATCGGCAGCCACTCAAGCCAACGATATTCTTCGCGAGGACGCAAAGAAAGGAAATACGACCGTACATACTTTCGACCCAGACGCAACCCCAGAGCAGAAGGCTGCGGCTGCAGGCAAAGGTCGTGACCAACTGAAGAGCGTGGTAGACACGAACAAGGACGCCGTCGCTAGTAAAGGTATATTTATCACCTCGGCATTGCACATATTGCCATATCCCTGATTAACCATGCTCATGTTCCGGAACAATTGTAGAGGTTCCCATTGCCGGCGCAGATAATGTCATGCCTACAATTACTATCGAGGACATGGACAAGGCTGCCCAGGAGGGCGTTGAGGGGGTCGCACAGCCTCCAGGCGCAATACCCGCAGCACTTGCGCCAGCTATACCAGACTGTAAGTGATACGTTTGAAGGCATGCAATTGTCTTGCTCAATATTGTACAGGGTACAAGGTCGGATGGCGCGCGTTCACAGACCTGGACAAAGCCCCTGAAGATGAAGATGCCAAGGATACCCGTTTGTACAATGCCTGGATTTCTGACCAATATTATGGTCAGTGGTATCATAATGCAGCTGTGATCATCGTCGTACGTGTAATCATCTATCTATCGTGGCACCTGACCAATCTTGTTCCTGTCAGTCTGTCTTCACCACGCATTTCCTTACTCGCTTCGGCTTCGGCTGGGGATGGTTATTCATTCTACTTGCTTTCTGCAACACATATTACACGACTTCTATGGTCCGCGTTCGGCGAGCAGCGCGCGATGACATCCAACGCGAACTCGTCAAGACTCGTATCAGTAACAATACAGAGTCCACCGAATGGCTCAACCACTTCCTGGAACGCTTCTGGCTCATCTACGAGCCCGTTCTCTCTGCTACCATCGTATCCTCTGTTGACCAAATTCTCAGTACCAACTGTCCACCATTCCTCGACTCGCTGCGCCTTAGCAGTTTCACTCTCGGGAGCAAAGCGCCCCGAGTAGACTCCGTCGGCACGTTTACGAAAACCCCCGACGACGTTGTCCAGATGGATTGGAAGTTCTCATTCACTCCAAATGACGACTCGGATATGACGCCACGTCAGAAGGCGACGAAGAGCAACCCTAAGGTAGTCTTGACCATCCGAGTGGGAAAGGGACTAGCGACAGCAGGGATGCCGATCTTGGTCGAGGATATGACCTTCAGCGGACTCATGCGCATCCGGATGAAGTTCATGACCAACTTCCCGCACATCCAAATCGTCGACCTCTCGTTCCTTGAGAAGCCGGTCATTGACTATGTGCTCAAGCCCATCGGTGGCGAGACCTTCGGCTTCGACATTGCGAATGTGAGCGTGACAAGTATACCTCTGTCTGTTCTACGTTTACTCAGGTCGTTCGGTTTTCTTAGATCCCAGGCCTTTCGTCTTTCATTCGCGATACCACGCATTCTATCCTTGGGCCAATGATGTACGACCCGAACGTCTTTACCCTCAACCTCGAGCAACTGCTCTCTGGCGCTCCTTTGGACACCGCGATTGGTGTTGTCAAGGTCACAATTCACTCTGCTCGTAGCATCAAGGGCAACAAGATCGGAGGCGGTACCCCTGATCCGTTCGTCAGCTTCAGCATCAACAACCGTGAAGAGCTCGCGAAGACGAAGTACAAACATAATACGTCAGTCTTATTTACCCCTTCTGACGATCTATGGTTACGGCACTCACACGATTTGTTCATGGGCAATAGGTTCAACCCAACCTGGAACGAGACGAAATTCCTGCTCGTCACCAATCTCGCTGACAATCTCTGTCTTACTGTGTTTGACTACAATGAGCACCGGAAGAACACTGAGCTCGGCTCTGTTGCATTTGAGTTGGGGAATTTGGCCGAAGATGCAACTCAGGATGACCTTGAGCTACCTATCCTGAAGGATGGAAAGGAGAAGGGAACACTACGGTTCGACGTTCACTACTTCCCTGTGTTGACGCCCCAGGTCAACGAGTCCGGAGTGGAGGAATTGCCTGATTCGAGTACGTCTCGACCCACCGAGAAACATGTTCACTTACTAACCGTGCACCTACATCAGAGGTCGGAATCGTCCGCTTCGTCATGCACCAAGCCAAAGACCTCGATACCACTAAAGTCCACACAACCGACCTCAACCCCTTCGGCAAAGTCTACATTGGATCTCAATCTTCCTCCATCCACAGCACGCCGAAAGTCCGCCACACGCTCCAACCCGTCTGGGAATCCGCCACCGAGTACCTCTGTACCGACCGTGCCTCCTCTGTCATCACCATCAAGATCATCGACGACCGCGATTTCCTTAAGGATCCTGTCATTGGGCATGCGAGCATTCGGTTGGAGGATCTGTTGGAAGCGAAGAAGGAGGCCGGGAGGGATTGGTGGCCGTTGAGTGGGTGTAAGACGGGGAGAGTGAGGTTGAGTGCAGAGTGGAAGCCGCTGAATATGGCGGGCAGCTTGCACGGAGCGGATCATTATACGCCGCCGATTGGTGTGGTCAGGCTTTGGTTGCAGAAGGCGACGGATGTCAAGAATGTGGAGGCGGCGCTGGGTGGCAAGGTCCGTTTTTGATATTTCTATGATGTAGGCTGATTGGTGCACAGGCGCTGATTGTTTGTCCTTTTTTTCTCGAACAGAGTGACCCGTATGTCCGTGTGCTCATCAATGGGACCGTCCAGGCCAGGACTGAGGTCATCAACAACAGTGAGTACTGATTTAAGTATCCGCGACCTGTATATTAATCTAGCTCTATCCTAGACTTGAACCCCGTCTGGGACCAGATCGTCTACATCCCCGTCCACACCCTTCGCGAAACCATGCTGTTAGAGACCATGGACTATCAACATCTCACCAAGGACCGCTCCCTCGGCACCGTCGAACTTAAAGTGAACGAACTCGCAAGTGAAATCCCAGACTCCGCAGAATCCGAATACCGCTTCGCCTCCACTGGCAAGAAATCGGCCGCTGAAGCTATTCGTCTCGACCGCGGCGGAACGTTCAAGGGTCAACTGCACTACGTTGCCGAGTTCATTCCGGCTCTCAACCTCAAGGGCGTCAAGTTCGCTATGGGACCAAATGAGTTGGAGAGGATGGTGGGCAATGTAGGGTCGGACGATGATGATGGGGATGTGGCGGAGGATAGTGCGAGTAGCAGTTCTGTCAGTGGGGCTGAGGATGGATTTGTGCCGGGCAAGGTTACGGCCACGAGGCCGATTGGGTTCAAAGGGCACGCGAAAGACAAAGCGTCGGTCGATACGGTCAAGACGGTGGAGACTGTGAAGACGACGGAGACGGGCAGGACGGGGAGGTCGGCTGCTACGACTGGGACGGTGAATACGGCGAATGGATCGGTTGGACAGACGGAGAAGGAGGAGCCTGAGGTCGGGATTGAGATGAGTAAGGAGGAGTTGTTGACACATCGTGGGTTTTATCTTTCGCCCTCTTCTTCTTCTTCTTTTTTCCTATGACGCTGAACTCTTCGTCTCCGCTGTTGGCGCACAGAATCCGGCATCATCATCTTCAACGTTAAGTCTGGCGAACTCACCAAGAAGGCACGTCTCGAGGTCCTTCTCGACGACGGGTACTGGCCTGCGTTTAGTACTGCGCGCGCTCCGGGCCATAAAGCCGAATGGGAGCATGTCGGCGAAGGATTCCTCAAGGAACTCGATTTCGGTCGCGTGTGGTTGAGGTTGAATGTTGCGGATGAGGGCGATAAGGACGAGATTATTGGGGAGTGGAAGGGCGATGCGAAGCCGTTCTTGCAGCAGACTTTGGTGCGTGCTCTTGTTCTCGCTATTTCGGTATATTGTGGGCTAACGTCCAATTATTACGACGAAATGTAGGATGGTGCGTCGAAGTTCCATCTGGTGGATGAGGACGAACGCACGATCGGAGTCATCAATATCGAGGCTCGTTATGTCCCTTGTCCCGTCGTGCTCGAGGCCCGCGAGAGTATCAACAGTATGTTTCTTTCCCTAAATTATCCCACGTTGCTTTTTCTGATGTCCACTTTTAGACCAGGGCTTGTTACGCGTTGTCCTCTTCAGTGGCCACGACATCCGGGCGGTTGACCGTGGAGGTACGTTGCTGATTTCGCACAGTGAAATGTGGGTCATCAAGCTGACATTAGAATCGTAGGCAAATCAGATCCGTTCGCTGTGTTCACGCTCAACGGACAGAGGGTCTTCAAGTCTCAGACCAAGAAGAAGACGCTTAACCCAGATTGGAACGAGGACTTCACCGTATCTGTGGTACGTAATATCCTTACTCCTTACTACCTTTTGGGCCATATAGGCTGATCCTGCTTTCATCAGCCATCACGAGTGGGTGCAGATTTCGAGGTGGAAATCTTCGACTGGAACCAGCTCGAACAAGCCAAGTCCCTTGGCTCTGGCAAGATAAACCTCGAAGAAGTCGAGCCCTTCAACGCTCTCGAGCGGACCATCCCGCTGTCCACGCCCAAGCATGGCACCAAAGGCGAGATCAAACTCTCGTTACTCTTCCAGCCCGAGATCATCGCCAAGTCACGCAAGAACACCTCCACGTTCTCTACCGCCGGACGGGCCATGACCCAGATCGGGGCCCTACCTATCGGTGCTGGGAAGGGTGTCTTCCACGGCGTCACGGGCGTGTTCAAACATAAAGATAAGAACGGGACGATCGTGGAGGATATGGAGCCGGAGAGTAATGGCCAGGTCACGCATATGCGGGCAGCGAGTGGGAGTAGCGGAGGCTCCATACTGAATCTACCGAATGGGCAGATGTCGCAGCCTGTGGGACAGTCGGAACATATGATCGGAGGAGGAACGACGTTCCCTTCGAACGGACAACTGACTGACGGGAGTAAGGTGGAGCCGGGGATGTTGAAGGTTACGGTGTTGGACGCGAAGGATTTGGGACAGGGGGATGTGAAGCCTTATGCGGTGGTGAGGTGTGGCGATAAGGAGCAGAAGACGAAGCATGTCAAGACGGCTGCGCCGGAGTGGTAAGTCTTTCTCTTTCAATGTGTTTGGTACGTCGTTGAGTGTAGCCTGACGTTGCTTGGGCATATAGGAACGAGTCGTTCACGTTTAGCGCAAGTCCGTTGACGCCGAAGCTTCATATCTGGATTCATGACCACAAGACGCTGGGCAAGGACAAGCTTCTCGGGCAGGCCGACGTCGATGTATGTCTCATACTGCTTATATGTTCTTCGACTCGACATCCTCACCCTTCTTCTCCAGATATGGCAACACATCAAGCCCACAGGTATCTCCTCCGCCGACGTCTTCGCAGAATTGCGCGAAGGCCAAGGTCTTCTCCGTCTGAGACTCGAATTCGACCCAGACACCGCGCCTCTTGGCCGTCCGTCCACCGTTTCTTCGAATGAGAGGCCAGGCCTCGGGTCGCCGTCGAGGTTCAGCCTGAGTAGGAGGAGGACGACGAATCCGGGTGCTGGCTCGGATGCTGAGTGATCAGCTCAAGTTCTCTTTTACTCGCAAATGCTTCTTACTACTCGTTCCTATATTTTTGCACTCTTTCTTATTTTTCCGCTTCTTTTCTCCTCCTAGTTTCTTCTCTCTTTTTCTTCTCTACCACTACTCTGATACGTGAGCCTCATGTTCCCGTCTGCATCTACATCTTCATCTCCATCTGTCCTATACGCATTACCCACTTCCCCTCCCACTCCCACTCCCACTCCCATACCAGTATCCCCACCATTTTAAAATCAAACAAATGGACTGCTCCTCTCCTCTCCTCTCCCCTTTTGCTCTCCGCTATCACCATTGCCTACCATCTATCTCAGTCAAATGAGGATGAACCAGTCATTCCTCGTAATCCAAACAATCACCATCAACATCGAGGGCAACCCGAGATTTGTTCCAGTTCTCAAAATGCTATTACTACTCCGATTTTCTTTTAGTTATCACTCTCATTCCTACACTTCCCACTCTGCGGCAGTTTATTCGTTTGCCAGCTCCAGAATATGGACACTATTCCTTTCTGATCCTCATGCTGACCGTGCTCGTTCTGTTCTTGCTTTTTCTTTCCCCTCTCTTCTCTCTCCCTCGAGTTTGGTCTGTGTTAGTACGCCGTAGTCGCATATTCAGTACAGTACAGTATGCCCTTCTTTTGTCTGTATAACAGGTCGCCTTTTTTATCAATCGGTCAGGGGTAAGAGCGTCCTTCAATCAAGGCGTGGGAAGTGTTGAGTTCCTAAACCAATCACTAGCAGCAGGCCTGAGCACTGTTGAAAGGGTTATCGCAAGAAGCGGACGATGAAGAGGTGCTCGGGACCAGCTCGACGTTGGATGACGATCTGTGCGACCGATCAGAGGACTGGCTTTTTAAGCAAAGGTAGGAAGAAAGAGGAGACCGACCTCGCTTTGGAGACCATATCGTTCTTGCATGCGATGTTGAATCTCGGGGATGTTGTTTTTCTTGAGCACGACGAGGTAGAAACGGCCGTTCGGGGAGAGAAGATCCTGTGCAACGCAGCCCAAACGAGCAAGTCAGATTCTGGACAAAATATGGAGAAATATGTTCGAAGGTCGGGATGTAGACTGACAGCGACTTGCTCCAATAAAATGTTCGTTACATCCATACCATCTGTCCCGCCTGCCCAAGTACTAGCGATGTTAGCCCCAAGTTGTGCGGAGTCAGCTTCAGGGGTGTCTGTAGGGACGTAAGGAGGGTTGAAGAGGAGGATATCGATGGAGTGGCGGAGACGAGGCTGGAGTGATTGGGCGAGAGATGTGATGATTGGATTGAGGAGAATCTACTAGAGGATGGGATGGTGAGTTCTTGTTCATGGATAGGGATGTGACACTCGTGCCATCGGAGGTGGAATTACCTTGTTCTGATGGCCCGTCTGTAGGGTGCACAAAGCCGCGTGAGGATTGATGTCGGTGCAGAGGTATACTGTACCATTTGCATGAGCCTATAAGGCATATAATAGAGAACAAAGAAGCTGACATGGGTTCGAAGATCCTAGAATGCTGCCTATGAAACTCGAGACGCAACCAGAACCAGAGCTTCCGTCCGATAAAAGAGAAAAAGCGCGAGATATACGAGCACATGTCAGCTCTTCGAAGATCCCAGCGACTTAAATGGTCTACCCTATTTCAAGACATATTAAAGGCATCATCGCCTTCAACTCTTCTGCATCTTTCTCGAGAGCATCGAGGAGTAAAAATGTGTCTTCTAATTGTGAGAAGCCGGGTGTCAGTGAAGAGTTAAAGAGCAGTTAAGAGTTTGAGATCACCAGCTGGCTCGTATATAAGATTAAAGTCATCCTTAGTGAGATGTGAGGTGTCCGGTGTAGGTATCATCTTGTAGGTTGAGGGTAGCTGGGCCACTTGAACCGCGCCACACGGTGAGCGGAAAAGAGAGGGTGTCACGCGCCACGGAGATTCACATCTGAGGTCCAGATTGGAAATCAGCCAATGGCGAAATGCCGAGGCGCGGAAATGGCTCAACCGTTTGCTCGGTCAGCGTATAAATGCCTCACTGGCCTCACGCAGCAGCTTCGTCCTCCTTTCCCTTTCCTCCACCCCTCGACCCTTCCCGTCTCCTCCGCCGTCCGCAATCCTTACTCCCTGCTTAATCCATATGTTGTCTGTCTTCCTGATATCCCACCATGAGATA